>NC_089500.1:36634005-37300077 GCF_036850765.1 Saccopteryx bilineata
AATGATTATATTTTTTACATAAAACAGGCTATTATAGATAATCCTGCTATCTCTTAGTTCCTTATTACTGTGGTAACATATTGTTAAAAACCTAGTGACTGAAAACAACACAAGTTCATCATCTTATAGTTCTGAAGGTTTGAAGTCTAAAATGAGGCTAGCCTGCATTCTTGCTCGATAACACTGACCCCAAAAGTACTCTCAAACTTTAAATTTTAGCCATTTTGTAGGATAAGTAATTGTACCTTATATTCATTTTCCTGATTATTTTGGGCTAAATATCTTTTTTTTTTTTTTTACAGAGACAGAGAGAGAGAGAGAGTCAGAGAGAGGGACAGATAGGGACAGACAGGCAGGAACAAAGAGAGATGAGAAGCATCAATGATCAGGTTTTCGTTGGGACACCTTAGTTGTTCATTGATGGCTTTCTCATATGTGCCTTGACCATGAGGCTACAGCAGACCGAGTAACCCCTTGCTCGAGCCAGCGACCTTGGGTCCAAGCTGGTGAGGTTTTTGCTCAAACCAGATGAGCCTGTGCTCAAGCTGGCGACCTCGGGGTCTCGAACCTGGGTCCTCCACATCTCAGTTTGACGCTCTATCCACTGTGCCACCACCCAGTCTGGGCTCAATATCTTTGCATATATTTATTGACGATTTGGATATTTTTCTTTTATTAAATGCACATTGGAGTCTTTTCCCATTTTTAATTAGATTGTTCTCTTTAAAAATAATTAGTTTGCAGTTCTTTATGTCATACATATCTATGTGTTGTTGGATAAATGCATTGCAAATATTTTCACTCACTGTGTAGCTTGTCCTCTTTTAAAAATGATCTTAAAAGAAATAGAAATTCTTATTTTTTAAATAGTCAAGTTTATTATCATTTTTATTTTTTAATTTTAATTTATTGTGTTTACGTAGATTCAAGTGTCCCATCAAATATAGCTCCCCAACCCCGTGTTCCCCTTGATACCCCCTTTGCCCCCTCCCCCCCAATGTCCTACCCTCTTCTCTCCAAGATTTGCTGTCCTGCTCTGTCTCTATGTTATGTTTATATAATTTCACTAATCCCTTTCCCTTCTCTGATCCCATCCTCTCTTCTTCTTTCCCTCTGGTCCCTTTGATCCCACCTCTGCCTCTATTCTGTTCCTTAGTTCACATTGTTCATTAGATTCCTCATATGAATAAGGTCATATAATATTTTTCTTTCTCTGTCTGGCTTATTTCATTTAACATAATAGTCTCCAGGTCCATCTATGTTGTCACAAAAGCTAAAATTGCCTTTTTCATGGCTGTGTAGTAATCCATTTTGTCTATGTACCGCAGCTTTTTAATCCACTCATCCACTGATGAGTGGGCTGTTTCCAGATCTTGGCTATTGTAAACAATGCTGCCATAAACATGGGGTTGCATTTCTTCTTTTGAATCAGTGATTTGATATTCTTAGGATATATTCCTAAAAGTGGGATAGCTGCGTCAAACAGCACATCCATTTTTAATTTCCTGATGAAACTCCATATTGTTTTTCCAGTGGCTGTACAAGTCTGGATTCCTACCAGCAGTGCAGGAGGGTTCCCTTTTCTCCACACCCTAACCAGCACTTATTGTGTATTGATTTGTTAATGAGCACCATTCTGACAGTGTGAGGTGATATCTCATTGTGCTTTTAATTTTCATTTCTCTGATGATTAGTGATGTTGAACATTTTTTCATATGGCTATTGGCTATTTGAATATCCTTTTTGGAGAAGAGTCTATTTATTTCTTTTGCCCATTTTTTGATTGGATTATTTATCTTCCTGATGTTGAGTTTTACAAGTTCTTTATAAATTTTGGTTATTAACCCCTTATCAGGTGTATTGTTGAATATGTTCTCCCATTGTGTGGGTTGTCTTTTTATTTTGTTATAGTGTCTTTAGCTGTGCAAAGCTTTTTAGTGTGATATAGTCCCATTTGTTCATCCTGTCCTTTATTTCACTTGCCCTTGGAGATAAATCAGCAAATATATTGCTGTGAGAGATGTCAAAGAGCCTACTGCCTATCTGTTCTTCCAAGATGTTTATGGTTTCACAACTTACATTTAAGTCTTTTATCCATTTTGAGTTTATTTTTGTGAATGGTGTAAGTTGGTGGTCTAGTTTCATTTTTTTTGCAGGTAGCTGTCCAATTTTCCCAACACCATTTGTTAAAGAGGCTGTCTTTACTCCATTGCATGCGCTTACCATCTTTGCCAAATATCAAATGACCATAAAGGCGTGAGTTTATTTCTGGGTTTTCTGTTCTGTTCTGTTGATCTGTATGCCTGTTCTTATGCCAGTACCAAGCTGTTTTGAGTACAATGGCCTTGTAGTATAACTTGATATAAAGAAGTGTGGTACCTCCCATTTTATTCTTCATTTTCAAGATTGCAGAGGCTACTCATGTTCTTTTTTGGTTCCATATACATTTTTGGAATATTTATTCTATATCTTTGAAGTACGCCATTGGTATTTTAATAGGAATTGCATTGAATTTATAGATTGCTTTAGGCAATATAGGTATTTTAATGATGTTTGTTTTTCCTATCCATGAACACAGTATATGCTTCCACTTGTTTATATCTTCCTTGATTTCTTTTATCAATGTTTTATAAATTTCTGAGTACAAGTTCTTTACCTCCTTGGTTAAATTTACTCCTAGATTCTTTTTTCTTTATTTTTTTTGTTGCAAGAGTGAAGGAGATAGTTTCCTTAATTTCTCTTTCAAACAATTTATTGTTGGTGTATAAAAATGCCTCTGATTTCTGAATATTAATTTTTATATCCTGCCACCTTAATTCATTTATTAGGACTAGTAGTTTTTTGACTGAGACTTTAGGGATTTCTATGTACAGTATCATGTCATCAGCAAATAATGATAGTTTTACTTCTTCTTTTCCAATTTGGATGCCTTTTATTTCTTCTTTTTCTCTGATTGCTGCAGCTAGGACTTCCAGAATTATGTTGAATAAGAGTGGTGAAAGGGGGCTGCCTTATTCCTGATCTTAAGGTGATATCTTTTAATTGTTTCCCATTGAATTTGATGTTGGCTGTGGGTTTGTCATAGATGACCTTTATCATGTTGAGGAGTGATCCTGTATTCTCACTTTGCTGAGAGTTTTGATCATAAATGGGTGCTGGATTTTATCAAATGCCTTTTTTGCATCTATTAATATTATCATGTGATTTTTCTCCTTCCTTTTGTTTATGTAATGAATCACATTGATTGATTTGTGAATATTGTACCAGCCTTACCTCCCCAGAATAAATCCCACATGATCATGATGTATGATTTTTTTCATGTATTGCTAGATCCAGTTTGCTAATATTTCATTGAGAATTTTAGCATCTAAAGTCATCAGGAATATAGGCCTATAATTTTCTTTCTTTGTAGTGTCTTTGCCTGGTTTTGGAAAGAGGATTATGCTCGCCTCACCAAAGGAGCTTGGAAGTCTTCCTTCCTCTTTAATTTTTTGAAATAGCTTGAGAAGGATAAGAGTTAGTTCTTCCTTGAATATTTGGTAAAATTCACCTGTGAAGCCATCTGGCCCAGGACTTTTGTTTGTTGGGAGTTTTTTGATAACTGTTTAAATCTCGTTTGTTGTAATCAGTCTGTTTAGGTTTGCTGATTCTTCCATATTGATTTTTGAAAGATTATATGTTTCAAGAAATTTGTCCATTTCATCTAGGTTGTCTAATTTTTTTGGTGTACAGTTCTTCATATTATTTTCAATCCTTTGTATTTCATTTTTTCTTTTATGGTTAATGCTCAGATGTCTTATTTTAAAGAAGTTTTCATATTTATAAAATATTGCCATTGCCCTTCACAGTTTCTAAGTCATCTAGATTTAATTTTTGTGAATGGCATAGGATCAATTTTATCTTTATTTTTCATATATGGCCCTTATTTTCTGGTATATTCAATGGAAAAAGTATGTTTCTGAACTTCTTTCTGCAATGTCAATTATAGGAAATTTGAATGTGTGCATCAAATCAATGGTATACAAATAAGATATTAAAAAAATAAAGTATGCATAATAGTGGGTATCTAATTTTAGTATCTCTCTCTCCTTTTGTGTATTTGTTTATTCTTATGTTAGTCCTAAGCTGTTTTAATTGCGTAGCTTTACTGTAAATCTTGCTATCGATAGAGCAAGTTCTTCCTCTTTGTTCTTTTTTAGAGTGCTTTGACTATTCTTGGCCAATAGTATTTCCTGTACATTTTAAAATCTGTTTCACAAGCAAACTGAGAATTTGATAAGATTGCACAATATTTTTAAATAAACTGGAAGAATTGTCAGAATTCCAATTTTGAGCCATGTATTGGAATGTGCGAACAAGGAACATCTTTTTGTATTTTAATATTTATTTAATAAAGTTTTATTTCACTGTTGAAGGTCTTACAAAGACCTTTTTGAGGCTTATTCATTAGTACTAATATAAATGACGTTTTTTTTAATTGTAGTTTCTAACATTTATTTTCTTTCATATAGAAATACAATTGACTTTGACTTTTGATCTTGGTATACAGCAATTTTATTAAACCAGACATTAAATTAAAAATAGAGGTTTAGCCAAATAAACAAACACTACAGACAAACAAAAACTCATAGTCACAGACAACAATACGGTGATTGTAGAAGAAGTTTAATGGAAGAGGAGTAAGGGAAAAACGGGTAAAGGGCTTCAAATGAAAGGTAACAAAAGACTTGATTTTAGGTGGTAAACATACGATGCAATATATAGATGATGTATTACAGAATTGTACACTTGGAACCTATATATAAACTTATTAACCAATAAATTTAATAAAATTAAAAAATATATTGGTTTAACAAAATTGTTGTAACTATGCAATTACTTAATTTAATAACGATAGTTTTTTTTCTTTCTTTCCAATTTCTATAAGCTTTTCCCTCTTCCTTTGAATGGTTAGTAAAATATTAAATGCAACTTTGATAATGAACATTATTATTTTAAATCTCTACTTAATAGAGAAAGCTTTTAATATTGCACCATTGAGAATGATATTTCCTTTTTGAATTTTCTAGTTTGTATAAACTTAAGAAAGTCTACTCATAATTTAGTGAGAATATTTATCACGAACATACGTTTTACTAAACATGTTCTAGTCTTTGAGAAGAGACATTGTTGTGCCAAAGAAAATTCAGGAAAAGAAGTTTTATTGGGAATGGTGGGAATTAGATAAGCAATGTGATAGAATCTGGGGGCTCAGTTCTCACACAGACTGTCAATGCAAGGATGGATTTTAGAAATATTGAGGAGTGAATCAGTAGCATTTATCTATGTATTCAAGAAATAATTATTGAGTGTTTGCTTGTCACTGTGCTGACCTCTGTGCATCACACATTAATTCAAAATTTACTATTTAATTACTTTTGTATCCAACTAATTACAAGAGAATTTTTGAATGTACCTTTATAAATAAGCTAGGTGCAAGAGCATGTCTTAGAGACTGAGTAAATTGTCATAGTATTGTTAGAAATATGTTATTAAATTTTGGGCTTACTTCTACAAAACATGATGACTTTGATTCATAGCTCTTCTTTCTAGAAGTAAATAGACATGAAAACCAATTCTCTATTAAGGTCACTCCTAACTGTGTAACAGTAAAGCTAAATTATGTATCATAGGAGAATATGTCTAAACACTCTATGGGTATAAGCATCTAGTTAACCTAAATGACACAATACATAAAGGTTTATTATTAATTATAAGGGGGACCTAAGACTTTCTTATTTTATATCATTGGGTTTTATTAACCAATCTGGCAATATTTTAGCTTATGTCTGTGAAATGTTCAAAAAAGGCCTGCCAAATCAGAAAACTCTGATGTTTCTTGTGGCATATTTGACCACAGAGTGCTGCAAAATATGCCAATGATTGTGACAGACCTGAGGGTGCTCTCTCCATATTTCACCCTTATCATTACTGTGCCAACATACCCAAATCCTGTCAATGCTTGTGTGCCTTTGCTTCACTGGTACCATAACCACTTTGTCCACCTGTACAGCAGTAACAAGGAATTCTGTCCCCAGAGGCAGCCCCTAGCTATTAATTGGTTGTGGCTGGTGTCTAAATACACCATTTCCTTCTATCCTGGGATGGTTTAACTCTACAGTGCCTGAGCTAAACTATACTGGTTCTCAGGGTTTCCCCCAGGAGGACTGATCTTCACTTGCCCATGGTGATAGCTGGCTGATAGTACATTTCTTTCCTTCTTTCTTTCTTTCTTTCTTTCTTTCTTTCTTTCTTTCTTTCTTTCTTTCTTTCTTTCTTTTTTAAATTTTCATTTTATTTATTCATTTTAGAGAGGAGAGAGAGAGGGAGAGAGAGAGAGAGAGAGAGGAGGGAGGAGCTGGAAGCATCAACTCCCATATGTGCCTTGACCAGGCAAGCCCAGGGTTTCGAACCGGTGACCTCAGCATTTCCAGGTCGACGCTTTATCCACTGCGCCACCACAGGTCAGGCTATTTATTTATTTTTTTAAGTGAGAGTAGGGGAGATAGAGAGACAGACTCCCACATGTGCCCCAACTGATATCTACCTGGCAAACCCTGTCTGGGGCTAATGCTCTACCCATCTGGGGCCATGCTCGCAACCACGTTAGTTTTAGCATCTGAGGTATAGGCTCCATGGAGCCATCCTCAGTGTCCATGAAAGCTGGGTACAAACCAAAAGAGCCATGGCTTTGGGGGGGGGGTGGCAAGAAGCCTTTCTTTTGTGCCTTAGCAGCAACCGAATCTGGGACTTCCACATGCCAGCTCGATGCTCTACTGCTGAGACAACTGGCCAGGTCCTGATCGCAATTTGATTGGCTGCTTTCCCTTTCCTGTCCTACTTCCCCAGTCCCTCCCAGTGGCTCCTTCGCCTGCCCTCTGCCTCTATGTTGCCCTCAAAGTCTGTCTCAGAGTCTACCTCTGGGTGAACCCCATTTAAAATGTGATCAAAAGAAACTGAAAAACCCAGGTCAGTGACTTATCAAGCAGAAACTGGCATTCATTTTGGAAGTGATATCTGCTAATGTGAGTGCAGTATTTTCCTTTGAAAGATGTGACACATTACATTCTGGGTCCAGCCAGACATGAGCCTAGATAAGAATTGACACTAGACATTGTAAGCTGTCTGGGAAAGCTCTTGAGTCAGGGACCTTCCTAGGTTTTATATGAGGGAAGATGACTGGGACACAGGCATGGCACAGACTGGGATATACTAAGTTTGTCATAATTAAGCTGTGTTTGTAAAAATTAGGAAAAGTAAGTCCTAGGGGACAGCTGAAATTTGTCTTATTTGAACTCAATCACCAGGCACATGCTCATAAACTGTTATGAATTTCAAACTTTTTGACTAATACAGTATCCTCCATTTGTCTTTATGATACTTGAGTTTTTTCAAGACATTTTATAATGAGATTTGAATTTAGTCTATTGCTCAGTGCTCGTTTCCCAATTTCTTTTTAAAAGTTGTTTTATTAAATTGCTTAGAATTTTTTTGTTTTCTTTTTGTCACTTGTTTTGCTGCCAACCTTTTGTGGTCAAACCAGATAATAGGAGTCCCTCATTAATATGGTTAACTGTAGGTTATCAACAGCCACTCACTCACCTGGATCATTGCCTCAGCTTTCTAATTAGTCCTGATTCCATGATTTCTTTCCAAGAATTTTAGCACTATAGATAATCATTTAAAAATACAACTCTGAGAAAAAGCACTTCTCTGCCTAAGCTTTCCTGTAGCTCTCTATTTCATACAGAGCAAGGCAGGGTTCTCTCACTGGCCTCCAATGTCAAACACAATCTCAACCCTTGTTATCTTTCAGACTTCATTTCGTACTGCTTACCTTCTTACACTCTTTTCAACCATGTGGGTCTCCTTCTTCCTCAGATACCCCAAGCATGTGCCTGCCCCAGAATTTTTGCAATTTTATAGTTCCCTTTGCCCAAAGTGTCCAGTAACCAGGCTACCACATGGCTTGTTCCCTTAATGATCTTCAGGAGTCTGCTCAAATATTATAACAGAACCTTGCCTCATCTACTTTATATCCTGCCTCTCTATCCTAAGTTGTCCTGATTTATTTCCTCTTGACCATTTACTGCCATCCAATTCACTATATATTTACTTGTTTATTGTCAGACCTCTTCCAGCCCCTCCTTGTCCTGAACATAAGCCCCATGACAAGAGTACTGTTTCGTTCGCTGTCATATCATTGCTGCTTGACACAATTACTAGTCATTCATCTGTGGAGTGAGTAAGTAAATGATGAATTAATGAGCAAGTTTGTCAAGGACAGAATTTCTGAGGAAATGATACTTAAATTGCTACCTAAAAGATAAAAGGAGGTAACCATATAAAAATGGGGGGAGGGGAGGAATGTCCCATGCAGAATGAATATCAGTTGCAAAGATCAAAGCAGTTCTTTAACCTATTTCTTTTCTCCTCCTTTATGACTATTCTAGTCCAAACTACCATCATCTTGCCATCATCATCTTTCATGCCAGATCAGGCAGGCCCCAGTAAGCTGTTCTATGATGTGCAGTGACAATCCATGAAAATTCTTAAAGTACAGAATTTACTTAATCTAATTCATATTTTAGAAAGTCAAACCTGGCTCATATGTTCACAATTGTTTGAAGAGATCTGTGTGGGAGTAGAGATACTACTGAAGAGGCAGTTCTGATAAGGTGGTGGCAGATGGGAGTGAAAATTATTCAGTGGATTGAGATATATTTTGGTTATAGAATAAATAAGACTTAATAGATCAAGTGTAAGGGGTGAGAGAAAGGATAAAATCTTAGGGGAGTACTTAGTTTCTGACATGAGCAATGGGTCAATGGGTCAGATTTACTGGGATGTAGAATATTTGGGTAGTAAAATTATGTTAAATTTTTAACATTTTATAGAGAAGCTTGGATGAGGTCTCATAGAAACAGTGCAGGGTGTCCCCCAAACTTTAGGGGAACATCACCATTTAAAAGTTGAGTAGGTGAAGAACAGAGTAGGTGTTCCCCAAACTTTAGGGGAACATCACCATTTAAAAGTTGAGTAGGTAAAGAATAAGAGAGTGAACAACAAAATAAAACACTATCCTGAGAGGATAGTGTTATAAAAGCCAAGAAAAAAGTGTTTCAAGGAAGAGAGAATAGTTTTTATTTTCCAGACTTCCCAGAAGTTATGAAAGAGAAGGACAGAAAAGTGGGTCTTGTATTTGGCAACGTATAGGTCTTAGATAGACCTGACAAGTCCATTCTGAAGGACTGATAGGCGAGAGCCAAAGTCTGATGGGGCACGAGAAGGAAAAGAAAGCATATGTACATGAGTCTTAAAAAGTTTTGTGAAACAAAAAGTCAGATAGTAGGTACAAGGAGGATGCTGATAAAAGTGCTTCCGGTGGGGGAAGGGGTAGAGCTCAGGCATAAGAAAGAGACTATTACAGAAGGTGCAAAGTCCTCGAGCACAAATGGAGATTGTCTTTTATATGAGTAGGACACTAACTCTATTGTAATAGGTAGGTGGAGAATCTGGGTGCACATGCAGGTGGATGTGTAGGTTTGGCAGAAGAAGATGAGTGGTTTTGAGACTGATGGCTTGTTTTCTCAATAAACAATAGCATTAAATCACCAAGAATAAGGAGGAAAGAGGAGGTGTGGGAAGTGGGAGGACAGAGAGGTATGGAATAGTAATCTAGTCCATTAGATCTGAGACGGGAATTCTGTGAAAGAATCAGGATTGTAAAGAGGCAGTAGATTTTACTCTATGATTTGAGAGTGAATATTTAAAATGAACAAGTCAACCCACCTGAATCATCTGTTTAGCTGTTTGTGTGCAGACAGAGATGGAGGGTAAAAGATTAGAATAGGTAAGTAAGATAGCAGATCAAGTGGTATATATAACACTTTGGAAATTACAAACCAACTTAAAACAGCCAACAGCTGACCAAGCAAGAAACTAGCACAAAAATAGTCCATGAACTTTATATATTGAAACTTAAGAAAAAGCACCTTGTTTTAAGCATTACCAAAGATGACTGTTAGTGTTTAAAAATACTTGTAAAATGGCAGAAGAAATATAAGTTAGGTTGAATACAGTTTAATGATAAAGTGTTTACTAATTCTAATATAAATAAATGGAGTGACTGTAGGCAAACAATAGATTATTGTTTTAAAATTATCTGATGGATGACAGGTTGATTCATTCATTCTTTTGTCCTAACATAAATTAAATAATCAAAAACTGGAAAACAGAGGGAGACAAGATGGCGCTGGAGTAGGCGGACGTACCAGCATCTACCTCCCAGAACCAACGTGGATTACAAACTAATTTTATGAACTATTAGCTGGAAAAACCAACTTTGGACTAAACTAAAAGGACTCTTCAACCAAGGAACACTGAAGAAGCCACACAGAGACTGGTAGGAAAACCGGAAACGCGGAAACGCGGAGAGGGCTGCCCAGCTTCTCGGAGCGAACGGCAGCAGGGAGAGACTCGCGTGGGGGAAGTGAGTTTAGCAGAGGGGAAAGGGTCCTGAGCCCCAGGAACAAAGCCCCAGCCTGCAGCCCCAGAGCCCAGAAGAAGCGTAAGGACAGTATTTAGCTGGAAACAAGTCAGGATACTGTATGTGAGAAAGAGTCTGATTTCTCAGACCCAGGATCCTTCTTAAAGGGACCACGCAGAACATCTCTCTCACAAACACTCACCCGGGGCTCCTGGGGACGGAGGGAGAGGGGAGAGAACCACAGTAACAGGAAGAGAGTGCAATCTAGGAGGCATAGGGAAAAACATTTTGGGAGATAGCCACCCTAACCCCTGGGACGAGTCACTCCCCAAAGCTGAAGTGAATATTTCCCCCGGAAACAGCAATACCAGCAAAGGGAAGCAGGAGAGCAGCCAAACAAGCTCCCCCGCAGCATTCAGAGCAGAGTCTCATAGAAGGAGGGAGCTTTCGGGTCTACAGTAGTGAGTCTTAGGGTCCGAGCTGCAACGCCCCCACCCACATGGCTGAGGGCGCACCGGAGAGCGGGCGGCAGCGGGAGACAAAAGCGCGGTTCTGCTGGCAGGGGCAGAAGTTGGCTGGCCACCAGTGGGCTCAGGTGTGAGCTCAATCTTGCCCGGCTAGGGAGAAGGGGGCGTGCAAAAGCAGCCAAGCTCAACTGCCGGCAGCCTGTAATCCAGCCTCAGGGAGAAGGGCGGGAAACCCAGAAAGGGTAGAAACCAGCCCCGGAGCAAGGGCAGAGGAGCACATCCCTGCACCGCCCGTGCAACCCAGGCTTGCGGTCTGACTTGGTAGCCGGCTCCTCCCGTGGGGGTGGAGTCAAAAGCCCAGAAGAGGCGGAGTTCCACTACGAAGCTAAGCTTGGGCACGCAGCCCTGCCTGGCGGTAGGGCCAAGGCTAGCAGCTGTTCCTTGAGTGGGATCATCCTGCAAAGGTAGGGCGAAAGCTCGGAAACAGGCAGAGACCCGCAGCTGAGCAAAGGTGATCGCCAGTGCCCTCAGGACCGAGCATAATGTCACACACGGGGGCGGGGCAAAGGCCAAGGCCACCAACCCTTGTGCACCCGAGCACGGGATCACAGCCACTCCCCTGAAGAGAAAATGCGGAGGCAGAGAAATACAACACAAATAAACCAAGAGAAATCCCCAGAAAAGGACCTAAGTGAATTAGATATAACCAAATTACCAGATGCAGAGTTTAAAATAATGATTGTTAGGATGCTCAAAGATATTAGAACCGCCATAGATGGCCATTACGAAAACCTAAATAAAGCGATAACAAATATAAAAAAGGACATTGAAATAATAAAAAAGAATCAGACAGAAATGACAAATACAATATCTGAAATAAAGAATACAATGGAAGGAATTAAAAGCAGGATGGATGCAGCAGAGAATCGAATCAGTGAGTTAGAGGACACAATAAATAAAGGCACGGAAGCAGAGCAGAAAAAAGAAAAGAGACTCAAAAAGTCTGAGGAAACTCTAAGAGAGCTTTGTGACAGCATGAAGAGAAATAACATCCGCATCATAGGGGTTCCTGAAGAAGTAGAGAAAGAACAAGGGATAGAGACTTTGTTCAAACATATTATAGCGGAAAACTTCCCCCAATTAAGGCAGGAAAACATTTCACATGTTCAGGAAGCACAGAGAACTCCATTAAGGAGAAACCCAAAGAAACCAACACCAAGACACATCATAATTAAATTACCAAAGCTAAATGATAAAGAGAAAATATTAAAAGCTGCTAGAGAAAAAAAGACTATCACCTACAAAGGAGCCCCCATAAGGATGACTTCTGACTTCTCAACAGAAACACTTGAGGCCAGAAGGGAATGGCAAGAAATATTCAAAGTAATGCAGAACAAGAACCTACAACCAAGACTACTTTATCCAGCAAGGCTATCATTTAAAATTGAAGGAGAAATAAAAAGCTTTACAGACAAAAAAAAAAAAAAAACTCAAGGATTTCACTGCAACCAAACCAAGGCTGCAAGAAATGCTAAGGGACCTGTTGTAAACAGATCAAAGGAAAAAAAAGAATATAGCAAAAGAGAAAAACAGTTTTAAAGAAAAAAAATGGCAATAAACAATTACATATCAGTAATAACCTTAAATGTTAATGGATTAAATGATCCGATCAAGAGACATAGGGTAGCTGCGTGGATAAGAAAACAGGACCCATACATATGCTGTCTACAAGAGACACATCTTAAAACAAAAGATGCACACAGACTGAAGATAAAAGGATGGAAAAAAATATTTCACACAAATGGAAATAAAAAAAAGCTGGGGTAGCAATACTTATATCAGACAAAATGGACTTTAGAACAAAGACCATAGTTAGAGATAAAGAAGGTCACTACATAATGATAAAGGGAGCAATCCAAAAGGAAGATATAACCATTATAAATATCTACGCACCTAATATAGGAGCACCTAAATATATAAAGCAGACTTTGATAGACTTAAAGGGCGAGATCAACAGTAATACTATAATAGTAGGAGATTTCAATACCCCATTAACATCATTAGATAGATCCTCAAGAAAGAAAATTAACAAAGAAACAGCAGACTTAAAGGACATATTAGATCAACTCGATTTAATAGATATCTTCAGAACCTTTCACCCTAAAACAGCAGAATATACATTCTTTTCAAGCACTCATGGTACATTCTCTAGAATAGACCACATGTTAGCGCACAAAAGTGGGCTCAACAAATTTAAGAAGATTGAAATCATATCGAGCACTTTCTCTGAACACAATGGCATTAAACTAGAAATCAACCACAATAGAAAAATTGAAAAACATTCAAACACTTGGAGACTAAATAGCACGTTATTAAACAATGAATGGGTTAACATTGAGATCAAAGAAGAAATTAAAAAATTCCTAGAAACAAATGATAATGAGCATACATCAACTCAAAATTTATGGGACACAGCAAAAGCAGTCCTGAGAGGGAAGTTTATAGCATTACAGGCATACCTCAAGAAGCTAGAAAAAGTTCAAATAAACAACTTAACCCTGCATCTAAAAGAACTAGAAAAAGAACAGCAAGTAAAGCCCAGAGCTAGTAGAAGGAAGGAAATAATAAAGATCAGAGCAGAAATAAATGACATAGAGGCTAAAGAAACAATACAGAGGATCAATGAAACCAGGAGCTGGTTCTTTGAAAAGGTAAACAAGATCGATGAACCTTTAACAAGACTCACCAAGAAAAAAAGAGAGAGGACTCAAATAAATAAAATTAGAAACGAGAGTGGAGAAATAACAACTGACACAACAGAAATACAAAATATTGTAAGAAAATACTATGAAGAACTGTACGCCAAAAAACTAGACAACCTAGATGAAATGGACAAATTCCTTGAATCATATAATCTTCCAAAAATCAATCTGGAAGAATCAGAAAACCTAAACAGACCGATTACAACAAATGAGATTGAAACAGCTATCAAAAAACTCCCAAAAAAGAAAAGTCCTGGGCCTGATGGCTTCACAAGTGAATTCTACCAAATATTCAAAGAAGAACTAACTCCTATCCTTCTCATGCTATTTCAAAAAATTCAAGAGGAAGGAAGACTTCCAAACTCCTTTTATGAGGCGAGCATAATCCTGATTCCAAAACCAGGCAAAGACAACACAAAAAAAGAAAATTATAGGCCTATATTCCTGATGAACTTAGATGCAAAAATCCTCAATAAAATATTAGCAAACCGGATCCAGCAATATATGGAAAAAATCATACACCATGATCAAGTAGGATTTATTGTTGGGAGGCAAGGCTGGTACAATATTCGCAAATCAATCAATGTGATTCATCACATAAACAAAAGAAAGGAGAAAAACCACATGATAATTTCAATAGATGCAGAAAAAGCATTTGAGAAAGTCCAGCACCCATTCATGATCAAAACTCTCAGCAAAGTGGGAATACAGGGAACATACCGAAACATGATAAAGGCCATCTATGACAAACCCATAGCCAACATCATACTCAATGAGCAAAAATTAAAAGCAACCCCCTTAAGATCAGGAACAAGGCAGGGGTGTCCCCTTTCACCACTCTTATTCAACATAGTTCTGGAAGTCCTCGCCACAGCAATCAGACAAGAAAAAGAAATAAAAGGCATCCAAATTGGAAAAGAAGAAAAACTATCATTATTTGCAGATGACATGATATTGTATATAGAAAACCCTAAAGTCTCAGTCAAAAAACTACTAGACCTGATAAAAGAATTTGGCCAGGTGGCAGGATATAAAATCAATACTCAGAAATCAGAGGCATTTTTATACACTAATAATGAAATGTCAGAAAGAGAAATCAGGGAATCAATCCCCTTTACCATTGCAACCAAAAAAATAAAGTACCTAGGAATAAATCTAACCAAGGAGATTAAAGACTTGTACTCAGAAAATTATAAAACATTGATAAAAGAAATCAGGGAAGATACGAATAAGTGGAGGCATATACCATGCTCATGGTTAGGAAGAATAAACATCATTAAAATGTCTATATTACCCAAAGCAATTTATAAATTCAATGCAATACCAATGAAAATACCAATGACTTACTTCAAAGACATAGAACACATATTCCAAAAATTTATATGGAACCAAAAAAGAACACGAATAGCCTCAGCAATCCTGAAAAGGAAGAAAAAAGCGGGAGGTATCACACTTCCAGATATCAAGTTATATTATAAGGCCATTGTACTCAAAACAGCATGGTACTGGCATAAGAACAGGCACATAGATCAATGGAACAGAACAGAGAACTCAGAAATAAACCCACAGCTCTATGGACAACTGATATTTGACAAAGGAGGTAAGACAATACAATGGAGTAAAGACAGCCTCTTCAACAAATGGTGTTGGGAAAACTGGACATCTACCTGCAAAAAAATGAAACTAGACCACCAACGTACACCACTCACAAAAATAAACTCAAAATGGATAAAAGACTTGAATGTAAGCCATGAAACCATAAGCATCTTAGAAGAAAACATAGGCAGTAAGCTCTCTGACATCTCTCGGAGCAATATATTTGCTGATTTGTCTCCACAGGCAAGTGAAATAAAAGACAGGATAAACAAATGGGACTTTATCAAACTAAAAAGCTTTTGCACAGCTAAAGACAATAAGAACAGAATAAAAAGACAAACTACACAATGGGAGAATATATTTGACATAGCGTCTGATAAGGGGCTAATAACCAAAATTTATAAAGAACTTGTAAAACTTAATACCAGGAAGACAAACAATCCAATCCAAAAATGGGCAAAAGAAATGAATAGACACTTCTCCAAAGAGGACACACAGATGGCCAATAGGGATATGAAAAAATGTTCAACATCACTAATGATTAGAGAAGTGCAAATTAAAACCACAATGAGATATCACCTCACACCAGTCAGAATGGCGCTCATCAATAAAACAACACAGAATAAGTGCTGGCGAGGATGTGGAGAAAAGGGAACCCTCCTGCACTGCTGGTGGGAATGCAGACTGGTGCAGCCACTGTGGAAAACAGTATGGAGATTCCTCAAGAAATTAAAAATCGAACTGCCTTTTGACCCAGCTATACCACTGTTAGGAATATACCCCAAGAACACCATAGCACTGTTTGAAAAGAAGAAATGCACCCCCATGTTTATGGCAGCATTGTTTCCAATAGCAAAGATTTGGAAACAGCCCAAGTGTCCATCAGAGGATGAGTGGATTAAAAAGCTTTGGTATATATATACTATGGAATACTACTCAGCCATAAGAAATGATGACATAGGATCTTTTACAACAACATGGATGGGCCTTGATAACATTATACTGAGTGAAAGAAGTAAATCAGAAAAAACTAAGAACTATATGTTTCCATACATAGGTGGGACATAAAGATGAGACTCAGAGACATGAACAACAGGGTTGGGGTTACAGGGTGGGGGGAGGAGAGGGAGGGGGTTGGGTAGGGGAGGGGCACAAAGATCATGGCTTTTCAGCATTTGCCATATTCCCCCCTTAATCTATAGACAGACAGCAAATATTTATGTATGGTGTTCCCACTATAAAGACTGCTGTCTTAGGGACAAATGCTGATAAACTATTTCAGCAGTTCCTCCTTCTTCAAAGACTTATATGTAAACATAGAGCCCCATGTTTCATAGGACATACTCAAGCTCACTCCATGCTCCCTGGTGCTTTAGCACAAGGGAATGCCCCCCCTTTTTTTTTAGTATTTTTTCTTTTATTTATTTATTTTTTGTATATTTCTGAGGATGGGGATGGGGAGGCAGTCAGACAGACTCCTGCATGCGCCTGACTGGGATCCACCTGGCATGCCTACCGGGGGGAATGCTCTGCCCATCTGGGATGTTGCTCTGTTACAACCGGAGCCATTCTAGCGACTGGGGTGGAGGCCATGAGGCCATCCTTAGTGTCCAGGGTGGATTTGCTCCGGTGGAGCCTTGGCTGCGGGCGGGAGGAGAGAGACCAACAGGAAGGAGAGGGGGAGGAGTGGAGAGGTAGATGGGCGCTTCTCCTGTGTGCTCTGGCTGGGAATCGAACCCGGGAATCCTGCACACCAGGACAATGACTCCGACGGGTCTACCATATCATGCTTTTTACTTAAAAAAAAAATTTACATTTCTTTTGAATGCTGATGAACAGGAGACACCAAATCTTTTTTGCCTGCAAACTACTACCTTCTTTATTAGATCTAGCTAATAATACTGTTCTGTCTTTTTTTCCAAATAGCTCCAGATATATGGAAAAGATTTATATAGGCGGAAGGGGATCCTCAAACCCCTCAGCGAGATCTTCTGAGAATGGCTTTTAAGATACCTAGAGGCAGAAAAAGCCCAATAGAGATCAGGGGAACTACCAGCTTTTAGGATACACCCTTAAAGGCTCCAACACCCCAAAGGGGTCTCATAGGATGCCAACTGGGTCCTGCTTCAATAGTGGAAAGGAAGGTCATTGAGCTAAAGCCTGCCAGGCTTACACGCCTCTGCTGTGAGGAAACAGGGACACTGGAAGGTGGGCTTCCCCCTCGCTCCTCTAAGGGAGGGTTCAGTCTCTTCCAGCCCTGCTCCAGCCACCTATGACCTAACCTTGCCCAGAAAGCTGGGGTTTGCCACTGAAGGCTGAAGGTGCCCAGGGCCGTCGACCCTATCTACGACACTGTGGACGAGCCTAGGGTGTTTCTTCCAAGAAGCAGGTAAACTGATCTCATTCGCACAAGGGCCACTTAACTATGTTTTGCCTGAATAGTCAGGTTTTTTATTCTTCCCTCGAAGATCTCTGATGTGGGTATTGATAGTCCTATTTTCTGCTGCTTTGCTTATATATAGTGTTTCCTTTATCCCTCCTACCTCAATGCCCCACTCATATTTCAGGCTGGGACCTACTCTTAATTTAGAGCTCTCTTTCCTCCTTTTGCCAACTTGTATTATGAATTTACCTTTGCCACCCAGCTTAGTGTATCCCAAGGTTCTCTTTACCAGGCCACAGTCACAGAGCTCCAGGGAAAAGCAACCTGGTCTCAACTCTCCAGGCAGAGGAGAACAGAAGCTCCATATCCACACATGCTGCAAATGGCTTTTTCCAGTCTACCTGAATCATTATCAGCTAGAAGCAGCAGCGGTCATTGGGACTTGGACATGAGCTGCAAAGTATAGAATGGTGACAACAATTCCAGTTCCATGTGGACTTTTCCTGGATGTGGACTTTTCCTGGACTCCTGCTCCCTGTGACAGCTCCTAAAAGACTGAACTGTGGTTGGGTTGCATTTTTCAGGGATTTGGCATGGTAAGGGGGCCAACTTGGACTTGGGGAACATGTTAAGGACACTACTCATTCATGGATTCTTGCTGTATTGGCCAAGAGTTTGCTTAAAGGCTTTTAATCACTGTAAAAAAAATAGAGGACTGGATGAAGAAGATGGGGCACATATACACCATAGTATATTATTCAGCTAGGAGAAATGGTGACATCGGATCACTTATAGTGGAATGGTGGAGTCTTGGTAGCATTGTGCAGGGTGAAATAAGCAAATCAGAAAAAAACAAGAACTGCAGGATTCCATACATTGGTGGGACACAAAAGCGAGACTAAGAGGCATGAACAGGAGTGTGGTGGCTATGGGGGGTGGGGGGAGGGAAGGAGGGAGAGGGGGAGGGGGAGGGGTACAGAGAGAACTGGATGGAGGGTGGCGGAAGACGATCTCTCTTCGGGTGATGGGTATGCAACAGAACTAAATGACAAGATAACCTGGAAATGTTTTCTTTGAATGTATGTACTCTGATTTATTGATGTCACCCCATTAAAATAAAAATTTATTTATAAAAAAATAAACAAAACAAAACAAAACAAAACAAAACTGGAAAACAGATTCTATTTCATGGCAACTAGTAATGTGGACTCTTGCATTCCATTGCAATATTAGGTAGGTCTTAAAAATATTAATAAGAATTCCCCAAAGGTTGGAATTTATTATATAAGCATAAGAAAATGTGGCAATTTTTTTTAAAAGTTTGTTTTGGGTATCAAATGTCTTTCCCAAATAGCTATAGCCATTTTACCCAGTGATTATAGCACCTTTAAACTCCTACTCAAGTCAAAGGGTGTCATATGTTATAATATTCAAATGTTGATGTAAATTCAGAAATGAATTGTGTATATAATTTAAAATTCAGTTATAGTTAATATGTAATTTTTGAAGCTATATAATTAAAATTCTATCAGAACATTACACTAAATGCATATTATGAACTTTATACATTAATATAAAACAGATGTTCAGATGAAGCCTTACAAATAACCCTAAATATATACTTTTTTTCTGTAAATATTTCAGTGCAACATAAATAGAGGTTAATAATAGGTAGCAGATATATCAGGAATTCAATGTCAAAATTAGCTCAGGATGGTATTTTGATTGATATTAAATAATAAAATAAATATTTATAATGCACTAATATTTGCCCCCTAGGACTACTCATTAACAGTCAAATGCCTTATTAACATTCAACACTGTTTCAAACTATGTACTTATTAACATTTAAGTCATTATTTTTTCTTTCTTAAGACAAGTTGATCTGAGATTCAGCTTGCAAATGTGCATTTGAATGATAATTATTCACTTATAAAATAATTTCTTATCTTAGGTCTATGGAACCTAGAACCTAGAACCTAAGGTCTATGAATTAGAGTAAAGCACTTGAGGAAGATTAAATTCTCCCCAAAGCCTGTTCACTGAAAAATAACATGATTTCCCATTTCTGTTAGAAGGGTCTTAAAAGGTAATTTTAAAATTTAGGAATAAAGCATTAGAATATTAATGTTTAATTCTAAAAAAGACCCCAATTTATTTTTAAAGTATATTTCTAGATTGATTGATAATATTGCTATTTTTTTCTTGTATTTCCCATAGTTCTATGTAACTAATGGGTCTTAATATTAACAGTTACTAAATATGGTCACTCTGCCATTTGTCAGACAATGTAAAAAATATATCTGAAAGATATCAGGAGTCTCAAGTAAACATTTTCAATGATATGTCATATCAAAGTGACAAGTAAATTGTGGTCAGATATCATTCCCTTTAATTAATTAACTAATACTTTATTACTAATTTCTGTCTTTTCAAACTCTGGACCAAAGCATACTCAAGTATATTTCAACAAATACCCTTTGACTTTATTTCTGGAAAGATTACCCATCATTAATGGAATCCTACATGGGAGAAAGAAATAAAAGAAACATTTTCTGTGAATTGCTTTATTTACACCTCTGTGTTTGGCACCTCTGTGTTTGGAATTCTACTTAGGAAAGTTTTGAAATCCATTTAAAACAGGAACTTCATTCAGAAACATCACACTTTTACATAGGCTACAGAGTTAAAATACGATGTATATCTGAAAATATTGACATCATCTGATACATAGCTTTTGGTAAAATAACTCATACCCCAGCCCCTTCTTTGACAAGTGTTGAAAGTTGAAGAATTATTCTTTGTTCTTATAATACACTGGGAAATTTAGTAATTGAGGTAGTAATCTTGGAAAGATTTTGCCATATCCAATTTTACATTTGCGAGCTCATATTAACAAGGAATTAAGAAAAGATAAAATAAACTCCTCCATCATGCAATAGTAAATTTCCCTCTGGCTAAGAATGCTTTGATTCTATTTATATACTTTTTAACCAGGCAACTCCACATAGCAAACACACAGAAATGGAATATTATAAATATATATTACTAAATTCTGAAGCTAGAAAAATATATCATGTGATATAGTATAAATTGGAGCATGTATAAGCCAAAAATAAACTGACAAATAAAATCAGGATGTAAAATTCATGCTGGTGAGGAAATTCAGTTGGGAGAAGGTTAGAATAAGGAAACAGGTTGTCTAGCACAATTTCATTTGGATAGTACAATATCAACTGTATTATCCATTGAAATGCCAGGTATAGGGATGGTGGTCATCTAAAAGATAAAAAAGAACACTTTCCCATTTGTAATGACTCTTTTCTTTTTATAATTATACATATTCTGTTAGTTTTCAAATTACCTCAGATTTTCTGAAAGAATTCTACTTAGGAAAGTTTTGAAATCCATTTAAAACAGGAACTTCATTCAGAAACCCTTCCTACTTTGTTTCATCTATTTTTGATGTACCTCTGACTTCTCTTTATTTTACCCATTGGCTAGCCCAGAACAAATAAGAGTATAGACTGTGAGTGATTACAAACATCTTGTTTCATGTTCAGGAGAATAAGATTGGGTGACCACCATAGGCCACTTTTTACGCTGGGTAATTACCCCATGTGTAGACAGTGGTCCTTCTACTGCCCATGAATGAATTCCTCCATCTGAACATTCAGGAACAGGCTCAAAGCTGACTCCACCACCTGGAGCACCTCCGCAATCACAGCAGATCAACACAAATGGGACCAGAAAGGATGAAGACATAGAAATATTGAAATTAGCAGTGGGGCCATATTGAAACAAAATAACTTGCTGTTTGTGATTCAGCCTGAATCCCTATACAACTCGTTAGATCCTGAAATTGTTACAATGTTTTCAGAAAATAAACTGAATAATGGTGAGACATTAAAATCACTGTGATCTTCAGTATGCTAGATTATAATCAATTTAAATTTGTTATATCAAATTCAGATTAAAAATAATATTATACTATCAAAACAGATGGATCTTCTGTCATTACTTAAGAAAATGGTAAAAGAGAGAGAAAAGAAAGCTGGAAAGGCCAGTCCATATGGCTGAATTTTTGTGTTTCATCGTCCATGTCTTTATTTTTCTCCTTTCACACACGCCTGCCTCTTTATTTCAACAGTAACATCTTATTCATGCTTCAAGCAATTGTCTTCAACAAGACTATTATTTGCCCCTAGATGTATCTTTTCTCCACATTACTCGTACACAAATAGAGAACATCATCCTGCTTGACAATGTCTTTTTTTTTTTAATTAATCAACTGGACTTTTCTTGTTCATCTGTAACACTTTCTAGTCCAGAGCTTTTTACATAATATAATCTTAATGATTTGGAATGAACAGATGAATGAAAGAAAGGATGTGCAAATTTTTAAGAGAGTGAAGGAGAAAAAGAAAAAAGAAGAAAGCAAGGGAGAAAGGGAGGAACATAGTAAGGATAGTGATAAGAGAGGGGATTCCTGAAAAACAAGGGAAAGTGAGTGCACTGTTCCTGCTCCCTGCCTGCACCTCTTCACCTTCTCACCTGGAGGACTGTGTTGTGCCCCAAATGTATTCATAGGACAAGGTGTTTATGAAAAGCCTTCGTGAGATTATACTGCCAAGAAAGAGTACAGACAGCTCTGATTGTAATTAGTGGTAGAAAGGTGTCTACAATCCACTGTGTAGTGCCACTGACTGACAGCTGAACTCAGGCTGCTCCCACCCTCCCTACTTCCTGCTTACAGGGCCCACAGGCTGCAGGGGAGAGCAGGTGCTACCTCAGACTGCCAACAGTGCCTGCTGCTTGTGTGTTGGGATACAGAATTCTGTGTTTTAAAACGGAAAAGCATTTCCCGGACTATCATTCATTGCAGTTACTAAGATGGAAACGTCACTCACGCCATCACATGATGACCCTTCTGAAACAGCAGTGACCTGGGCAGCTCTTTCAGAGTGGGAACCTGCGCTGAGCACTGGGAAGGGATGGAGAGAGCACCGTGCTCCCCTGCTGGCTCCTGCCTCGGAGTTCTGACTCCTCCAGGGGGCTGCGGCCTAATTCTAAGTGTAGTGACTTCAAACTGTGGACTCTCTTAAGCCAAAGGGAAGGGTGTTATTCTCTCCACTCCTCCCCAGAACACATTCCTATATACAAAACATTTTTCCAAGTTTTCTCAACCTGAGACTTGTGTGGTGTGTCTCTGAGATAAAAACGCAGGGCACTTTGGCAGTAGTATGTCCTGTTGTAACTGTCGTGTAAACTCTTGCTGCTTAGATATATTCGAGGTTTCTTCTGAGTCATAAATACACAATATTTTAAAATGTGTATGTAAAATAATTTATCTATGGTGTATAGAATACCACTTTTGTTGTTTGCAAATTATTGTTAATGTTTTTAACTCAGTTGATTAAGCGAAAAAATACCCCCAATTTATTTTTAAAGTATCTTTCTAGATTGATTGATAATACTGCTATTTTTTCTTGTATTTCTCATGGTTTATGTAATTAATGGGTCTTAATATCAACAGTTACTAAATATGGTCACTCTGGCATTTGTTAGACAACCTAAAAAAGATATCGGAAGATACCAGGAGTCTCAGGTAAACACTTTTGATAAACACTTTTGATGTCATATCAAAGTGACAAGTAAGTTGTGGTAAGATACCATTCCCTTTAATTAATTAACAAGTAATTGATTAATAATTTTTGTTTTTTCAAACTCCTGGACCGAAGCATACTCAAATATATTTTAATAAATACCCTTTGACTTTATTTCAGATTACCCCTCATTAATGGAACCCTAAATGGGAGAAAGAAATAAAAGAAACACTTCCTGTGAATTGCTTTATTTGCACCTTTGCATTTTGGCATGCTACAGAACATCACACATTTACATAGGCTACAGAATTAAAATACGATGTATATTGTGGCTTTGAAATTATTGACATTGTCTGCTATAATATGGAGCAAAATACTAGCTCTAGATAAAATAACTCATTCTCCAACCCCCTTTGACAAGTGTTAGAAGTTGAATATCTATTTTTTGATCTTGTAACACCCTGGGAAATTTGAGTAATTGGGGGTAATAACCCTTAAAAGATTTTTGACATATTCAGTTTTACATTTGTGAGTTCATATTAACACTGAATTTAGAAAAGAGAAAGAAAATTCCTCTACCATGCAATAATAAATTTCCCTCTGGCTAGAATGCTTTGATTCTATTTACAGACTTTTAACCAGATAACACTATATAGTAAAGACACAGAAATGACAGTATTAATAGTACATTACTAAATTTTG
Organism: Saccopteryx bilineata; assembly: GCF_036850765.1. NCBI lineage: Eukaryota > Metazoa > Chordata > Mammalia > Chiroptera > Emballonuridae > Saccopteryx > Saccopteryx bilineata. Next base: position 36,658,050 of record NC_089500.1, read on the forward strand.
AAGCTAGAAAAATATATTATAGGGTATAATTTGGATCTAGAAATTGGAGCATGTATAAGCCAAGAACATATTGGCAAATCAAATCAGGAATGTGAATTTTATGCTAGTGAGAAGATTCAGTTGGGAGTGGGACGGAAGAAGGCAATGAGGTCATCTAGCACAATTTCATTTGTGTTAGCACAATATCATCAACTCTGTTAAAAGTTCCTATTTGATCCCTTCAGAATAGCAGCAGAGGGTTTTGTGTTTTTTTTTACAAAAGTACTAAACTCAATTCAAATTAGTAGTACTTTACTGAACAATTCTAACTTTCCCATTAAACATTTTACACATTCAAAAAACTTTTTTTAGATTCCCTTAAAAAAAATACCCCAAAGCTTAATCACACAGCTCAGCTTAGTAAATAACTTTAACATAGGAGGTGTATAATAAAAAGCTGAATAGAAATGAATAACACATACTAAAAGCAATCTGAAAATACTTTACAGTTCCCAACTGTTTCCTTGGAAGGTAATCTATGACTGTCAAGGATAACCATGTCAGTTGTTACTTGATTCAACCTGAGATGTATTCTTGGCAGGTTTTCCTTTATTAAGGCAGAGCCACAGTGGTAAAGGAAAAAATGAGTGTGATATCCTGCAACCTCACCTGTAGGCTATATCAATTAATACTGCACCTACTCTAAACACAAACTAGAAGCAGAAAAGTCTTGACTCCAGAAGAGTTTTGGCTGCAGCCCCTCTCCAGATTCAGGCTCAGACATTGCCAGTTTATTCCAAGTGGATCTCACCCTGCCCGCACTCTCTTATGAAATTTCCCTTCCAGAAAACATTCCCTAAATTGAGGTTTATTTTACCTAGTGCGGTTATGAAGGTGGGAATGCTTGGTGGCTTGTGGACTTGGCTATATAACCAGACCCATTTTCTTTATTGGTTATAACTGTGGTGTGAATATGTGGTTAGATTATTTCTATTATCTGTGAAACTGACAGGGCATTTGGCACAGGTTTTAAATTCTTCCCATATACATAAATGCATATTGCATATTTATCTTGTTTTAAATGTTGCCTGAGCTACATGGTACATCCAGAAAGAACAAGGGAATTATGCCAATTACCATGTTAAGACCAGTGATTTTACATGACTGAGTTTGATTTCTTCCACATGCTGGACAAGTACTATGGGCCACACAGAAGCAAATAAATCGTTTCAATTTTTAGTTCATTGTCATGATTCTATTAGTATTAATATAAAAAAAAAGTTTACAGATGCTAAGGAGAGCTCTTGCCCCACAGCACTGTTTCCATCTATGTTTCTCATTGTGCTTTCTCACCTGGCTTCACAATTACCTGAGCACTTAGTTGTGCATCATTGTTAGCTTTTGGTGGTGGGAATTGAACCTGAATCACAATTACTGAGGAAAAGTGTATCGGGATCTTGGCTACTTACTGAATTGCACCGTACTGTACTTTGCCATTCGACTTCGGGCTGTGCTAGGGGAGGCGGATCCAATGGTCTGGCTAAAATGATGATCAGCGGAGCTCCTCATGTGGCCAATGGTGGCTGTCCCCTCCATGCTACTGAGGCCCCCCCCCTCCTCCCAGACTGCTCAGCCCAATGCCACCACCACTTATTCCAGCTGCACTGCCAACCAGGCCACTGCCTCCAATTATCGCAGCTGGGCCACTAATTCCAGTTACGCCGGAGCCAGAAACGACCCTCTCCGTCACAATCACATTGTGGGCATTTGATAACTCAGGGTGCATACTCAAAGTGCCCATCATGCCAGAAGTTGGTCGGATTACTCTTTCTGTCACTACCACATTTGAAGACTCTCTAGGATCAGGGATGGTCAAAGTGGTGGGTAGGCTTGAACTTGGTGCTATTACCCTTTCTGTTACTATAACGTTTGACCCATCTCTCAAGTCAGACATCTCTAATATTCCATGCAAATTGGCACCAGAGATTGGGCCAAGCACCCTCTCTGTCACCACCACGTTTGAGGCATGTCGCTCATCATGAACGTGGACAGAGGGCTTCAGAGTGCCAGAGGTGGTATAAGACTCTGCCACAGTGACATTACCATAGCCTAGAGGATCAGGAATAGGCATAGGATACTGTACACCAGGTCCCGAGGGATAGGCACTCTCAGAAATGACTGTGGTAGTGCCGTAATGTGAGGAGGTGGGTGGGTGTCCGCTAGCCATGGGCTCTGTTTCCTGCGGAGGGTAAATCGGTTCTGTGCTCTCTGGTGGCCAAGGAAAATCAAGGTCTGGATATGGTTCAACAGTTTTTCCCAAGCTGATATCTGCTAACTTCTTAAATTTAGGACCCAGTGTATCCAAGAAGCTGTCATCGAAGTCTTCTCCAATGAAGCTACAACAGCCCACAGAGCCCGCGGGGGAACCTACACCTTCAATATCATATATGAGCAAACAGTCATTGGATGGGCGTCCTTCGTCTTCAGCTGCATAAGCATATGCTTTCTAAATTTGTAGAGGAGAGAGAAAATGAAATCATGAATACAAAATTAATGATAATACAAGTCTTTCTCATTATTTTTCCTTACAGGGCATTACCAAAGAAGATAAAAAACAAAATTCTAACCTCTACTAGAGATGCTCTAAAAGTCATACAGCTGTATGAAAAAATTTGCTTAGAAATTACTTTAACTGTAATTTCAAAATATATTTTAATTTTTAAAATTTGTTTAGATGGACTTTATAATAGTGTACTTTGGATACCGTAGCACACACACACAAAAATGACATGAATTATTTTGTAATCAAGTTAGAAGGAAGTACTTTAGAAAGCTGAAATTGAAGGATACCAAATTGTGTATTTTTTTTTTTTTTGCTTTGTTTAAAAAGGTAGTTCATAGCTGATGAGTTCATTCAGGATTGTGTTTTTTTGTTTTGTTTTTGTTTTGTATTTTTCCAAAGCCAGAGACGGGGAGGCAGTCAGACAGACTCCTGCATGCACCTGACCGGGATCCACCCAGCATGCCCACCAGGGGGCAATGCTCTGCCCATCTGGGATGTCGCTGTGTTGCATCCAGAGCCATTCTAGCACCTGAGGCAGAGGTCACAGAGCCATCCTCAGTGCCTGGGCCAACTTTGCTCCAATGGAGCCTTGGCTGCAGGAGGGGAAGAGAGAGACAGAGAAGAAGGAGAGGGGGAGGGGTGGAGAAGCAGATGGGTGCTTCTTCTGTGTGCCCTGGCTGGGAATCGAACCTGGGACTCCTGCATGCCAGGCCAACACTCTACCACTGAGCTAACAGGCCAGGGCCAGGATTGTGTTTTCCTTCCTTCAGATTGAGTGATAATGGTGGTTCTATGAAATATATTTTAATATTGCTTTTCCAGCAAAACAACAGAAAAATTTAACTCTAGGTCTATGCCACTTATTAATTAAAATTCAAGGTGACCAAAGACAGTTTTTAAATCTAGGATCTTCTTCAATTCAAAGTGAAGGTCCACTGATATGTGTATTTTTATTTCATCTTTGTTGTTTAGAATAATGGCTTGCAAGCTTTCAGGGTAAGTATCAGAAATGACTTTATTAGCAAATCAACTCATTGTGCCACTTTATTCACAAATATATTTTGAGTCCTTACTATTTTTCAGATATTCTATTAGGAACTTGGCAATGAGGTAATGAACAAAACCAGAAAAAGTCCTTCCCTAGTAAGGCTTACATTTTAGTAGGATGAGATAGAAAATACAGAAACATATTTATCAGGAGGTGTTAAGTGCATGGTCAAGAGATAGAAAGTGATGGGAGATAGAATGATCAAGGATGTCATCTCAAAAAGTGATGTTTAATCAAAGATTTGAATCAAGTGATGGCGAGTAAAACAGATAGAATGTTCTGAGCAGGAAGAGCTTTAAATGTAAAAGTTTTAAGGCAGAATTGTAATTTTTATTAAAATATTCATTGCTAGGGATATGGACAGGAAATATTCTTATGGATTTCAGCAACAGGCGTCTTGTTATAATCTGCTGCTATTTGAGTTTTATTAGTATCTTATTTCAAAGTATTAGCTACCATCTAAACCATTAGGAGAGTTCATGAAGACATTTTAGGCCAGGATGTAGAGAAACATAACTGTATCAGAGACAGTAAATTTCTTAAAGCTTAAGTATCACATGGCATGTAACCATGGTCAATTCTGTCTCTGCCTGGGGATGGCAAAATTTAATTCTTACTGTTTTTTCAAATGTCCTAGAATTCTACTATGGCTCTTGAATGTGTTCTTATTGAATGTTTATTATGCATCTGGAACTGAAATAAGTACTGGCAACATAATGTGGCAAAGATGTGTTTGAGGCACCAAAAAGTGTGATAGATATTTAAACTTAACAGATTTTAGCAATGGTATGTTCTATAAAACATATAGACAAAGTACAGATGGCCCATGGCTTGAAATGGTTCAACTTAAGAATTTTTTTACTTATGGTGGTACAAAAGTGATGTGCCTTCAGTAGAAACTGGCTATGCTAAGCTAGGGCATTCAGTAGGTTAGGTGTATTAAGTGCATTTTCAACTTACAGTGGGCATAAAGGGACATAACCCCATTGTAAGTCAAGGAGAATTTGTACTACAGAAATATAGATAAGGAAATACCAATCTTGTTTTGGATGAAGTCGTTAACAATAAAAACTTCAGAGGCAGTGATATTTGAACCGGGTCTTGAAAGATGGGTAGGGACTCATGGGAGAGATAATTGTATAAAAGCATAGCATAAACAAAGACACGGAGAGCAATAGACCCATAGGAATAAGGCAAAGGCACTTGGCAAGTGGGATTGATAGTAAGGGGTAATTGGAGATATGAGGTCAGGGGTGAGTTTATGAATTAGTTTATTTGCCAGTTAAAGAATTTGGACCAAACACAGATGGGAGCCTTTGGCTATTTTTTAATGAGGGAGTAACAGGCCTAGGTCAGAGCAATGTTATTTAGCAGCACTATGGATCATCAGGCATAAAGACCAGAAGCTAGGAACCTCGCTAGGAGCCTGGAGTGTGGCAGTGGGGGTGTGTGGGAGTGCAGGATGGAGAGGAAGCATGGGGCTAGAGTCCTTACCTGACAGAAGTAACTTTCCATGAAGTTCATATTCAGACCTTCTCTACATTCCCTCATAGAATTTCTTCTTAATATTCCAGAATATTCTGGACATATCTCAGGTCCCGATTTAACTCCTTCGGTTAGTTCGAATCCTGTTCTTTCTTCTCCCATATCTTGCATTTCTCTGTCACCATACTCATTAGTGTAAAGCCCTGAAAGTGTAGATCAAATTAAGTTTACTTTATCTAGTGTATTATAGATTAAAAACCAGTAACTTCCTCTTATGTACGGTTTCTTCATTTCAGTATGCATTTGTGAGCAAAGAAAGAAAATGAAGGTGATACCTAAATTCAAGAACTGTAAATACAATACTGAGTTCAAAATAATATTATCAATTAATGTGGTAATTATTGTTATTACTTATTTGTTGGTAACTATATGTTGTGCTTAAAGGGAGTTCTTATGAGATTAAGAACTATGCTTTAGCGATTTTTATTTTATTATATTTTAAATTAATTTTTTTCAATTATAGTTTACATTAAATATTATTTTGTATTTAATTTCAGGTGGACAGCATATTGATTACATAATCATATACTTTATAGTGTTCCCCCTGATATTTCCAGTACCCAGCTGACATCAAACATAGTTATTATGAGATTTTGATTTTTTTAATTAACAGAAATTGGGGAGAAAATAAACTAAATTCTAAAAGTTAAATAGTATAGCAATACCACAATATGCTAGAAGCACAGGGCCTCTAGGACCCAAGAAGCACGGCTTTCAGAGAAGAAGCCATGGCTGTGGTGAGAGGAGAGGTTTGCACAGGAATCTTGAATTTGCACTTGGATGTGCGGGGCAAGTAGAAGCCTCTAACAGTATTCTTGGTAGGTGAGATAAAACGATGGCCTGGACTATGGAGGTGCCATGCACAGGGAAAATGTTGACACGGGATAGAAGTCCCATGCTTAAATATTTTAAAAATCTTGATTTTAGGGACAGTGTGTTTTCCATACCTCTATTATTTTGGTGTCCCTCATTGTGTTTTGTTCAAGGTTTATGTAAAGCTTTTTGGACTTAATGAGAGAATAAATAAATCCTAGTGGATTTGGCAAGTATTGAGAATTGACTGGATAGCAATGAACAGGAAGATATAAAGAGACTGTATTTCTGCTTTTAAGGTGGGTGAATGTTGTTATTAATAAAAATGGATATATCAGGAGGAGAAGTAATTTTAAAGCTAGCATGTCTAGTCCTTTAAATAAGATTCAGTTCTACCAGTTATAAACACTCCTGTGCCTTTGACATTTTTAAGAGTTCGAACAAGAAAAGTCTAGATTGTAAGCTTGAAGAAGACTGAGAGAAAATTAAGAGAATCAATATTTATTTACCTTGAAAGAAAAGAAAAGATGGTATAACTCTTTTCAAAGATATAAGAAGTTTATAAAAGTGAATTGTTCTCTTTATTAAAGTAGTAGTAGAGTGGTTACTCACTTACTCTGAAATTCTAATCATCCCCTTGTTTCTGCCTGTGAACTGGTCTAGACCCCTGTTGTAAGGCGAGTTGTACTAAGAGTTTTCCTCAAGTGCAAGGAGAAACTCCGACACATGCGCACAACCTCGGATGAGAGCTTCAAAAGATTTTGATAGTGTTTCCTCACTTAGTTTCAATTCAAGAAACTGGATGAATATTTTTAGGTAAAAATTATACTGATGCTGAGAAGAGATGAGATGCAGTTTTTAATTTTGTCATAATAGCAGCTGAGGCCAGGGTGATTTTTAACCATTTATGAGTTGTAGAGGTAGATTCTAGTCTCAATAAATAAGCACAGATGCATCTTAATTGGATGGAACATACAACCTAATTAGTATTTTTTGAGTAAATAAGATTTGCTCTTTAGGATCAAAAAAAGAAAAAAAAAACCAAACAAACCAAAAAACACCACCAAAACTGACTTGTGGTTACAATTCAGAGATTCTTTCCTATTTATAGGTATCCTAATCAAATCATCTACTAAGTACTCTCTAATATTGAGAAAGATTTTTAAAATTCAACATATAAGAATAATAATTACTGTGTTTCCCTTGTCATTTAAAAGGAACAATAGAAACAATTTTAAAGACAAATAAAATAATTGAGAAAAAGTGAGGTATTTAAAGAGAGAACAAACTTCTTTCTGAGTCATTTAAGTTGATAGAATTAAAATAAAAATTGTACCTGAAGTATCAATACATTCGATGACATTCCCATCAACCTGTGGTATACATGGTACAGGAAGGGTGGGTACCTAAAAGACAAGAAACAGTTTTCCATTTGTAATGATTCATTTCTTTCTATAGTTATACATTTGGTTAATTCTCAAATTATCTCAGATTTTTCTGAAGAATATTACTTAGACAACTTTTGAAATCTATTTAAAACAGGAAGTTCATTCAGAAAGCCTTTCCTGGTTACTTTCATCTAATTTTGATATATCTCTAATTTTTCTTTATTTTCCCCATTGGATAGCCCAGAAAAAACATAAAGAACCAAAAAACAGAATAGATTGGTGATGTAGTGGATAGTGTCAACTCAGGACAATGAGGTCCCAGGTTGGAAACCCTGAGGATACAGGTTTGAGTGTGGAGTTGCTAGCTTGAGCATGGGATCATCAACATCATCCCATAGTCACTGGCTTGAGCAAGGGAACACTGCTGGGTTGGAGCCCCCTCCCCATCAAGGCAAATATAAGAAGGAATCAAGTGCCACACTGAGTTAATGCTTCTCATCTCTCTCCCTTCCTGTTTCTCTCTCTCTCTCTCTCTCTCTGTCTCTCTCTCCCCATCTTCTATTTAAAAAAAAAAAGGAACAGCAAAGTGTGGGTGATCACCAATATCTTGCTTTATGTGTAGAAGACTGTTTAGGCGATGACTATAGGCCATTTCTTACAGGTTGGTACACTTACTGGTGGTCCTTCTACTGCCCATGATTGAATTCCTCCATCTGTACATTCAGGAACAGGCTCAAAGCCAACTCCACCACCTGGAGCTCCTCCACAATCACAGCAGATCAACAAAAATGGGACCACTGATGGTGAAAAAATAGAAATATTGAAATTAGCAGTGGGACCAAATTAAAACAAAACAACCAGCCGTTTGTGATTCAATTTGAATCCCTATATAATCCCATTTGATCCTAAAATTATTCTGAAGTTTTCAGAAAATAAACTGAATAATAGTGAGATACCAAAATCAATGTGACTTCAGTGTGTTAGGTTATAATCAATTATAATTTGTTATATCAAATTAGATTACAAATTATATTATACTGTTAAAACAGATGAGTCTTCTCCTGTCATTACTCAGGAAAATGGTAAAGGAGAGAGAAAAGAAAGCTGGAAAGATCAGTTCATGTTTGAGTTTTTGTGTTTCCTCGTCTATCTCTCTATTTTGGTCCTTTTACACTCGCCTGTCTCTTTATTTCAACAGTAACATCTTATTTATCCTTCAAGCAATTGTCCTCAATGAGGCTATTATTTTCCCTAGACATATCGTTTCTTGACATTACTAGTGCACAAACAGAGAACATCACACTATTTAACAATGTTTTTTTCTAGTAATCAATTGTCTTTCTCTTGTTCATCTGTAATACTTTCTAGCCCAGTTTTTAAAAAATATATAATACGATCTTCAATAATTATTTGGAAAAAAAAACAAATGAATGAAAGGAAGGATGTGCAAATTTTTAAGAGAGTGAGGAAGGAGAAAAAGAAAAAAGAAGAAAGCAAGGCAGAAAGGGAGGAACATAGTAAGGATAGTGATAAGAGAGAGGGGATTCCCGAAAAACAAGGGAAAGTGAGTGCACTGTTCCTGCTCCCTGCCTGCACCTCTCCACCTTCTCTCCTGGAGGACTATGTTGTGCCCCAAATGTATTCATAGGACAAGGTGTTGATGAAAAGCCTTCGTGAGATTATGCTGCCAAGAAAGAGTACAATCAGCTCTGATTGTAATTAGTGGTAGAAAGGTGTCTACAATCCACTGTGGTGCCACTGACTGACAGCTGAACTCAGGCTGCTCCCCATCCTCCCTGCTTCCTGCTTACAGGGCCCACAGGCTGCAGGGGGGAGCAGGTGCTACCTCAGACTGCCAAAAGTGCCTGCTGCTTGTCTGTTGGGATACAGACATCTGTGTTTTAAAACGGAAAAGCATTTCCCAGACTATCATTCATTGCAGTTACTAAGATGGAAACGTCACTCACGCCATCACATGACGACCCTTCTGAAACAGCAGTGACCTGGGCAGCTCTTTCAGAGTGGGAACCTGCGCTGAGCACTGGGAAGGGATGAAGAGAGCACCATGCTCCCCTGCTGGCTCCTGCCTCGGAGTTCTGACTCCTCCAGGGGGCTGCGGCCTAATTCTAAGTGCAGTGACTTCAAACTGTGGACTCTCTTAAGCCAAAGGGAAAGCTGTTATTCTCTCCACTCTTTTCCAGAACACATTCTTATATACAAAACATTTTTCCAAGTTTTCTCAACCTGAGACTTGTGTGGTGTGTCTCTGAGATAAAAACGCAGGGCACTTTGGCAGTAGTATGTCCTGTTGTAACTGTCGTGTAAACTCTTGCTGCTTAGAAATGTTTGAGGTTTCTTCTGAGTCATAACTACACAATATTTTAAAATGTGTATGTAAAATAATTTATCTATGGTGTATAGAATACCACTTTTGTTGTTTGCAAATTGTTGTTAATGTTTTAAACTCAGTCGATTGATCCAAAAGCATGATTATTTGTGGTCATTTTTTTTCACTGTAACAAATAAGACATATGTTTTATTCACCACTCCCTGCAAAAAAAAAGAGCAAAGGAGTGAAGAAGGAAAGGAAGAAAATAATTCCAAGTGTTTCACTTTCTTGAAAATATGCCACGTTTAGAAATAGTTTTGAATCTAGAATTATTTGACTTCAAGACCCATATATAATTTATAAATCTTGTATTAACTACACTACCAAAAGGTAGACACCAATATAAAATATACTCAAAGTTAAAGTTATATATTTTTTGCGGTAGAGATCATTGGTACCTGGGTAAATTAAGTTACTTTTTAATTTTTTAAAATATTTTAATTATTTATTTTAGAGAAGAGAGAGAGAGAGAGAGAGCGAGCAAGCAGTGGGGGAGTAGTAGCAAGCATCAACTCTCATATGTGTCTTGACCAGGCAAGCCCAGGGTTTCAAACCAGTGACCTCAGTGTTCCAGGTCAACACTTTATCCACTGTACCACCACAGGCCAGACAATTACTAAGTTACTTTGCAAAATATTTAATTTTAAAGTTTTAAAATGTTGGTTGATAATTTATATGGCCAAAAAGAGGAAATTAGGAGTTTATCTCTTCTCATATCTATATTTTATGTAAAATTATGCACACTTACTAGCATTTTCCTTGTCTTGGTTTATTTTGACAAGAATGTTTGCTTGCTTTTTTTTAAAAACCTTGTTTTTCCTTTCATAGAACTTTCCATGGTCATTATTTCCATTTTTTTTTAGCCAAGAAGAATGAAATCCTATTGCTTAATATGCAGATTTCTTGTTTTTGGAGATTTATTTTCAATAATGTAAAAAGTCACAAATTTAACTTGTGCTATCAGCATGTGCAAAGTTTTTGTGGTTTATGTGAATTCAGTTTTGATCAAAGAATTCAAAAGGGTGAAAGTCATTTTAAATCATAGAAAATTCAGTTTACTAATAATTTAGTAGTTTACTAAATTCTAATATATAATTTAGTCAGTTTACTAAAAAATTAGGCTAAACTATTTTATTACTGTTTATGTATTAAGATAAAGGTAGAAAATTATGTCATATGCAAGTATTCTGAATTCATATTTTATGTATATGTGTTTTAATTAAATAATGTTTGAAGCATCTCTGACACTAAGATTTTGTGATTCTATACTTGAAAAATGGCAATGTTTATGTTAATAGTAATGTTCAGATATTAACCTACTTATTTCAGAGCTCCCCTTTCTCATTCCTCAGAGTGTAGGATATAGTTCATCTTCCCTCTAATTTCTATCATCACCCCAGGCAATGCTGAAGACCACCTAAAGAATCCAGTAGATATTATACCTTCATGGCTAGATCCTTGACTAGGTCGACTCTAGTGAACATAAATGTAGTTTAAATGTTTCCATGTGTGGTGCTTTTTTCCATCATCGAAACAATGTTGTGTGGTAACATGACAAAAGCAAGGTTCCTGCAAAGTTAGGTAACCTTTGAAAGACTCACACAGTTACATTTAGAAACTGAAGTTTAACTTAATGTCTATTCAACTCTCCCTTTCATTAAGTCTTAGCATAGCATGAAATCCTTGCAAGGTCTGGGCTCTATCTTCCTGGTCACAACTGTCACCATGCAGTCCTGCAGATCCTTTCTCCCTTCCTTATTGGAGCCCTTTAATTTCAGTCACCTACACTTGCACTCTTTGGGGGATTTGCACATAGATTTGTTTTCTCCTTGCATTGTGTTCCCTTTTCCTTGTTCACCAGGCAAGTTCTATTAAAACTGAACTCAGAATTTACTTTCTCTATATAGGCTTTTCTGACTATTTCAATCAATTGTTTCTCATTGTCTTCTTCACTCAAATAGCATTTTGAACCCGCCTGTTATGAGACATCCCATTACACTAAGAGTGAATGCAAAAAGTTTTTATCCTCTATTGCCAAGCAGCTGGATTTTTAAAAAGCTTATAAATACAGCACCAAATGTAGAAATATCTTAATAATTGAACAAAATAAGCATTTGTAAAATACATTTTCTCAAAAGATTAAAAAATTTCTCCTCAAAAGTTTTTTGGAGGGTCATGTATAAATTGGACTATTGAAATACTTACATAATAGGACCAAGAATCCCATGATGAGGAGTCCAATGCCAGCAGGACCAAAATGTACATTGTCTGGGAAAAGTGGCACATGGCCTACTTGGCCTGAATTATCAAAGTCATCTCCATTGTCCAATGGATTGGTGGTAGGCTCACCATTGTCAAAGACCCCTGTAGTAGTTTCAGTTTTATCTCCTCCATTCACATTGTTCTCTTTTGTACTAATTTCAGTTTCCCAGCCAGAACCTTCGAGGTCAATAATAACTGTACCAGTACAAGTTCTTTGAAGACCATCTATAACAATGTTCAAAATGGAAGAAATATTTTATACATTTAGTGTAATAATTCTTGGACAATACAAAACTATTTTCTTTTTGCATCAATACTATTTCAACATCTTTATTTCCACCCATTCAGTAACTTCTTAAACTGTTCCTTGTTTATGACTCAGTTTTTAAGTCAAACCATTATGAATATTAGTGCTCCTGAAAAGCTGTTTCATGTGTCAAGAGCATAAACACCCCTTCATGACTGCAACAAAAAAAATAAAATACTTAGGAATAAACATAACAAAGAATGTAAAGGACCTATATAACGAAAACTACAAAGCATTGTTAAGAGAAATAGAAAAAGACACAATGAGATGAAAAAATATTCCTTGTTCTTGGATAGGAAGAATAAATATAATTAAAATGGCCATATTACCCAAAGCAATTTATAAATTTAATGCAATTCCCATTAAAATTCCTATGACATTTTTTAAAGAAATGGAACAAAAAATCATCAGATTTATATGGAACTATAAAAAACCCCAAATAGCCAAAGCAATCCTAAAGAAAAAGAATGAAGCTGGGGGCATTACAATACCTGACTTCAAACTATATTATAGGGCCATGACAATCAAAACAGCATGATATTGGCAGAAAAATAGACACTCAGACCAATGGAACAGAATAGAAAGCCCAGAAATAAAACCACATATATATGGTCAAATAATTTTTGATAAAGGGGCCAACAACACACAATGGAGAAAAGAAAGCTTCTTCAACAAATGGTGTTGGGAAAACTGGAAAGCCATATGCAAAAGAATGAAACTCGACTACAGCTTGTCCCCGTGTACTAAAATTAATTCAAAATGGATCAAAGACCTAAATATAAGACCTGAAACAATAAAGTACATTGAAGAAGACATAGGTAATAAACTCATGGACCTGGGTTTTAAAGAACATTTTATGAACTTGACTCCACAGGCAAGAGAAGTGAAGGCAAAGATAAATGAATGGGACTACATCAGAATAAAAAGTTTTTGCTCAGCAAGAGAAACTGACAACAAAATAAACAGACAGCCAACTAAATGGGAAATGTTATTTTCAAACAACAGCTCAGATAAGGGCCTAATATCCAAAATATACAAAGAACTCATAAAACCCAACAACAAACAAACAAACAATCCAATAAAAAATGGGAAGAGGACATGAACAGACATTCCTCCCAGGAAGAAATACAAATGGCCAACAGATATATGAAAAGATGCTCATCTTCATTAGTTATTAGAGAAATGCAAATCAAAACTACAATGAGATACCACCTCACACCTGTTAGATTAGCTATTATCAACAAGACGGGTAATAGCAAATGTTGGAGAGGCTGCAGAGAAAAGGGAACTCTCATCCACTGTTGGTGGGATTGTAAAGTAGTACAACCATTATGGAGGAAAGTATGGTGGTTCCTCAAAAAACTGAAAATAGAACTACCTTATGACCCAGCAATCCCTCTACTGGGTATATACCCTAAAACCTCAGAAACATGGATACGTTCATAGTGGCCAAGACATGGAAACAACCAAAAAGCCCTTCAATAGAAGACTGGATAAAGAAAATGTGGCACATATACACTATGGAATACTACTCAGCCATAAGAAATGATGACATCAGATCATTTACAGCAAAATGGTGGGATCTTGATAACATTATACGGAGTGAAATAAGTAAATCAGAAAAAAACAAGAACTACATGATTCCATACATTGGTGGAACATAAAAACAAGACTAAGAGACATGGACAAGAGTGTGGTGGTTACCAGGGGTGGGGGGAGGGAGGACGCAGGAGGGAAGGAGGGAGAGGGTTAGGGGGAGGGGGAGGGGCACAAAGAAAACTAGATAGAAGGTGACAGAGGACAATCTGACTTTGGGTGATGGGTATGCAACATAATTGAATGACAAGATAACCTAGACAAGTTTTCTTTGAATATATGTACCCTGATTTATTAATGTCACCCCTTTAACATTAATAAAAATTTATTTAAATTAAAAAAAAAGCATAAACAGTAAACACCATGTAATGTATGTATTGGCCAGTGATGTCTTACAAGCCTCAGTGGAAGCATTCCTAGACTCTCTTTTTTGAATATTTCTTATATTAGACTTAGTTTCTTTTGATTGTTGTTTTACTCTCTTCTTCAATTATGTTTATTATTTTCCTTTTACGGGCTGAAAAAATGAACAGATTTTGAGCAGGATGGGAAATCATTTCTATAAAAGTTTCCTAGTCATAAAGCAGCATATTTCAAACTCTCAACCGGTAACACATAGGAGAGGGAACTGGCACGATTGGAGGTTGGTGGGGGGGGCATTATTTCATAAGAAGGTGAAACACTTTTGTTTCACAAGCAGATATTCCAAGTTTGCTTTTTTGTTGTCTTTCAAAGTTTCAGTGAGTTATTGTGTTCCTTGGCTAAACACAGGGGCAGGGACATTTGTTATTTGTTTACTTAGTTGCTCCTCACTTGCTGTTTATTTTATATAATCAGTGAACCAGCCAACCAGCCAACCAACCAACCAACCAACCAACCAACCAACCAACCAACCAACATTTCAAAAGAGTAGACTAATTTTGACTACACTTAATACAAAAGGTAATACATCAAAACACAGCTACATTTAGATCAGCAGGTGCCTGGGGCTGCAGAAGAGCTGTAGCATTGACTGCAAAAGGGTGCAGGGTAATGAATATGTTCTAGATCTTGTTTGTGGCATGTGTACAGGATGTATACACTTGTCAAAACTCAAGCTTAAATACACTTAAAAGGGTATATTTATTATATATACATTATACCTCCATAGAGTTGAATAAGAAATACATTTGAACCTCTATTTGTGTCCTTATCTTGCAACAAAATTGGTCCATTAAAAGCTATCAAAGTTACCTGCCCTGGCCAGATAGCTCAGTTGTGCAAAGGTTGTGAGTTCAATTCCCGCTCAGGGCACATACAGGAACAGATCAATGTCTCTGTCTCTTTGTTACTCTCTCTCCCTTCCTCTCTCTATAAAATCAATAAATAAACTTTAAAAAAGTAAAAAATAGCTATCAAAATAATAAGATAGTCTCTAAGAATATAACAAAAATTAGTATATGTGATAAAGTAATAAAAAAGACATTTTATTTCCGTTTTTTTTGTGTGTGACAGAGACAGAGAAAATCAGAGAGAGGGACAGATAGGGACAAGCAGACAGGAAGGGAGAGAGATGAGAAGCATCAATTTTTTTTTTGTTGCAGCACCTTAGTTGTCCATTGATTGCTTTCTCATATGTGCCTTGACCAGGGGGCTACAGCAAACCAGGTGACCCCTTGCTTGAGCCAGTGAACCTGGGCTCAAGCTGGTGAGCCTTGCTCAAACCAGATAAGCCCACGCTCAAGCTGGCAACCTCAGGGTTTTGATCCTGAGTCCTCCACGTCCCAGTCTGACACTCTATCCACTGCACCACTGCCTGGTCGGGGTATTTCCATATGGTTTGAACAGGAAAATTCATGAGTAGAAATTGCTCACTACAGAAAAACCATATGACTGAAAATTCCAGATGTGATTTTTTTTCTTCCTTTAGAGATAAGATAGCCAAATATTAGCAGCTACTATATAAGAGAGTTTCTTAAAAAACATATGCTATTAGACTAGACTTTGGTGGTGATAATAATTCTTGCTGCAGTGTAGGAATGATGTCGATGGAACATTATTTTCTTTTATATCCCACTAGCAATTATTTACATGTGGTTTTTGCTGAAGCAATTTTTAAATATCATGATAACCTTTTTTTTTGCTATATATTCCCTCATCTTTATTGAGATACTATAATTGATATGTAACATGGTATAAATGATATACAATATTTTGGTTTGACATACTTATTATAATATGATTCGATCACAGGGTTAGCCAACATTTCCATCATGTCACATTGTTTTCATTTCTTTTTCTGTGGTGAGAACATTTAAATCTACTCTTTAAAGTATATAGTACAGTATCATTATCTATAATCTCAATGCGGTGTGTTAGGTCTCCAGAACTTATTTAATTAGTACCTGAAGGTTTGTACTTTTTGACCAACATCTCCCATTTCTCCCATTCACCAGTCCCTTTCTTATAATCTTAAATGCTTTTGAGCTATGTAGAGTGCTTTTAATATATATTTTGAACACTTAATCTTTTAAATGTATACAACCCATATTTATGAAGCCCAGTTTGCTGCAAAAGTCATTATAGCATATATATGATGAAAGATGTGACTTACTTTTCAAATTATATGCACTCTGCACTACTACTATCTATAAACTCAGAGAATCTAAAGCTAAATATATTTTGTCCAACTGCAAGGTAAGAGAAGTAACAATATTTATGTGCCTACTATGGCACTTTACACATGTCATACAGTGTATGATTTTCTCCACAACTTTTTGAATTAATACAATCTACCTTGTTATTAATTATTACTAGTAATATGATTGGATTATTTATTTACATTATAAATAGTTGGATATTGTGTTTGATTTGAAAAGTATAGAATTATATAAAGAACCAAAACAAAAACAAAGGCAAAACCAGACCCCTGGTAGCATCACCTGAGAACAACCTCTTGTTGATCTTTTGTTGAATTCTCTATTGGTCTTAATTACAATGCCTAGCATTTATAAGTTATTTGTCACATTGATAAATCACTTTGCAATTCTTCCATATTGAAAAATGTCATTAAAATAGTTTCTGAGTGTTACATAATTTCATATCAAGTGCATGATGTCTTACCTACCTAGCTATCTATTTTTGATATTGCTTTCAATATTTATTATAGATAAGCTATAAGTAACATCTATGGGCATTCATATTTGACGTTATGTTATTATCTCTATTGTATAAATGAGAGCTCTTTTTACATCAGATTTTGTCCATTGCTATAACCCTAGAACCAGGCACAATGGCTGACATTAGGTTAGGCTTCCATATACAGTTTCTGAGTAAATGAATAATATCCCTGGCAATACATAACAGAGACCAATTTAAATCCAATCTATGATATCAAAGCCCATGACCTTTCATGCCAGCTATGCTAATTTTGTTATTGGCTTTGTTGTTATTTTTATCATTATTATCACATGTAATATTTATCCCAGATATGAGAGAAAATGCGTGCTTTCTGTTTGCCAAAAGCCTAATAATTTTGTAAGCAAGGTTCCACTTTTCCCTTCATGTCTCCAATTAGGCATGATGTTGGATGAAAGAAAAGAAGTAAACAAATAATTATTTAAGATAATTTTAGCACTGAATCAAAATAAACTTTATCTATAGATGGAATTACATTTTTATTTGTAATATATACTTTTACACCTACATTTATTTTGACTTATTATGAAAAAGACACTATAACTTTGGTTTTAGTTAAAATTCTGAATTGTTGAATGGCTTTGAAGAAATAGTTTATTATTGTTATTATTTTAATCTGTAAATCAGATGGAAATTGCCAAGCTTTTTTTAAGGATAATCAAAATGGGGGGAAAAAAGAGGGAGAAAGAAGGGAGGAAGAGCAATTGAAGTTGCAAGTATTACTTAGCAGAGGTAGCCTCAAGGAGCTCTCCTTCTTTAGTGACAAGTCTAATTTAATTTTATTGGATTTGAAAAGTAATATAAGCATGTCACCTCCAAATTGTTTACATAAAGTTTTTTTTTTTCAAGTGAGAGGAGAGGAGACAGTCAGACTCTTGCATGTACCATGACTGGGATCAACTTGGCAACCCCCATCTGGGGTCAATGCTTCAAATCAACTGAGCTATTTTTAGCACCTGAAGCTGATGTGCTTGGACCAACTGAGCTATTCTCAGCACCTGGGCCACCAATGCTCAAACCAATTGAGCCACTGGCTGTGGGAGGAGAAGAGGGAGAGTAGGGGGAGAGAGAGAGAGAGGGGCAAGAAGCAGATGGTCACTTCTCTTGTGTGCTCTGGCTGTGAATAGAACCTGGGATGTCTGCGCACTGGGATGATGCTCTATCACTGAGCAAACTGGCCAGGGCCTGTTTACACAAAGTTTTACATGAGTTTCCAGAAGATTATGTAAAGTTAAGTTAGCTTGGCTTCTGGCCTAACTATTTGGAAATAATTTTACAGTACATACAATTTTAAAACTTTATTTATTTACATTAATAAGAACAAATGTTAACTGAAAGTTAAAGTACTTTACATGTAATAACTCCTTAAACCCATATTGTTATTATTCCATTTTGCAGAAGAGAAGACTGAGGGATAAATGTGTGGTATAAGATACCAATCCAGTCTCACTCTAGAGCTCATGGTCTTATCCACTAAGTTATACTGCCTTTCATATCATCAAAGATCTGATTCTATAATACCTAATGTGATAACTTCTGTTGGAAAAAGCATTACTTCAAAATATAATGGTTAAAATGTTAATTTCTGAGTGTATATATATATATTCCTCTGGAAGAAGGAAGTGAAATTGGTCTCTTACCGTCTATAGATAGAATTGTTCCTTGGTATTTTCCATCAAGCATCTTATATTGCTCCATGGTCACTTTATTTTTCAAAGTAATTATGCCTGTATGTGAGTCAATAGCGAGTAGATCACCTGGATTATCTCCCATTACATATCTGTATTTGAAAGGTGACAGTAAAAATTAATGTCAGCTCTCTAGCATGAAGAGTCCAAGAGAGATTTCATTTATAAAACATAGGTTTCCAGTCACTATTTATAACCCCTGGATATAGTTTTCAGTTATTACAGACAATCTTTTTTTTCTGGGAAGTCCCAACTGTTTGAGAACATTCAGAAACAGACAAAGATGTAAATTTAAGAAAAAGAAATTACTGAGCAGCTATTTCCAATGGAATGTCTTTTGTGCACACTTGGATGTCAGAATAATCCTTTGACATTTGCAGTCTCATTTTCATTTCAATTTGGTAGCTAGCATCAGAACTATCCTGGAAGACCCTGATGCTTGGACTTTCTGAGCTCATTAGTAATACTGAATTATTCTCTTACCAAAGAAGTTACTTCCTCACCAGCCTGACCATCATCCTTTTCCTATTCCCACTCTCCCCTTTCCACATTCACAATGACTTTACAGAACTTCTTTGAATCCCAAACTATTCCCACTCTCCCCTTTCCACATTCACAATGACTTTACAAAACTTCTTTGAATCCCAAACTACATATGTCCTTTTTTTGTGCTTCTGTCCTATCTTCTATTCTCCTTCTCTCTTCATCTTTTGCCTTGATGGTTTTTTTTTCTTATTTATATTTGTTAAAGAAATTCTGGTGAGTAACTCTTTGTCTTAGGCGTTATACTAAACTCAGGGAATAGAACTTGGAGAGGACACAGGAATTGAGGGTTGAAGGTAATCTACCCTCAGTAAACTCATATCTGTGGGGTAGAAGATATGAGTTTATCAGTATGATAAGAGCTATAACAGAAATACATATTGGGAGAAGAATTCAGAGAAAGAACTTTTAAAACTCATTTGTAAGGTCTTTCCCCCACTGTTGTTCTTGATGACAAGCACATGTGTAGAACACATGCTCCTATCTACACTGTTTTTTTTTTAGATCAAGTAGAAACATTAGGATATACAGAGTTTTAAAAATTATATAGCATGATTTTCCTTAATCTTACACATTTTTCATATCAATGTTGTTATTGGCCAAAAATAAGTGCTGATTAAAGTAAAGAAAGTAACTGAATCTAATTGACTTCAACATGGGCAAATTTGCAATGGGAAAATCAGTCCATAAAATCCTCCAGGGTAAATTACCTTGATGTGCAATCAGCTAATTGGTCAATAAAATATATAAACACCGGAGTGTCAAACTGTAAAGATACAATATTTTTACATTTTACAACTTGACACTTTTACACTTCTCATTTTGCACAAATTTTTATTATTTTCTTGAGTTAAGCACTCTGAATTAAGTAATAATTCAGTAGTTAGTACTTTTATGATTACATGAAGGTTTTGAAATAATGAAAAATGTTTTAATTCATACTTCAAAATTCTTTTAAAGAACCTAGGTACTTAATTCAATAGGTGATGAAATTAGTTAGGAAAACATCAGTCTTACCTAACACTTGTTGAAGCTAGACCAGTGTCCAGATCAGTAGCTATAAAATCTCCCACTTTATAATTTTGTCCCATATTACTAGTTACTACATATGTCTTTGAACCTGGACGGAACACTGAGCCTTCAATTACATTTAACACAATCACAGAAATTGCAGTTGCTGTGAGCTTATATTGAGACATAATTGATTGATGAAATTCAGCTTTATTTCTAACACCGATACTAAGTTGCAGATTCTTCATAGCTTCATAATCTAGGGGCTAGAAGATACAAAGGGAAATAGTTTTACTATAAGAAGAAAATAATTCTAGAAGAAAAATCTTTTGGTAACAGGCAAAAATAAATATGCCTTTTTCCTTAATTAAATGTAAATACTACAATGTATTCTTACTTTATTTTTAATCTGATACAAACACATACAAATATATATAGTAAGAAAAATCCAACGGTCTTATATCCTTTGTTGAAAAAATTGAAAATGTATGACATGAATCTTAACTGTCCACTAAATTAAAAATTTAAAATAAATGTAAATGGCCAAACCTTTACATTTTGTAGTGCAAAGACAGTTTATATTAGCCTGTGTCATTTCATTTTTTAAGAAACTAGTTCTACTTATACAAAGTGTGGGTAGTTTTCATCACTTGACTGGTTTTATCCATTAAGAACTATGTAGGAGAATTTTACTTCTATACATATGACATTTTTTCAATAAGTCAAGTATTAAAATGTAGCATATAAATAATAAAAAGAAATTCTTATTTTTCAATATATTCTGGAATAAATTATGTCATTAAAAAAATAATCAAGTAATTCTTTTTGTTATAAAAGGTGGTGTCAATATCCACTAATGAAATCCACAAACAACTATGCATTTATGCCAAATATATTTTTCTAAATTTTCATATGAGAGTAATTTAGATGACCATTGATTCACACATATCTAAAATTTTTAGTCTTTGCCATAATGTTGGCTATATTTGCAATTCCAAGAATGGCTATAAAATCATGTGAGCATATACATTATACACAAACACACATACATATTACATATAGTATATAATCATAAAAAAGAAACATTATATATATTCTGCCATGTCATGGAGAAAAATCTAAATCATTTCCATTTTACAGTGAGGGTTATTGAGGACAGTATGAAGTAGTTTTTTTGTGAAATAGTTTAAGACTTAGTTTTCCTAACATGGAATTGTGGTAGTACAGTGGAAAGAATATGGACTTAATAGTTAGAGAGAGACAGGTTTGAATGTCAGCTCTATCTCTTACTAGTCATAAGAAATTGAGGATATTACCTGCTCTCTCTGAACGTCAATGTATTTATCTGCAATATGGGCACATAAACTACTGCAGGGATGTTGTGAGGAATAGACTGAAGCCTCTGCACATGGCCTCACTAGATGCAAGCTATAGACATGGTGACACTTTATGAAGACATGAAACAAATGATCACACATTCCTATGATGATGGACTTTCTTAGAAGTCTATTTCTGAGGACTATATTGAAGAAAAGAGTGAAAAAGAAATTCTACTTTACTACGAAGAATCCATAGTGCACACATCCCATACAGTCCATGCACAGCTATTGCAGATTATAAAAATAGACTCGGTAGGTCTTGTAGCACAGGGTGAAACTTTCGCCATCAGCTCCCTAGGAGACAGATATTTTCTATTTTTCTTTTACATCTCAGAGGAAATTCTACTGCAGGTAAATTTTGCAGATCAGTAATGTAAGGGGGACACTGGAAAACTCAAGTGACTTGGACCAAATCTCTAGTGCATTTATGGTCATAATACACTTTGGTTTTGAGTTAAAAATTCTTTTAATTCTTATGATCTGTGAGGGAGTACTGTATTGATAGAAGAGTTGTGAGTTAAAATTTAATGCCTGTTTCATGAAATTATATAAGCAGAAAAACTCTCTATGAAAAAGCTCTATATCATATACCATTTTCATTTATTTTTATTTTTTTATATTTTTATTTGTTCATTTTTAGAAAGAGAGGAGAGAGAGCAAGAGAGAGAGAGAGAGAGAGAGAGAGAGAGAGAGAGAGAGAGAGAGAGAAGGGGGGAGGAGCAAGAAGTATCAGCTCCCATATGTGCCTTGACCAGGCAAGCCCTGGGTTTTGAACTGGCGACCTCAGCATTCCAGGTTGATGCTTTATCCACTGCACCACCACAGGTCAGGCCATCATATACTATTTTAAAAAAGTAATTTTTATTCTTTCACTCATTCAAGTTTGTGAAATCTTAACATTTTGTTTTAAGATTAACATTTGGAAAAAGACTAAGAGAACAAAATATTTAGGATAATTAAACCATACCTTAATAACTTTTAAAATTCCCACATTTGTTTTTTCATTCATTTCTATTTCAAACCAATTTCCTTCATTTCCAGAGATAAAGAAAATCATTCCCAACCAGTTAGCTGAATACTCCTCATCCAAGTCAATGACTCTAATTTGGAGCAAATTTGAATGGAGAGCATTTTCTTCGATTTTTAATTCATTCTGAAAAAAGAAGCAAAAAAAAAAAATTCTTAACACAAACAGTGTGAGTGAGAGAACTATACTAGACTTATGTGGAATGTTTATAGTTATTCATTATTTAGAAAGGGGATCTGTGTTGATATTTTCACTTTTCATTGTTCAAATATATCCCCCCTGTGTAATATATAAACAATCACAGACAAAGTACATGTCTACATTTGGGTCGTATGTGATGAAGGATAACATATACATCTGTAAATAGGGTTGTTCAAACAAATTTTTGAATGTGATGAATTTAAAGCTATTAATTTCAAAGACAAATACTTACTGAAGAAAGTTCCAGGTAGGGGATGTTATCATTGACATCAAGGATTTTAATGCTGCATTCACATTCTGCTGACATGCCATCTGACCCGCCATCTCGGTCTGAGCCTCTTACAGCAAGAGCATAATGGCTATATTGCTAAAATTATACATTACAAACAGTATCACAATTGACATAGACAGTCCTTATTCTGTCTCATGCAAAGTTCTTTTAAAATGTTGGCTCAACATTTACATAAATCTATGGTGGAGACAATTAATATTAAAGAAAATAAAAAGTTAATATTTTTACATTAAGTTATGGGACTGCATAGCATGTTAGAAACTAGGTAATGCTGATTCTAATTTGATTAACAATCACTATTGGTTTTCTTATTTGTAAATGAAAAGATTGATATGGATGTTACTTAATTTCTATGTATCTGTTGCTGTGATTCATTTCCTAAGGTAATCAGTGGCTGTCAGTAGATACGACATAGGGAAAAAAAAAGATTTCTGTTGTCAAATGAGCTTAGGATATACTAGGTTAAAGAAAGATAAACCAGTTTCTTAGCCTGTAAAAATTCTTAGAGCCTTGCCCATGTTCAAATGCATTGAACTCATCAAGATGGGGGATATAACAGCAAATGTCTTTTAAATTTATTTCATTATACAATCAATTTTTTAAAATGGAGCTTTTGCCTATACTTTATGTATATTTTTATGTACTCTTAGAATATAGTTTTGTCAATTTCAGGTAAATCTTAAGTAAAATTAAATGAAAAGTGACAGTATAAAATATATGTGAGAAAACTCCATATATTTATTTTAAAGATTTTTATGTCACTACCATTATGTGAAAGGTTATGTAGTTAAAATTTTAAAATATAGTTCCCTTTTTTTTTCTTTCTTGGGTACCCTTCTTTTAGAATCAGTTCCTATAAACTAACCAATTCAAAGAAAAAGAAATTACCTCTCTGTCTAGAAAACTATTCATTGTTCGAATTTCTCCTGTGTATCTGTTGATAATAAACATGGGTGAATCAGAAGGTTCCTGGCTTATGATCTTGAAAGCTATTTTTGAATTCAAATTATTTGGTTCATCTGCATCAGTAGCATTGAGTCTCATTACCAGTGTATCTAGAAAGCAAGAAAAGTTGATTTTAAATGGACAGTTTGCATTTTTGTTATAGTATAGTGTATTACTTTTCTAACAAGATGTTAGTTGGTTTGTATAACATGCACTCTATCATTTTTCCTTTCTACTTCTTCAGCATATTAATGTGTTATCTTCTTATTCTATGTTTGCATTCACAAAAGACCACATTTTACCGAGAACCTAGATATTGCTGATAGAAAACAAAGAAATATTTTATTCTGCCTTTCCATTTCATAGTATAATGCTTTTTTAAAAGGCTAATGTGGTGAAATGAAATGATATTAGGGATAGTTAAAATATTGCCATTTACAGTAATCCATAAGGAGGCTATTTTACCTTTAGATGATCAGAGCTCTTACAGGTAAATGCTCTATCTAGTTATAGGTTTTCTGGTTTCCCTTAACTAGCACCACTTGAAACAATCAGTTTAAAATATGCATGGTGGCCTAAAAAAGATTAGTTTATAATACATTTTAAATACCTAAAATCAATAACTTCAGTAAGAAGCCAACAAACCCTATATATATATTACATCATATAGAAGAAGAATCAATACTTGTTTTGCATTTATCTGCTGTCAATAAAAGCTCTTGAAGATTATGGTCACAAAAGAGATTGCCTGGAAGAGATTTCTATGAGTGACTTTTAAGTAGTTAAAATTTAAAAAAAAAAAGAAAAAAGGGAAGAAAGGAAAGAAAAGCAGTATGAATAAAAGTGGATGAGATTATCCTTCAAAGCAGTCAGCCCAGGAGGCTAAATTCTCCCTCCAGGGCCCTGCCACCACTGTGCAAAGTCCTTTTGGAATTTTCCAGTAGGAGTCTCCTGCAGGCCTGGTGCATGAGTTACACAAGGAAATTCTCTTTACTTTGGAGTCACTCCTTGCATATGACAGATTGCAGCTTCTTCTGCAGTTGAAGGAAAAGCTTTTATTGAGACTTCCTCATGCCTTTCTCTTCTGCATGCTTTTCTGTAATTATCTCTTACATTTGTGACATAGTACATTGACATAACTCAGCCACTACTTGACCGGTTAAGAATGATCTGGAAGCCAATATATTCTTATTTACTTAATCAAGTTGATTACTTACTTGCATTAGAATTTTCTTCTATTTGTCCTAGAAAAGTAGACAGAGAAAATATTGGAGGGTTGTCATTTATATCCAAAACCCTAACTCTGAGCTCAAGAGGCCTCTCTAAATCTTGGCCTTGTGCATTCAGAGCCCGGCAGTAGATCTAGGGGGGGAAAAAAGAGAGAGAGAGAAATAATTATATGATGCAACAGATATTAAAGTTTTTACTTCTTTGGACACTGTACCAGGTAGTGTGTAACTAAAAGGAAAATGAGCTTTTATTTCCTAGTGGACTGTAAACACAAGTAGTAATTACAATCAACAAGGGGAGGCAAACATGAACTCAAAGTACAATTTGAGAAAAGGTAACATGATCAGTCACAAAAGGAAGGACAAAAATACTATGACATCATAGGAGGATGTAATGACTGAGACAGTTCTTGAAAGAGAATTTCAAGAGATGAAGCTGGGAATTGGCAGGGTGCTCCAAGCAAAAGGATTTACATAAGGAAGGAGACAAAATGATGTAAATGCATTGTTTAAAAGTAGGAGTGGATACTATTGGGAATTGAAGCTGTAGAAAGGAGAGTCAAGTGGAGCTGCAAAGAAATATAGCATTTAGAAGCTAGGCAGTGGCTCTATGTCTACTTGTATTATTATTATTATTATCATTATTATTATTATTAAATGTGTATATAAGTATATTATACTATCTTACCTATTTGGTATATTTCATATAAAAACGCATTGTGCTACAACAAAAGCTAGGCAGCTGGCATGCTGATTTAGAGTTTTGGGGAAAATGTTGTGAGAAATAAGACAGAAATACAAATTTGGAATAGAAGACTAAGGAATTAAAACAGTCTTAGGAACACAGACAAGCAGTATGAGTGAATGCAGGCAGCACAGATGACTATATGAAGGTATTTTTGGATATGGATTGATAGCGTTTTAATAGAAGAGGTTACAAAGTCAACAAAAGTTTTCTTTATGTCCTTATTTTTTATTTTAAGTAGTAACAAGTGTTGACTATGTGGAAGCATCCCTCAGAGCAAGCAGAAGAGACATGAAAAAAAAGTTGGCAGAATAAGATTCTTGAAGGAACAGGTAAATGATGTATGGGACAATGGGAATTCTTGAAATATATTAGGAAAAACCCCCCAGAAAATTCATCTTACTTTTGGATTTGATGTAGAACATTTCTTCTTTATTTTATTTAATTTTATTTAAATTAAATTTGTTGGAGTGATTATATAATGTTGCATAGGTTTCAAGTCTACATTTTTATGACACATGATCTGTATCTTGCATTGTGTGCCTACCACCCAAAGTTAAATCATCTTCTCTCATCATATATCATATTTGGCCTCCTTTATTGTTTATTACCCTTCCACGCTTTCTGAGCTGGGGAAAGAATTATCCATAGAAATTTGTGTTGAAGGACCTCATATTTTTAAATGAAGTTGGTCATAAGGTCAGCTGCTTAAAACAGAAATGAGGTTAAGGATTTGAAGAGTAAGCATTTAAGCTTTGTCACAGCTACTGTAAAAAAATAGAGTAAGATTCAGTCAAGGTGGAACTGAAGTCTTTCCAAGGCACATTCTGTGCTCGGGTAAGCTTGAGCAATGTGCATTAATAGTGTAACTATACAGTATGTTCACTCAGAAAAGGTTCCTGTTGGGAGCTACATTGGAATTAGAGAGGACCAACATCCTCAATGAAATTAAAGAAGTAGAAGTAAAAATTGAGTATTTGCCCTTCTAATCAAAGAGGTTACCACGGGGCCTGACCAGTGGTTAGCATTTTTGCTAAGGCACTTAAGCAAAACACTCCTCTGACTCTCAGTTTTCTCTGTGTGTCTCTTGGGTCATAGCTGTTCATAAATTAAGAGACAACTGAAAATACCTAATATGGAGACTCTTGAAATCATATCAAGTATGATCTAAGCTAAAGTTATTCCAAAAATAACTTAGACCTGATCATACGTATTCACACAGAATGCACTTACAATGAAAAATGGGGTGACTTCTCGATCAACGATGGATGTTATGTTAATTTCACCAGTTTTTTGATTAATAACGAAGATTCCAAAAGGTGGTTGGTCAATTCCTACTCCAGAGATCCGGTATGTAACTGGCTGGTTTGCAGCGCAATCTGAATGAATCTGCAGAAAGTACACAGTTGAAAATATTATAGGATGCTAAAGTATCTGCTATATTTGAGAACTGTTTAATGTACCGTCCTTGTTATTTTGGGGCAAATTCTGCAAATAGAGAATTATTTTCCTAGATAAATGAAATAGATACAGCTCTAGTATTTTCAGTGGTAACTGATAATGTAATAGAAGAAATTCCGTTTGTATTTCTACCAAATAATAAAAAAAGTAAAATGTCACCTTAATACATCTAAGTCTATGCAAGCATCATCCCTGCATGTGTTCATTCACTCTGTATTTGCAATTATTTTCAGGCTCTGTGATAGCACTCAGTCTAGAGCACACTCCTTGCCCTTTTAAAGAATTGGCCATTATTATCATTACATAACTTTGATCTTCTGATTCAATTTTTTAAAATGTGGTTTTGAAAGAAGATTGAGGTAGATTTATGTAGGTAACAAAAGATATCTGACTCTTCCCATTCTGAAAATGGGAAGGATGTATTAGCAGAAAAATAAGAGAACCACCCCAAATAAGTGACTGTAGAAACCAGCTCTCCTTTTTAAAAATAAAATGGGGAGTGTCTCTGTATGTATCTATATGAAAGTTTTATGTTTCTATGTATGTCCATATATATATATATATATATATATATATATATATATATATATGAATCTGTGTGTGGGGATGTGTTTCTGAGTGTGCCTCTGCATGTGTGTGTGTGTTTGTGTACAAAGGCATGTAGGGGAACACAAAAGGAAAAAGGTTAAAAAATCATACATTGTGAATGTTCATAAACAAGCCAAGATAGGAATTTAATCCTAATAAATTATGAGGCAGAAAGAGCACACATTGATAGTTCCTGTAAATGTGCGGAGTGGTAAATTTGTTACTTAAATCACTATATTTTTAAAATCTAGACTTAGGGGTAACACATGACCATGTGTATTAATTTCATCAGTAAGGTGAGTCAATTCTTACCTGTTTACCTGAGTGCCTAAATTTTTTTTTTCTTTTCTTTCTTTCTTTTTTTTTTTTTGACAGAGACTGAGAGAATATCAGAGAGAGAGAGGGATAGAAAGGGATAGACAGGATGGGAGCAAGATGAGAAGCATCAATTCTTTACAGTTCTTCATTGCAGCACCTTTGCATCACCTTTATTGTTCATTGATTGCTTTCTCATATGTGCCTTGACCAGGGGGGCTGCAGCACAGTGAGTGACCTCTTGCACAAGCCAGCAACCTTGGGCTTCTAGCCAGTGACCTTGGGCTTCAATCCAGCAACCATGGGGTAGTGTCTATGATCCCATGCTCAAGCCAGCGACCCTGCACTCAAGCTGCTGAGCCCATGCTTAAGCCAGATGAGCCTGTGCTCAAGCTGGTGACCTCGGGGTTTTGAACCTGGGTCCTCTTGTGTCCCAGTCTGACACTCTATCCACTGTACCACTGCCTGGTCAGGCCCTAAATTTCTTAATTTATCCTTTTAATGGCTTCAATGTTCATAATCTGAATGACTATAGTTTTATTTTATATCACAACTTGTCAGTGAGATATGGTCACAAAATATTTAAAAGATGGATACTTTGAAACTTTAACTTCATTTTGATTTTTGTTTTTATGTTCTAAGGTTGACACTTACTTTGGCTATCGGGTTCCTCTTTGAGTTGTCTTCACCCTCACGGCAGGCTGCAGCAAACTTGATCCATTCACGTTTTTGCCTTCTGATTGAGTTCCACTTGATGGTGCCATTTTTAGCATTATAATCCCTTACCTTGAATGGGCAGGGTAAATTAATAGTACTTATTAACTTTTGTTAATAATTATAACTTTTGTTATAATTCACATCCCCCTTAAGAATTTGTAGGAGGGGTAATTGTAATATCAGAAAGGATGCTTGATTGAGAAGATTGGTAATTTTGATACTTTATTAACCTTAATCATAAGGATGACTTTTTTGTTGGGGGGAGGGCAAGGGTATGTTGTTAGTGCCAAACCATTTTCTTTGTTTTTAATTTGAAAACACAAATTTGCTATATGTTACCTGAATTCGAAATTCACTGTTAACTTCCACCACCACCTATAAAAAAATAAGATAAACACAATTGTTAAATTTTAAGTAAATTGTTTATAATTTATGTTATAAAATCATTTAAAAAATCAAACAAGTCTGATGATTAAAATTATTTCCTCAGGTGGACCTGGCTTATCTCTTAAGTTTGATAATGATGCTAAGGATACGTTTCCTTCTAGTTTTTATATTTCAATTTCACTCTTCTTCTTTTTATTACTTTTATTTTAACTTCTTTTTTATGCTTAGCCTATGCAGACACTGGTAATCATATGATCTAGAACATTTGAAGCTAGAGCCCAGTGGGAATGAGGATTGAAAACTCGGGTCCTTTTAGTAAAATCTTGTGCCCGAGGAGCTAGAGATATTAAGTAATGTTCAACAATAAGTTATGATACTAAAACTTTTGACTACAGTATTTTTTTTAAGTGAGAGAAGGGGAGATAGATAGACTCCCACATGTGACCCCACTGGGATCCACTTGGCAACCTCCATTTGGGGCCGAAGCTTGAATCAACTGAGCTGTCTTCAGTCCCTGAGGCAGATGCTCAAACCAATTGAGCCACTTGCTATGGGAGTGGAAGAAAGAGAGAAGGAGGAGAGGGAGGGGAAGAGAAGTAGATGGCTGCTTCACATGTGTGCCTTGACCGGGATTGAACCTGGGATATTTGCACTCCGGGCCAATGCTCTATCCACTAGCCAACCAGCCAGGGCCTTGACTATATACTTTTAGCATCTGGGTAGCATATATGGAAATAGGGAGAAAAATGGTTTGGGGTAAAGAAAAGGATACAAAGCAGAAAGTATCCAGAAAGCTTTAAACTATTGGTTTCTTCACATTATAATTCTAAATGGATGATTTTCTATTTTTGAAAATTTTAAGATAGCTTTTTTTTTTACTTGCATTGAAATATAAGAATATAAAGTTCTAAAATAAAATGAAATAATTTTCTCTATGTAAAAATGAACTCATATTTTATGTTTTATTGTCCTCACTAAACAGATGATATAAGTGCATTTTTCCATAGCAAAGAGAGGAACTTTCAGGAGTGTAGGAGCAAATTGCTGGGTTAACAACTGCCTTTTATCTTTTCTTCTGCATTATAGACGTGAGCTAGTCTAGCAGAGCTCTGCCTAGTTTCAGTTCAGCTCTGGCCTTGACTGTTACATATGACTTGTGGTGTGAAATCAGGGTAACTGAACTTATTTTTTCTAAAAACCAAAGGCACTTCTAAAAATACACTTCTGTATTAAGTTTACTATACCAGCATACTTAAGACATTATAAAAGATCTGTCTAAAAAATTAGGTGTAGATTTGAGGGCTAGTTTGCATTTATGAAGTTTTGAACTATTTCTCTTTAAATAAGACATTTTTAACTCCTACTTGAATTCTTTTAGAAGTGCAAAGGATAAAAACTGTTATTGCAAACAGAGTTTATCTGTTTTATAGTTTTTATGTCACCATTAAATTAAAAATAAAATTTTAATGTCTAAGTACATATTTTTCAAAAATTGACATAATTGATAATTCAACATAATATGCATTTATGGTTATTATGAGAAATTTAAAAACATAATAGTTTTATTATAGGAGTTATAAACCCATGGTATATATTTAATGTTAATCATGATCATTATCACCATTTACAATTCACTAAATGATAACTAAGTATTAGACAACATATTTAGAGAAATCCATACATTTTATCTTCACAAGTACATATGGATAATACTATAATTATCTTTATTTTACAAGTGAGGGAACTGAGGTTTTGATATTAATACATGGTTAAACACAATCCAATACAATTTAGCCCAAATTTGTGCTTGAGGTGTCAGTTTTACAACTAAGAACCAGACAGCCTAAGTTATATAAATTATTAAATAAAATATACAGAGAACTGACATTACAATTTTGAGAATAAAAAATTGATTTATAGTCTAATCTCTTATTATCCTTGTGATTAGCAACGTTTATATACAACAACAGCAATAATAGTAATACTGTGGAGAGAAAAGCAAAGCAAATGGCCCAAATAGTTTGGACAAGTAACTGAAATGTTAGTGTAGAGTCCTTCTTGGGTGCAGAACTAAAATTATATTAATGCAGCTGTGTGCTTCTTGCTACTTTGAACTCATGAGCACTTTTTCCTCTTATCTGTGGATGTTGGATGGGGGGATGGGGATGCCTCATTTGTCTGTTTTGAAGCTATTTCTTCATAGCTACAGAATTGTGTATTCATCTGTTATCTGTCTTGCACTCCCCTTACTGCACTGAAGTCAGTGCTGCTGTTTGTTTTGAAGAACTATGCCAGGTGACTCACCTTCCAATTTTATGAAGCTGGGTCATTCTTTTTCTCATGAGAGGCAACTTAGGCAGAAGACCAAGTAGGTTTCACCATTCTGTCAGGCTCTCAATTGGATTAGTAATTTAAAAAACGGTCAGGTTGCTTAAAAATATGTGCTGTTGACATAATCATATTGTATTTTGCTCAGAGTCTAAAGGAACAAAGTCACTCTTTGACTCTTAAAGGCAAAATAATAAGATAAGAAGAGTGCTTGGAAGAGTCAGAAAACTTTCAATGTGCTTCCTAAATTCCCTGAGCTTTAGTTTTCTCATTTGTAAAATGACAGGAATTGACTAGATCATATATCAAAGGTACCTATTGAATTCTAACACGAAATTCCTGTATGCAGTAGGAAATTACTAAAGAATCTTGATCATGGGAAAAGCATGATAAAATTGTGTATTTTAAAGATAACTCTGACAACAATAGATGGAGGTGGTGAGAAGAGGCAGTGATTACAGACCATGAGCAATTGAGCTTCTGCATCAAATCAGTCTGGGGATGAGAAGGAGCAGAGGTAGTGAGAACAGACTGGGAAAGATCAAGGAAGAGATACTGCTATGTTGAAATCGACAGGGTTTGAGAACAAGTAGGATGTGGGTGTCAGGAAAGGGAAGAATCTCAGCTAATGGCAGTTTTAAAACAGGAGATTAGAAGCAAGCAGAGGTAGAGTTTAGCAGGACAGATGTAGAATTTGGCAAACATAGAGTTTAAGATGCCACAGAAATGCCCGGGAAAGATATTCAGTGATTTGAATGTATCTCAGCACCATGAACAATAGTTCAGGTCTGATACAAAGATTTGAGGGATACCTGGTCAGATGAGATGGTTGAAATCATGGGAGAAACTGAAATCCCTAAAGAAGAGACTACAGCAAAGAAGCAACCTGTGGCTGAGGATGAAACCAGGGGAATTCCTACATTTATGTATCTGGGAACAATAACAATACACAAAAAACAATGAAAGAGACAGAAAAAAAGTGGCCAAAGAAATAAAAGAAAAATATACTGCAATGTCATGATTGTCAGAGGAAGAGAGAACTGGAAGACAGATGTAATGTGAACAAGTGTCAGGTGATATAAAAAAGTTGAGCAGAGGAAATCCTGGTTTTCCGTGACCTTCAGTGGAATACTGACGAGTGAGGAAGAAGATGTAGGGGAAAAGGATAAAAAGATGACTTTTTAAAATTTTATTTGGTGGATATAAGGAAATAGAAGTGATAGTAGAATTAGATGTAATGTCCAAGCAGATATTTGGGGAGAAAGAGAAGTGGATTTTTGAAAGAGGAGAGTATGAGATTTTAATTTGAAACAGGAGCGGTTGAGAAAGTACTTGCTGGAAGTACTGTGATGAGCAGGAGGGAACAGGCAGAAAGAAAGGGCTTTGAAGGCCAAGGGTAAGAAAGAGCGAAAGTATGGAGATTAAAATCAATCAAGAGAAGGAAATTGAAGGGCATCATCCCTGATGACGTCGACCTTGTGCCTAGGGTAAAGGTAAAGTTATTTTCTGGTAAATAGGGGAGTAGTTTGGACTCTGAAATAAGTTGAAAATATGTTCTACGAAGGCTGTCTGGGAAGGAGATTTACTTAGAAATGAATACAGGGGTTGGCAAGCTAACTGAGTGCATCTCGACTCTTTTGCCCACTGAATATGGGCATTGGGATAAGTCACTTAGCCATTCTGAGCTTCAGTTTCCTCATCTGTCTAGGAGACTAAAGCCATTTTTAATCCAAAAATTTTGAGAGCAGTGAATAATTCACTTGAAGTGAATCCTCAAGGAATCTTCCTTTCATCTCTAGTCTAGAAACTAATCCATATAAAAAACAAAAACAGAAACAAAAAACCAACAACCACAGAATATAAACTTGCATACTCATTTCAATGACTGTCTAGTTCTACTCTATTATAGTTCTTTTCTTTTAATACTAACTTTTACATTTCTTTGCATGTGACAAAAATGGTCTCAAAATTAGTACCTTAAAATTTTTATGAGGAAAACCTCTTGCATTTAATAATTGCATTTAATAATTGTGAGGTGGTCTTCCAGTTACTTAGTTGTTTTTTTTTTGTTAAGCATCAAATTTTAATGTATGTAAATGTTATAGACATAACAAGAATGAACTTGAGAGAAAGCTTAAAAATAATAATTTGCCTCTTTTTTTTATTTTTTATTTTTCTGAAGCTGGAAATGGGGAGAGACAGACAGACTCCCACATGCGCCCGACCGGGATCCCCCCCGGCACGCCCACCAGGGGGCGACGCTCTGCCCACCAGGGGGCGATGCTCTGCCCCTCCGGGGCGTTGCTCTGTTGCGACCAGAGCCACTCTAGTGCCTGGGGCAGAGGCCAAGGAGCCATCCCCAGCACCCAGGCCATCGTTGCTCCAATGGAGCCTTGGCTGCGGGAGGGGAAGAGAGAGACAGAGAGGAAGGAGAGGGGGAGGAGTGGAGAAGCAGATGGGCACTTCTCCTGTGTGCCCTGGCCAGGAATCGAACCCAGGACTTCTACACGCCAGGCCAACGCTCTACCACTGAGCCAACTAGCCAGGGCCAATAATTTGCTTCTTTAATAAAACCTCTTCTTTTATCTTTTCTGTGTATTACTTGCACAGAAGTCATTATCCTGGAGTTGACACTTGATAGGTCAATTTCTCTTATTTGTTCATTGGTTTATATATTTATTTGACATATATACTGAATGTGTATTATGTGGATCCTAGGGTAGATTAAGATCTTTAAAGGGCTTATGCCCTAAAAATCTTATGGTAAGCCTAAAATGACATGTATAGTAAATTTAATACTACCATAAGAATAAGTGTAAGGAGAACTCAACCTGACTATTTTCACATTTAATACGTTGACAATTTTTGAAGTGTGTGGGTGAAGGGAGATATGAGCTATCCAAAAACTCCCTTCTGATGCCATTACGTTGTATGACTAGACACCTCTTGAGCAATTATGCATTGGGGCAAAGCATTATGAAATATGCAAAAATAAATCAGACAGACCTTCAAATAACTTATCGTCAAGTAGTTTTATGAGCAATGGGCAGCCATTAATTTGTGGGGACGTGATTTTTCATTGGACAAATATAAAAGATGGTGTTCTTTTCTCATAGACCAATTGAGGGCAGGATCAGCAGCCAATGGCATTTAAACTACTTTGGCCTGGTTAGTCTATTAAAGGCATTTGCATGTCCAGCATAATCAGTAACTGTGGCATGCCCCAACACTCTGTCAGGGTGTTCCCTCTTTGATGGGAATGTAATAAGTCTAACTGCAATGTGGAGCATGTCTCCTGCTCATACGTTAGGCAACGACTGTTAGGACATGGAGATATTCTGCAACAGTGTCCTTGAAGAATGTATAGTGAAGAAAGAGTTATTAGAAACTAAGTGCTCTGGGTATAGACATGAGAGTTATTTTTCTAGATTCATGAGCCTTATTAAATAGATGTATCTTGTCCCTTTGGGGCCAAGCCTGGCCCCAAGGTGGCATTTTTCAGTGCTGTAGGTTTTCCATTGCCTAAATCAGGTATGGCAAAATGTTTTTACTCTGCGGCAATGAAAACCAATGAAATGATGCTAAATCTGTACTCTCAATTTTCATAAAGGTGAAAGAAGATCCTGGTCCTGCATTTGCCATGAAGTCTGCAGTTCAGAGCACCATATAAATAGAAATGATTTGGCTTAAATGCATTTTATAAATTTTACAGAACAGGTGAACCAAAATACTGCTTCCATTTTCTATATAGTGTCTTACTGAAATACTAATATCTATAATATACATCATTAAAATATGTGCTCAAGAAAGCATGAAGAATCCCTTTATTTGCTTATCTTCTGTTTAGTCTCTAGTAGTTTGTTAGTCCTTCCCTCATTTTACACATCAGTGATCAGAATTATGGGAATTTAAAATATCCCGTTCAAATAAGTTGATAAACAATGTAATAAAGTATATACAGGGTGGATAAAAGTAGATTTACAGCTTTAGCACAAATACATAACTCAACAGTTAATAAATAATAATACAAGAATAACCTGTGTGTTTTGTGTACTCACAACTGTAAACCTACTTTTGTCTTCCCGTGTATTATTTTTGTATAATTTTGCCTTAGTGCTGAGAAATAGTCAGATAACCTCCTACTTAAATACTAAATAATTTCAGCTACATTCAAAGTGTGGAGTTAGTTTCTCAGGTAGTCACAGGGTGGGGGATATTGAAAGGCAATATTGACCATGGAAAAAGAAGCAGCTAGGCTCTTACGATATACCGAAGAAACTGGGTCATCCTTGGCTCTAGGTAAAGACGGGTTTATTTGAGTTCTTTGCTGCAGAAATTGGCCTTTATAGAAAAAGACACCTCAAAAATGTATTGATTTGACTTATTAGACCTGACAGTGTCACAAGTAAGTTTTAGAACTCATTAGAACTATAAAAATTCTTCTGGTTCTATTTTGCTTTCAACAGTGACCATGTCATACCTTCTACCATTGTCACAATCATTCTCAGAGACTTCTTATATTTGGTGCATAGGTAATATCATTCTCTGGCCTAGACTATCTCCTCTCATATACAAATTTCATGGAAACAAAAATAAATAAATGTAGATTCAATAACCTTTATTTGGCTAGTTGTGTTATAACAGGTGTAAGCTATTGTCTGTCCAGGAGACTGGTCTAAATGATGGAATGATGGTGATAATCATGTGGTAATGTTCATTGTTGTGAGAACAGGTTCTTTATTTTTATTCTCCCAGTTCTAACCCAGTAATCTGAACAAGGTCTATACCTTTTGGTATATTGAACCGACTATCCAACCTACTTGCAAATAGATGGCTTCCCTGCTCTCAAACGGATCTGCATTCAAGATATTACCAGTTTAAATGTCTTAAAGGTATTAAATTGTCTACTGTGTTCTGCACTGTGGGTTTTCACTTATCGATTTTGAGCAGAGAAGAATATAAATACTTTAGATAGGTGTTTTTCTTCTTTTTTTTTTGTAAAAGCGAACATTCACAGTAAGGCTAGCAGAAAGTTAAGTGGAAGAGTTTGCTCTAGTAGTGGTTAATTAAAAAAAATTACTGGTATTTTAAAGCAAAAATTGGTTGTAGAAATCCAAAGGACACTTATCCAAATCAGTAATAAAAATAAATTATGATTTTCTGAAACTTAGAAAGTGAAATGTTTTACAAAATATTACAATAGTGGAAAACTGAAACATTTTAAGTCAACATAGATTAAGTTCTTTGAGAAATATTTTCATAAGGTATATGAGAAACTTGTAATTGATTCCAAAGTAAAAATATAGCAACAAGCAAACAATTCACATAAAAGAAATCTATCCAGACTCAGAAAAGTACAAATACCCAGAATATCTCTGTACAAAGAGAGAAAGTTTAATAAAGATATATGATTTTGATAAAATGATACATTTTACTGAAGAATGACTAATTAGGAAGTGGCTGTTTAAAGAAATTTAATAGGATGTAATTAATTAAAAATATTATAAAAATAATGAAATAAGATATCTTATAGATTCACTGAAAGTAAATAATCATGTGAACAAACTTTTTAAAATTTATTTTTAAATTTATTAGCATAGAATAAACTTTAACTGTAACTATAATAGGCCTTACTAGATCAAATTTATATAAAATTAAAATAAAAGTACATTTTATTATTTCACAATGTACAAATGCTTTTATATTCAAAAGACGTACTGCATAACGTTTATTAATCCCTGCCACATCCAAAGTTATGATATCCACTGATCCTAAAGTTCCATTAAAAAGTCCATGTAATACAGCTCACATTTAAAGGGCAACCTGGAATCAAAACTACTAGCTTATTGATGCTCGTTTACAACAAAATCCACTGGATATGACATATTTGAATTAATAAACTGAATTAAAATGAACCAGCATACCTTGAATCAAAGATATAACTTGTTATTATAGAAACCGAACAATCCAGTTTAAAAAATGAAACAAGTAGAAACAAATGTGAACCGCAGCATTACATACATCCTGCCGAATTGGATCACAATTTAATGGCCCTGGCCTCTTTGAATTACATTCATCTTACTGTTAGAGAAACTGCAATCCAAAAAACATTTGAAATAAGTGAAATTGTTGCAACACATTCATGCTGTACTTACTATTACCTTTAAAAAGAGAAAGCTAATAGTGTGTAAGGGGGACAATGATAAAACATTTCATTGCATTTGTCTGATCAACAGTGTACAACCTGTCTGTCAGTCATTATGAATCTTCTTCAGTAAGAACAAATATATTAATAATTATAATTATTCTTAATTATAGCCATTCTTTTACCTACTATGTCATTTATAAATCTCCTACACCATCATTTTTTAATCTAAAAATATTGTCAAATAATATAAGAATTTAGCAGTGTAGGGCATTTGATATTAGTGATATAAATCCCAGCCACATATGGAACCAATGAGATGATTTGTATAGTGAGGTCAGTCACAAACTGCTATGATTATAACTTATATGGACCCTATTTTTATGTTTTAAAAATTATAGTGAATCAACCCCCCCCACCCCCCACCTGAAGATACTAAGAGAAAGAAAAAATATTTAGGTTAAAAATCAGGACATGGCTGAGATAATACTTTAAAAGCCCACCTGCAAAAGAGAATTTGAACAATAAAGTGCTATTAAATAGTGAGATGACTTCCCCAAATTCAATATGTTCGCGGAATGACTTAGCAATGACTTCAATGTCAGAGATGTCATATGATGAGTTGACACTGATGCATTATGATCCTGAGTCTTCAATTAAAGAGAGAAATACTATTTTAAAATCTAGTTCATAAACTCACCTGTCATTAACATAAACTTTTAATAGGTTTAGGTTGGAAATAACACTAAATAACATTGTCTAAAAGTTCTCATTTGTTTACACCAAGAATGACCACAAAGGGTTTTAACAGAATCCACTTACCAGAAAAACGAACAACACTACAATTGTTCTGAGCTGCCAGTCCATCGCTGCTGGGTTCTCTTACATCCAGGGCTAAGGAGGAGTTGTTCCTTCTTCTGTGTTCTTTTTCTTTCCCCCACTCAGCTGGTGTCTGATTAAAATAATTTCTCAGTAGATGTTCTTACATGCAGGCTTTGAGGTGTTTCTGCCTTTGCTGGAAGAGGGACTGAAGGTACGTATAACCAGTCTAGATCCCCACCCTAAAAATTTGGGCTGGTCTCACTAAGATGCTTGACAAGATCATCATTGCTCCCAGGTAAAAGCTAAGGAACACACCCTTCTCCCAGCTGAAAGCTCTCTGTAGGGCATGGAAGATTCACCCCTTTGCTGAAGGTTTTCAGGGGCAGGCATTTAAAATAATCAGAAGGATGGAGAATGATACAAATGATAAGGGCTCTTCACCTTATGCTGTATTTCCAGGTTGCTTAGCTTCCCATATTAAAAAGCAAGTGCAGTCTGGATGTAAGTTTATAGCATCAAAGAGGATTATCTGGCTCGTGCTCATAGCCAGACACTCAGGTCACAATGGGAAATTATAAACTTTCCAGTTCAGTAAATGTTTAGAGATATTCATTCTTTTTCAAAGTTGTTCTTTATGAGAGAGAAAATTTGCTAATAGTAAAGAGTGAGAATTTTTTTAAAGCATTAATTCATACAAGCTATATTTGAATATAGCTATATATTCAAAACTATAATACTTACAATTAGAAAGTCCTTTGCCTTTAAGTGACCAGACTAAGTCCAGGTTAAGTCCCTGTTTTTTTCTCTGAATAATTATCTTCTCTCCCCAACAGTTTTTTTCCTTTAAAGTTTTACCTTTTTCAAGTTCAGTAAAAAATATATTAAAATATCACTAAGTCAGATGAAAAGTAAACAATCAAAACTTTCAATTAAAATTCTGTTGGTAATTTTTAAAACGAGGATCAGTGCCTGAAATACTAATGGAAACACAGAAAGCTGCTCTGCAGGTGAGGTGGGTTAAAAGTCAGTGACGATTCCCAAGCACAGAGCCAAGAAGCTGCATAGTGAGCCAATTAGAACATGGGGAACATCGCTGCCCACACATGCAAATGGGAAACTGAGTAGCCCTGAGGTTTGTGAAAATAAATAGTGAATCTCACAAGGCAGCATTTGACGGTGTTCTTGGGATATGTTCTCTTTCACTTCGCAATGTCTATTAAAAATATTGTGAGTGGCAGGAAGTTTATGGAATTTGAAATGGGAGTCTGGGACAAAAGACTTACTGGATTGGATAAGAAGTTGATAATGAGCAAAAGGATGCTAAAAACGTCCTAGAAAGAAAGGGTAACTCTGAGGGTCAGAGCTTCTACAGAATGCTGTCATCTCACTTGTAGATGCGTAACGAAGAATGTTACTCAACACAGGGTTGAAATTTCATGCTATTCATCATGTAGCTTAGAGGGAAGGAGATAGGCTGCCAATATTTACTTGCAATGACCAAGAATGCTTATAATAAGAATTGGTTGATGTGAACAAATAAAATAAAAAGAGATGGTCAGGCCAAATTTCTCATTAGTGAATAAGATAGAAAGTGAATCTAGGCTCTGGCCTGTTGGCTCAGCGGTAGAGCGTTGGCCTGGCGTGTGGGGGACCCGGGTTCGATTCCCAGCCAGGGCACATAGGAGAAGCGCCCATTTGCTTCTCCACCCCCCCCCTCTCCTTCCTCTCTGTCTCTCTCTTCCCCTCCCGCAGCCAAGGCTCCATTGGAGCAAAGATGGTCTGGGTGCTGGGGATGGCTCCTTGGCCTCTGCCCCAGGCGCTAGAGTGGCTCTGGTCGCAACAGAGCGATGCCCTGAAGGGGCAGAGCGTTGCTCCCTGGTGGGCGTGCCGGGTGGATCCCGGTCGGGAGTATGCGGGAGTCTGTCTGACTGTCTCTCCCCATTTCCAGCTTCAGAAAAATACAAAAAAAAAAAAAAAAGAAAGTGAATCTTGACCTCTGACTTAGCCTGAGCAATATATGTAGAAAAATTATATGATCATGAATGACTGAAGATGCAACGGGCACCAGAGAAGAAAGAACCAACCTACTCTTGCAGCCTTTCGGTGGCAAGTGAATGCTTTATCGACCTTGAATTCTGGGCTTGTCACTAGGGTGTGCACAGGCCCTCTTCATTCAAGAACAACCTTGGCTCCACTCCTAACTCAGTGCCCTGTTCCAACAATCCCAACTAACTAGAACATCTGTGAAGCAGCAACTTCTCCAGCACCTTTCTGAGAAGAGGTGTGGCAGAACTCCAATATTTCAAAGCAGCGGCTATCTTGACCATCACATGAGAACTAGTGACAGTAAGCACAAATGGAAAAGCGAGGTTATGAATCACCATCTCTCCCTCTTCACCTCTGTCTCTGCTGTTTTCTCTTTCTTACTCATTTTAATGTCCTTAGTACAGTGCCACCCAATATAACTTTTTGAAATGTGGAAATTTCTTTATTTGTGCGATCCAATATGGTCGCCACTAATCACATATGGCTACTGGGTGTTTAAAATGTGGCTGCTATGACTAAGGAACTGAATTTTTAACTTTATTTAATTTTAGTTAATTAAAATAGAAACAATCACATATGGTCAGTGGTTACTATATTGTACAGTGCTTTTATCTTTTATCTTATTCATTGCCTCAAGTCTTTCTGTTATTTATAAATTCAACTTTTTTTCAATTAAGGGCACTCTATCTTTGCTCCAGGTTTCAAATCAGCACCTCCTGGATCCCTTTTCTTCGTGTGCTTCAATGATCTCAGTTAGTTTAGTCTTTTTTCCTGATTCTTTACCGATACTGTTCTCTAATGCTAATGAGTCAAGATACTTTACACATAGGCATCACAAACCCCTCTCATTTGCATGTTCACATTTTTCAGCTACTTTATCTGTGAGCTCACACTCCACTGTCACATAATTATGCTATTCAAGCTTGCTTCTTCGATCTGGTCTCATTGCTCGCTGTTTCTACTCTGAACATTGTTGATTAAGTATGCCTCCACATACATACTATAAAGCCAGTAGCACAGCCATCATCACAGCCGCTTGGCCAATGCAGGTTTGCATTTGATTCGGACAGACGGTAATGAAACAATGGAGCCAAAAACTGGTGGGCCATTACCTTTAATCCTATCTCGCACCCGGTGGGTGAATAAATACACACAGTGGTAAAACAGTTCCCTTTCCATTCAGGGTTTCCAATGTCACTGACTCATCTGAGTATTCCTAGAATCAAAGACCCCACCAGTCTTATTCACCTCTGTTTCCCATCTCATTCTCTCTGAACAAACTCCGCACAAACTGGCTTCTCCTTCAGCACTCTGCCATCTTGGCTGCCTCTCCTCTGCAAAGCTGATGACAGGATCTGAGCGAAAGCTCCCCACCCCCCCACATGTCTGCCTTATCTTATAGTGTAGAAATTAAAGCCTTTAAGCCAGTATACAAATAAGGAAGTCTCTGATACAAAGCCACTCATCTGAGGCGTAAATGGGATTCTTCATAAGAGTGAACCACCCCACATCATGCAACAGTCAAGGGTGTGGGGAAAAGCTCAGTTCTGAGAAGATCTTAGTATTAAAAAGGTGGAAAAGGCTTAGTATATGGCCAAGTAGCTGCGGCCACCATCACAGCTGCCTGGCCTGTGCAGGTTTGCATTTGATTCAGACAGACGGTAATGAAACAATGGAGCCAAGAACTGTTGGGCCATTACCTTTAATCCTAGCTTGCACCTGGTGGGCAAGAAATATACACAGTGAGAAATCACTTCCCTTTCCATTCAGGGCTCCCAAAGCCACTGACTTATCTGAGTTTCGTAGAATCAAAGTTTCTACCTTACTAGCTGTAAAGCCAGAAGCCATGGCCAGGGCTACCACTATCACAGCAGCCCGGCCCTTGCAGGTTCGCATTGGATTCGGACAGTCGGTAAAGAAACCATGGAGCCAAAAACTGGTGGGCCATAGTCTTTAATCTAGCTTGCACCCGGCGGGCAAGTAAAAATACACACTGGGCTCCAAAACCCAGTCACATTCAGTACTCACAAAGCTACTGATTTATCCGAGTTTCCTAGAATCAAAGGTTTCTAGCTCAACAGCCTTATTCTCCTCAGTTCCCCATTTCCTTCCTTATCCCAGATACAAACTCTGTACAAACTGGCATCTCACTCAGTACTCCGCCATCTTGGCTGCTTTTCCTGGCCTTCTCCACGTGGCCTCCTCCCGCTGCTGGCTCTATTCTCTCTGCTCTCTCATGCTAACCTCAGGAACCAAGAGAGCAAACTCCCGCTCCGTTCCCATTTTATAGTGTAGAAATCCAAACCCTTAATCCAATATACATAATGGGGAAGTCTCTAATACAA
The DNA here is from genome assembly GCF_036850765.1 of Saccopteryx bilineata. Lineage (NCBI taxonomy): Eukaryota > Metazoa > Chordata > Mammalia > Chiroptera > Emballonuridae > Saccopteryx > Saccopteryx bilineata. The sequence goes on from NC_089500.1 coordinate 36,701,331, forward strand.
AATCACTTCTATGAGGCATGATAGGATTGTACCACCTCACACCAAAAAGGGTGGGACAGGCTTAATCCCAAAACCAAGCCTCAGGCTACAACAATTCTCAACACACATTAATATCACCTGGGCAACGGCCTTTTTAACAAAGTGAGCATAATACATTTTATCTGCCCAACACTAGCCTTATTCACTTCTGTTCCCCACCTCCTTCTCTCTGCACAAAATCTGTACAAATTGGCTTCTCTTTCAGCACTGTGCCATCTTGGCTACTTCTCCTCTCCTCCACATGACCTTTCTCACTCTCCTCCTGCATGGGCTCCCCTGCCCCATTTTATAGAATAGAAATCAAAACTTTTAATCCAATATACAAACAAGGAAGTCTCTGATACAAAGTCACTTATCTGAGGCATAAATGGGATTCCTCATAAGACTGCACCATCCCACATCATGCAACAGTCAAGGGTGTGGGGAAAAGCTTAGTCTTAAAACTAAGCCTTAGGCTATAATGACCCGGCCTGCTTACAGCCTGTCCCTCACACCCAATGCAAACTATAAGTGAGCAAACATATATATTATATTTACAAACTTATTTGACCAACAGTGATGGAGTCTAGTCATCTAGAATGTTTTTAAACCTAATTAAAGTATCTGACTGTTCTATCCCCCTTCATTTATGCAGCACCCATATGAGAACAGACTCATATATCTCCATGTCACATGCTTTTATGTTATATGTGAACTGTAGTACTCCAGCCTGCTGGAGTTGCATGGAAAAAACCTACTCAAGACACAAATTTATGTCAAAAGGAAGAGAGAGGGAGGCCTGCCAAGGGAGGCAAAGAGAGAGACCTCCTGAATCTCCTTCTCCCCCAGCTTTTATTATCAGAAGAAGAGCAGAGGTGACAGGATTACAAGGGAGGGAGATCAGGTGACAAGGGGGAAGAGTGATTAATGGTCCTTTTGCTGACATGGAGAAAGGGCTATCTTGGTCAGTACATCCCTTTTCTTTTGCTAATTAACAAGCACAAAGGAAAGGGCAATCCAGAACCTTTAGGATAATTTTCTAAAGCCCATTCACATGCATTCCTTTGTGTCTGTGCAAAGGTCACTCACTCATACTTTCTTGGTGTTTGCATCCAAGAGACCTTCACTCAGGGCTTTTAACTAAAGTTCCCCAATCCAAGTCATAGAGGCTTCAAGGTTAAATGGGTGATTCCCTACAGTTAACCTCTTGTTTTAATTGTGTCTAACTATCCTAATCAGCTTTACAAATGCAGAAAATTTGCTGACCCCTGGACAAGATGAATAGATTATACTTTGTCTTACTGAGGAAAAGATATATTATTATAATCAAATTATATTTTTAGTTTTATATTTTCAGAGAGACTTTGTTTAATTGACTAGAATAATCTGCAGCCTAACTCTTCCTACTTTTAAACCAGATTTAAGGAGAAACTTAATTTTATTTTTCACTACTCATTTCTAGAATAAGAATTCAACTGCATCACAGTTTGAAGTAGTTTTCTCTATATAGAAAGAATATGAGTAGGGAAAATCTCAAATGATTTTGAGGACTCTGGAGTATATCTTAATACTTAAATATGTTGCTATAGAATAGGAGTAATGAAAGAGACTAACTTATTATTGTCTGTTCTTTTAAAATTAAATAATCCTAATTGAGCATCCCCTGCATATTCATTACTGTGATAAATACTGTGGAACATACACAATAATTTTAACTTCTGCCCTTAAAGAGGTTACACTGCCGCTGCAAATGTACTGAGTCAGGAGTGTTACTAACCCCTCAGGAAGACACCCCTACTCACACATCCCTGTGTATTTGCTACCCCACCAGTGTACTCTTTAGATTGCAAGTGCAAGTTAAGTTCTTCCTTTTACTTATAATAAATTATTATCAATTCAGTTCTACAATATTTCTTTTTCTTTGACCTACTATGTGCCTTGTGCTATGCTGGGGCACTGTTGGGCAAATAAGTTTGTGAAATCTGTATTTTTGGGGTTTGCTCACCTTTATTGTTATAAATGGTGCTGCCCTCGTGAATGGCCATCACCCAGATGATACAGTTAATTACCTTTATGCTTGGGAAGGGGCTTGGTTATACTAATGTGTGCTGGAGGAGGGCTTTTGCGCAAAAATGTTTTAAAAGAAGAGCTAGGAGGCCATTTTGGGAGAAGACCACATTGTTGCAGGGCAGAGGGGCCAGGTGGTTGCAGAAAGAGCAGGCAGCCAAGATGGTGGAGTGATGAAGGAGAAGCCAGTTTGTGCAGTTTTGTGCCGAGAGAAAGAGATGGGGAAAAGGAGGTGACTGAGAACTGGTGGGGGCCTTTGATTTTAGGAAAACTTAGATGTGTCATTAGCTTTGTGAGTGCTGAATGAGTGGGTTTTGGTGCCTGTGTTCTTGTTTTTACTCACTTGCTGAGTGCGAGGCTAGAAATAAAGAGAATGGTTCTCTAGTTCTTGACTCTGTTGTTTCATTACCGTCTATCCGAATCTAATGTGAACCTGCATGAGCCAGGTGGCTTTGATGGCTGCAACTGTTGGACTTATTGGCGTCTTTATTGTTTCTAGGGCATCTATTGATTCCAGACCTTGTTCACATTGTTTAAAATTAGACTCTTCCTCAATGAGTCAGATAAAAATATCTGGGAGATGGAGGCTGCTGTTTTAGATGACAAGAGACTTTCGTTTTAATATAGAGTAATAATCAAATGCAATGTCTGATCCTCAATTGGATTTCTGATCTGAATAAAAACATCTATGGAAATAATTTTGGGGATATTTGAAGAAATTTAATATGGGCTGTTAAGGAGTTCCTATCAGTTTTGTTAGGTATGTAGTAATATGTCTTTATTTTTAAAGATACATCCTCAGAGGCAAAAAAAAATCTCATGACAGAAATTTTCTTTATGGTAATTAAGCAATAATATGAAAAAATATTAACAATTGTTAGATCATGGTACTTGCCATCAGGGGGTTCCAGGTTAGCTGAATGAGAAGACAACTGACTTTTTCCCAACTTACTAAGTGAAAGCATGCATAAAGTGCTTTGGGAACCCTCAGCCCAGTTTTGTTGGAGGTGACATCAGATAAATCTTATAGAGCAGGTCCTTGAATAAAGTCATTTGGATCATAGTCTTTTTCGTAATGTTGATGAGATGCTATAGGAAGTTAACTCTTGTTTATTCCAATTAGCTTATGGTAAAATTGATTTCATTATGCATCACCTCGCTTAAGGTTTCAGAACCTATCAATGATGTTAAGTGAGGATGCACTGTACTGTTAAGGGTTGCACCTTTATGACATGATAGAATTGATTTCTAAAATGCTTGATTTCTTCTTATCTTTGTTGCTTACCCAAATCAGCTCACATTATACGTTCATGTGGATATCTTCTCTTGTCTCAACGTTGCCTTTCTGTCTTTGTTTCTGCTGCTATCGATCTCTTGTCCCGCTTCAAATGCCATTGCTGTGCTCCGATTCTAAGTGCGCCTCTCATTCTTCCCTTTGAATCTGTTTTGTATTTATTGCCCAGGATAGTGCTTCTGAAACATTGCTTTCCTTATGTCGTGCCTCTTCTCGAGAAACCACAGTAACTCCATACTTTCCCTTAGGTAAATATCTTTATATGGCTACTGCTGTGTCTTCAGGTTACTTTCTACATTTGGTGGAAACAAAATGCAGTCACCTCCAAAGTCTGAAAATTTTCTGCCATTGCCTTTCATTTTTGAAGGGCTTTCTTTTTTTTTTTTTTTTTTTGTATTTTTCTGAAGCTGGAAACGGGGAGAGACAGTCAGACAGACTCCCGCATGCCCCCGACCGGGATCCACCCGGCATGCCCACCAGGGGCCACGGTCTGCCCACCAGGGGGCGATGCTCTGCCCCTCTGGGGCGTTGCTCTGCCGTGACCAGAGCCACTCTAGCACCTGGGGCAGAGGCCAAGGAGCCATCCTCAGCACCCGGGCCATCCTTGCTCCAATGGAGCCTTGGCTGCGGGAGGGAAAGAGAGAGATAGAGAGGAAAGGGGGGGGGGGGTGGAGAAGCAAATGGGCGCTTCTCCTATGTGCCCTGGTCGGGAATCGAACCCGGGTACCCCCGCACGGCAGGCCGACGCTCTACCGCTGAGCCAACTGGCCAGGGGGAAGGGCTTTCTTTCTGTGATGATTATACCAATATGTATTAGGATAATATATTGATTGAGATTTGTCTAGAATATTTTTCATTTAAGGGTGTGGGTATAGTCTCAGACTAGGTGAAAAGTTTACTTCCTCATTTTCAGACACTGTTGTTGACTGCGGTTTTAAAAATTCAATTCCACCAACATTTTTTTAGCTCTACTAGGGATTGTGCAAGCTGACAGGAGAGATAAAAAATATGTAATAGAAGTTTCTCTTTTTATGAAGACTATAATCTTGATTGGATCTTGAAGAGGTGATGAGCCTTGTCTTTATTACAAGGCACATTGATGTATGTGCATGGGAAAGGCCTGTAATGTTTTATGAGCCCTGCAAAATGGAAATAATTTCCACATTAAGGATATTGTAAAACAATTCATGGAAGTGGTAGATTTTGAAATTTTCAGGATGACTGCATTCTTAACAAATAAAGACATAGATGGAAGATAAGGCAGAATGAATATGTATTTTTCAGGCCAAAAATGAGATAGATCACACCTAAATGTCCAGTTAGTGAGAGGCAGCAGTCCTGATGAGTTAACAAAATGTGGAGAACTTTGAATGTCTGACTGAAGAATTTGGATGATATTCTATGGTAGACAAATAACCACTGTGGGCTTTAGAGCAAAGTATTGACCTAGTCAAAATAGTGTTTAAAGGATTTATCTTGACAACTTTGTGGTGAATGGATAAAGAAGAGACACTAGAGAGAAAAAGGTGAATTTGGAGGCCAATTATAACTGTCTAGAAATGTAAGGTGGCTCAATATTAAAAAATTAAATTATAATGTTTAATCATATAGCATTAAAATTTAAAAAATAGCCCCCCCCTGGGTGTTTTAAAAGCTTGATATAATTTATCATTTTATTTTAAATATAAGAATAAAATATAAGAAAATGGAATGGTCATTAACTTGATAAAAATGATGTCATACAACAATTTACTATTATGCTTAGTGTGATATGCTAAACACATTTTTATTAAAATCAAGAAAAAAATTCCCCTTTAATATTACTTATTATTTTCTGGGGGTATAACCAAATATATATTGGAAGATATCTAAAATTATGACTATACACAGATCATAAATTTTTCCATATAGAAATTTAAAAATTAAAATTTTAATGTTTTATTTAATTAATTGCAAAATTTAAAATATTACAAATGCCATAAAAACTTATTAAGGTGACTGAGTACCTAATTAATAAACAATACTTAATAATCTACAGAATTATTAATTAGGGAATATAATGAAGAAAATATAATACAATAGTATATAGTAGCAACTATAAATGTAAACTACTTCATAATAAAGAAGAAACAAAATGTGTAGTACCTGCATGATGAAAACTTTTAAGCTTTCTTGAGAGACATAAAGAAGACATAAATAAAGAAGAAGATATAATTTGTTTGGTTTTTTTTACAAAAAGATTCAATATAATAAGGAAACATCCAAAATTCTTTTTTCAGAACTTGACAAAATAATTTAATGTTCATATAGAATAAAAAATAATCAATAATAGAAATTAAAATTATAGTATATAAAAAATATAGTAATGAGTGGTCAAGTCTGCCAAGATTTAAACCTAATGCTACTTTAATAAACATATTTTGGAACTGGAAAATAAATGAAAAGATCAGTGAGGATGTAAAAGAACAATACAGTGTACAGAGATGTGCTGTAAAATTGGGCACCTGAAAACTATATAATTTTGCTAACTGGTGTCATTCCAATAATGTTAATAAAAAAAAATCAATGAAACAGGTTAAGGATTCCAGGAATAGATTTAATGTATGGTTAAGAAAAGATCTCAAATACAGTCTGAAATACAGATGGGTTTTCAGAACACTGAGAAAAATTCCGTAATTCAAAAGATGGTGTTGAGCAAGTGGCTAGACATTTAGAACAAAATTACTGTTATTTATTACTATCATCATCATCAACATTGTTATTTAAAGAACAATATAAACCAGGGGTCCCCAAACTACGGCCCGCGGGCCGCATGCGGCCCCCTGAGGCCATTTATCCAGCCCCCACCACACTTCCGGAAGGGGTACCTCTTTCATTGGTGGTCAGTGAGAGGAGCATAGTTCCCATTGAAATACTGGTCAGTTTGTTGATTTAAATTTACTTGTTCTTTATTTTAAATATTGTATTTGTTCCCGTTTTGTTTTTTTACTTTAAAATAAGGTATATGCAGTGTGCATAGGGATTTGTTCATAGTTTTTTTTATAGTCCGGCCCTCCAATGGTCTGAGTGACAGTGAACTGGCCCCCTGTGTAAAAAGTTTGGGAACCCCTGATATAAACACTCTTTATTCCAGAAAAAAAAATCCAGAAGCAGAAAAGATTTAAGTGTAAAGGAAGCTGGTCATAGGAGAAAGAACTGAGAAAAATTTAAATACCTTAATATTGGGAATGTCTACCTAAGTACAGAATCCATAGAATAAAGGATTGAATAATTTTAGAAGTAGAAGAATCAAAACATGTCCATAGTAAACAAGTATAAACAAAGGGAGGAAAAGGTGATAATCTTGTAAAAAGATTTATTTTATGGGTGTAACAATGAAAGTTCAGTTCCAATAATATATAATGAGCCTTTGCAAATCTGTAAGAAGAAGTAGAGAACCCAAAAGATAGATAGGCAAAAAACATAAAGAGAGCTTTCACTTAAAAGGACAAACACTGGTAAATAGGCAGAAAAAAAGGATGCCCAACCATAGTCAGAATTAAATGTATAAATACCAACCACAAGAACAAATAAAAATACAGTATTTCATAGATCAGACTCACATTTAATAACAAAAACATTAGATCATACCCAGTGCTGTGGAAGTAGGAAAATAGTAAATTGTTTCCTTGTCTGAAATTGGGAGTGAAAATTGGTACAACATTTTGGGAAGGCAATTTGATAATAGCTAACAAAAATTTTAATATACAAATACTTTGATGCAACAATTTCTTTTTTTATTGATTTTGATTTATTGTGTTTACGTAGATTCTAGTGTCATCCCAAATAAATCCCCCCTCCCCCATATTCCCCTCAACATCTCCCTTGTCCCCCTCCCAATAGCGCCCTCCCCGCTTCCCTTCAGGTTTACCCCATCCTATCATCCCCTTTCCCTCTGTCCTCTTTTCCTCTGGTCCCTTTGATCTCTCTTCTGTCTCAATTTTGTTCCTCAGTTTACATTGTTCATTGAATTCCTCAAATGAGTGAGGTCATATGATATTTTTCTTTTTCTTCCTAGCTTATTTCACTTAACATAATAGTTTCCAGGTCCATCCATTGTTGTCGCAAAAGGTAAGATTTCCTTCTTTTTCATGGCCCCATAGTATCCATTGTATATATGTACCACTGCTTTTTAATCCACTTGTCCATTGATGGAGACTTGGGCTCTTTCCAGATCTTCATTATTGTGAACAATGCTGCCATAAACATGGGGTGCATTTTTCATTTTGAATCAGTGATATGGTGTTCTTGGGATATATTCCTAAAAGTGGGATAGCTGGGTCAAAAGGAAGTTTCATTTTTAATTTTTTGAGGAATCTCCATACTGGTTTCCACAGCAGCTGCACCAGTCTGCATTCCCACCAGCAGTGCAGGAGAATTCCCTTTTCTCCCCATCCTCGCCAGCACTAATTCTGTGTTGTTTTGTTGGTGAGCACTATTCTGACTGGTGTGAGGTGATATCTCATTGTGGTTTTAATTCTCATTTCCCAAATGATTAGTGATGTTGAGCATTTTTTTTCATATGCCTATTGGCCATCTGTATGTCTTCTTTGGAGAAGTGTCTATTCATTTCTTTTGATGCAACAATTTCTATTCTCTCAATTTAGCCACAGATATATTGGATACAACTGATGAAAAGTACACATACAAGGAAGTTTTTTTTGCATTATTGTTGTAATAGTGGAAAATGGTAATAACCCAAATACCTATCAGAGCAGAATTTGTTAAATAAACTAGGGTATATTTATATAATGGAATAAAAAAATGAGATAAATCCTTATATACCTATATGGAAAGTGGTACAAGTTACAGTAAATTTAAGCACTAAGATGTAAAGCAGTGTGTACATGCTTTTTTGTATAAAAATATACATTTTGTGCATACACATTTTTATATATGCATTTACATTTTTTGAAATTATTTACAAAAAATCTGTTAATTGGAATAAAGTTGAATGTTTAATTTTGTATTCTCTTCATTCATTTCTATATTTTATCATTAACAAGCCTTTATTATGTAACCAAAAGTGAAAATATTTTAAGATTTGTAGTTCACCTTTTAGAAATGAGTTAGTGTTAAGTGAACCGGTTGTACCAATGTAATTTAAATCGAAGGAAGAATGTTGAGATGAAAAGGTTCCAGAATAGTCCTGAAGATAAAAGAAAGATAAGAAGATCACAAACATTCTCCTGATTTATTTCTCAACTCTCTGGCTCTTATTATTTTGTTTCTTTGCAGGCATATTTTTCTCTAAGCACCTATTTGATACACTGTTTCCTTGTGGGCATGATCCTACATGTTCATCCCTCTTCCCTGTCTGTAGTCTCTAACTGGTCTCATGCAATAACAACCTGCAAATTGATCTATTCAGTCCATGTTGCGATAGCTTTAGATTCAGACCAGGCCTTTTTTATTTTGAACTCTAGGCTTCCACATTCAAATGCCCACTTGTCATCTTTTCTTCAAAGTTTCAAATACAGTTCAAATTCAACACGATGAAAATTCATGTTCTCCCTCTCAGAAAAGATTCTTTCTCTTTGACCAGGCACTAAGACTACTATCTATCTAGTTGTATAAGACAGAAGCCCAAGCCTGACCAGGCGGTGGCACAGTGAATAGAGCATCAGATTGGGATGCAGAGGACCCAGGTTCAAAACCTCAAGGTTGCCGGCTTGAGAGCAGGCTCACCAGCTTGAGAGTGGGGTTGCTGGTTTGAGCGTGGGATCATAGACATGACCCCATGGTTGCTGACTTGAGCGCAAAGGTAGCTGGCTTGAAGCTTGAGGTACCTGGCTTAAGCCAAAGGTCGCTGCCTTGAGCAAGTGATCACTCATTCTGCTGGAGCCCCCCAGTCAAGGCACATATGAGAAAACAATCAATGAACAACTAAGGAGACTAAGGAGCCTCAACGAAGAATTGATGCTTCTCATTCCTCTCCCTTCTAGTCTGTCTGTCTCTCTCTGTTTCTGTCACACACACACACACACACACACACACACACACACACACACGCATGACAGAAGCCTGAGATATTATCAATACATTTTTCTTCTTGCACTTCCATTTCCAATTCATTACCAGATTCTATTGATTTTACATCTAAAATATTTCTCTCAAATTCATTTCCTTTTCTCCATCTGACTACTACTATCTTAGCAAAGTGATTATTGTGCCTCACCTGGATTACTGCTGGAACTTCCTAATAGACATGCATCTGTTTTGGCCAGTCTCTAATTTATTTACTGCACTAGTGCTGGAAAAACTACTTCCAAAAGCAAACCTAAGCATATCATTTCTTTAAGAAACTTTCAGAGGTTTTTAAGAAAAAGGGCAACAAAAGTCAGGGGCTTTGTATATCTTCTTCTTTGCAATTATCATAGTGGCAAGTTTATGTGTATTTTTGTTGTGATTCTTCTCTGTCCTTACCACTAAACTATTATGTCCATGAAAATAGAAACTATATTTTAAAAATCAAAATTGTATTCCTGAAATAGAGCTCATGATAGTGCTCAATAAAAAATTTTGAATAAATCAATCAATAAATAAACAAATGAGAACAACATGGAGTTTCAAGAAGGAAAGGTGTGTGTTTCAAACTTTGTTGGGAGATCGAAGAGGAAAAAGCTCCAAATTTTGAAAATGGATGATGATTAGTGAATTTTAGAGATAACTAGAATAACATGAAAGTGGGTATTGACAAAAGTATCCAAAGAGATAGATGATGGAGTGTGTTCTAGAAAGGAGAAGAAATGAGGAATAGATCCCCTAAGTGACTAATTTTGAAGAAATGCAGGGGATAAGGCTCTAGAGTTCTTAATGCAAAGACATATAGTATGTTGTGGTCCTAACACATATGTATTAGAATTTAAATGTTAAAAGTGGAACAGTTCTTCAAGGCTTAGGGTATGGTGATAGGAACTGTAGTTTAAGATAGTATAAATTGTACTCTAGGTATTATGTATAAGCTCCCTGAGAAGTTAAAATTTTCTTAAAGTTGGAAAGTATGTCTTCTTCCCTGCACATTTTTGGCATTGTTTGGGACCCAATATATGGCCAATAAATATTTTAAGTTAAATTGAATTAAAGGCCCATTTCTAGAAATGCTTCCATCTTAGTTCTTATAGCATGTTTCTAGTTTCCATGTCTCACAGTTACCTCCATAGAAACTCTCTTTCATCACAACTTTTGAAATATAGTATTTGTTGCATTCACTTCCTCATCACTTGATCTCAAGCAGTGATTTTTAAAAATTTATTTACTTTTTATCATTGAGGATTTCAAGAATAAATTCACAGTAGCTATCAGTGAACAGTATATATCTTTTGACAAAGAGTTACAACAAGAAACCTGGCTACAGGTTTTTAAAAATATGTTTCTGGTTCTTGGGAGGGTTTTTCAGCTCAAACAACTGCAAGCATCATCAAAATTTTATGATATAATCAACGAGGTGCTGTGAAATGCTGATGACTAACCTCTGGAACTGCACATCCAAGCAGTCAAGCTTGTACATCATGAGTCACAGAAGAGTGGACTTGGAGTCAGTGAGAAAAACACCCAGGCAAATCTGCATACATTCAGAGATATTGACTGAGAAGTAGGTACAAGAGAAACGCCCAATTCTATCAGGAATCTTGTGTCAATATTATATCATCAATTTTATTTCAGACTAATCATATCAAGGAGTAGAAACAGGAACTTAAAGAAGCTTTTACCATCAAAAGTACTTACTTAGCCTGACCAGGCAGTGACGCAATGGATAGAGCGTTGGACTGGGATGCAGAGGACCCAGGTTCGAGACCCCGAGGTTGCCAACTTGAGCGTGGGCTCATCTGGTTTGAGCAAAAGCCCGCCAGCTTGAACCCAAGGTCGCTGGCTCCAGCAAGAGGTTACTTGGTCTGTTGAAGGCCTGTGGTCAAGGCACATATGAAAAAGCAATCAATGAACAACTAAGGTGTTGCAATGCCCAATGAAAAACTAATGATTGATGCTTCTCATCTCTCTCTGTTCCTGTCTGTCTGTCCCTGTCTATCCCTCTCTCTGACTCTCTCTCTGTCTCTGTAAAAAAAAAAATTAAATTAAATTTAAAAAAAATAAAAAATACTTACCTTTAAAACTATTAAATTTGATGGTAATAAATGCTTTGTGCAATAGAAAAATAATGAAAAGCTATTTTTCAAAGTGTTTTTAAAATGTCTGTTTTTAGTGAAGTGGTTATTGGGGGATTGGTTTGGGAGGGAGAGGGTGGGAGGAAGGGAGTAAAGAGGGACAAATATAAGGTGAAGGAAAATGATTTGACTTTGGGTGATGGTTATACAACATAATCAACAGTTCAAATGATATTGAAATGTTTACCTGAAACCTATATACTCTTATTGATCAATATCACCCTTTAAAATTTAATTTTCTAAATAAAAATTTTTTAAATATCTATTTTCAGGTCTTATTTACATTTATTAAAGCTATATTTTTAGTGTGGGACCTAGAAAGCTGTATTATTAGCAAGTGCCCATAGTGGATTGGATATAATAATGTTTGAGAACCTCTGACATAGAAGCTTAGTTAACAAGATTTTATTCCTAAATTGTCTTGGTGTCTATATCACAACTATTACAAATGAGTAGGGACCCACTGATCCTGGGAGTATTGTATTATTTATTTAAACTGTTATTGCCAGTTTCTGACATTTTCAGTAATGGTAAAGAAGCTGAGTATTTCCATTAGCTACTAGAAATTGCTTGGCATAGAGGGTAAGAAGCAAACTTTGAGTCAGACAGACAAATCAAATTCTGGATCTTCCACTGGATAGCCTTGGCTGAATCAATCACTATTCATGAGTTACAGTTTTCTTATTTGAAAAAAAATGGAGACAATGATTTTCTGTTTAATAGACAAGAGTTTATGGGAATTAAATGAGGGACATGAGAAGTCATGGTGACTTTGTGGATCCTCAAGTATTTCAATAGAGATAAGAGAAAGCCTGTAGAGAGAAGTATGAGCAAGAAAACCAGAGGCTTAATCAGGAGCCAGGTTGTAAATGGCCTTATAGCCATAAAGAGTCACTTGAGCTGATGATAATAGTTATCCAAATCCACAACACTTGTTGTCTCATGGCTTTTATTCTATTAGAGTTATGTAACTAGTTCCTCTGCTTTCTCTTTCAATAATCTCAGCTCCATTTAACTCAAGCCTAACTATCAAAGAATCCTGAAGATGATAGGGACATTACTTTGAGAAATCTTGAGAACATGGAAGGGAAACAGATTGTGCTAATGTCCTGGCCAGCAGGAAAGGTCTCATTGACTATTTGACTACTCTTCAGTGGAGGCTGCCAGAGAGTTACACTGACTGGTATTGAAGTATCAATATGTATTATTGAGTGCACATTAAGCTAGGTTCTGAAGATATGAATGTGAGGTATGCATCCTATTAACTAACACGTTTTTTAATATGCAAGTAAAATAATTAAAATATTACATGAATTAAATGTTATAGACGTTACAGACTTTTGTAAGGAAAATGTGCACAACATTCTGTAGGAGAAGACACTAATCTGCTTTAAAGAGAGAGAAGAGTCTTCACCAAAAAGTGACCATTTGAGATGGATCTGAGTGGGATGTGGAGGATGTCTGTAGATGGAGAAGGAGGTAGGGAGGGGCAGTGCACCATCGTGGAGGGAACAGACTGTGACAAAGTCACAGCGAGCCAAAGCCTGGAGAGTTGAAAGAGACAGGGCTTGGAAAGCGATTGTTCTTGGAGTGGCTGTGCTGTCACTGGCCCTTATTTCACTCCAAGAGGAGGTACAGGTGAACTTCCTCTCCTTGCTCTAGAGTGGTTGCAAAGGGCCCCACAGGGATGATGTGCTATGTGGCTGTCATTTTCTTTTCCTGCCACTATTTCCTCATCAGGACACACCTTGCAGGTGTCCTTGCAGTCATCACTCACTTGCTCACATCAGCTCATATCAGAATTACTTTTTTTTGTGAGGGCCAAGTGCTACTTTCTTGGTGTTTGTTCAACAGTTAGTTTATGTTACTCATCTGCAAAGTATCTTAGGATGTCCAGTAATAAGCTCCTTCTCCTCAGCACAAGCTGAGAATGAAACTCTTGATGGGACATGTTCATGTCTTTGTTATTTATACAACCCCAATCCAAAACAACTCTCTTAAATGCTGGGTATTCTTCTCCAAACAGTTTTTTTGTTTAACAGTTTATTATTGTTGCTTATCTGTTGTGTGTCTTATTTCCAGAGGATGATCTCAGCCTATGGGTATGTGTGTGTTTGTGCATATGTGTATGTTTGCTGTGTATATCTTGTGTAAGCTCCTCACAATATACAAAATATTGTCCTTCTCTCATCATCTTTTGTCTAGCCTCAAGACTTTTGGGTTTGGGAAAAGTCCCATGGTACTAGACATCCCATGGTAAAAAATCTCCACATGACTCTTCCCCTTATTCTAGAAATATGAGGACTGGGGAATTGAATGAAGCCTTACCCATAAACCTGGTTGGACCAGTGTTCCTCCATGCCAAGATTGTTTATAAAAAGCAGTTTGACTTTCAGCAGTTCCTTCCTCTTTTAAAAGAGAATTTCCCAGAGACCTTCTTTGCTATGAGGCTGGTGCTGCAAATAAGGTCATACATATAGCATTGTCTGATTCGAGTGCCAGCAGGAAATTCTCTTGGTTCTTAAATAGTCCCTCCTCCATTGACACTTAAATCCCAACAAACATTCATTTGGTATAAATCCATCAATTAAAACAAAAGAAAGTTTCCATCAGTAAAATAACTTGAGAAAGTGATGGATAATAAATTTATAGAAACATGACAATGACTGAAATTCAATAATTTATTTATTCAATAAACATGGATGAAGTTCTTAGTATGTGTCAGGTGCTATGCTAGGTTTTAGAGATCTACAATATCCATAAGAAGGTTGTCCTTCAGAGAGTATGATACTTTTGTAGAGAAAATAACAGTATTATTTTATATTTATATTATTTTTTCCCTATGTTAGTGGAGCCCAATCTATAAACCAGGAACTTAGCAGGTTGAAATTATTGCAAGGAGCTTGTCATTTCTTAGCTTTACCCATTATTGTCTGTAGGCTAAATAACTGATAGACTCAAACTTACCTATTCTCCATTTATTACTTAGAGTAAACAATGAGTAATACTTCCAAAAACATTCAAATATTCAAATGTTTATAAAATATTTATAAAAATTATCCTATTTGTAAAATGTAATAACATTAATAAGAATAAATTTAATTAATTTTAAGTTTGGTTATTGAGTATTTTTGACAGGTATTAATTAGCAGTATTACCATCCAGTGAAGAACTTTTCTATAAATGTAAACCATATAAATATTTAAAAGGGGAATCTCATACTTTAAAGATGTAAAACACCTGAAAACCATTTAAAATGTTCAAAAGAATAAACCTAAAATATTTATTTTAAAACAAATAATGAGAAATTTATTAATATTGTTTTTTTCATCCACAGAAAAATTTTAAAGAGTTTTTGAGAATTTAATATTATTCTGTCACTTATCTCACTAGTATTTATTAAGGGTTTAAAACTAGATGCTGTGGCTAGCATAGTATATTGCATAAAACTTGACAAATATTAAGAGAAACTATTTAACAAGATATATTAACAAATGAACTTATAGTTCTCATTAATTTTTACATAAAGTTGTTGTTTTGAATAAAATGTTATTGACCCTGATAAATAGGTTCTTCAAGTATAAATGCAAGAAAAAATGGGATGCACCTAAACTCTTTAATTACAAAAATCGGAAAGAAACTTAAATTTCCTACAATTTGCTACTTGACGTAAAGCTTGAATTACCCTCTTAGATCATATGTGTGATGCAAAGTTGTTAAAAACTTTAAAATTTTACAGACTTCAGAAATTAATAAATGTATTGAAATAATCCTTTAGAATACTGTTTTATGTTCACAATTAGTAACAGAATATAAGTACTGAAAATGAAAACCAAATATAAAATCAGAAATTCTGGTAGTGTGGTTATCTACCGTATGCATTTTACTGCAACAGAGGCAGCAGGCCAAGAGATTTTTAAATGTAATGAAAGCCTTGAAAACTTTTTTGACTCCTAAATTAAAAGTATATTTTAAATGAAATATTTGGGGTTTTTTTTGTACACGTTATTAAATTGATCACTCACTTGCTTTTGAAACATTTGTATTTTTAAGAATCACATGCATAGTTTATTTAATTGTCCTTGAATTTCAGAAAGTTGTAGAACTTAAAACTAAATAAAGATTATCAAAACTTGCTGAAAGATAAGTGGATGCTTCTGTGGTCTGGGTTATGTATAGAGCTGGCCAATACTTGATAGTCATGAACAAATGAATAGTTGTGACAGTTTCAGTCATTTTCTTAACCCAACTGCCTATATACTTAGTTAAAATCCGGTTACTTCCTAACCAGTTGGTGGTGCAGGGATAGAGTGTCCGCTTGAGTGCGGGATCATGGACATGACCCCATGGTCGCTGGCTTGAAGCCCAAAGGTTGCTGGCTTGAGCCCAAGGTTGCTGGCTTAAGCAAGGGGTCACTCACTCTGCTGGAGTTCCCTATCAAGGCACATATGAGAAAAACAACTAAGGTGCTTCAACGAAGAACTGATGCTTCTCATCTCTTTCCCTTCCTGTCTGTCTCTGTCTGTTTCTCTCTCTCATGCACTTGTGTGCACTCTAAAATAAAATAAAAAGAAACAACCCGTTACTTACGAGGGGCTAGTTGAGCACATCAAGATGGTATTTGCAGAATGTAGCCAGGTAATAACCTTCCTGAACTTTAAAAGTTGATAAATTCTGAAATTGATGCTAAAGTTTTCCAGACCCTCATCTGAAAGCAATATTGGACAAAGTGGTGATATATAGTCACCAAATGCTGTCATTTGGGATCAATATTTGTTTTTAATGGCAAACCCTTGATTTCAAAGTGATTTTGAAATTAAAGGCACTACCGAGCTCCCTCCTAGATTAACCATAGCTGTAGAGGGTACCACTCACTCAGCCTGTGGTGCCTGCACATGCTGAGTTAGAATCAAGCCTGTGAAACTCAGCATGTGCTTCACCCCTGTCCCCAGTCCTCTGCTATCTTGTTATCATCTTACCACCTGCCATAGTTGCTTTGTATCAATATTACTATTATTTTGCTAAATTAATAGGTCTAGCAAATGCATGTTCTCAGCAAGAACTTGTTAAACTTGTTTTTTTTTCTGAGTAGGTGTGACCAATTAATGTAACTTCACAACATGCTTGTTATTTCCCTGTGCCAGCTTAAATTACTCAATAGAACTTAGTTTTGAAGACAAAGCATTTTAAATACTTCAAAGACATAGATAGACGCATTAAGAAGATAAACTTTTTTGAAACTGCTGTTTAAAAATTTGTGACAGTAAAAATGAGTTTTTCTTGGTAATTTTTAAGGAACCTTGTGGTTCATATTTTAAAAACCTTCCTACCATTCCTTTTTAAGTCAACCATACCTTGAGCAAGGTTGTCGTATGTCCGGGTTGCAGAATTCCTTTCCACAGAGTGGGACTGTTCTGGTTGATGATATGAGGCTCCTTCTACTTCAAACAGTTTGTGATTCTAGGGAACAAATATTTTTGTAGTAAGTACATTTTGCTATAAATTTAACAGAAAGGGAATTTTGGAATTGTGTTAAGTAGAACTTCTTGGTTAGTTATCATAATGTCTAATTCCTTGATGATGTTTTTGTGTGGTAAACTTTTCTCTCCTATATATTGCAAATTATTACTTTTTGTTTTTCAGTGCTTACATCCAGTATGTAGCCAACATATCCTTAGAAGAGTCAAATGTGAGACTTGGGAACAATCATGGGGATTACCTAGTGCTACCATGACACCAAAAACACAGGGCCTGAGATGACAAAAAGGACTTACCCAGCCTCAGGTCAGGGCTTCTGAGTCCTTTGGTGCTTTCTCCCACATTGGTTTAGTCTCTCAATGTGAGATTTTGTAAATGTAACCATTTTTTTATGACAGAAAAAATACTATTAGATATAAGATTGAAATTACTACAAACCTAACAGCGATTTAAAATCTTTTTCACCTCATGGTACACATAAACTAATTACTAAGATACTGCAGCACACCAAAAAATATATTTTTTGCCAGTCGGACAAAAAAAAGAAATAGGTATAATTTTGACTCATTCACACCAGATGGCTATCATCTTAGTTGTCATTTTTGTTATTTGACATTCTAAGGGAAAAAAAAAAATCAGTGTCCGTAAATAGTCAAGTATTGCACGTTTTAAAAATTCTTGCGGCACACTGGGTGAAAATTACTGACCTAACGTGACAATCAGGATGGTGGGTAAAGATAGTTCCCAGGTAGTTCTAGAAAGGACAAAAAGAGCTATATTATCTTTATAATTACCAAAGGAATGGAAAGTCGGCCAGTAATTGAAATATAATACCAATCATTAAAATATAGGACCCAAGTGTTGTTACTGTTCTAAGTAAAAGAAGTTGGTCCTTATTCAGATTTATAATAATTAGGTTTTTCTTTTCTATTTTTTGCAAGAGAGAGAGAAAGGGACAGATAGGAAGGGAGAGAGATGAGAAGCATCAATTCTTTGTTGCGGCATCTCAGTTGTTCATTGATTGCTTTCTCAAATGTGCCTTGACGGGTGTAGGGGGCTTTCTAGCAGAGTGATTGACTCCTTGCTCAAGCCAGTGACCTTGGATTCAAGCCAGTGACCTTGGATTCAAGCCAGTGACCATGGGGTCATATTTATGATCCCATGCTTAAGCCAGCAACCCCACGCTCAAGCTGGCGATTTTGGGGTTTTCAACCTGGGTCCTCAGCATCCCAGGCCGACGATGCTCTATCCACTGTGCCACTACCTGGTCAGGGTCTAATGGTTAGAATTTTAAGATTGCTCACATACTAGCACATAGTTATAGTTCTGTAGAGGTGGGTTTTTTAGTTATTATTCAATTGATAATGATGGCATCAACATACACATTGTCTCCTTTTCTTTAAAAGACTAATAGAATGATACACTAGTAAATTACTAATTATAGAATAGTTCACTATTAAATTACTGTGTATTCTATTCATTTCCATTTGTCCTGAGACATAGATATATAATTTATTAAAAATGTTTATATTTAAATAGAAATATTATACTAATTCTTAACATCAATTTATTGCACTTATATAGCCATTTCAAAATTGGAAAGATGTGTCTATCAAATGTATTTACAGTGAATTACATCTTAAAGAAATAAGATTATAAAGTAAGTGGATAAGACAAGAATTGCATTGATAATAAGCTATGAAAGCCTTTAAATTACACATAAATAAAAATATACTTTCTTGTGACAATAATCCTATGTAGTAATACATGTCTAATGTGAGGGGCAGGTCAGCAGTCTTGGAGTGTGTCAGCCTGGGTTCAAATCCAGGTTTACTCATTTTCTATCCATGTGACCCTGGGAAAGTTGGTCTACCTCTCTGTGCCTCAGTTTCCTTATTGGTAAAATACGGCTAATTCTAGCACCTACCTCATAGTATTAAGGGAATTACATGATTTAGTATTTGTGCCAGCACATAGAAGGTACTAAGTATTACCTATTGTTATTATAACACAGAAATGGACTTAATATAAGAAAGAGTACACATATACAATGTACATTTCTAGATTTTCTTAAATGTATGGATTAGTTCATATGAGTTAATTCTGTGGAGGATATAGTTAATATATTCTGTTCTTTCTTTTGATGTGTTATATTAATTTATATTTTCTGCAGCATATATGTATATACTTTGGGTCAGAGTTTAAAATATACTTCTTGTGATAGGATATGGGGGAGAAAAAAAGGGACTGCCTTGGAGCCCCTGAATTCCTCCTCTGCTGTCTGTTGAAAGTTACTTGAGTGGTGCCTCAGCCCCCAACCCCACCCCCATGAACAATGAGCAGTAAAACTGGCTCTAGGGATGGGGAGTGAAGATAATGGTATAAGTAGCTTGGGAGCACGGGCGATGCCTCCAGGTGTAGACTGGGTGAGAGAGGCGGTGGGTGGAGACATACGACAGGGTGGAGGAGGAGAAGCCCCAGACATGCTGCAACTGGTGCTCAGCCTCTGGGCTGGGTTGTTTGGGGGATGGAGAGACTCCTCTGAGATCAGGCATGTTGGTCCTTGAAGGGACAGGATGCAGGCTGAGAGAAGGGCAGGATCGTGTTTAAGTATGATGAACACGTGTATGGCATGAGATGTGGTTCTGAGGAGGCCAGCACTGTTAAAACCTGGTAGGGAAAGAGGGTAGATGCGGCAGGGGGTAAGGTGGTGAAAGAAGTGGCCAGGAAGAGATAAGAAAAGGATGGAGTCAGTTGAATAAGAATTGTGTCCGGCTAGACTCCTTATGACTCAAGACGTTGCGTTAGGCAGTGTTCTTAAGCCAATTAAGAGCTAAATCGAATGATGCTGCATCAAAGTGATGATGCTCTTCACAATTTATACCAGACACTGCTGCTGCATTAGTAAAGTCCAGAACTGGGTCTCTGCAGGTGAAGAGGTGCTTTTGCCTAATTGCAAATACACATAATGAGTTGAAGAAGCACAGGGATAATGGTGTGGTTTTCATTGTGCTCTGCTTAAGGATTTTTCTAAGGAGATAGTGAATCAACCAAGAAACAAGCCAAAGGTTATAGTTACATAGTAAAACTGATAAACTGTGGAGGGGCACTGAAGGGCAGTCATGGGGAAAAGGGGTCAATAAGAAGTTCTGGTTTTTTAAATTGTAATTAATCTTTTACCAAATGGAGCTCCCATCTGCTCATTAACACCCCTCTATGCAAAAAAGACCCCTTTTCTATCCTTAAGCATTTCTGAGATTTCTTGCAGGATTTCATCAGAGTGTTCATGAGCAGATCTGGTGATGATCTGCCCTTGGGCACCACTGCCCTTGCCCAGACGATGCCTCTTTTCCCATGGGGGAGAGTTGGATCCCATGATGCAGTAGTCTGAAAAGAAAGTAAGCGAGTGTTGCCCTCTTCTAGTTAAGAGGGCTGTCAAATTAATGCTGTATTATAATATTATAATATCTTTTAAAGGTGAAGACTTTTGTATAATGATACAAAATCTCCTAAATCTCAGGCATGGGTGGGCCAGGAAGAACTCAGAATGACACACTCCATACTGTTCTCAAGTGGGCTTCACTCTCCTAGAACCGAGGCTTTGCTCCTGGACCAAACTATGCTTGTTTCTTTCTTATACAGGAAGTCTCTGCTTCCCCTCCACCCCTCCATACTGATTATAGTGTAAGCTTTTGTAAATAACTTCACCTGGTTATCTAAAAATAGTTTCACAGGATACTAAAGGGAAATTATATATACTTTAAAGCTTCTAAATCTTTTTTATTCTAAAAGACATCTTTTAGCATTTGGTAACTACAGTGAATAAATATATAATTACTTAAAGTATGTCCTCTGTTTCTGTGACTTCTCATAAAGGGCAAGAACTGCCAGCACCCAGAAAGCATAAATCAAAATGTAAGGAAGGCTCCTTTTCTCACGTTCAACTGTGTGCAGCTGGGTTCATTGTGTATGTGTGGGCTCATCAGAAAATGAGGTGTGCGTGAGGGATTGGTGACCTATGTAGGAGAGAATGTCACCTGAGAAGAAAGTTAGGGAAACAAGTGTGGTCCAGGAAACAAAACATTGGTTGTCAGGGGAGAAGAAACAATCATGAATATAACATGTTGTCAATCATATCAATTTTCTCTTGACCTCAATGCATGCCTGATTCCAGTGGAACAGGAGGTGTCTCTGTAACACTGAAATGGTATTTTGACTAAAACCTAAAAACACTGATCAGTAGCAACACTGATACATGGTTCCCAGTTGGGGGATGAGGGAGGTCTAATAACCTTTCCTCTCAGAACCCATTGTAGCTTCTACATTTTGAGGACTGCAGGAAGAGAGAGTGGTATATGGCAGAAGATGATGAGTCACACAATCGCTGTAGACCATTGGAGCAAATATCACCAGAGGAGGTCAGAGCGGAGAGGAAGGAAATAGTAGAGGTCATGGCACGTTCAAGTTGGCATGGTCTTGATTATGCTTGAGAAATCCTTAAGATTCTGGTTGTTTCAGATATAGCGTGGGTGCAGGACAGAGTTTGTGGGGATAGGAGGTCTTATCATAACAGCTGGAAAACAAGAACCAACAAAATAAGTGCACCAAACTTTCAAATGCAGGCATGCTCAAGCCATTTATCCTATTAGGCCAGTCATTTAAAGATGTAAATTAGTTGAATGGGATTCAAATGGATTCTGTAGGTCAATAAATATCACACATACATCTGCTATAATAAAGAGTATGTAGGATGGCTGAGAAAGAGTTCTCTTTATGCAAAACCCATAGGGTCCTTACGTAACAGAGTTAGTGATGGAAGCTGCACCAAATCCCTTTCTGTGTTGTCTGGCTGTCCCAACCTGAGCAAAATGAATAAAAAGTGACAACTGTGGATTTTAACCATTAGTATAGTAACCAGTAAGCTGCCTGCACAGGTCCTGTATGCATGTTTACATAAGATTTCATTTCTGTAAACTAGTGGAAAAAGGAAGATTATTTACTATCTAGAAGAGTATAGTTTTTTTTTTTCATTTTGTAACAAATTTAATGAGGTGATATTGGTTAATAAAATTATATAGGTTTCAAGTCTACCGTTCTATAATACATCATTGCATAGTGCATTGTGTGTTTACTATCCAAAGTCAACTACCCTTCCATTATCATACATTTGACCCCCTTACTGGCCCCCACACCCCTAACCTCTAGTAGCCACCATACTGTTGTCTGTGTCTATGAGTTTTTGTTTGTTTTTCCAGTTTGTTCATTTGTTGCTTTTAGTTTTATAACTTACAAGTGAGTGAAATCATATAAAAATATAATTTTTCACTTGGTATCTAAAGTCTTCAGATTTTGACTAAAATCTTCCTTCTGCCCTCATCACTTTCAGCATATACTCTACTACTGAATGACTTATCTTTTCTCCAAATGCTAAAGGTGTTCACTCCTTTGTGACAGCTCATGTGCTTTCACCTTCTTAGAATGTCCTTCCCAAGTCCCCATTTTCTTTCTCGGCCTGACAAATTCTTCCTTATTCTCTAAAATGCATCTCAGATGGCTCCTACTCATTGTAGCCTTTCCTAACTCCCTAGGAAGCACTAGTATTCTAATACTCATTTTTATTATAATACCTAAACTATTGTTATGTAGTTATGTATGCCGGTTAATCTGTCTGCTTCCATACTAGACTGTTAACTCATAAGAACAAGGTTTGTATTTTATGCGTATATATTTCCCAGCAAAGGAACAGGTGAGGGCTCATGAATATTCAATAACTGATTGACCTATAGAAATGAGGAATATAATTCAAAGATATGGATCTTCCAAATCCTATCTAAGTTCTTTTATTGTTTTTGTGTTTTTTTAAAATTTAATTGTAGGGCCTGACCAGGTGGTGGCGCAGTGGATAGAGCGTCGGACTGGGATGCAGAAGGACCCAGGTTTGAGACCCCGAGGTCGCCAGCTTGAGCACGGGCTCATCTGGCTTGAGCAAAGAGCTCACCAGCTTGGACCCAAGGTCACTGGCTCCAGCAAGGGGTTGCTCGGTCTGCTGAAGGCTCGCGGTCAAGGCACATGTGAGAAAGCAATCAATGAACAACTAAGAAGTCGCAACGCACAACGAAAAACTAATGATTGATGCTTCTCATCTCTCTCTCCGTTTCTGTCTGTCTGTCCCTGTCTATCTCTGCCTATGTAAAAAAATAATAATAATAAATAAATAAAATGAATAAAAAAAAAATTTAATTGTAGGCCCTGGCCGGTTGGCTCAGTGGTAGAGCATCGGCCTGGCGTGCAGGGGACCCCCGGTTCGATTCCCGGCCAGGGCACATAGGAGAAGCGCCCATTTGCTTCTCCACCCCCCACCCCCCCATCCTTCCTCTCTGTCTCTCTCTTCCCCTCCCGCAGCCAAGGCTCCATTGAAGCAAAGATGGCCCGGGCGCTAGGGATGGCTCCTTGGCCTCTGCCCCAGGCGCTAGAGTGGCTCTGGTCGTGGCAGAGCGATGCCCCGGAGGGGCAGAGCATCTCCCCCTGGTGGGCAGAGCCTCGCCCCTGGTGGGCGCGCCGGGTGGATCCTGGTCGGGCGCATGGGGGAGTCTGTCTGACTGTCTCTCCCCGTTTCCAGCTTCAGAAAAATACAAAAAAAAATTAATTGTAGAGAGAAAGGAAGGCAGAGAGAGAGAGAGAGAGAGACAGACAGACAGAAAGAACACAGATTCACTCCAGTACATGCCTTGACCAGAGGATCCAACCAATAACCTCTGCACTTCACGACAATGCTCTAACCAACAGAACATCCTGCCAGAGCTGTTGTTTTTATAACTTTCATTTTGAAACTGAGATGATTTGACAGGGAAATCTGATTAGGCATTTTAAAAATTTCAAGTGGAGATGATTTATTGATTTATTTGTTTGTTTGTTTATTTAAAAAAGAAGGAACATTCTTCTTTGTTTTGTAATTCTAAATCCTTGAGGAACAAACCAGTGAAAATAGAGTTTTGGTCAAATGCTAAGTGAAAATTACATATCCTGTTCTAAAATTACATAATTATCACTTTAGAAAGTGAGACATGACTGTTTTCAGTTAACATTTTTACTTTGATTCTCATCTAATGCATCTCAGAAAGGATTATGAGTGAGTGGTTTAAGGAATTAAAATAATTTTTTTTTCTTCCAGACAGGACATCCCCTAGTGTCTGTCCACCCCTTTCCCACCTGGCTTCTGCCTCCAGATGCAGAGACTTCCTCCTCCCCTTGATCTGGCTGTGTCTCAGTCAGAGGAACGCAGGTAAAACACCTCTACCGCTGTTTCCACTCTGTCGATTGTTTATGTGCCCCTATGTGCTCACCCCTCTTTTTACACACACACACACACACACACACACACACACACACACACTCTCACATGTAAGCTCCTTGAAGAAAAAGGTTTCGTATTGTGACTTGATAAATCTTCAGAGATAGACGACACTAATACGGTGGGCTAATACAGGTGTCCCCACTTTTCAAAAGTTCTCATTGTGCTACTTTGCTTTTATGAAAGACCTACATTAGTACATGTTTTTGCTAGCCTAAAGAAATTCAAAGATTTTTGCTATTCCAAAGGGGGAAAAAAGTGAAAATAACATTCAGTGTGTATTTTGCAGCGACCTGTCGTAGAAGCCGCGTGTCTCGGAGCAACAGCGAGAATGCTCGCCAAGCGCCTTCCCCCGGGAACTACCGTCAGCATTTCAGCATCAAGCACCATAGTCTGAACTCTGTGAGAACCCGTGCTTTCTCTCCATTTATTTTGTGCATTCCTTACATCCCAAGGTAGCAGAAAAGCCTAAAAGAGCTCACTCAGAGGGGTGTTATGCTTACTGTAAAACTGGATGTAATTAAGTGTTTGGATCGTGGTATATGAAATAAAGACATTGTGTATGCCAGGGGTCCCCAAACTTTTTACACAGGGGGCCAGTTCACTGTCTCTCAGACCATTGGAGGGCTGAACTATAAAAAAACTATGAACAAATCCCTATGCACACTGCACATATCTTATTTTAAAGTAAAAAAAAAAAAAACAGGAACAAATACAAAATTTAAAATAAAGAACAAGTAAATTTAAATCAACAAACTGACCAGTATTTCAATGGGAACTATGGGCCTGCTTTTGGCTAATGAGATGGTCAATGTGCTCCTCTCACTGACCACCAATGAAAGAGGTGCCCCTTCCGGAAGTGCGGCGGGGGCCGGATAAATGGCCTCAGGGGGCCACATGCAGCCCACGGGCCATAGTTTGGGGACCCCTGGTGTATGCACTGAATTTGGGGTTAGGGAATGCTAAAAGTTTTTCCATGTAAATTAATGATAGTTGCTTTTTTGCTTTATGTCATTTTGAGTTATGAAAGATTTCATGGGAGCACTACCTTAGGTTAGCTGGAGAAACTTGTGTGTGGAAAATGCTTGTGGCTTGATTCTGAATTAAGGGATAACAGTATGGGAAAAAAGGAATAAAAGAACAGAGATATTTGGGCACTCGGTTTACTATGTATTACAACATGCAATTAGATAGCATCATTTATATAGTTTTAACTTGGAAGTATTAGAGTATTTACATGTCTCTTTAAAATAAATAATTTACTATAAGAAGAAAATAAGAGATGAAAAGAGAATGTGGCTAAGGAAAATGGGAGGATTTACTCTGCTGTTTTTAAAATGCTCCCTGAAGTTCATTTCTAAACAGGGTGTGGACTGGGAGACCAGGCAATATGCAAGCTTGCACTTACTGTATTCTGTAAAAAATCAGACAGAAACCTACCTAGTTTGATTGAGATCTTGGTGTAGCCTAAAGAAGGTTCAAGAGACCTAGTTTACTTAACTAGCTAAAGTTTTAAAATGTGGGAAATTTCCAGAAAATAGGGGGTCAGACAAGTTTTTTAGTTTTCCAAAATTAGTTATAGTGTTGTAGGATTTTGCGCCTCTTCCGAACTCTGAAAGAATACACATGACATAACTATTTGATGTTTGTATGTTTTATCTTATGTCCGAATTACCTTAACAGGAAAGGCAGCCATTTATTTTCTGCATCAAAAGTCAATTTTTTATGGCCTTGTGAGGACAGAATTGTTTTCAAATCTCTGTTTGAATCCATATACATTATCAAGTGCATTTAGAATTTCGCATTCACAATGACATTCATCTAAAATCCCGATCTAAAATCCTACTGTCATAACCTATATGGTAGAAGCCAATCAGTCTGTCATCACCACCGTTTTCAAGACATGTTTATCAGCCCATAAGTGGAGCCCTTTGGCAGCCACCACTGCAGAAACCACGCCCTGAGATGAGTGGATGGTCTGATTCATCGCCTTGGGAAGCAGAGGTGGGATGTGGGGGAGGTGGGAGGGCTGGGGAATGGTGGTGATACTTCCTGGAGGTAGGTTTAGAGAGGAAATGGAGGCTATAAAGCCTCACCAATATGTCCTCATGATTTTATGAAAGCCTCTGCATCTACTGAATTATCAATTCAGCTCATAGGGATATTTCTCTTTTCTTTCTAATGAGCAGCCAATCTATGTTGCTCTCTTAAAGTACAGATCCTTGATGAAGAAACCTCGGACCAGGCCTCTCTGGAGGACTCAGACACTTTACCCAGGTCAAACAAAACAATAATTGATCCTAGACTTTTGTGTCCAAATGGTAGAGAAACTACGGAAAAAAAACTTTGTGCTATATACTGTCAGATATTTTTTTAAACCAGGGCACTGTTATTTACCTTCTGAAAATAAAGAGCTAACTCAATAGCATGCTCATTTAAACAGCATAAAAGATGATAAAAATCAAAAGAAAATATTATTTTGAAAGGGTAGAGATGAGAGATAAAACATTGGGCTGAGAAAGAATTACCATTTGCTTTTTAAGAAAACCTTCATACAGAAAAAAATGTCATTGGGATTTCAAAAACTTGGTAATAAAGATTGTAAATTTCAGAATGCGATTTCTAAAGAAGAGCAACAACAGGATCTTGGATTATTCTATATGAAAACTATTTTGTTGACTTAATCTACAAACAGATCATTATTTTAAAAAAATGCACACATACCAAATGAAAACTGCTTATTCAATGATGTTACTAACCAAAGGAATTACTCTGACTCTCTTTTCAATTGGGTGTGTAAAAGTAATTTTCCCTTCGGTTGTGAGCTTGGAGAAGAGCCAAAGAGAACACCCATGTGAATACAAAATAATTAGAAAAGATTTATTCTGAATCAGCTGGCCATCATGAACAATCTGAGATTAATTATTAATCTGCCCTGATTGAAATTACTTGAACTATAGATTTGGGAGTGAGTAAGCAAGTGAACAGTGGAAAAGACTAAACAGAGATGACTAAATGTTTAATTGTCCTGAGATCATAAGGATAGATTGACCAAAATGAACATTAATGAAAATATAATTGATTGGTACCTTCATAACTTTTCTTACTAATCAGTATTTTAAAAGAATGAAAAATTATTAGTGTTATAATTTCTAACAAATTTGGATTTGTGAAAGCATAGATATAATTCCCCAAAATTAGATGTTCTCAACATTTAAATTTCATAATTCTTTTTGTGAAGAGACTTATTTCAGTTTCCTATATAGAACTTTGGAGAGTCAAGTTAATAATCACATAATGTAGTTTTCTTTCAGAAATCAAAAATAACTTTTATTTGAAAATATAACTCCCCCCCAACTTTTACAGAGTTAACGATTTTTTAATGGAAACAGAGTACATAATACCTATGTTTTTAAAAAGAATATTTGCTTAAAAGCTAAGGCCAACATACTTGTTCTAAATAGCTGCCTAAAAGTACCTATGACATTTGTTTTCAATGTTATGAGTAAGAGGTCAAATTCTACCCATTTAGCATATTGGCACAACTACAAATAGCTTTGGGGGAAAAAAGACACAACCCAAGCATCACTTTTCAAGTCACCAAATGCAATTATTTGCGAGTGCTTCCAAGTCATCATTTTTTCAAGTCTTAGAGTGTTTGTTATTTTAACTAATAGCAGCAAAGATCAATGCTGAAAAGTTGATCCACATATTGTATAATTCTATTTGAAACAAACCTCATGGGATTTTGTCTTCTTGAGAAAAATTTTACTGACTCAAATTTTATATTCAGAATTTTTTATGTCTTCACTTTATACAAAGCAAAGTACTTCCAGAATGAGTTTATAGTGCTATAAACTAATCTCTTGCAGAAAAAACACAGTATTCCATATTCAAAAGTTGGGCAGATAAGAAAAAGTTACTTTTAAAAGTTCTGATTAGAGACTACTGAGCCCATTGGAAGTCATTATTGACTCAAGATAAAGAGACCTCTGCTCTTGTATTGAACAAATGACACGTCACTGAAATAATCTGTTTCAATTTTCTCAGTCTGAAAAATATGGAGATAGTCACCAAGCAATACCTGCTTGTTTAACAGGAATATTTTATTTATAATGATAATGATAGAGAATTTTGAAATTGGAAGATACAGAATGGGGCAAAAGTAGGTTTACAGTTGTGAGCATATGAAACAGAGTTTATTCTTGTATTATTATTTATTAATTATTATATTATTTTCCATATGAACAACTGTAAACATACTTTTGTCTCACCCTATAATAATGCAAATAGAAAAAGTAAATTGTCTTAACCTTCTGCAATTTAACATATCAGAGTTTTTAAAGTAATATTTAGATTAAATCTCTACCGTTTTATAATCTGAATAGTTTTTCCCTTCAATTTTGCAAGAATTATCAAATAAGTAAAATTTACCTTTTATTGGAAAGAAAACATAACATTAAATGCTTTTTTTAAAAATCATATAACTAATTTTATGGGTGTATATATTTCTTAGGGTGGCTATCTATCATACTTCACACTTGAAATATGTACAAATTATATAAATTATACCTCAAAAAACTTAAAAAATATAAATATCACAAACTGGCAGATAAGTTAGAGATAATAAAAACATCAGCCAATGAGATTAATATACATTTCTTAATAAAACAAACAAAATGGCTGATTATTTTATTGACTTAAATAAATAAAGGCTTAAAAACAAAATGTAGGCAAAACTATGCTGTTTGGATTCAGGCTAGTAGTTACATTGAAGTTAGCTATGAAAGGCCATCTGAGAATGTTTGAGGTCTTGATTAGGAAGCTAGTTATATGGGATGTAGTTACCTGATAAAAATTCATTCAGCCTTAAGCTTATAAGAGGTGCATAGGCACCATAGGTACCCCATATTTATATGTTAATTTTAAAAAATTAAACCTTCCTTGTGAGTCTGGACAGGGTTTCTTATAAATTTGCTTTTAGAAAGAACTTTCTGAAACCCTTTAGAACTGCACAAGAGAAGCAGGCCAGCAAAATAAACTGCAAAGTCCCTTTCTTAAGCCTAAAGAGTCTTAGTGTTCATGTATCTAGAGGCTCGTCCACTTACTCTTCTTTGTCTTTATGTAAATGGTATTTCTGTGACATCACAGGTATATCCCAAGAGATCAAGCATGCTGGGCTGCATACAGAATAATTAACATCTGGCTATTATCTATTAACTGTAGAAATTAAGAGCTTATTGTTATATTCTTGTGTTTCTATTTACTTATATTAGAAGTCCATAGAGGAGAGTCAATATTCCCAAAGCAGCTTTTTTCAACCTGTGTGCCACAAGAATTTTTAAAACTTGCAATACCTGACTATTTAGTCAGGGGCACTGTTGGGCAAATAAGTTTGTAAAATTTGTGTTATTTGGTTTTGCTCATTTTTATTGTTAAAAATGGTGCTGCCTAGTGAATGGCCGTCAGCTAGGTGATATGGCTAATTACCTTTCTGCTTGGGAAGGGGCTTGGTTATGGTAATATGTACTGGAGGAGGGATTGTTGCACCAAAAAGTTTTAAAAGAAGGAGGAGCTAAGAGGCCATTTTGGGCAGAGGCCACGTGGTGGTTGGAGACAAGGCAGCCAATATGGAGGCATGCAGATAGAAACCAGAGGGGACTGAGTGAGCTGGTGGGGGCCTTTGATTCTAGGAAAACTCAGATGTGTCAGTAGCTTCCTGAGTGCTGAGTGAGTGGGTTTTGGAGCCCAGTGTGTTCGTGTGTACTCGCCTGCTAGGTGTGAGCTAGAATAAAAGATATGCCCCACTAGTTCTTGGCTCCATTTTTTCATTACTGTCTATCTGAATCTAATTGGAACGTGCACATGCCAGGCGGCTGTGACCACCATGACTACTGGCTTTACAGACACTGATATCTTTTCCTTTAGATTGTCAAATTACAAAATGACAACAGCCAACACAACAATAGTTGTCTGGTGTGAATGCTCAAAATTATACTTATATTTTTTGTCAGATTGGCAAAAAATATATTTTGTGTGTGCCACAGAATATCAGTAATTAGCTTATGTGTGCCATGAGATGAAAAAGGTTGGAAATCGCTGTTGTAATGGAAAATCTGAAACTGAATGGAGGCTATGAATGCCCTGCTATTGGTGTGACCAGCCTGTCCTACTCAAGGGCAAAGGTGGGGGAGGAGGTATGCTCAGTGTGACTTTTTCCTGCTTCTCCTTTCTTTGGCCACTTTGGCAAGGAACTGTATATATACCTTCATTTTGCAGGAGAGATCAGGAAACGAATAAATGTGTCTCAAAAGCAAAAATACCTAGCATTTTCCATTTAGCTAACATAATATATTAACAAATTCCTGCTGCTAACTTGGATTTTTGTTATGTGAAGGTGGCTGAGCACCAGAAATAAGCTTGATGCTGTCTGTGACTCACTTACTATCACATTCCATGAGATTACAAAGAGGTTAAAATACAGTCAGTGTCATCTCTGCTTTCAGTGATAATTAAATTGTTTGTTGCCCTTTCATGCTTAATGTGAAATTCAACTTGCTGGTGAGAACCAATGTTTTCACTCTCTTTGGTTTATGACAAAACTAACTCCTTGCATATCAATCACTGATATTTGCTTTGTCTGTCTTAGGTGTCTAAATCTTCTCCAATTGGCCAATGATCTGACCAGCCCTTCCTTCTACTCAAGGCTAAATGTTGCTGCTTCTTTCTCCACGTTACTTTGCAAAACTATTTCCTCCTTCCTACTTCAATTAACAAGAATTCTTAAATTTTTTGGCCTGTAAAAGATTCTTTCCCTCTTTCTCTCATTCACAAACATATCTTTTATATACTTATTTTTTTTGCTAACCCATATTCTTTAATTTTCTTCCAAGGCTATTGTTAATTTATGAATGTTTCCATTGTTTCATTTCTCTCTTATTTCTTTCAAGTTGCCCACACTACAGTGATACCTATTTTCTTCTTCTTATCCTTCTGTCTCATATTATATCACTCATGCTTAAGTGAACTGTAAAGCCAGTATCCATGGCCACTATCACAGCCGCCTGGCTCATGCAGGTTCACATTGGATTTGGACAGTTGGTAAAGAAACAATGGAGCCATCATCTATAATCCTAGCTTGCACCCGGCGGGCAAGTAAAAAATACACACTGGGCTCCAAAACCCACTCACATACAGTGCTCACAAAGTTACTGACTTATCCAAGTTTTCTAGAATTAAAGGTTTCTAGCTCACCAGCCTTATTCACCTCTGTTCCCCATCTCCTTCCTTCTTCCTGCACAAACTCTGCACAAACTGGCTTCTCACTCAGCACTCCACCATCTTGGCTGCTTCTGGTCTCCTCTACGTGGCCTCTCTCTGCTCTCCTCTCTGCTCTCTCCTCTAATATTAATCTCAGGAACCAAGAGAACAAGCTCCTATTCTGCCCCCATTTTATAGTGTAGAAATCAAAACCTTTAATCCAATATATAATACAAAATAAGGAAGTCTCTAATACAAAGTCACTTATCTGGGGCATGATGGGATTGTACCACCCCACATCAAAAAGGGTGGGAAAGGCTTAGTCCTAAAACCAAGCCCCAAGCTACAAGCATCTTGCCTGCCCACAGCCTGCCCCCAACACACATTAATATCACCTGGGCGACAGGCTTCCATGTGGGCAGCGCCATCTTTAACAAAGTGAGCATAATATATTTTATCTGCCCAACATGAACCCATTTTCATTTTTAAATAATTTACTTTTCCTTCATTCTTCTCTTCCTCAAGCCCTATTTACAAAATATAAAATAAAGGAGCACAATATTTTTTTCTACACCTCAATAACTATAATATGCTTGCTGGGTATAGTCTATAATATTAGCTGAGGAATTTATGTCAGATCTTTGAAAAATTTTTAATTTACTAGTTTCAAATATGCAAAAAAAAAAAAGCAGATTTAGAATGAGTATGTTGAAAATTTTCGGCTTTAAATTTATAAGTGAACTTCGTTAAACTTTCCTTATGCCCATTTTCTGTTTTTCATGTACTAAATAACATCTGGATAAATCATCATGCCAGCCATTGACCAACACCACCCAGGGTCTGTGCTATTGTTGCTTCTGCAACTTCAAGCCCCAGTCCTGTGCTTTACGCAAGCATTTGGAAAATATCCCAGGAAAACCTATAATATTTACAAGGCTTACAGACTCAGAAATTGAAGCGAGAATGACTAGATATAAAAAAATAAAATAAAATGAATAAAAAATGGAAGGAAGAATAGTAATAAAAGAAGGAGAATATGAAAATATAATAGAGAGAGCAAAATTCTGGATGGGAAAATCTAAAAAAAAAAAAGAAAATTTCAGAGATTGCATGCGCTGCCTTCCAGAGACTTTCTCTGTGCTAAACTGCATGTCATATATTGGTTAGCTGGCTTGCATGTTACCATTTGCAAAAGAAGCACCATGTTCCTTTACCTGTAACACAACAGGCTTTATTATTTTTCTAAGAAATATTTGATAACATGACAATCTAATGTAGTATACATGATGAGTTTACGTTAAAATTTAGATAGGAGGTTACTAACAAACACTGTAGAATTTAGATATGGAATAACAAATGCATGACTGGAAATCAACCAGTAAATTATTATGAATGGAGAAATAGATCTCATATTAAAGTAAAAATACTTCAATCCAGAGGAACCTGTTGATGAATAGTACAGCAAAGGATTAATGGCTGCTATTACTGAGAAAAGGCTAGTTTCCTATTCAAATGTTGTATGAATGTGGGACAATTTAAGTGTAACCCAACTGGGGATGGATGAAAAGATCTGGATACAATATGATTTCTACTAATGAACCATATGTTTCAATTGTTCCTACAGGCTAACTTTTCCCTGGAGGGGACTTTTATCTCTGACAGGGTATTTAACCAGGGATGACAATAATCATCCTGGCCATGCTAATGAACTCTTTCTTTCTATGAGTTCCTAATCACAAAGAATAGATCAGTAAACTTCCCTTTTAATAAAATGGTAACAGCCACAACCATCTGGATAGAGCATGATAGATTCAAAAGCACATCATCAAATAATATTTTACTGGCAGGCAAGAAAACATTACACCTTTTCATTTAAAAAATGTGAGTTGGCTTGACCAGGCAGTGGCACAGTGGATAGAGCATTGGACTGGGACGCAGAGGACCCCGGTTCGAAACTCCGAGGTTACTGGCTTGAGCACAGGCTCATCTGATTTGAGCAAGGTACACCAGCTTGAACCCAAGGTCATTGGCTTGAGCAAAGGGTCACTCGGTCTGCTGTAGCCATCCCCCCCCATCAAGGCACATATAAGAAAGCAATCAATGAACAACTAAAGTGCCGCAGTGAAGAATTGATGCCTCTTTTCTCTCTCCCTTCCTGTCTATCTGTTCCTATCTGTTCCTCTCTCTGTCTCTGTCACAATAAAACAAACAAACAAACAAACAAACAAACTGTGAGTTGAACTGAATAACTACTTTAAAACCCAGTGTTTTATCTTCTAATTTATGGGATCGTCTTTTAGTTTCAGTAACTATAGTATTCATCATCATTTTTTCTTGTCTTTCAAAAAATGTAAAGAGAGAATTGGCATTAATATTATTTTCCTTTGATTAAAAACATAGCTCTATGTTAAAATTTCTACTATTGAAATACATCTCTGCCACCTTGTTACTTTGCTAACATTTATTAGTAAGAAAATTAATGTAATAAATCATGGAACAGAAATCTTTAAAGATGTAAGAGGCCTTGACAAAGATATTTGTATTGAGTATAACCTGTATTTGTAAGCATAGTTTAAGTAGGAATTTTCTAGAAATCACAGCATTATGCTGATCATAGTTACTATGTTTTTCAGATAATAATCTGAAAAACAGATTTCAGATTACTGGCTACTGTTTGTAATGTTACTGGCTACTTTAACCAGAAAATGCAATACAAATTCTTAATCAAGGAACAGCTTGCTCAAAAGTTGAGAGGACAGATTTGGTTAGGATGCTGCCACCTTCAGGAAATTTACCTTATGATATTTTATGTCTATGATACTGGGGATTACATTTTTGTTTAAGGGACATTAAAAATTCTCTATACTTAAATGATTATGTTTTGGAAAGCTTTTGAAATTTTCCTTAATATTTACTAGCATGTAAAAAGAAATATTTTGTTGGATGGTTTTATTTTAGTTATTATCTTTTCTTAAAATTAGAATTTAGTCTTCACATCATCTTGCTCTTACATGGATTGAGTAGTTAGTTCATTTCAAGAAAATTGCTAAATCTAACAATTTACCACTGTACTTAAGGGATGATCAGAAAGGAAATGGAAAATACTGACTTAAATGTAGAAAAACACAAAAGGAATGTCAGGGCATGGACATAAGCTCTTGATTTGAATTTTGGTTTCTTAACTTATTGTGTAACTGGGCAGTTATCTAAGCTGTCTAAGCCTTGATTTCTCATCTATAAAATGGGGGAAATAATACCTGTTTCACTTTTTGTGACAATTAAATGAGAAAGGAAGTTAAAGGCCTCAGTAGAGAGTTTTGTACATGGAAATTTCAAAATAATGTATCTATAAGTATATTCTATACACATTCAGTCAATTGTAGAAAAGTAAATTGGCAACCTTGTTTTGTATATAGTCTACAATCGACTTTTAAACTTTACTTAACTTGATTGCATCTGTTTAAGGCTTGCCCTTATTTTATTTGATCAGTTATACTTTGTGAGTGATAATACTTTCTAAAGACATAGAACTGCACATACATGCACATGTGCGTGCACACACACCCTCCCCACATATGCAGAGGAAGCTGTTTTGTTAAGACAATTTAAATGTTTCCATTTAATTCTTTACTCATAAGTGAATCTTCTTTGTCATAAACAGAGAATGGAAACACAAAGTTTCATTTCTAGTTGATTATACTCTATAAAATACATTGCAACTTGGTTTTTAAAATCATCTTTACATAGAAATAAGAATATATATACATATATATAAATGATGGGCATAAGAGCTCAATGTCTGTCTTCTATGCATTGCCTTGTAATTTCTTTTAAGAAATATCTTAATTGTTTACTAGGTTTAAGGATATTTTAGGTATTTTTTTCAAAATATTCATCATGTTTGTTGAGGGATTATCTTTGTGTATGTCCCTGGGTATATATTTGTTTAAGAATATGTTCATTCCAGCAAATAATTTCCTTCTCAATCAACTGTGAAGTTATGCAAAAAGTGCAGTGAGATACAATGGTTTTTATATAGTGACTTTATAGCCCTTGACCTTACTAAATTTCTTAATACTCAAAGGCATGTTTTTCTTGATGCTTTTAGAGTTTCACATGCATTATTATGCCATCTGTGAATAAAGGCCATTTTTATTTCCTTTTTGCCAAATTTCAGGCCTAATTTCAAAAATATTATATTAATCTAAAGAAGGTAGTCTCTGAAGAGCATAGACTTTATAACTTTATTTGAGTTCATACAAAAGTATGAAAAACTAATTTATGGTTATATAAATCAGAAAAGCAGTTACCTCTGGGTCAAGGGAGGCTACTGATTGGAAATTGGCATGGAGAAGTCTTCTCGAGCAATAGACATGTTCTGTGCCTTGATCTTGATGTTGGTTACCTGGGTATATACATATGTCAAAATTCATTGTTCTGTACAACCAAAATTTGTGCGTTCTCACCTATATAACTTGTACTTGAAAACAAAATTACATTTGTTTTTTGGTAACGAAGTAAGAAAGATTGTCAGAACCCTCCTGGGAACAGCAATCTGAAACCTAAAGCACAGAACTCCCGGAAGGCTGTTACAGTCAAAGATTTACGTCAAGATTTTAGATCAGTGGTTTTCAACCTTTCTACATTTAGGGGATTAGTGAAAATAGAGGGATTATTGAGGGACCACGAAGGCAGAAATCACCCTGAGCATAAGCGAATTCAACTAAGGGCCTATAATTTTTATACAGTATCGGGAGCTTAACTCTTTTGTGGACTGACAAAATTTCTGGCAAATAAGTCACTGACCAGGTGTTAAAAAGCACTGTTTTTGATCTTTAAAAACCCTGTAACCAGTTGAAGAAGGAGAGATAATTATGTTCTTTCAGTTAAACCCTATAATCTGAAATCCTGCCCAATATCAAGGTGCTAATGAGAATAAAATATTCAATTAGTACTTTTAAATTTTAGAGCTCACATTTAGATATACAGCAAATATATTTACTTCTTTTTGCTAACTTATGTTGATAGAAGATTATTTACTTTAAAAAACTGTAAGGTGGTATACAAGTAGTTGCTATATCCATTTGTAAGTAAAATAAACTGGAAACTGTTTATAATTATTGTTTATACACAGAAAACATCTACATGAAATTGAGTAAAATGTGCACATTCTTTTCTCAGACAAAGTAAGGCATGTCAAATAGGTAAAACAAGTGTGAATTACTTCAGTTGAACATTAAGTTGAATATAAGGGACAAGCTCCTGATAAGAGAGGAATGCGGATCTGTTTTTCAAGGAAAAGTGAAGGAGTTGCTGTTTGCCTTGTAAATAGCAACTGTGATGAGACGCAGAAAAACAGAGACCTGGACTAAACAATGCCAGACACCATTTGCTTCCATCTATTATTTCTATTTTATTTATATATAAATGTGTAAAAGTACTAGATTAAGGATAATTAGAAAAATAAACACAGCCTTTTAAAGTATAAATACACATTTTAAAATCCTTGTAAAAACAGTTATTAGATCTAAATTGAAATAAGAAGAAAGCACACTCTTCTTTCCTTATCCCAATAGACACACATGACATAAGGGAACATAACCCCCAACCTCCTGGCTTTAGGCATATCCAGCTATCCTTTCTATTGGCCGTTTACAATTGGCTCAATGACTCATGTTGAAACTTGAGTCTCTAAAATCCTAGGAAATCCACAGTTGCCTTGGAAATTCCCCTTCTTGTCTCTTAAAGGAGGGAATCTTTAAAAGGTTATGGGTGTTTTTGGAGCTTACTGTGCCTCAGTCTCCATTTAACAGGAGTCTGGCTGAGCACCAATCTTTAGAACCTTTGGTTTGGAAGGAGATATGCTCCTGCTGTGTGTATCTTGTCCAGAATGTGGGATTTTCAGAGTTCAGGAAATATGCTCAAAACATTCCCAAATGCCAAGATGTTTACTGGAAAAAATACAAAGCCTCTTTATTTTATCTTAAAAACTGCCTGGAATTTTGGGGTTATAGTTCACAGGACTTGGTCACCAATTCCTTGAAAGAAAGAGCAAATCAAAATGAGCATGCTTACCAACACAGTTAAAAGGTGAGCCCTGGCCGGTTGGCTCAGCGGTAGAGCGTCGGCCTAGCGTGCGGAGGACCCAGGTTCGATTTCCGGCCAGGGCACACAGGAGAAGTGCCCATTTGCTTCTCCACCCCTCCGCCGCACTTTCCTCTCTGTCTCTCTCTTCCCTTCCCTCAGCCAAGGCTCCATTGGAGCAAAGATGGCCTGGGTCTGGGGATGGCTCTGTGGCCTCTGCTTCAGGCGCTAGAGTGGCTCTGGTCGCAACACGGCGACGCCCAGGATGGGCAGAGCATCGGCCCCTGGTGGGCAGAGCCTCGCCCCTGGTGGGCGTGCCGGGTGGATCCCGGTCAGGCGCATGCGGGAGTCTGTCTGACTGTCTCTCCCTGTTTCCAGCTTCAGAAAAATGAAAAAAAAAAAAAAAAAGGTGATAGGTGCCCTGGCTGGATAGCTCAGCTGATTAGAGTGTTAGCCCAATTGAGAGGTTGCTGGTTTGATTTGATCACTAGTCAGGGTACATACAGGCACAGATTGATGTTCATGTCTTGTTCATGTCTTTCTCCTCCCCCCACTCTGTCTTGAAAATCAATAAACTAAAAAAAAGAAAAAAAAGAAAAGAAAAGAAACATGATCAGTATACCTTAAGGTCAAAGGTTGATGTCAATTTATAGTCCCTTTAGAGTTCTATCCATGACAGGTACTGTAAATCCAGTAGCCACGGCCACCATCACAGCTGCCTGGCCCATGCAGGTTTGCATTGGATTAGGACAGTCAGTAAAGAAACAATGGAGCCAAAAACTGGTGGGCCATTACCTTTAATCCTAGGTTGCACCCGGCGGGCAAGTAAAAACACACACTGGGCTCCAAAACCCACTCATTCAGTGCTCACAAAGCTACTGACTTATTCGAATTTCCTAGAATCAAAGGTTTCTAGCTCACCAGCCTTATTCACCTCTGTTCCCCAGTTCCTTCTCTCTGCACAAACTGCACTAACTGGCTTCTCTTTCAGCACTTTGCCATGTTGACTGCTTCTCCTGGCCTCCTCCACATGGCTTTTCTCTGCTCTCCTTTCTCTGCCCTCTCCTCTAATGCTAATCTCAGGAACCGAGAGAGAGCAAGCTCCCAGTCTGCCCCACTTTATAGTATAGAAATCAAAACCTTTCATCCAATATACAAAGAAGGAAGTCTCTGATACAAAGTCACTTATCTGAGGCATCATGGGATTCCTCGTGAGAGTGCACCACCCTACATCAAAAAGGGTGAGAAAGGCTTAGTCTTAAAACTAAGCCTCAGGCTACAACAACCTAGCCTGCTTACAGCCTGTTCCCCACACACAATGCAAACTATAAGCGAGCAAACATATATATCAATTTACAAACTTATTTGACCAACAGGTACTCTGTCTCTTTTCTGTTCTCTCTATTTGGTGATATTTAGGATTTATATAAATTTGGGAAAAGAAAACAAATAATTTAGTGCGTTATGTATGAATACTACAACTAAGATTCTACTGATCTTTTTCTTGAAGCAGTATGAGAAGAAGTGAATACTCTAAGAAATGGTCCGTCCCCTGAAGGTGTAACCAGGAAGGGCAGACAAGCTCTGGAGAATATAAACAGTTGTGAAATGGTAAACGAGGTTTCTCACTTTTCTGTCTATACATGTCTCATAGCTAGTGAGGTTTACATTAGATTGGCTAAATGTATTTTTATTGGTTTTCTTGATAAAAATATTTATGTAATACATATTTTTAGGAATCACAAAGAGAAAAATAGAATCCAAATTCAATAAATTTAAGAAAATACTGACTTTAAAAGTACTTCACTGCTCATCTTAAGAGCCAAGGGTATGTTCTGCCTTTAGTCTGAGAGAGTTCTGCTTCCAATAGGCCCTACTGGCAAAACAAGGGATGTAGTTGCCTTTGGGCTAAAGGCAAGCTCCTACCTGTTATCTCTGAGCTTTAACTATGTAGTCCCACACTGATGCAAATAAACTGTAGATGAGTGAGATTGTGCTTCAAAACAGAAAAGATTCCCAGATTCCCAGTCTAGATGT
Source organism: Saccopteryx bilineata (assembly GCF_036850765.1). Classification (NCBI taxonomy): domain Eukaryota; kingdom Metazoa; phylum Chordata; class Mammalia; order Chiroptera; family Emballonuridae; genus Saccopteryx; species Saccopteryx bilineata. The sequence continues at coordinate 36,741,124 of NC_089500.1, forward strand.
ACTTAAGATGTATATATATACACATGTGTATATATATATATATACACATCTTAAATATCAGTATCATATGATGTATCATGCATGTATATCATATATAATGCATCAGGTATATCTATAATATAATATACTATATATAGATAATGAGAGGGAGGAGAAATAAAGATAGTTTAAAACAGTGGTCCCCAACCTTTTTTGGGCCAGGACCAGTTTAATGTCAGAAAATATTTTCACGGACTGGACTTTAGGGTGGGACTGATAAATGTATCACGTGACCGAGACAAGCATCAAGAGTGAGTTCTTAGACGAATGTAACAGAGGGAATCTGGTCATTTTTTAAAAATAAAACATCGTTCAGACTTAAATATATACAAATAAAATGGAAATAATGTAAGTTATTTATAAATAATGTAAGTTATTATTAATAACGTAAGTTATTTATTCTTTCTCTGTGGACCGGTACCAAATGGCCCACGGACTGTTACCAGTTCGCAGCCCGGGGGTTGGGGACCACTGGTTTAAAACATCCAAACTAATTTTAAATGCTTAGAGCTTTATTTACATCAAAATATTTACTTTTTGCCACTCTGTATTACTAACAGTGATGACAAAGTTTTTGAACAAATTACTAATAAGGATGATTTTTACTTCTTAAATGAATGACTTTGTTTTGCTATTTCAATTGCCACTCTTGGGGTCCAACTTTAGGTTGGGACACATAGAGGGCCAGGAAAAGCTAACTGATTGGTAGGATAGCCAGGGCAACTGCATTGAAACAGCTCCCATTTGTCCTGATAGAGGATGCCCACGTCTCTCCTGTGAACAACACATGGTCTTTGTTGAAATGGAGTTGGACTGGAGCCCCTGAGTGAGAAGTGGCAGGGATGCCCAGTGCAACCCTTGAAAGCATTTATAAGAGAAGCACTGCCAGGGCAAGAGGTTGAAGTCACCCAACCACATCCAAGTTCTCATCTCTCTTCCCTTCCTGTGCTTCACCTTGATGGGGGTGCATACATGCCTGTAGGGAGAAAGGGATGGATGAAGGTTGTGAGAGCAGAAGTCAGCAGCACCTTTGTGTTAAGAAGTCCCCAACTATAGAAGCCGTAGCTGGGAAAGCAGGGAAGACTTACCTTTGAGTCAGTATTAAAGAGTGGGCTCTCCTCTTTTCTTTATATGTACTTTTCCCCCTTGACATTCAGATTTCTATATCGAAACTGCATTTTGTGGCTTTTTGATTTAAAGTTCTGTTCATCTAATAATAGGGGAAAAAAAGAATCCTCGGGCAAATCTGCCCAGGCTCTGCCAAGACAGGAGCTGCCCCTGCACAGACACCTCAGGGCCAGTTCGTGGGCCACCTGCTTTCCAATCAGCTGTCCCTGCTACTTCTGAAAATATTATTTTCCCATCCCTTTTTGACACTTTTGTTTTCTATTATCATTATATTTTTATTTTTGCTTTGGCATCACTCAGTTTTTTTATTGTATTAATTTTATTGTATTAATTTTATTTGGAATTTTTCTTTTTCATTTTGTTCTTTTTTAAATTTTTTCTCCATAATGTGATTCATTACAAGTAAGAAATAAAAGTGATTGTTTAGATTTAAAAGTTAATAATAATAAGAAGAAGAATAAGAAAATCTCATTGCAACTACCCCCATTAGAGCTTGGGCTGGGAACCTATGGCTAACGATCCAGATGTGGCTCTTTTGATGGCTGCATCTGGCTCGCAGACAAATCTTTAATTAAAAAAATTAATAACATTAAAAATATAAAACATTCTTGGCCCTGGCTGGTTGGCTCAGTGGTAGAACGTCAGCCTGGCGTGCAGAGGTCCTGGGTTCGATTTCCGGCCAGGGCACACAGGGGAAGCGCCCATCTGCTTCTCCACCCCTCCCCCTCTCCTTCCTCTCTGTCTCTCTCTTCCCCTCCCACAGCCGAGGCTCCATTGGAGCAAAGATGGCCCAGACACTGGGGATGGCTCCTTGGCCTCTGCACCAGGCGCTAGAGTGGCTCTGGTCGCGACAGAGCGACGCCCCAGAGGGGCAGAGCATCGCCTTCTGGTGGGCAGAGCGTCGCCCCCTGGTGGGCGTGCTGGGTGGATCCCGGTCAGGCGCATGCAGGAGTCTGTCTGACTGTCTCTCCCTGTTTCTAGCTTCAGAAAAATACAAAATATATATATATAAAACATTCTCATGTATTACAATCTATTCATTTCCTACTGCTCATGTTCATAGTTGTGGGTGGCTGGAGCCAATCACAGCTGAGCTCCGGGACAACACCAAATTTTTATTGGATAATGCCTAACGTACACCAGTCATTGTATGGCTCTCACGGAATTACATTTTAAAATATGTGACGTTCTTGGCTCTCTCAGCCAAAAAGTTTCCCGACCCCTGCTCTAGAGACAGGGCAAGATTAAAGCCAGTGAATACACTTGAAAATGATGGTGGCATCAGCGGTAGAGCATCGGCCTAGCGTGCAGAGGACCCGGGGTTCGATTCCCGGCCAGGGCACACAGGAGAAGCGCCCATTTGCTTCTCCACCCCTCCGCCGCACTTTCCTCTCTGTTTCTCTCTTCCCCTCCCACAGCCAAGGCGCCATTGGAGCAAAGATGGCCCGGGCGCTGGGGATGGCTCTGTGGCCTCTGCTTCAGGCGCTAGAGTGGCTCTGGTCGCAACATGGTGACGCCCAGGATGGGCAGAGCATCGCCCCCTGGTGGGCAGAGCATCGCCCCATGGTGGGCGTGCCGGGTGGATCCCGGTCGGGCGCATGCGGGAGTCTGACTGTCTCTCCCTGTTTCCAACTTCAGAAAAATGAAAAAGAAAAAAAAATGATGGTGGCAGACCAAAAATTAAAGCTGTGTTTTGATTAAACCACAAAACAAACAAAGAGGATGGTTTTCTTCATTTACCCGCACACGGTCCTGTGAGTCACTTTAAGGTGATGAACTATAACATCTTGTTTCTAGTCTAACAAGAAATCATCACTAAGAAAAGTTATTCAATCTCCTTCCCTGAATAGTATTGTTTGAAATTTTTATTTTACACATTTTCTAAATGTATGAGCAAAATGTACAAGAAAATGTCCCTAGACATATACTAAGTGTAACATCTATTCTTGCATGACAGTTGTCTAGGACACTTAGGTCAGATGTTGGCTGCTAGAATCTGAGGATGTAACAAGAAAGTGACATTACAAGAAGTGTGATGAAAGAACTATGTGACACAACCACTAACATGAGAAGAGTATTATTTGGGCACAAACTAAAATTTATTCTTGAAGAAAAACAGGATTGCACAAGATTGTTTTTATCAATGTAGTAAAAACAGAGAACATAAGTTTTCCTTGAATTTCCCTATTCCTCATATCCCACATCGGATATATCAGCAGGTCTTATTGATTTTTTTTAAACATTCTTTTTTTTTTTTTTTTTTTTTTACAGAGGCAGAGATAGACAAGGACAGACAGACAGGAACGGAGAGAGATGAGAAGCATCAATCATCAGTTTCTCATTGCGCATTGCGACTTCTTAGTTGTTCATTGATTGCTTTCTCACATGTGCTTTGATCGCGGGCCTTCAGCAGACCGAGTAAACCCCTGCTGGAGCCAGCAACCTTGGGTCCAAGCTGGTGAGCTCTTTGCTTAAGCCAGATGTGCCCGCGCTCAAGATGGCAACCTCAGGGTCTCGAACCTGGGTTTTTCCGCATCCCAGTCTGACGCTCTATCCACTGCGCCACCACCTGGTCAGGCAGGTCTTATTGATTTTAACTATTTCTCAGGTCTGTCTGCCTGTTTCCTTCTCCATCACTATCGCCCCAGCCCCAGCCCCTACTGATTAACCCTTGGACTATTATAGTAGCTTTGTACAGTTCTCCTTGATTTATTATCAAATTCCCACAATCTATTACAATTAAAATGACCTTTCAAAATATATATATCTCCAAATCATACCTTCACACTATTTAAAAACTTCTAATAATAGCATGAAGAAACAATATATACATTTGTAAATCCTTATGTGACCCAGCCTTTGCTTACCAATCTGACTTCATTCATGTCGCTTTCCCTGTCATTCACTGCTCTCTAGCCACTCACACTGTCAACATAGCCAGATGACCTGGCTTCCTTTTGTTATTGAGATCTAAGGTTAGGTACCACCACCTCAAAAAAGCCTTTCAGGACCATTCAATCAAGAAACACTAAGTCACACTCAATTATAGCACCCTATTTTGATTGCCCGCTGAGTACCCACTTTTATTTGGTGTCCTTATGTGTTTACTTACAGGTGTGGCAAAAAGACTTTAAGGTGGCTCCTCTCATCCCCAACTCCTGGTATTTATGCTCTTGTAGAATCTCCTCCCCTTGGGTATGACCAAGACCTCTGGCTTGCTTTTAACCAACAGAATATGGCAAAGATGATGGATGTCACTTCCAGAAATAGCTTCCATTATATTGCAAAGGTGATAGGATGCCTCTCAAAAAGATTCCATTTTGTTAATAGACTTTCTCTTCAGTTGGCTTTGACCAAGCAAGCTGTCCCATTTTGAGACCCCCATGAAACGGTTGTGTGGCAAAAAATGGCAGGTGACTTCTAACAGATGTACAGAACTTGAAGCTCACAGTTCTATATCTGTAAGATCAGGGGTCTCCAAACTACAGCCCGTGGGCCACATGTGGCCCCCTGTGGCCATTTATCTGGCCCCTGCCGTACTTCCGGAAGGGGCACCTCTTTCATTGGTGGTCAGTGAGATGCATCCGCATTCTGTGCTCCTGGAGTACTGTATGTGGCGGCACCGCAAAGCATGGCATCACTCACGTACAGTACTACTTCTGGTGACGCGGGACGCATGCGTCACGGCTTCGGAAGCATGTCATATCACTTGTTACGGCTAGCAGTGACAAATATGGAACTGGACATTGACCATCTCATTAGCCAAAAGCAGGCCCATAGTTCCCATTGAAATACTGGTCAGTTTGTTGATTTAAATTTACTTGTTCTTTATTTTAAATACTGTATTTGTTCCCGTTTTGTTTTTTTTACTTTAAAATAAGATATGTGCAGTGTGCATAAGGATCTGTTCATAGTTTTTTTTTATAGTTCAGCCCTCCAATGGTCTGAGGGACAGTGAACTGGCCTCCTGTGTAAAAAGTTTGGTGCCCCCTGTGTAAGATGATAGATAGATAGATAGATAGATAGATAGATATAGATGTATATATAGTTGTAGATATAGATATATAAATCTAGATATATAAAAATATATAGAAATTCTGCTAAGAACCATGTGAGTTTGGAAGAACCCCGAGCCTCAGAGAAACCAGACCTGGTCCATACTTTGATTAAAGCCTTGTGAGACCCTAATCTGAGGACCCAGTTAAACTGTGTTTAAACTTCTGATCCACAAAAACTATGAGATAATAAATGGGTGTTTTTTGAGTTTCTAAGTTAGTGGTAATTTTCTACTCAGCATTAGAAAACGGATTCCACACCAGTTTATTGTCTCTCTCCTCAGCTAGATTGTAAACTCCAGTGTTCAGAAGAATAAGTGTTTAATAAATATCTGTTGTGAAGGGATCAATGATAATATGTCATGGTGACAAGGACTACCTGGAGACCCGATGAAATGCACCAAGGGTCCGAGGGGAGGCAACAGCCCTGGTCAGCAGATAGGAGGACTGAAGCCCTGTCCCAGCCTTACTCAGATATTTATTAGCCAGTACAAATAACTCAAGGAAGGAGAAAAAAAGAGAAGTTCTCAGGGGGTGAAGAAAAGGACAAGGAGCATGCTGACTCCTAATCTTTTTTCTGAGGGCCTAAACATTTTCTCTGTTTCTAAATCTTGTCCTGCTGTTTTGCTGTTTCCAGCACACAGTTATTAGTACGGGGTCAGAGAGGCCCCTGCACTCTTGTCCGCTCAGGGCTTTCCCCCGAGGTTGCCTCGCTGTCTCTAATTGTTATCCTCACTCTGCATGTTTTCATGGTATCTCCCCACAATAATAATTGAATTATGAAATATTTTAAATGAAAACTGAATTCTTAGGTTAATTTAGTATATGAAAATTGAAAATGCAATAATGGGTCAATGTAGTGGTAGATAGTCTGTATCATGGTGGTCAAAGTATGGGCCTTGGAGTTGAGCAAACCTAGATTCCAATACCAGCTCTGGTTAGATTATGACACTAATCTCTCTCTCTCTCTCTCTTTTCTCTAAAATAAATAAATTTTAAAAAATCTAAAAAAACAAAACAAATGAAAAAACACCTGACCTGTGGTGACGCAGTGGATAAAGCATTGACCTGGAATGCTGAGATCACTAGTTCGAAACCCTGAGCTTCTCTGGTCAACGCACATATGGGAGTAGATGCTTTCGGGAAGGACTGAAGACCACTTCTGGTGTATGAGGCCATAACTTAGAAGGGGATAAGCAAAAACCAAATACAATAAAGAGTAGACTGAGATTTTAAACAATGCAGGGACTTAAAATCTATCATAAAAATATTTAACATTTATTATGACCTTTATAATATTGCAGGCACTCTGCTCAGTGCTTTAGATTGATAGTTTAATGTTTACAACAACATTGGAATACGATGCTTATTTTACAAGTAAAAAAAAAAAAAGAAAGAAAACATTCAATGATGCTAAGTAGCCTATTTACCCTCAGATCTGCTTTTGAGGGAGAAGTGAACAATGGGAGGCATTTGTGGGACATCTGAGGACGGGAGATTGGGAGAAGTTAGAATGTTCCTCTCTTGTCTTTCTGTGTCCTGGGGCATCTCCAGGATCAGCTGCTTCTCCTGCTTGGCTCTAGTCTCCACCAGGTGAATCTCTCTCCAGTGTCTCAGCACCACCAGGCAGAGCTTCCAGAGTTTTGGCTCTAACTTGTCTTTTGGGTCCTTGGAAACACCATCACCTCTCCACAGCCCTTCCAGCCAGGAGAGAGGCAGCCTATTGTTGTTAATCTTTCTCTCTCTCTCTCTCTCTCTCTCTCTCTTTGGCCTAGAGGAAGGAAGATAATGAGGCAGACTCCTGATGTGCCCCAACTGGGATCCACCCGGGAACCCCATCTGGGGCCAATGCTCAAAAGTACCTAGCTATTTTAGTGCCTGAGGCTGACATACTCAGACTAACTGAGCTATCCTCAGTGCACCTGGGCCATGCTCTAACCAATAGAGCCACTGGCGGTGGGAGAAGAGACAGAGAATGGGGAGAGGGAGAGGATGGGGGGGCAGGGAGAAGCAGATGGTCACTTTTCCTATGTTCCCTGACCAGGAATCAAACCTGGGATATCTATACACCAGGCTGATGCTCTATCAACTGAGCCTCTGGCCAAGGCCTGCTAACCTCTAAATAGCCTTGTACGTTTGCTTCTCAGCTCCTTCAACATTTGAGTAATCAACTTTCTTATTTGATTTTATTTATTTGAGAGACTTAAAGTGGTTTCTGTGTCCTGGGCTTCATCCTGATGGAATTCAAATTTCACATATAAAATTTAAACCTAAAATTTAAAGTCTTCAAAGCCTGTGCTCTTAATTAATCTACATTTTTGTTATGAAAGAAATCAGCTATTTCAAGGACATAAAAATGAACATGATTTATGCAATTATCCATGATAAAAGCACACTATAATTATAGCATTTATTATATAAAATAATGTCTGAGACTGTCAGGAGTCAACACTATATTATTTAGCAAGCATTACATTTCATTTACAAATATTAATGCCTAGTTTTTCAATAATAATTAAACATTACACTTGAAACTACCATTTATATACATAATACATGGAATAGTGCATGTTATTCTATGTACAACATGAATTGGATTTAGTTGAATAAAAGTTTAAATATTTGAAAAAGAAAAATTCATTGCTACAATTCTACAAATTCTAATGAAATGTAAAAATGGAGCACCATATACTCAAGTAACGTAATTATTTATTTCTTTTTTTAAAGAATGAGTTAGGATTTGATTTTTTAAAAAGGTAAGAAAAGTTAACTTGCTTTCAATGACTCAATGGGATTGCTGCAAATTGTTAAGATTTTTCAAGACATGCCCTATTTATTGTATTATTACAGTTATTTATATTTGGACTCTCAAATATACACTTGCCTTTATTAAGGTATCCTTTATGTTTTTAAAGATTTTATTTATTGATTTTAGAAAGAGAGAGAGAGAGAGAGGGAGCAAGATTGTAGTTGCTTCACTTTAGTTGTTCATTGCTTGCTTCTTGTATGTGCCTTGACCGGACAAGCCTAGGGCTTTGAACCAGCATCCTCAAAGTTCCAAGTTGATGCTCTGTCCACTGTGCCACCACATATCAGGCAAGGTATTCTTTATTAAAAAAATAAAAAAATCTTATCTGGATTTACTAAGACTTAGTCCAGATTTTAAACAGCAGAGTTTAGAAGCCAAATTCAAAGAGGTAGAATAATTTACCTCTTCTATTAAAATGATATATAACACCAACAACAAAAACTGTATTTTGGAAGCTGACTTTAAAATAGATAAATTGATGATATAATAAAAATAAAAATGAAAATAATCAGAAAAACTTTTTCTTCCTGTAATGTTGGCCCAGGTAATAATTTTAGATAGTAAGATTTCTTTGTCTCAAAAGCCATCAATTTTAGACAATACTTTAAATAAAATGTATTACTACTATAATATAAAATAGCACATTTGACATTGATACAGACCTAAAATTAAGTCTAAATATAGCCTCAAATTCAACTGAAATTTCTTATACTATTTTTACATACCTCAAAATCATTTCCTAAAAACAATTTAAAAATTGAGACTGAATAAGTACATTTATTTTCATTTATTGAGTTAATCACTAGCAATTTAAGAATTCACAGTTATTTTCTAGTTCTGAAAAATTCTTAGGTATTTCTTCACCTAGGATTCCTGTTACTAAATATTATAGTCTTTGAGTCTGTTCTTCTTGATTTTTAACTGTTCTTTTGTATGTCTTAAAACTCATATCTCTGTGTTGTGTGTAGGTGGCAGCACACAATCCTAGCTTTTAATCAGCTAACCTTTCCCTTTGAGTATATCAAAAAGAGTCCAGAGAGTATATCACTTATTGAGTTTTTTTATTTCATCATTGAGTATACTTTGATTTTAGAATCTTTAATTTTTTCCCTCATATATTTGTGTTCTTGTTTTATTTCTGCCACATTTGGTTTTGTGATTTCTTTTTCTATCAGAAATTTTTTTTTATCATTTTTGACTATCTTAATCATTTATTTTAAAATTTTTTGTTATTATTTACAACTTACTGCTACATTTTTATTTTATCTAGAATAATTATATTTCTGACTATTGGTTTTGTTTACTGTTTTTCTTTTTAAAAACTTTTTAAAATGTTTAAAGAGGAAGGGAAAGAGCGAGAGAGAGAGAGACAGGACCATCGATCTGTTCCTGTATATGCCCTGACCGATGCTTTAACCAACTAAGCTATCTGACCAGGGCTGTTTATTGTTTTTCTTACTGCTATACTTGCTTGCATGTTTTGGAATTTTGATTTGTGAGTTCACTTTAATGTTTATTTATCGTCTCCTCCCCCTCAACCTCTGTCTCTCTTTTCACCCTTCTCTGTCTTTTGCAGTTTTGAATGGCTTGCAGAGCTTCAGGCCAAATCAGTTCTTGTAGTCATGGTTTATGGCTCCTTGCTGTTCTTGGCAACACGTTGACCTAATTGCTATACTAGAATGTGCCTCAGCTTAGTTATTGACTGCAAAAGTGTCTATCAACTTCCCTAGTGACTTTGTGTAGTCTTCACCTTAGGCAGTAATTTAAGTTTTTTTAAGCCTCATTTTAAATGTAGTGTTACCTCTATAGCATTCAGATATAAGCAGTTGCCCAGGCTCCAGTATTCTACTTCATGCACAGGAGTTATATATCTATTATTTTACTATTTATTTTAAATTTAAAACATTCACACATATTTTTTTCCTAAGAAAGTCTAGAGTTATTTTGTATTTTTATTATTCTCCAAAATAAGACAAAGACTTTACTACGTCTTAACTATACATTAAACAATGTCTGTGTTTCTGGCCACAATCATACTTATCTATTTTTTTTAGCACATTCATGTGTTTTTACCTTTGTTTTTAAATATATACTTTATATGCATTAAGAAATGTGGTAGTGATGGATGGCAGTGTTCCAAGCATAAACTTATGCCACCCTCTCTACCATTTTCTAACTCTATCACAGTAATACTGTTGCAGAGTTCAAGAGTATGAAGAGATTTTTACATTTCTATTGGTCTAGTTTACAGACTATTATAAGATTTTAGTATTTCAACTGAACAAATGAAATGGTCTTTACAGAAATAGATTTATGTTTAAAGTAATGATATAACATTAAAGGAAGTATTCAAAAGAAAAATATTTAGTACTCAATATTTTCTCTTTTCTTGATATGACTACTTTGGTTTATATACAAATACACCTGGCAAATTAGTGATATTTCTTCAATTTGTTCATACTGGAAAACTCTGTAATTATTATACATTGTTGCCATATTACATAGTATTTTAGGACTTCTCTGGAACTTATTTTAGAGCTTGCACCAAAGTTTCTGATGACAAAATTCTGTTCTTTGATTTGAGTTTGAATTTTAAATGACTAAAAGTTAATCAAAAAAATGTTTCTAGATTAGTTCTACTATTTATGCTGAGTGACACAACTTAGATCACTTAAAAAGTTTTTAGAATAGAAATTATAGAGTACGTCTGTCTCTTTTTATGATTTATAAATTAGATATACAAATAGTTTCTAAAGAAGTACTACAAAAAACATTCTTTGGGAGCTCCAAGATGGCAGCAGAGTAGGTGGACGCCCAGACGCCCAGCTCTCAACACCAAACTGGAATACAAATCAATTTAGGAAAAATCAGCATGAAAAACCAACACTGAACTGCAAGAACAGCTCCCAAAAACCAAGGAGCAAAGAGGAAGCCACAATAATCCTGGTAAGGAGTGCCTGAATCTCCTCTGCTTACAGGAACGGAAGGGGGGGGCTGAGGCTGAGAGCCCAGAGAGGATTTCACAGAGGAAAAAGAGCAGAAACTACTGCTCACAGCCACTTACCTGGCGACCAGGGAGCAAGGTGGGTTGAAAAGACCAGCTTATCTCCCAAGTGGAAAGGACAGGGAGAGGGAAAGACTGTGAGGGGCTAAGGTATGCAAGAAATGAAATAAAAAAGCTGACTCATTCGTGGTGGAGGCGGCCATAGCTGGGGGAGGGACTGAACCTTTCACAAAACAGAGCTGAAGTGCTTCCAGATCAGAGATCTCTGGACATCTATCCAGCTCCAATCAGCGCAACAAGACACAGCTGAAAACAAGAAGTGGGGAGGAGGGGCAGTAACTCAGGTCTCCAAGGAGATCTGAGAGACACCTCCCCCTACTGAAGCTGAGAAAAAACCCTTCCCCCAGTGAGATTAGTTGGTGGAAGAGACCTTCAGCGTCTCAGGTTACACCCACAGCATTCCTGGTTACAATTTCAAGGAAGCCCCCTGCTGAGATCAGTTAACAAGACTATCACCTGTTAAGAAAACAAACAAATCAAGACTTCAAAGCTGCCCAAATCTGAAAGTGGATTACAAATAATAGCTGATACCAACCCAAGAAGACCTAGAAATAACACAACTGAAAACTGGAGGCAGACAACACCAAGCCTAGACTCAACCAACTCTACAAATAAAAAAAAAAAAGATGAGAAGACAAAGGAGTGCAATCCAAATGAAACCACAAGAGACACCTTCGAGAGATGAACTGAGTGATATGGAAATAATCAAACTTCCAGATGCGGAGTTCAAAATAATGATTGTAAGGATGCTTAGGGATCTTAGAACAACAATGGAGGGGCAGTTTGAAAACCTAAATAAAGAAATAAGCAAATATAAAAAGAATCAGTTGGAGACGACAAATACAATATCAGAAATAAAGACCACAATGGAAGGAATTAAAAACAGGATAGATAGAGCAGAGGATCGAATCAGCAAGTTAGAGGACAACTGGAATGAAGGCATGAAAGCAGAGAAGAAAAGAGAAAAAAGACTCAAAAAGTCAGAGGAAACTTTTAGAGAGCTCTGTGACAACATGAAGAGAAATAACATCCGCATCATAGGGGTTCCTGAAGAAGAAGAAAAAGAACAAGAGATAGAGACTTTGTTCAATCATATCATAGCTGAAAACCTCCCTAAATTAATGCAAAAGAAACTCTCACAAATCCTAGAAGCACAGAGGACTCCATTAAAGAGAAACCCAAAGAAACCTACACCAAGACACATCATAATTAAAATACCAAAGCTAAGCAATAAAGAGAAAATATTAAAAGCTGCAAGAGAAAAAAAAGTTATCACCTACAAAGGAGCCCCATAAGGATGACATCTAACTTCTCAACAGAAACACTTGAGGCCAGAAGGGAATGGCAAGAAATATTCAAAGTAATGCAGAACAAGAACCTACAACCAAGACTACTTTATCCAGCAAGGCTATCGTTTAAAATCAAAGGAGAAATAAAAAGCTTCCCAGACAAAAAACAACTCAAGGAATTCATTACAACCAAACCAATGCTGCAGGAAATATTAAGGGACCTGGTGTAAACAGATCAAAGTGGGAAAAGAATACAGGAAAAAAAAAAAAGGAATACATCTTTAAAAAAGAAAATGGCAATAAACAACTACATATCAATAATAACCTTAAATGTAAATGGATTAAATGATCCAATCAAAAGACATAAGGTAGCTGCATGGATAAGAAAACAGGACCCATACATATGTTGTCTACAAGAGACACACCTTAGAACAAAAGACACACATAGATTGAAGGTAAAAGGATGGAAAAAATGTTTCATGCAAACGGAAATGAAAAAAAAGCTGGGGTAGCAATACTTATATCAGACAAATTGGACTTTAAAACAAAGGATATAGTAAGAGATAAAGAAGGCCACTACATAATGATAAAGGGAGTAATCCAACAGGAAGATATAACTATTATAAATATCTATGCACCTAAGATAGGAGCACCCAAATATATAAAACAGACTTTGATGGATTTAAAGGGCGAGATCAACAGCAATACTATAATAGTAGGGGATTTCAATACCCCACTAACATCACTAGATAGGTCCTCAAGAAAGAAAATTAACAAAGAAACAGCAGACTTATTGGAAACACTAGATCAACTCGATTTAATAGATATCTTCAGAACCTTTCACCCTAAAGCAGCAGAATATACATTCTTTTCAAGTGCTCATGGTACATTCTCTAGGATAGACCACATGTTAGGGCACAAAAGTGCTCTCAACAAATTTAAGAAGACTGAAATCATATCAAGCACTTTCTCCGATCACAACGGCATGAAACTAGAAATGAATCACAGCAGAAAAGCTCAAAAATTCTCAAACACATGGAAACTAAATAGCAGGGTGTTAAATAATGAATGGATTAAGAATGAGATCAAAGAAGAAATAAAAAAATTCCTAGAAACGAATGACAATGAGCATACAACTACTCAAAATTTATGGGACACAGAGAAAACAGTGCTGAGAGGGAAGTTCATAGCACTACAGGCACACTTTCAGAAGCTAGAAAAAGCTCAAATAAACAACTTAACCCTGCATTTAAAAGAATTAGAAAAAAGAACAGCAAGTAAAGCCCAAATGTAGTAGAAGGAAGGAAATAATAAAGATCAGAGCAGAAATAAATGACATAGAGGCTAAAGAAACAATACAGAAGATCAATGAAACTAGGAGCTGGTTCTTTGAAAAGGTAAACAAGATTGATGAACCTTTAAGTAGACTCAGCAAGAAAAAGAGAGAGAGGACTCAAATAAATAAAATTAGAAATGAGAGAGGAGAAATAACAACTGACAAACAGAAATACAAAATATTGTAAGAAAATACTATGAAGAACTGTATGCCAAAAAACTAGACAACCTAGATGAAATGGATAAATTCCTTGAAACAAACAATCTTCCAAAAATCAATCTGGAAGAATCAGAAAACCTAAACAGACCGATTACAACAAAGGAGATCGAAACAGTTATCAAAAAACTCCCAACAAAGAAAAGTCCGGGGCCCGATGGCTTCACAACAGAATTCTACCAAATATTCAAAGAAGAACTAACTCCTATCCTTCTCAAACTATTTCAAAAAATTCAAGAGGAAGGAAGACTTCCAAGCTCCTTTATGAGGCGAGCATAATTCTGATTCCAAAACCCAGGCAAAGACAACACAAAGAAAAAAAATTATAGGCCAATATCTCTGATGAATACAGATGCTAAAAATCCTCAACAAAAATATTAGCAAACCGGATCCAACAATATATGGAAAAAAATCATACATCATGATCAAGTGGGATTTATTCTGGAGAGGCAAGGGTGGTACAATATTTGTAAATCAATCAATGTGATTCATCACATAACAAAAAGAAGGAGAAAAACCATATGATAATTTCAATAGATGCAGAAAAAGCATTTGATAAAATCCAGCACCCATTTATGATCAAAACTCTCAGCAAAGTGGGAATACAGGGAACATACCTCAACATGATAAAAGCCATCTATGAGAAACCCACAGCCAACATCATACTCAATGGGAAAAAATTAAAAGCAATACCCTTAAGATCAGGAACAAGGCAGGGGTGCCCCCTTTCACCACTCTTATTTAACATAGTCCTGGAAGTCCTAGCCACAGCAATCAGACAAGAAGAAGAAATAAATGGCATTCAAGTTGGAAAAGAAGAAGTAAAACTATCATTATTTGCAGATGATATGATATTGTATATAGAAAACCCTAAAGTCTCAGTCAAAAACTACTGGACCTGATAAATAAATTCAGCAAAGTGGCAGGATATAAAATCAATACTCAGAAATCAGAAGCATTTTTATACACCAACAATGAACAGTCAGAAAGAGAAATTAAGGAAACAATCCCCTTCACAATTACAACCAAAAAAATAAAGTACCTAGGAGTAAACTTAACCAAGGAGACTAAAGACTTGTACTCGGAAAATTACAAAACTTTGATAAAAGAAATCAAGGAAGATACAAACAAGTGGAAGCATATACCGTGCTCATGGTTAGGAAGAATAAACATCATTAAAATGTCTATATTACCCAAGCAATCTATAAATTCAATGCAATACCAATTAAAATACCAATGACATACTTCAAAGATATAGAACGCATATTCCAAAAATTTATATGGAACCAAAAGAGAACACGAATAGCCTCAGCAATCTTAAAAAAGAAGAATAAAGTGGGAGGTATCACACTTCCTGATATCAAGTTATAGTACAAGGCCGTTGTACTCAAAACAGCCTGGTGCTGGCATAAGAACAAGCATATAGATCAATGGAACAGAACAGAGAACCCAGAAATAAACCCACAGTTCTATGGACAACTGATATTTGACAAAGGAGGTAAGGAAATACAATGGAGTAAAGCCAGCCTCTTTAACAAATGGTGTTGGGAAAATTGGACAGCTACCTGCAAAAAAATGAAACTAGATCACCAGCTTACACCACTCACAAAAATAAACTCAAAATGGATAAGAGACTTGAATGTAGGCCATGAAACCATAAGCAGCTTAGAAGAAAACATAGGCAGTAAGCTCTCCGACATCTCTCGGAGCAATATATTTGCTGATTTATCTCCACGGGGAAGTGAAATAAAAGACAGGATAAACAAATGGGACTATATCAAACTAAAAAGCTTTTGCACAGCTAAAGACAACAAGAACAGAATAAAAAGACAAACTACACAATGGGAGAACATATTTGACAATACATCTGATAAGGGGTTAATAACCAAAATTTATAAAGATCTCGTAAATCTCAACACCAGGAAGACAAACAACCCAATCCAAAAATGGGCAAAAGAGATGAATAGACACTTCTCCAAAGAGGACATACAGATGGCCAATAGGCATATGAAAAAATGCTCAACATCACTAATCATTAGAGAAATGCAAATTAAAACCACAATGAGATATCACCTCCCACCAGTCAGAATGGCGCTTATCAACAAAACAACACAGAATAAGTGCTGGCGAGGATGTGGAGAAAAGGGAACCCTCCTGCACTGCTGGTGGGAATGCAGACTGGTGCAGCCACTGTGGAAAACAGTATGGAGATTCCTCAAGAAATTAAAAATCGAACTGCCTTTTGACCCAGCTATCCCACTTTTAGGAATATACCCCAAGGACACCATAGAACAGCTCGAAAAGGAGAAATGCACCCGCATGTTTGTGGCAGCATTGTTCACAATAGCGAAGATCTGGAAACAGCCCAAGTGTCCGTCAGAGGGCGAATGGATTAAAAAGCTTTGGTACATATATACTATGGAATACTACTCAGCCATAAGAAATGATGACATCGGACCATTTACAATAACATGGGTGGACCTTGACAACATTATACGGAGTGAAATAAGTAAGTCAGAAAAAAAACTAAGATGAATCCATACATAGAAGGGACATAAAAATGAGACTCAGAGACATGAACAAGAATGTGATGGCAACAGGGGCGGGGGGTTGGGGGAGGGGTGATGGGGTGAAGAAGGAGAGAGGGGTTAGGGGAGGGGAGGGGCACAAAGAAGACCAGACAGAAGGTGACAGAAGACAATTTAACTTTGCGGGAGGGGTATACAGCACAATCAAATGTCAAAATAATCTAGAGATATTTTCTCTCAACATATGTACCCTGATTTATCAATGTCACTGCATTAAATTTAATAAAAAAAATTCTTTGACATTATTCCAGCTTTCTGAATTAATTAGTTTGATGAAACCCCTTCTTTATATAGTAAATTTCGGCATATTTGTTGATAAATCAATAACATTGACTAATTTTTATTACTTAAGGAGTGGAAAGGAATCTATCAGTCCAGATTCTTCAGTTTATATTTCAAGTTCTCCCATGAAATAACTCTAGTTCTTGAACAATCAGCTTTTCCTCACTAGACTCAGTGTTCCCCACTTGACTAGTGGTTGGTACTTGGTAGTCAGGATATGGCTTTGGGAAAAAAGTTTAAAACCTTATCTAGTGATATATTTATGATACCTACATCTTTTTTATATATTTTAAGACTGTTTATGTCATTTGTTAACCTTTGTTTTTCTAGGTTAAATAATGAGAATCATATTATAATTTCACATTAGATACACTTTTCCCATACCTTTAATTGTTTGATAATTTCTTCAATTCATTTGAAAATCCAGTGCTTGAAACTGGATGATAAAGAAACTAACTGACACGTACTAGAGCAGAGATTTACCCCCAGGCTTTCGTTTCACATTTTTGAATATTTTCCAGAGTCATATGGACTTGCTAACAACACCATTTTGCTGAATCATTCAGCATGCAGAAAACTGGGACATCTTTTCCTCTCCTGCTCTCCTAGGCCCCTGGCTTTGAAAACAAGGGTGTAGAGGCACCTCATTCTGAGTCCCCTGAAATGTGGTATAGTTTCTTTGAGTTTTATTCCTGAAACTGATTTTGTTCAATAAATAATAAAACACCACATATCATCACAATAGAAAGAAAAAAGTAACTAAATATTTTTCCTTGTTTCTTGCATAACAACACCTTTAGAGCCAAATTCAACATAGGAATTAATGAGATGCAGCTAGGGCCTGTATTAGTAAGCCCAATAGAATAAGGAAGGGATTGTCATAGATCAGTTCAGAAAAAGAACAAGTTAGTAAAAAGAGGACTATTAAATTATAGACTTGAGAAAAGTTGGTGAAATCGCCATCTCAGAATTCTAGTGAAAAAATAATTGTTTCTTTGATAATGTATGTAAGATTTTATTTAATGTCTAGGGGATAGTATTGATAACTTAGATAACTTGATTGATAAAAAGGTAGCTTTCTTTTTCTACCAAAGAAGTTTTTTTTCTATTGTGTTTCCTTGATGGTTCACTTTTTTTTAAATGGGATTTTAATAATCTCTTTAAGAAAAATAATGCAAAACAATGGTCTGTAACTTCAGTGATCTTAGTTTTACTTTATTGTATTCCTCAGGCTGCAATTTTTCAAATTTCCTATGCCACTTACTGCTACTGATCAATACAGAACAGCAAGCCTGTGACTTGTGGAGCAGACAAGAAGGAATACAAAAAACTATGGTTTTCTAGGTTTTGTTTTGTTTTTAAGGAATTCAAAGACAAGCTTCTTAGATTTTCTTCAGTTAAAGATAGTAAGGGAATAATTTTTAGTGGAGACTTGCATGTTTTAGATGGGGAACAATTTTTTTTTTCATTTTCTGTTGCATGAGGTTTTAGAACTTTTTCTATATATTTCTGCATCGCTGATTCCAAATCTAATATCCGTTTTTTGGTGTATGCTCTAGTTTAATACAATTTTAATTTCTTTTTGTTACAGTTAATGGCATGCATTGGTTTTTAAATTGGAGTTAAAGGGCAACGACTCTTGGATTGAACATAACCACAAGGCAATGTTTTACAAACATTACTTTTACATAATTGTAGTTCTTTTTTAAATGTAAAAAATTATTATCTGATAAAAACACCCTCTTATTTTGTTTTAAGATTAAATCATGGCTTCTTCGAGTGAGTGTAAATATAAGAATAGTCCTGACACCTTCTATTATATATGTGGCTGTTACACACTTCAATGTCAAAGGCGCAATATTTCATCATTTGTAACACATGCTTATATTGCCTATTTTTAAGTTCTCCTTGGCGATCAAGATAAGAATTGGGCTCCTCATATCGTGTGTAATAATTGTGAGGAAATGCTTTGTGACTGGACAAAAGGAAAACGCAAAATGATTCCCATAGTTTGGCATGAACCTAAGGACAACAGCAGTGACTGTTATTTCTGTCTGATTCATACAAAGGGCACCGGCAAGAAAAAAAGGCATATGATTGCATATCCTAATATTCCTTCTGCAATATGACTTATCCCACACTCTGAGACACTCCTGGTCCCAGTTTTCAATGGTTTTATTTCTTATAAGGACGAAGAAAGTGAACATGGTGAGCAAGTGTATTTTGATAAGATGCATGAGGAAATGGTTGTAGAATGTGAAGGGTCTTCTTCTGATGCCAAGCAGTCATTAACCCCTCAGTAGTTTAGCCAACCCGAATTGAATGACTTAGTAAGAGATTTCGGCCTATCAAAGAAATCAGCTGTGTTATTAGCCTCCAGGCTTCAAAAAAAAAAGAATGTACTTCACTGGTCAGCTAAAGTATTCCATTTCAGGAAGCATAAACAAATGTTTGTGAACTTTTTTTCCAAAGACAAACACTTTGTTTACTGTCATGATACCAGTAGTCTTCTCAACCAGCTAGGTGTTACCACTTACAGTCCCACAGAATGGTGGCTATTTCTTGACAGCTCTAAACAGAGTCTGAAATGTGTTCTCCTACACAACAGGAATGTTTATGCAGCAGTTCCAATTGGTTATTCAACTCATCTGCAAGAAGATTATAATGACATAAAAATTGTCCTCAACTTTCTGAAGTATGAGGAGCATAACTGAATCATTTGTGTGGATCTTAAAATGGTAAATTTCCTGCTAGGACAACAGAGAGGTTTCACTAAGTATCCTTGCTTTCTGTGTTTATGGGACAGCCAAGCTTGGGAGGAACACTGGACACAGAAGGAGTGGCCGAAACGTGAAGCTCTGGAAGTAGGGATGCAAAATATTGTAAATGAACCTGTAGTTAATCAAGACAGGATCATTTTCCCCCCACTTCACATCAAACTTGGCTTAATGAAGCAGTTTGTTCAGACTTTGAATAGAGAAAGTTAATGCTTTCAACATATTATTTCTGCTTTTCCTTGTCCTTTGAGAAGATAAAGCAGGTGTATTTGATGGACCTCGAGTTTGAACTTTCATATGTGACGAAGAATTTTCCAGGAAGATGAATAAGAAGGAGAAAGCATGGCAGTCTTTTGTGGCAGTAACAAAGAACTTCCTTGGCAACAAAAAGCAGAAAACTATGAACTTCTGGTTCAAAGAATGCTATTGGTTTTCTATGACACTGGATGTAACATGAGCATTAAGATTCACTTCCTGAACAGTCACCTTGATAAGTTTCCTGAAAATCTTGGAGCTGTTAGTGATGATCAGACTACTGCTGGAGCATCAAACGAGATTGTCCTCAACAAGTAAACCCAAGAGCTACAAATGCAAATTTTTGCCTGAATAGAATTTAAATAAGTTTTGAGCAAATTTTATGATTAAAATAAGTGTTTTAATATGTTCTATTTTGAAATTGTAGACAAATTCTGATGCAATCATATTTTTTAGTGTATTAGTATATTTACTTCATTATATAAATTATTATATTTTCACAAAGATGATGCCCAAGATGACATTTTATTTCATTATGTTAAACTAAATGTTGGAAATTATACAATAAGATAAAAACTTAAAATCTGGAATTGAAAAAAACCTATAGCTTACAGAGAAAAACTAATGTCAGATTTCAGATCAGCACACTCAAATTAGGTAAGAACAAGTGTTTTTGTGGATGCAACAAAAATTTTGTTCCCCAGTGATTACCTATCTGTACAGAATTCTAATTTTGATCAATGGGCCCCCTAAGCTTTTCAAACTATTTTTTAGGCATTGTCTTGGTTGCATAAGTTTTAAATTTTCTGAAATTATATATAGAACCTTATCTATGAATATATCTGTTTTAATCATGAGAACTAAATCTGATTGCAGTTGAGAGGGATTGAAGAAGTTGGTTTTTTTTAAAGTAATTTTAGCTTTTTTTTTGGTGTTTATCTTGTGCTCAAGTAGGAAAATAGGGCTTCTGCTTTGTTGCCATAATAAAGCAACCTGTCTGGCATCTTTCTGCTTACTCCTTGCCGGGGACCACCTCTCCTACCCCACCATGCACATTTCACTTGAAAGTCCAGCACCATGATGATATACACATCACTTAAAGAATACATGTGATAAAAATTCCTAACATCACCTGAATCCCTTCCTGTACTATATAGCAAGTTGATATTACCAAATACCATCTATTGTACAACCAATGGAAGTGGAAATAATGTTTACTATCAATAGATTATTCAATTTAACAAATGACAGACTCTAAAGTACTATTTTTTTAATTTTTATTAATTTTAATGGGGTGACATCAATAAATCAGGGTATATATGTTCAAAGAAAACATGTCCAGGTTATTTTGTCATTCAATTATGTTGCATACCCATCACCTAAAGTCAGATTGTCCTCAGTCACCTTCTATCTAGTTTTTTTTGTGCCCCTTTCCCTCCTCCCTCCTTATTTACGCCCTCACCTTCCCACTGTAACCACCACACTCTTGCCCATGTCTGTTAGTCTCGTTTTATGTCCCACCTGTATATGGAATCATGCAGTTCTTAGTTTTTTCTGATTTACTTGTTTCAATCCATATAATGTTATCAAGATCCAAACATTTTGTTGTAAATGATTCAATGTCATCACTTCTTATGGCTGAGTAGTGTTCCATAGTGTATATGTACCACATCTTCTTTATCCAGTCATCTATTGAAGGGCTTTTTGGTTGTTTCCAAATCTTGAACACAGTGAACAATGCTGCAGTGAACATGGGGCTACATGGGGTTACATCTTTACGTATCAATGTCTCTGAGTTTGGGGGGTATATACCCAGTAGAGGGATTGCTGGGTCATATGGTAGTTCTATTTGCAGTTTTTTGAGGAACCACCATGCTTTCCTCCATAGTGGTTGTACTACTTTACATTCCCACCATCAGTGAATGAGGGGTCCTTTTTCTCCACAGCCTCTTCAACACTTGCTATTACCTGTTTTGTTGATAATAGCTAATCTAACAGGTGAGAGGTAGTAACTCATTGTAGTTTAGATTTACGTTTCTTTAATAGCTAATGAAGATGAACATCTTTTCATATATCTGTTGGCCATTTGTGTGTCTTCCTGGGAGAAGTGTCTGTTCATGTCCTCTTCCCATTTTTTTATTGGATTGTTTGTTGTTGAGTTTTATGAGTTCTTTGTGTATTTTGGATATTAGGCCCTTTTCTGAACTGTTGTTTGGAAATATCATTTCACATTTAGTTGGCTCTCTGTTTATTTTGTTGTCAGTTTCTCTTGCTAAGCAAAAACTTCTTAGTCTGATGTAGTCCCATTCATTTATCTTTGCCTTCATTTTTCTTGCCTTTGGAGTCAAAATCATAAAATGCTCTTTAAAACCAAAATCCATTAATTTAGTACCTATGTTTTCTTCTATGTACTTTATTGTTTCAGATCTTATATTTAAGTCTTTGACCATTTTGAATTAATTTTAGTATAAGGGGACAAACTGGAGTTGAGTTTCATTATTTTACATGTGGCTTTTCAGTTTTCCTAGCACCATTTGTTGAACAGACTTTCTTTTTTCCATTGGGTGTTGCTGGCCCTTTATCAAAAATTATTTGACCATATATATGTGGTTTTATTTCTGGACTTTCTATTCTGTTCCATTAGTCTATTTTTCTGCCAATACCATGCTGTTTTTATTGTTATGGCTCTATAATATAGTTTGAAGTCAGTTATTGTAATGCCCCC
This sequence comes from Saccopteryx bilineata, assembly GCF_036850765.1. Taxonomy (NCBI): domain Eukaryota; kingdom Metazoa; phylum Chordata; class Mammalia; order Chiroptera; family Emballonuridae; genus Saccopteryx; species Saccopteryx bilineata. The sequence goes on from NC_089500.1 coordinate 36,763,687, forward strand.
AGCTTCATTCTCTTTCCTTAGGATTGCTTTGGCTATTTGGGTTTTTTTATAGTTCCATATAAAACTGATGACTTTTTGTTCTGTTTCTTAAAAACTGTCATTGGAATGTTGATGAAAATTGCATTAAATTTGTATATTGCTTTGGGTAATATGACCATTTTGAATATATTTATTTTTTCTGTCCAAGAACAAGGAATATTTTCCCATTTCATTGTATCTTTTTCGATTTTTGTTAACAATGCTTTGTAGTTTTTGTTATATAGGTCCTTTACATTCTTTGTTATCTTTATTCCTAGGAATTTTATTTTTGTTGCAATCATGAAGGGGATTATTTTTTTGAATTTGTTTTCTAATGTTTCATTGTTGGCCTATAGAAAGGTTATGGATTTTATATATTAATGTTGTATCCTGTGACCTTACTGTATTGGTTTATTGTTTCTAGTAATCTTTTTATGGAGTCTTTGGGGTTTTTGATGTATAGGATCATATCATCTGCAAAAAGTGATACCTTTACTTCTTTTCAGATATGGATGCCTTTTATTTCTTTACCTTGTCTGATTGCTTTGGCTAGATCTTCTAGCACCACATTAAAGAAGAGTGGAGAGAGTGGACAACCCTGTCTTGTTCCTGATTTAAGGGGGAAAGTTCTCAGATTTATGCCATTTAATATAATATTAGCTGATGGTTTATGATATATGGCTTTTATCATGTTGAAGTATTTTCCTTTTATACCCATTTTGTTGAGTGTCTTAAACATAAAGTTGAGTTGTATTTTATTGAATACCTTTTCTGCATCTATTGATAAGATCATGTGGTTTTTGTTCTTTGTTTTGTTGATATGGTGTATTATGTTAACTGTTTTATGTATGTTTAACCATCCTTGACATTCTGGGATGAATCACCCTTAATCATGATGTATTATTTTTTTAATATGTTGTTGTATTCGATTTGCTAGTATTTTGTTTAGTATTTTAGCATCTGTATTTATTAGAGATATTGGTCTGTAGTTTTCTTTTTTTGTGCCATCCTTGCCAGGTTTTAGAATGAGGGTTATGTTGGTCTCATAAAATGTGTTTGGAAGTATTGCTCTTCTTCAATTTTTTGGAAGACTTTAAGTTGAATAGGATTCAAGTCTTCTTTGAATGTTTGATAGAATTCACTAGTAAAACCATCTGGGCCTGGACTTATATTTGGGGGTGGTTTTTAATAGTTTTTTCTATTTCCTCCCTGCTAATTGGTCTGTTTAGGCTCTCTACTTCTTCATGACTCAGTCTAGGAAGGTTGTATTGTTCTAGGAACTTACCCATTTCTTCTAAGTTGTTGAATTTGGTGGCATATAGTTTTTCATAGTATTCTACAATAATTCTTTGTATATCTATGATGTCTGTGGTGATTTCTCCTCATTCATTTTGGATTTTGTTTATATGAGTCCTTTCTCTTTTTTCCTTGGTGATTTTTGCCAAGGGTTTGTCAATTTTGTTGATCTTTTCAAAGAACCAGCTCCTTGTTTTATCATTTTTTTCTATTTTTCTGTTCTCTATTTCATTTATTTCTGCTCTGATTTTTATTATTTTCTTTCTTCAGCTGGTTTTGGGTTGTCTTTGTTCTTTTTTTAGTTCCTTAAGGTGTGAAGTTAAGTGGTTTACTTGGGCTCTCTCTTGTTTGTTCATATACGCCTTTAGTGATATGAACTTCCCTCTTAATACTGTTTTGCTGCATCCCAGACATTATGATATGTCGTATTGTCATTTCACTTGTCTGTATATATCTTTTGATCTCTGAGCTTATTTCTTCTTTTACCTATTCATTTTTTAAAAGTATGTTGTTTAGTTTCCACATTTTTGTGGGATTTTTTTACCTCTTTTTTTTTTTTTTTTTTGCAGTTGAATTCTAGTTTCAAGGCTTTATGATCAGAAAATATGCTTGGTACAATTTCAATTTTTCTGAATTTGCTGATGTTCTTTTTGTGGCCCAACATAAGGTCAATTCTTGAGAATGTTTCATGTACACTAGAGAAAAATGAAACTCTGTCACTTTGGGATAAAATGTCCTGTAGATGTCTATCATATCCAATTGTTCTAGTTTTTCTTTTAAGGCCAATAGATCTTTATTGATTTTCTGTTTGGATGAATGATCTAGAGTTGTCAGTGGGATTTAGAGGTCTCCATGTATGATTGTATTTTTGTCAGTTTTTGATTTTAGGTCAGTCAGTAGCTGTCTTATATACTTTGGTGCTCCTTGGTTTGGTGCATATATATTAAGAATTGTTATGTCTTCCTGATTCAGTTTCCCCTTAATCATTATGGAATGACCATTTTTGTCTCTGAGTACTTTTGCTGTCTTATAGTCAGCATTATTAGATATGAGTATTGCTAATCCTGCTTTTTTTGGATGTTATTTGCTTGGAGTATTGTTTTCCAGCCTTTCACTTTGAATTTGTTTTTATCCTTGTTGCTTAGATGTGTTTCTTGTAGGCAGCATAGAGTTGTGTTTTCTTTTTTAATTCATTCTGCTACTCTGTATCTTTTTATTGGTGAGTTTAATCCATTTATATTTAGTGTAATTATTGACACTTGTAGGTTCCCTATTGCCATTTTATAAATTGCTTTCTGTTAGTTTTGTATCTTGTTTTATTCTTCTCTTTTGTTTGGTTGTATTCCATACTTCTTTCCTCTGTTGCTACCTTTTTTTAAGTCATGTGCTTCTTTTAAGTCATGTGATGGTTTTTCAAGGGTGGTTACCATTTAGTAATGAAAAGGCTACTTACCATGTTCATTGTAGTACACTATCTTATGAGTGCTTCTGTACTCCATTGTCCTTTGCTATTGTTAACTACATCCCCTCCCCCCCCCTTTTTTTTGTTTTTGTTGTCACAGTTTAAATTTGGTTTTATTGTGTCCTTGGTTGAACTTTTACTTATGGTTTTGTTTTGTTTTGTTCTTTGTTTCTGGTTGGAAAACTCCTTTTCGTAATTTCTGAAGTGGGGGTTTTCTGATGATAAATTCCCTTACCTTTTCTGTATCTGTAAATGTTTTTATTTCTTTTTTGTATTTGAAGGATAGCTTTGATAGGTATAATATTCTTGGTTGAAAGTTTCTCTCTTTCAGGACTTTAAATATTCTAGCTTGTAGAGTTTCTGCTGAGAAATCCAATGATAATCTAATAGGCCTTCCTTTATATGTTGTATTCTTCTTTTCTCTGGCTACCTTGAGAATATTTTCTTTGTCGTTGATTTGTGCCAATTTTATTATGATGTCCCTGGAGTAGGTTTTTTGGGGTTAAGAAAACTCGGAGTTCTGTTTGCTTCTTGATTTTGAGGCTTTAGTTCTTTCCACAGGCTTAGGAAGTTCTCATCTATTATTTGTTTGAATATGTTCTTCATTCCATTTTTCTCTCTCTTCTCCCTCTGATATACCTATTATTCTTATGTTAGTCTTTTTGAGGGAGTCAGACAATTCCTGTAGGGCTTTCTCATTTTTTTAAATTTTTGAGTCTCTTTCTTCTTCTCTCTGTTGTGCAAGTTGCTTGTCTTTTATTTCACTAATCCTACCTTCTATCTGGTCTGTTCTATTAGCTAAGCTTGTTACCTCAATTTTTAGTTCATGAATTGAGTTTTTCATCTCTGTTTGATTTGTTTTTATAGTTTTAATTTCCTTGGTAATATATGCTTTGTGTTCATTGAGTTGTTTCTGAGCTCCCTAAATTGCCTTTCTGTGTTTTCTTGTATATCTCTGAGTATTTTTAGAATTTCTATTTTAAATTCTCTGTCATTTAGCTCCAAGATTTCCAATATATTAAATTTTTTCTCCATCGATTTTTCCTCATCTATTTATGTTACCTCTCTGTCTTTTGTATCCATGATACTCGATTTCCTTTCCCTAATGACATCTGAGGGTGGTTTTGTTGATAGTGCTAATGAAAATTAATAAAGAATAAAAAGTAAAAAAAAGAAAAAAAAGAAAATTTATTATTTCCCTTTTCTTCTCCTCTCCTCTCCCCTCGTCCTTTAGAAAAAATTGTGATGAACTGTGAATTATATTGTGCTAAATGGAACAATAAATACCTATAACGGAGGACCTGAGTTGGGGAGAAATGATAAAGGGGCAAAAAAGGAGGTAGGGACCCACAAAATGCAGAAAAGAAAAAAAATTTGTGTCAAGAATAAAATGATTTGCCTTTAAGTGATGGTTAACTAAGAGATATAATGAGAGGGATAAGAGGGAAAGGAAAAAAAATGAAAAAATTAGTATTGTATTAAGTGGAGCCAAAACTAGATAGAATGAAGAGCCAGGGTTGGGAGAAATGTAATGAGATAAAAAGCAAAATAATAAGATCCCAAAGTGCCACAAAGATAAAATTTGAGTCCCAAATACAATAATTTGTTCATGATTGAGGATTGAATGAGAGGAAAAGTAAAGGAGAAAAGAAAAAAACTAATATAGAGGGAGAAAAAGAGAAAGAGGAAAAAACGAAAATAAGAAAACAGAAAAAAGAACAAAGAGAGAGAGAGTTAAGAGTTTTGGAGTGCAACCCTCACAGAGAGAAAGGAAGAAGAAAAGAAAGAAAATGGGAAATGTAACACTTACAGGTAGTGTTGTTCAAGAAGAGGCAAGAGCCCTGGCCGGTTGGCTCAGAGGTAGAGCGTTGGCCTAGCGTGCAGGAGTCCCGGGTTTGATTCCTGGCCAGGGCACACAGGAGAAGCACTCATCTGCTTCTCCACCCCTCCCCCTCTCCTTCCTCTCTGTCTCTCTCTTCCCCTCCCGCAGTGAGGCTCCATTGGAGCAGAGATGGCCCTGGTGCTGGGGATGGCTCCTTGGCCTCTGCCCCAGGCGCTAGAGTGGCTCTGGTCACAACAGAGCGATGCCCCAGAGGGGCAGAGTATTGCCCCCTGGTGGGCAGAGCATTGCTCCCTGGTGGGTGTGCCGGGTGGATCCTGGTCGGGTGCATGCGAGAGTCTGTCTGACTGTCTCTCCCCGTTTCCAGCTTTGGAAAAATACAGAGAGGGAAAAAAAAGAAAAAAAAAGAAGAAGAGGAAAGAATAAGTCAGGCAGAGAATAAAAGACCAAAGTGGAAGAAGAAGAAAATAAGACAAAAAGATGAAAGAAACAACAAAAAAAAAATGGAAAAGGTTATAAAGTCTGTGGATTTTTTTTGTTTTTAGGAGGCTATCTTCTTCCTTTTTCTTTCCTCTCCTTCTTCCTGGTTGGTGACTCTGTACCCCAGGCTCTGCCCCTGTGGCACGCTTAGGTAGAGATTTGCAGTTGATAAGTCTCTATGGTGATGTCATATATAGGCTTCAGTCTTGTTGGCAGTTGAGGCTCATTAGCATTTGCAGGCTCCAACAATGAAAGAGTTCATTTTCCTGGAGCCTCTCTCCTAGTCTCTCCTTCCTGAATTAACAGCCTAATGATCCAGCGATGAGGTTGCTGCTGCCTCTGCCTGGAGAGTAAGAGGCTCAAAGAGCTGGCAAATAACCACTCTATCCCCACTCAATGCAGGGCTCTGGGTAAGGCTCTGTCAGTCAGAGCCGCCAGAATAATCAGGCGGGGCTGGGAGCTCAAGGTGCTTTTCTATGTGCCTCCAGGCATGGCTAGTATGCCTCAGCACTCTGTGGGACCCCTCTCCCCAGGCTTTTGGCACTTTGTAACTTGTTTTGGCTGGGTAGAAAATGCCCTAGTCACTGTTTGCAAACCAGGAGGTCTTACAAGCTCCCAAATTCCTCTTTTTAACGTATATCCCTGAGTATGAAAGCTCTGCCAATCAGAAGTTGCCCCCACCACTACATGCATAGCAAGAGGCACTAAAAAATATCACACCTCTTGTTGTAGATTGCTGAACTGAGAGAGATCTTGTCAGTTAGAGCCGCATAGGTCATTTGGGAGGTGAGCAGACTGTGGGTTAAGCTAATCTCAGCGATTGGATCCACAGATCTGCTCCAGAGTCAGACTGCAAGCTGCTTGCACGCCCCTCCTCCCAACACTTTCGTATTTTTGGGTTCCCCCCCCCCGGGGACGTTAGCTTGTATGGCTGGGTGAGGCGCCCCACCTGCCCAGAGAAGTTCGGGCATAGGGAAGTTCGCTTTCCCGTACTCCCCATGCGCTGCTGTTCAGGGTGCAGGAACCACACTGAGACTCTGGTCACAGCCCATGGAAAGGCCTCTGACTCTGCCCCTCTGTCCGGGAACATGGGCGCCCACTCTCGGGGTGCTAGGAGGAACCTTTCACACACTATCCTTGCTCGCTGACCAGGATATTAGGGCTAATGGTGGCTTCCACTAGCCCGTCTTTGTAAGGGTCCAGCGCTAGCGTTAGCTCGCAGTGGCTAAGTCTCCGCAGGCACACTCTTCCCTCGGCTTGGACGTCTGTGCCACTGCCCAGCTCCCTCCACACACTTAGCCCTCTATCTCAGTTCCAAGTGAAAGCAGCCCTTGCTTAGCTTAGTGAGGAAGGTGGAGTGTTCCTTTCTCCGTCTTATTTCTTTTGGGGTTGGTTATATATTTAGTTAATTTTTCGCTCGATCATACCATTGTGTTCAGTGTGTGGGACTTCTAGATGCTCCAAGGATAGATTTTTCTGTCTCTGGTTGAAGAACTTGTTGAAATTTTGGGGAGATTTATCAGTATCGCTCCTCATGGTGCCATTTCTCTGACATCACTCTAAAGTACTATTGATATACATCTTAACATATTCCTGGGCTCATTATTGATGAGGTGATATCGTCCTAACAATATTAATACTATAGTGGCTTAGTTTCAGATAAACATTTTTGGTAAACAAGCATAAATTTCTAGCACCATAACATCCTCCTGCATCCGCACACAGGCATGCCTACCCACTCCAAATACACATAGTATGAAATGAACAACTATATGATCCATTCATTTTGCTTAAGAAAAGTATGAGTTATCATTCATATCGTAATTTGCATAACCTCTACCCACTGATGACGTCTGAGAGAAAGCTGAAAGAAGGTAATGTGCAAAAGATGCACTGTTATTTATTATTATTTATATCCAAAACATTTTTATAAATATTGATAAGACTTTTGAATATAATTATATATATAATTATATAATACTGTTCACAAATAGTGTTAGCTATAGTGCTTCTATCTTAGATGACATAATTTAAAGGAGAAATGTAGCATTAGAAACACTTGTAGAAATTTACTGTTGGAAGTTTCAGTTAATGTTTTAAAAGAGCAGCTGCTCATTTGTAATACATTGTCACATTTCCAGAGAATGTTTAGAGTATATCAAGGTACTAATCAGATTAACATTTTGATTTTGCGTGTTTCCTTTGGCAGGGAGGACTATCAAATATCTCTATTTAAATAACAGTAACAATAGTTTGCACCTACATAATCCCCTCTACTCCATGCCATTATGAAAATAATTGTTTAATTTAAAATAGAAGTGGAAGTAAGCTTAGAAATGTGTATCATCACTATTACACAAGAGCTATAAATGCTCATACAATTTGATGTGTTTGTTATTATAGGAAGTCTGAGGGCATTATTCAATGTGCCAGCTCTTAATGGGAGAGGAAACAGTGAGAAAGCTGTTTAAAGTGTTTGGCTTCCCAGATCTCACCATGAGGAGACTCTCTAGTACTGTGAGGTCACTTCTCACCTGAAAAGTTGGTATGTTTCCACAGCCATGAGATCTCATTTTCTCTGCAGACACCATCAATTTAAATTTATTTTGTGTGTGATATAGACAGATGTCGGCTGAGCTGGACTGGCTCCATTAACACTTCACAGAGGGTGGTGGTTTTAACACTTAAGTGGTAGTTGCCGACTCTGACTCTTGGCCTGAGATTTACCAATGTCTGGGTTCTTCAAAACTTGACTCATATTTGGTACACAGTCTAATTTCCCCCCCCACAGGCTAATTTTTAAAGAAACTTTTCTATCATGAATAAGAGGAAAAAGCGAAAAATTTTCCTCAGTTCACTCTTCTTAAATGTGGTAAAGTTAAGTATTAATTTAGAATAGAGCTATCTTTATCCCAAGAGAGAGAAGATGATGTGTATGGTCAAAGGTGTTATAGCACCTCCCTCTGTCCTCTTTTCTGAGGGACATTTCTTGAGATACTTCCAGGTGGCTGAATTCTCATTTTTCACCACTCCTTAAGGTATATAGGGAAAGCAGTAGCTCCACTGTTATATTTAAAATCTTAATATACTGCAAATTTTGCACATGACTGCAAAAATTCATAATTTGTATAGAATTTAGTCTACAAAGCATATTTCTCTCACATAATCCCTTTGGCTCTTTATTTCTTTCCCAGGACTATTAGGCAAAAGATTCCTATGAGCAAGTCTTCAACTTTCCTAAAAAGTGCTGAGCCTTGGAAAACAGTACTCTCTGCTAAACACCAAAGCTAATAAGCACCTCACTTCTAATTTTCACTGCCTTTGCCTCTGGCAACTGTGGTCCAGATGTTTTTACTTCCTGCTTTCCAGTCAAAAGTGTAGTAGCTGGTGGACTAATGTGGTGTTTTCCTGAGGCACAGCTGATAGCAAAATTTACCCCATCTGAGCCATCTTTTGTCTGGGGGGTGACATTGTGCTCTTCCTGTTTCCTCTGTCCTAGCTAGACCAATTTCTAATGCTCTTCTGGCTTTCGATCCGTTCACACAATCCTCTAGCTGCATTCTTCCGCATAGTCACACCGATCCTGTGTCTCACTGCCTGAGTTTAATTTAGGATCCATGGCTGTAGCTAACAAATCAATCACACCTACTTGCTTTGAGATAATCAGTGTACAATACCAGTGAATTAGCTTCTAAAATATCCCACAAGAAGACTCAGTATTTGATGGTGAGATGTTCTCTGTATTAGTAAGCAGTGTCTGGTCTTATTTTGAAATAAAAGTTTTAGATTCCAAAGAAATACTTAAACTATCTTAATATTAGAACAATTTACTCGAAGTACAAATTAAACTGAAGCTAAAACTCTTAAAAAGTAGGAAATAACAAGACTGCACGTGGATAGGTTCTGAAGACTAAAGGTGTTATAGAATTATTTTTAAATTAAAATAAAAGAAATAAAAAGAAGTTAAAGTAAAAAGCAGAGTTTAAACTGACAGGAGAAAAATTAAGTACTCATATAAATAAGGTTGTTGGTCAAATAAGTTTGTAAATATGATATATATGTTTGCTTGCTTATAGTTTGCATTGGATGTGGGGGACAGGCTGTAAGCAGGCAGAGTCCTTATAGCCAAGGCTTAGTTTTAAGACTAAGCTTTTCCCCACAACCTTGACTGTTGCAGGATAGGGGGTGGTGCACTCTTATGAGGAATCCCATTTATGCCTCAGATAAGTGACTCTGTATCAGAGACTTCCTTGTTTGTATATTGGATTAAAGGTTTTGATTTCTACACTATAAAATGGGGCAGAGGAGCCCATGCTGGAGGGGAGCAGAGAAAGGCCACGTGGAGGAGAGGAGAAGCAGTCAAGATGGTGGAGTGCTGAAGGAGAAGCCAGTTTGGGCAGAGTTTGTGCAAAGAGGAGGAGATGGGGAACAGAGGTGAATAAGGCTGGTGAGGTAGAAACCTTTGATTCTAGGAAACTTGGATAAGTCAGTGGCTTTGGGAGCCCTGAATGGAAAGGGAAGTGTTTTCCCACTGTGTGTATTTCTTGCCCGCTGGGTGCAAGCTAGGATTAAAGGTAACGGCCCACCAGTTCTTGGCTCCGTTGTTTCATTACCATCTGTCTGAATCAAATGTGAACCTCCATGGGTCAGGAGGCTGTGATGGTGGCTGTGGCTACTGGCTTTACAAAGGTAAACATAAGCTAAATGTTCACCAAGGACCACTCCCTTTTGTTTGTTTTGTTTTGTTTTTGTTTAGAATGTACTGTTGTGCCACAGTCAAAGTGCGAAAGAAGAAAATGAAAATACTGGTCACACAGGCTGCTTGGGCAACACCAGCCTTTACCCTGAAAGAGCTTCTCACTGCTTTCTCAGGGAAGAGTGAGGCCCCAACCCTCTGTTTTGATTTCCCATGTTCTCCTCTTTAAATACTGTTTAAATACTCCTTACAAAGAAAGAACAGGCCTCAAAAGGAGTCACCTTTTTTAAGCCTCACCAAGACTGAATACCTATCCATCCTAGTTGCAGTGTCAGCTTCTCCCAGGAGTGGGGTTTTAAACCAGTCTGGAACTTCCTAATGAGCTCTAGTCAAGTAGTAATCTGCCTGATAGGACACCTGCCTTCCTTCACCCTTTCTTTTCTTTTGCTAATAACTTTCTCGTCCCACCCAGATTCTGTCTATAAAAACCTTGCATTTCACATAACTTCTCTAAGCACATTGCTATCCACTAGTTAAATAGAGAGGACTGTGTGCTGCTCCATTCAGTAGAGCCAATTAGAGCTTTAGAATTTACTAGAGTTGAATTTTTGTTAACATTAATTTAAAAATAATAATATATTGTGCCTGACCTATGGTGGCGCAGTGAATAAAGCGTCGACCTGGAAACACTGAGGTTGCCGGTTCAAAACCCTGGCTTGCCTGGTCGAGGCACATATGGGAGTTGATGCTTCCTGCTTCTCCCCCTTCTCTAAAATGAATAAAAATAAATAAATAAATAAAAATAATAATATATTGTAGTTTCAGAATGAGTTATGTAAGACCAGAACTCTAGTTTATTGAGGAGAAAAACATTTAAGTATTTGATTTAAAATTTCTAAGCTATAATTATTACATTATAGGCTGTTTACTTGAGGTTCACTTTTAATTATTTAAAAAAATATCTCGTATCCTATGCAGATAATGCATTTATCAGACTGCTGAGAGGATAGTTATCATTACAACCATCAGAATCTTTCTGAACAGAGAACAAAATGTATGCAATGGTTCACATCTGAATGTGGGGTAGCTATAGGTGATTTGATTTCTTTCTTTTACTTCTCTATATTTTTCAAAATTCCTTGTCAAAGCATTTATATTTTTATTTTATGTACAATAAAATAATGCTTGTTTTCCACATGCTTTCTTGTAACATTTTAGGATCTTTTATCAATCAAGATAAATTGTTTTGTTACTCTCAACATAGATTTCTCTTTAAAAACTTGCTTTAGATGAGTTCTTATTTTGGCCTTTATTCAATCCTTTACCAAATAGCCCCATAGTTCATTTCACTCTAAATGTTTCTGTTTTGTGTTTGCTGTTTCAACATTCTTTTAATGACTGCAGAAAATGCTGTGCTTGATCAGGCAGAATGGATTAAGGAGGGAGTGTTCTAGATGTTGGCAGGGAAGACTGTCTCTGTTTCAGGAACTACAGTGCAATTTGAGATTCAGCAATTTCCTTTCCAGTTTAAAAAGCTGCATTGCAAAAGACAAGTCAAATCATGAGTGCAAGAGAGATGAGGGATTTTTGTACGAAATTAAGTGTACGTTAGAGACACAGAGCGAGAGATGCCATTTTTGCCTTTTGTTAAAAACTAACAAAAACTCCTGAAAAATAGAGACAAACACATAGAGAGCAGGCTGACAGCTTTTGAGAAGAGGGGTGGGATGGGTCTGGTTTGAAGGGATATGGAAGGATTGAGCAAATGAGGGAAAAAAGAGAGGAAAAACTCATGGACATGAACAACAGTGTAGTTATTGCAGGGATGTGGGGGTTAGGGGAGGTGGAGAAAGATATAGGGTGTATAAGTGGTGATGGTGATGGTGATGAACGGAGACTTGAGTTAAGGTGATGAACACACAATGCAGTGTACAGGTGACGTGTTGTGGAATTGTGCATTTGAAACCTGTATTATTTGTTAACCTGTGTTACCCTGATAAATTCAGTTATAAAAAAAACAAAAAACAACTCTACTGTGAGATTAGGCCATTAGTCAGAATGCTCCACTTTCTTGTTATTGTTTTTTTCAAATATTACTGCATCCCAGCCTTTGACAGATTACACTGTTGCTAGGCAAACTGCCTATGGTGTTGGCCTTCAGAAATGTTTTGTTTTTCTGCTTATTGTTCTCAGTCCTGCCATATTGCTTCAGCCACAACATTAGCCAAAAGCTAGCTGAGACCATGAGGCTCAGGATATCACTGTCCTTTTGACTGGAATGGATTTATTGGGGCGGTTAGTCTGATTATTCCATTTCCAGTTCTTTTCTAAAGCTCATATCTCAAAGTCAGGGTGCTCACTTCAAATAAGCTATTATTAGTTTAGTCCTGTGTTCTGACTCTGATAAGTGTCCCACGTGCAATATACAGGGAAAAACCAGTAGCTGTTCATGCTTTGTTATTGTGCTTTTCTTTGAACCATATGGAACATATTTATATACAGATTATTTTTTCCTTAACTCTCACAAAATTTCTCTGAGTTGGGTATCATCCCTATGTTCCAGTGGCTTAACCAGAGTCAGTATGGGCAGGTGGCTGATCTCAAATCCTTATATTCATGCTCCATTCCAGTGCACGTGAGTTCATTTTTGGTTTTGCTTCTGATTTTTTCCCCTCAGAGTATCTTTATTATGCCTCATTCCTCTAAGAAAAAAAAAATCAGGAGAGGGATAAAAGCTTTTCTGATCAATGACAAATTTAAAACACTGATGGTATAAAAATACAGTTGAGTTGAAAATACATTCACCATACCTTTTAGATGGATTCTTGGAGAGCTTGCTTGTACCCTGAAAACACCTACTTTTCATAGTCAGTCTCTTGATATAGGGAGAGTATGCCCAAGGAACATGCCGGGGTGCTGTGAGGCTAACCACTCAGGACAATGAAATCTCATTGATGTCTCTTCTGTGGTTGGGTGTTTGCTGCACTGCTCTTACCTCTGAGAGCCAGCTCTGCTTTGTGGGGTTTCCCCTGTGCTGCCTTACTTGGGCAGGTACACAAAGTTAAAAATAACAAATGATCCCATGTCCTGTTCATGACCACGCTTTAGGTGCCAAGTTTAAATAAGGAAATCTCACCAAGGTAAGCACAATGACCAGCGTGTGGTATTCATACCTGTCTGAGATCACAGACCACATTTGGTTTCCAGTTTTCCAGATCCTATTGGAAGTTAATTATTGGAATCAATGAGTTTTATTACTTTGGGCTTATCAAATGAATTCAAGTTAGTGTAATCAGGTATTTTAGAAGCCAAATCATTCCCTAGGCTTATTGGCTGAGGACAGTAAGGAAATCAGGAAATATGTGAGTAGTTTTCAGAATCAACAGCTTAGTCTCACACTTAGCGACAACTAAAATATAAATTACAGTTACATTTATAAATGTAATAATAAATATACACTTATATATTTACATATACTCATACGTAAATTATTGCCCACTGACCCCAGCAGACAATAGTATTTTCACAGGAACGGTTATAAAGACATTGTGGGTTTTAGGGCTCTGGTTCTATATCCCTTGTGTTCACCACAACATCAATGTGAAACATTTAAAATCTGTGTTTGAAAAGCACCCATGGTTGATGCCGATAGTTAAAGCCTCCTTTCCAGAAAGTCTGTTATTTCTATTTAGAGATAAATAAATTTAAAAAAATACATCCTAGACTGTTGCACTCTTTCTCCTGTTGTACTGTCTGCATAGCTGATATTACTATTGGAAATCACCAATTTTTCAGTCATTTGCCCATTGTACATACTCCATGAGAGCAGAAACAATCTGTCTTTCACTTTGCTTTAAATAAAGATTGTCAAATGATTAAAAACAACTTCAGGGAAACCTTTATTTACCTTGCTCTCTGTATGTTAAATGTTGAGACCCAGTACATTTTTAAAAACAACAAAATATTTTCAAAAACAGCAATAAATGAATCTGAACAAGAACCTGGGTTTCACTGTAGCTGCTCTTCTCCGTGTTGGTTCCTTTTGAGTGGTCACTTACTCAAGTACATTTCATCCAAACCGTATTTATTGACTGCCAATGTGTTAGGCACCTCCTTGGGTGTTGTGGGGACTACAGAAAGTGCAATAACACTGTTCTTGCCTCAGGGAATTTATTATCTAGTGAGAACAATAAAACATCTACTGAAAGTACTTCCCCAAACGATTGCTCCTCTGATGTGAATAAAAACAGTGAATCTTTGGCATATCCGTCAATTACATAACACAGTTTGACAAAAGTACTATATTCCACAGTATATATATCTATCCATGACCAAATTTATCTACTTGTGTGTCTGTTATCTAAGATACTGTTTTAGTCACTATGGACACATGGTTAGAGTCTATGGCTTTTTGGATGAAATTATTGGCTATGACTTCTAGGTCCCGACACTGTGCCATCTTTTATCACACAATTCACTGTGAAGAAATGGTGCGAAATGGACTGGAATGAACAATGAGTTCATTTTCACTTCTAGGCTCTTAACCAAGGCCTGAATTTATCTGTCTAATGACTTGAGGCTTATAGTTGTTAATGTAGGACAGGCATAAATGCCATGTAGTCAGCAAAACTTTGATGGTATCAAAATAAATGAGTCATGTAATTTCAGCTTTTGAAGGTGGGGCTTGAGAAACCAGAAAGTAGGCTTTCCTGAGCCTCACTGGTAGGATGGCAATGGCCTCATGGCTATGAACAGAGAATCTTTCATTACCACACAGCAAAGTGCCCAGATCACCACCAGGGTGCCCGAGTCTGGTGCATTAACAGCAAAGGAAGAATTCTTTTTCTGGTCAATATGCAGAAGCACCATTAAAGAAATACCTCTGTTGTGAATCCTGCAGTCTCAGACAGATCTAAGGTTCCAAGGGGTGTTGCTGGACAGTTTCATTGCTCAGGGCTAATTATTCATATGAGAATCCACCCAGAAAAGTTGCTAAGCTGGTTTGTTGGCTGTTTGGTGGAGAGTTTTTAAAGAGACATTGCTACATTTGAACAGAGAATTTTGTTTTACATAAAATACATATGCAAAGAATGGTGAAAAAGCAAGTACCTATGAAAAAATAGATGGACTTCTTTAACTTCCATTCTTTTTTTTTTCTTTTTTTTTATTTATTCATTTTTAGAGAGGAGAGAGAGGGGGAGAGAGAGAAACAGAGAGAGAGAAGGGGGGGAGGAGCTGGAAGCATCAACCCCATATGTGCCTTGACCAGGCAAGTCCAGGGTTTCGAACCGGTGACCTCAGCATTTCCAGGTCGACGCTTTATCCACTGCACCACCACAGGTCAGGCAACTTCCATTCTTAAAAACTGTATTTAAAAATGAACTGAAGAGAAGGATGTAGCTGTTCATCTAACATTCCACACAAAAGGTGTGTTCGGAGTTTTTTTATATATAGTATTGAATGAATGGAGATAAGTTAGAAATAGACCATATATTAATGTGGGAAAATCGTGGTAAAATATTACTCAACAAAAGTTGGTTTAGAGGCTCTACATGCATATATGTGCACATACAAACCCAAACCAGCCTTTCTTATATTGTAAAAACCAAAGACTATGCATACTGGATTCTCTAATTATTTTGCTCTTTTGAATGAAATTTGCTTAGGCAAAAAAGAGAAGAAAGAAATCCCTTCACGTAGTTTTCTGGGAACTTTGATTTGGCAGAAATTTTGTGCTCATTTTACCTGTTCCACAAATCTTAAAGAGAGAAAGCTAAAATTTTAAAAATATAACTAAGTTAATAATTTAACATGATTTAAAGAGGCTTGGCTTAGCCCCCAAATGCTCATATTTTCTCAATATGTGTCCACATATTTTAGCGTCTTTTTAAAAATCTGCACCAAGAGCCCAACATGATGCCTGAACCAGGAAGTGCCCCACAAATTGTTTGTCGAATGAATTGCTAACTACATCTAAGATTATCTTCTATTTTAATGAAGCAGGTGTTGAGTTGGATTTAGTGCATGAATATCTCTATGTTTCTATTTATAATATGTGTTGTATAAATATCCTGCTGAATATAGCTATAAATCCTATGGTAGAGTGAGAAGTAGAATGATTTGAGTGATTTAATAAAGACTTTACACTTCATAGTAAAACTACCAATTTGCAATTCAAGTGTGTAAACAAATTTCTTTAACATGCTTAAATATTATTCAAGTAGGAAGATAAATAACATTTTTTTTTGTCATACAATATTTCCGGGGACTATACTTTACATAAACATTATCATATTTAATTGTCACAACAAGCCTATCAGGTGTTTTTCAGCCCATTTTACAGAGTTGAAGAAGTTGAAGCTTAGAGAAACTTCCTAGTCAATGTATGGGGAAAGATGCGGTCTGAACTGTAGATCTTTCTGACTCTAAAGATGGCGCCCTCTATACATAGCTATTAGCATTTTAGTAAGTCATATGTTAGTACAAATTATTTTATTCACATTTTAGTATGAGTTTGTTTATTCTGATTTATTTCCTGATGAATATAACCTATCAGCCTTCCTGAGAAAGGAGAGGTTTGAGGAAAAGAAAGAGGGGTGGGCAATTTTAAAGAAGCACTTTGGTGATGCTTTGTAAACAGAATACAAAGTCTTAAGGTACTTAATGTCTTTCCATTTCTATTGAGAGCATCTTGTGAAAGAATAGAAACACTGAGGGGAAGAAATGATGATAAAAACACTGTCTTAGAATGTTGACATGTTTGGCTTTAATAATGGGAAATGGAGCAGCATATCATTAAATAGTGAAGTGATGCTGAGTGTATCCTTATTTGGAAATTATTTCTAATTTATATAGGTTAGCTTATTTATGGTTTTGCTTTCTGAGGTTCTAGCTACCTGTAGTCATTCAGCTGCAGAGTGAAAATATAAAATGGAAAAGTCCAGGAATAAACAATTCATACATTTTAAATTGCTACCCATTCTGAATAGTGCAATGAAATCTGGTGTCATCCAGCTGTATCATTCCTGAAATGTGAATCATTCGTTTGTCCAGCACATCCATTCATTAATCATTCAGTAGCCTTCTCAGTTATCAGATCAACTGTCTGGTGTCATCCACAGTGTTTATGTTCAAATAATCTTTATACAGTAGTATCCTAAAGCTATGTCACAATGACTATGTCATTCACGTCACTTCATTCACCACTTAGGCATTGTAGCATCTCATATTATCAGAAGAAGAAGAGTGCAAACAATACAATATTTTGCGAGAAAGAGAGACCACAGTCACATAACTTTTATTAGTACAATATATTGTTATAATTATTCTATTTTATTATTAGATATTGTTGTTAATCTCTTACAGAGCCTAATTTAGAAATTAAACTATCATAGGTATGTATGTATTAGAAATAAAATGGAATATAGGAGATTTGATTAATAAAGTAATGAAAATAAGTGTTTTGAAATAAATGACAAAATAAGAAAAAAATAAAATTCATCTACAAATTTTATTTCTTCATCAACCCCCTCTTTCATAGTTCAACTGCCAAAAATAGTTGAAGTGTCATAAGTACAAGAAGAATTGAAGATAGAAAATAATATGAAATAAAGGAAAGACTGATTATTCAAAATGATAAAAAAAAATTACTGAAGTCCAAACAAACAAATAATAGACTTCAAAAGCATTAAAATGACATGTTCATGATGAGATTCTATGATGTAAGCACAACATTAGAGGTAGAACACACTATCCAGTCATCAAACTTCTTTCAGGAAGAGACTATTTATTTTTATTTTTTTTACTTTGGTAATAATGAGAAACCACACATTTCAACACAGTTTTAGGATTTTAATAGATGGAAGAACTTCTTATAGTTCCCTAATGCATCCACTATCAAGTACTACATGATGTACCAAATTTATATTCTATAGTATGTTAATTAGTGTAGGAAAATAGTTTTTTAAAGAAATAAAGATATCTACTTTGTTTGATAATCTAGATATTTCCATAATTTGATCAATCTTAAAATAAATCTTCTGAATATACCTAGTAAGTCTGCTCACAAATACCCCCAACAATGAAACCCCCTGAGAAGCCCTGGTTGAAGTATTTGGTGCACATATTAGGCCCTCAGTAATATTGGTTGAATGAACAGGTGAATGAATGAGCTGCTAATTATAAAGTTAAAGACTGAGCTAAGTTTGTGGAAGGAATAAACCAATAAACAGCAAACCAGAACTAGAAGTATTGCATACTTTACTTTTAGTCTATTATTGATCATGATTTAATTCATCTAGAAAAGCTGAAAAATCAAGCAGAGATTTTATCACACATTCATAATGTTTCTGTATTGCTGTTGAGAACATCTCTTTTCTCCTTAATAATCATTCCTACTCAAAAAATATCTACTTTGAAATAATAAAAATATTCATTTTGGAAATTTTAAAACAACAAAAGTTCAGTAAAAACAAAAAAAATGACCACGATCCTTTTGCAAATATTTTCAGGGGTCCCCAAACTTTTTACACAGGGGGCTAGTTCACTGTCCCTCAGACCGTTGGAGGGCCGGACTATAAAAAAAACTATGAACAAATCCCTATGCACACTGCACATATCTTATTTTAAAGTAAAAAAATAAAACGGGACAAATACAATATTTAAAATAAAGAACAAGTAAATTTAAATCAACAAACTGACCAGTATTTCAATGGGGACTATGGGCCTGCTTTTGGCTAATGAGATGGTCAATGTCCGGTTCCATATTTGTCACTGCTAGCCCCAACAAGTGATATAACATGCTTCCGGAGCCGTGACGCATGCGTCCTGTGTCACCAGAAGTAGTACTGTACGTGAGCGACTCAGCGCTTTGCGGCGCCGCCACATACAGTACTCCAGGAGCACAGGATGCGGATGCTCCTCTCACTGACCACCAACGAAAGAGGTGCCCCTTCCAGAAGTGCGGAGGGGGCCGGATAAATGGCCTCAGAGAGCCGCATGCAGCCCGTGGGCCGTAGTTTGGGGACCCCTGATTTAGATAAATCAGATGATAATCAGTATTTAAAGTACTCATCATGTTACATTTGTGTAAGTAAAACAGTTTAGTTACTTTCAAAATATAAATTCAATATTTTCCCCAAGGGAAAAGATTTTTACATACTGTATTTCCCCATGTATAAGACACACCTTTTTTTCAAAAAATTTGGGGTCTAATACCTGGGTATGTCTTATACAGTGGTTGTAGATTTTTTTTACTTGCATTTGACAGTGATGAGGAGTTGTATAAATTTTATGATGAATAAAGCTTGAGTTCAATAACTTTATGTAATACCTTTTTTTTTTTTTTTTTTTACAAATTTTAGGCCCCCCAAATTAAGGTGAGTTTTATACATGAAAGTTTCTCATATATGGGGGAACACGGTAAACCATTTTATAAAAGATTGTGGGTTTTCAGCACCTAGAGTCTTGTGCTTTCAAAAAGATTGCTTCTTCTTTTTCCTAAATGTCTGGTTTGTTAACTAGAGAAGAATATTTTTCTGTTAGTTTTTAGAGATGGTTAAAATAGACACAAATTTGCTATCATAAGGTACTGTATTTGAAAAATAGTTGAATAACAGCAAAACACTAAGTATCTTTATAAGTTTCACTGCAGCACTATAGTAACTAGGTAAAATCTGGAGAAATAAATTTTCATTTCAGAACATAATCCACAGACTGTATGACTTAAGAAATTTGATGCCTAAAATTTTCTCCAAAGCTTTCTTTAAAAATTTTAATGACATTGAATAATATTTGATAATGCATAATAAGATTAAAATACTGAAAAGAAAATGCTACTTCTAGACCAAGTTTTTTTCTGTCTATAATAAGCCTGTATGTACAAATTGCACTGTATCACTTTGGCCAAAAACAATTCACCCTTCTTTTTAAATTCCCATATGGAATTGGAGAGCAAATGAAAAATAAAGCCATGTGAGATGTGTAAGGCTGATAGGCAATCACTTTGGCTTAGTCTCTGCCCTTCTGCTCAACTGTCCCTTCACTTCTCTTTGAACTATCTTTCAAGCTTGTGGTGTCAACTCTCACTTCTGTGCCAAAGTTCACAAAGACATCAGTCATGTTCTCTTATCTTGCTGCTATTCTCGTGTTTCCATCTTTCTACTGAATGTGATGTTGTCACCCCAACACACTCTGTTCGGTCCAAGGTCAGCCACATTCAGAATAAAAAACTGCATTTAAACCTCACACCTTCTGTGGCCAGGAGACCCCACTATGCACACGTAGGTGGGGTGGCCCCAGACAGCCCTCTGGTCTCTGCTGAGGACTTGATGACCCTAGCAGAGGTCACTTCTAGCTATGCATGCATGAAACTGTGGAGTCATTTTGATGCCTCTTTATATTTTCTTCTTCATCCAGGCCTTGTCAAGTGTCCCTCTTATCAAACTCTTCCTTTTATTCTCAATGCCAGCATCCAAGCCCACATCTTTGTAACTACCCTGCTATATTACAGGTTACTCATTACCCTTTCTAATTCGGTCCATCATGGAAAATGCTGTCAGACATATCACATCATTTTCCTGCCATCTCCCCACTAAGCAGTAAAGGTAACACACCTGGGACACAATGTCAGATGTGCAAAAATGTAACTGTACTTTCTAACAATTGTTGTCTCAAGTCCATATTCCATCTGAGAGCAGAAAAATTGCTGTCTAGACACTTGCAGGTAAAAACATTCAAATTTCACGACTAAAAGTTTATCATAGTAAGGATGGAGTCTCCTGTCCTCATGCGCACTCTTCTGCTATGGTGATGTGTTCTTGGAGAGAACTTTGATGTGTCTGGAGTTCATGGCATGACTTGTATATTTTCCAGCAGGGTCTGTACACATTTATTTGTATTAAGGCTATTATTCTTGCTGAATCCCCAGGCTGACCCCTCTCTGTAAGGACAGGACAGTGACGGAAAGTCTCTACAGGAAGAGCTAAAGGATAGCAAACTGGTAGGAAGACAGGCCTAGGGATTGAGCTATAGCAAGAATATTGATTGCACTTAAAAGCATATATTTATTTGAGGTGCCTTAAAGTTACTTTGCAAAACATATGAACTTACATTAATTTTTTATTAAAATCTCTGCTGTAAATTCTTGTCGTTCCAGCTAAGAGAGTCTGCAAGCCCATTGTCCTCCTTCTAGCAGTAATTTCCCCAGGATCTGTCACATTTGGGGGGCTTTCTTTCTGAACCACACTCTGCACTATTCAGAAGTAAGCACAGGAGTAACATATAAAAATTTAGCAACCACCTGGACATGGGCACCAAGCAATCAGCGTGCTGGAGAAGAGCAGGCGAACCTTGTGCATCCCAGCTGAGTGTCAGCCCGAGGTCTGTGTGACTCTGGACCCCCGCACTCAGGCCCAGGAGGCGTACTACTCTACCATCTGGTGCCATGCCAAGGGTGGGCTTCTCTGCTCATGTAGTGTATAGAAATGCAGCTAATTTCTGTATGTTGATTTTATATCCGCAACTTCACTGAATTCATTGATTAATTTTACGGGGTTTTTTTTAACTGGAAATTTCTATATATAAAATTATATCATCTGTAAATAAGGACAGATTTACATTCTTTCTTTCTGACTTGGCTGGGTTTCTTTGGCCTAATTGCTCTGGCTAGGGCTTCCAGTGCTGTGTTGAGTAAGAGTGAGAGTGGGCATCCTTGTCTTGTTCCTGATCTTAGTGGAAAAGCTTTTAATTTTCACAATTAAGTACAATGTTAACTGTAGATTTGTCATATAAAACCTTCATTATGTTGAGATATGTTGATTTTATATCCAATTTGTTGAAAGTTTTTCTTGTCTTTTATTATGAAAGGATATTATATTTTGTCAAATGCTTTTTCTGCATCTATTGAAGTGATCATATAAATTTTATCTTCCATTCTATTAATGTAGTATATCACATTTATTGATTTGTGTATGTTAGTCCAGCCTTACATTACAGGGATAAATCCCACTTAGTAGTGGTGTATAATTCTGTTAATGTGTTGAATTCAGCTTGCTAATATTTTGTTGAGAAAGTTTGCATTTATGTTCATCAGGATTATTGTTCAATAGTTTTCGTTTCTTTTGTATCTCTCTTTTTTTTATTTTATTTTATTTTTTTACTTTTATTTATTCACTTTAGAGAGGAGAGAGAGAGAGAGAGAGAGAGAGAGAGAGAGGAGAGAGAGACAGGGGGGAGAAGCTGGAAGCATCAACTCCCATATGTGCCTTGACCAGGCAAGCCCAGGGTTTCGAACCGGCGACCTCAGCATTTCCAGGTCGACGCTTTATCCACTGCGCCACCACAGGTCAGGCAGTTTTCGTTTCTTTTGAATATCTTTATCTGCCTTTTGTATCAAGGTAATGCTGGCCTCATAAAATGAGTTGGACAAATTTAATCTTCTTCAGTTTTGGGGAGGAGTTTGTCATTAATTTTTTTTAATGTTTGATATAATTCATGAGTGAGGGTATCTTGCCCGGAGGTTTTCTGTGTTAGGAGATATTTGATTACCAATTGAATCTTCTTACTCATTATCAATTTGTTCAAATTTCTTATTTCTTCTTGATTCAGTCTAGGTAGATGATATTTTTCTAGAAGTTTGCCCATTTATTCTAGGTTGTCCAATATGTTGGCATATAATTATTCATAGGAGTCTCTTATCTTTTGTATTTTTGTAGCATCAATTGTGAAGTTTCTTTAATTTTGACTTTATTTATTTGAACCTTCTCCTTTTTTTTAATCTGGCTAAAGGTTTATTAATTTTGTTAATTTTTTGAATAAGCAAGATCTTAGAGTGATTGATTTTTTTTTAAATCTCTATTTCACTTATTTCTGCTTTGATCTTTGTTATTTTCTTCATTCTTCTAGCTTTGGGCTTAGTTAGTCCTTTTTTTCTAGTTCTTTGGGTTATAAAGTTAGGTTGTTTATCTGAGATCTTTCTATTTTCTTACTATATGTAGTCATTTCTATAAACTTCTCTATCAGAATTTCTTTTACAGCAACCATAGGTTTTGGCATATTGTGTTTCTATTTTTATTTGTTTTGAGATTTTAATTAATTTTTTTCTGAAGTGAGAAGCTGGGAGGCAAAGAGACAGACTCCCGCATGTGCCCGACCGAGATCCACCCAGCATACCCACTAGGGGATGATGCTCTGCCCATCTGGGATGTTGCTACATTGCAACCCGAGCCATTCTAGTGCCTGAGGTGGAGGCCATGGAGCCATCCTCAGCACCTGGGCCACTTTGCTTCAGTGGAGCCTTGGCTGAGGGAGGGAAAGAGAAAGATAGAGAGAAAGGAAAGAGGGAAGGGTGGAGAAGCAGATGGGTGTTTCTCCTGTGTGCCCTGACCAGGAATCGAACCCAAGACTTCCACATATCGGGCCAATGCTCTACCACTGAGCCAACCGGCCAGGTCCTGTTTTGAGATTTTTAAAATCTTCTTTTGACTTTTTTTTTCTTTGACCCACTAGTTGCTCAGGAGTGTGTTGTTTAGTTGCTATGTATTTGTAGCTGTCCCAGCTTTTTCTTATTGTTGATGTTTACTTTCATACCTTGTGGTAATAACGGATTCTTGGTATGATTTCAACCTTAAATTTGCTAACATTTGTTTCTTGTCCAATCATATGGTCTATCCTGGTGAATATTTTGTACATTTGAGAAGAATGTATATTCTGCAACTGTTGGATGGAATGTTCTATAAATGTCTTTTAGGTCTGTATGTTATAATATATGGTTTAAGTCCAACAACATTTCTTCATTGATTTTCTGTTTGATGACCTACCCATTGTTGAAAGTGGAGTATTAAAGTCTCCTACTGCTATAGTAGCTTTGCTTATTTTTCCCTTCAGATCTGTTAGTAATTGTTTAATAAATATAGATGTTCTGATGTTATGTGTGTATATACCTAATATTGCTTTATCTTCCCAATAAATTAACCCCTTTATCATTATATATGAACCATTTTTGTCCCTTGTTACCATTTTTGGCTTAAAATCTATTTTGTCTAGTGGGTTTATTTTTATTCTTCCTTCTTTGTTCTTTTAATTCAACCTAAGAGATTAGGGGGTTGGGAAAAAGGCAGTTTTCAGAGAGCCTTTCATCTCTCTTTTAATCACCAGTGCTGTTTTTTTTAGGAATGAGGATAAATTGGTCATCAACACCTAGTGAAAATAACAGTGAAATAGAATGACTATAATTGGTTTCAATAATACAGTTTTAATATCTATATTTCAACATTTTACTAGTTGTATACTTATATTTTATATGACTTAATTGTACAACCTTAGGTCCACAAGCCAACATTTTAGGTTTCAATTTTTTTATTCACTGCATGAATATAGTAGGAAAGCACTGTGTGGTTTGATTTTTATTTCAATGGTTTTGACAAATAATTATTTGCAAGAGAATTACTTAACATACAAGGATATATGAAAGAAACAGGTTGTAGTCAGGTTCAATTTTTATATAGAAATTAGAGATTCAAATGAAAGACATATGAAAATCTTGGGGAAATGTATTTGCTCTTTTCTTCTTTAAACATTGTTTCTCATTTTGTTAATAATTCAGGATCAATATGAATGATCATTGTTTTAGGACCTAGCTCTATCTCCTATTTGACTGTGTCTAATTATTATTAGATTTGAAATCAAATTAATAAAGCATATTTAAAAGTGTGCAAGGTAGAACTGACCAGTTTCTGATGACATTCCAAAGGAATCTTTGTTACATGAAGTGCACAAGCTTTAAGTATTATTTTCACGACATGCATTCAAAAACTTCCTTACTGACCTTTTTGCCAATTCTTTTCTTTTTTAAGCTTTTTTAGTTAATTAATAAGGGGTGACATTGGTTAATAAAAATTATATGGATTTCAGGTGCACAGATCTGCAATATACAATATATGATATATTGCATTCTGTGTTCACTACCCCAAGTCAAATCTCCCTCCATGATATTTACCCTCTACCTCCTTAACCCCTTTTCCTCCTGCAATTCTTTCTTTCTTCTTCATTGATTTAAAAGAGAGAGACAGAGAGAAGAAGGAAGAAAGAGAGAGGAGAAGAGAGAGAGAGAGAGAGAGAGAAGGATCAACAATGTTCCATTTCATTGTATACTCATTGATTGCTTTTCCTAATTGCCCTGACTGGGGATCAAACCCACAACTTTGATGTGCTGGGATGGTGCTTTATCCACTGAGCAACCTGGCCAAGGCCCCTCCTGCAATTCTTAAATAAAGATTATGATAGAAAAAACATTAAATAATAATATAGGAAAAGTTTTAAAAACTGAATCTTTTTGGAAAGAAGTATAATAGATCCAATTTAGAAAAATGTATTTCCCTGTGTTTCAAAACAGCTTTAATTATAATCTAACATTTTGTAAGAACTATATAGGTGTGATTCAGTCTGAATGTGACATTTTACCAAATTGAATTCATCAAAATAAGACCATATATGTGGTTAGAAGATAAAGTACTGAAATGTATTTTGAAGAACTTTGTATTCATTTGGCAGTTAAATGTCTCACCTAGTCCAAAGCTTATTTAACTGACAAACAGAGGTTGCTTTTTATTTCAAAGAGAAGTAAAACAAAGCTTGTATTGTTTCCACATATTCACTGCATCATTCTGGCATGTCTTTGTTTCGGTATGACTCACTGAACAGAAAGGACCACCTTTCACTACTGAAAAGAGCAACTTGTTTAAACAGAGCATTGTTAATCCAATGTAGTTGAAACAGCAGGTGACTTGGGTGACTATTCAGCTATATTTTACTATGCATTCATGCCTGTGAGTTATTCCTAGGAGTTACAGTATGTGAAAAATGAAGTAAAGTAGAAAATAATGATCAAAAGTATATAATACTTTAAGCAATGCATTGTTAATCATCATGGACTATACTGCAAGACTATTTCAATTCTTACTAGTTTATAGATAGCATAATGTTTTGTAATGTTAAACAAGTGAGTTAACTGTTGGAAGTAGTTTTGTCTCACTCAATCTGTAGATTTCAGTTAAGAGACTTGAGTTACAATACCTTTTCCACACATATTTGTTGTCGTACTCTTTATGCCTCTTCAAGTTGCACTTTTCTCTTTGGTCAGATAAAGATATTATATATATATATATATATATATAATATATATATATATATTTGTGTGTGTGTGTGTGTGTGTGTGTTCCAGGAACCTCTTAGAAAGAGGATTCCTTATGCACAAAAATGATCATAAATTCCTTATACATGGTTACTAGCCAAACAGACCAATAGATAGACATTATTATAAACAAAGCAAAGAAAGAAAGAGTCAGCAGAGGTAAAAGATGACTACAAACTTTTGACTTGAGTAGATATTTGATATATAAAATACCTTTATTTCTATTTCTCAAGTGCAACATGATCTGCTTTGTGTTATTCTTATCATCACTAGTCATAAAAAAGACATTATCATAATAAAGCAATAATTGAAGTATCAAAGGAAGAAAATAATTTATAGTTCTTTTTTGAGTGGCATGAAAAGTGTTACTAATTTTTTTTTAAGTGTCACTAAGCCCTGGCTGGATAGCTTGGTTGGTTACAGCATTGTTTCAATTTGCAAAGGTTGTGGGTTTGATCCCCAGTCAGGGCACATACAGGAACAGATCAGATGTTTCTGTCTTGTTTTTTCTCTCTCTCTCTCTAAAAGAGTCAGTTTAAAAAATGTCATTAAAAATTAATGAGCCTGACCAGGTGGTGGTGAAGCGGATAGAGCATCAGACTGGGATGCCGAGGACCCAGGTTTGAGACCACGAGGTCGCCAACTTGAGTGCAGGCACATATGGTTTGAGCAAAAGCTCACCAGCTTGGACCCAAGGTCGCTGGCTTGAGCAAGGGGTTACTTGGTCTGCTGTAGCCTCATGGTCAAGGCACATAAAAGAAAGCAATTGATGAACAACTAAGGTGTTGCAACGAAAAACTGATGATCGATGCCATTCCTGCCTGTCTGTCCCTATCTACCCCTTTCTCTGACTCACTCTCTGTCTCTGTAAAAAAAAAAATTAATAATAGGAAAAACCACCTGACCTGTGGTGGCACAGTGGATAAAGTGTCAACCTGGAAATGCTGAGGTTGCCAGTTCGAAACCCTGGGTTTGCCTGGTCAAGGCACATATGGGAGTTGATGCTTCCAGCTCCTCCCCCCTTCTCTCTCTCTGTCTCTCCTCTCTCTCTGTCTCTCCCTCTCCTCTCTAAAATGAACAAATTAAAAAAAAAGGAAAAACCACCTGCCTTTATACTAATAAAACATTAGTGATTACCTGAATAATATATTTTTTAACGTTCTCAAACAATATTAATAAAATACTGTATATATATCACTACAGTATTAAAAGTCTATATATAATCTACATGTAAATATATCTACTATATATAAAAATAAACACACACACAGATATATATAATGTATGTGATATGATAAATCAGTGGAAAAAATATTTATTTAATCAACAAAACTTTATTGCATGTATAATGGATGCCCAGAAATGTTCTAGGACTAAGACAATTCTAGCTCTCACATTATTTTTTTTTAACCTAAAGAAACATTATACAAGGAGAAAACTAAGTAATAGCTTGGGACTAATTTTTTATGAGCTGGTTTAGGAAACCACCAGAGTTGTACATAGAGTTAGTGAAGAAAATGGAGGAAATAAAAGCATTCTAAAGGATTGTGTATGTGTGTGTAAGAATTAATTTAAATTAATAATAAAGGAATACTTATTTATTTTTGACTTTTAACAGAAAAGTAACTGTAGGGCATAAAATAAAAGTATAGATTTCCCAATTAGTAAATAAGGGAAAAAGAATAAACACTCTACTACTTCTGGAGCTTCAGCTGGGCATGCATACGCCGACTGCAAAGTTGTGGGCATGTGACTTAAAAAGTCTTGCCAGTAGATTGTGAGTAGAAGTAATTTGTAAAATTTTTGTTATATTTTAAAGAAAAATTGCCTGCCTTGATTTTCTTAATTCTGCAGGCTGAATACAAACAGATTCACATGCTAGCTTTGTTCATAAAGTCAAAAATAAAGCCTGAGATGTTGCAAAACAACTGAACGGAAAGAAAGTGGGTGCCTGCATGGCTGTGTGGAGCAGAGTTACCCTGGAAATCTAAATTACTCATCTTGGGACTGTAATGTATGGAAAATACAAATGCTTTTTTTCTTTTAATCAATGTTTTTCTTAATTTTTTTATTTTTTTATTTTATTTATTCATTTTAGAAAGGAGAGAGAGAGGGAGAGAGAGAGAGAGAGAAGAGAGAGAGAGAGAGACAGAGACAGAGAAGGGGGAGGAGTAGGAAGCATCAACTCCCATATGTGCCTTGATCAGGCAAGCCCAGGGTTTCGAACCGGCAACCTCAGCATTTCCAGGTCAACGCTTTATCCACTGCGTCACCACAGGTCAGGCACAAATGCTTATTCTAATAAAGCCACTGTACTTGGGATCTCTATTACTACAGCTGAGCTTTTCCAAGGAATTAGAAAAGTTAGTACCGGAAGTGGGGTGCAACCATCACAAAATCAGAAAAGATGCAATATTGGCATGAAAAGCAGGTACACACATACAAAGAGGACACAAATAGAGTAGTCTAGAAAAATGGTTGCCATTCATTGTTAAAAATGTTTGGTGAAAATATTACTTGTGATGATTTGCAAAACAAGTTCCCTACTAAGCTTGTACCTTGAGATAAAATAGTTGGAAATTTTCAAGCAGATAAAATGAGGAGAGTTTACAGCACAGCATTCAGTAAACAGATACTCTTAAGACTAAAAACAAACAAAAAACCCCCACACACAAAAACTTTGAGTGTGGTATTAGAACATGACATACACTATAATCAAGTAAATCTGCAGATTACTATGTTTTCAAGGAATATGTTACCAAATTAGCCATCAGCATAGCCTGGACAAATAAAATTGTAAAGCCTGAAGCAGCCCTCAAGGAATGCTACTTTTCAACATTCACTTAAGGGTTGACATAGACTGTAAGAGACAAGGAACAGCTCTCAGAAGGCAACGCCAGAGGCCAGCAAGGACCATGGACAAAGGAGTTCCTCAAGGAGAGCAGAATCAGGGGACAGCCAGATAGACTAATTAAGGATTCTCTCCACTGCGAGCGAGTATGAACAACTGTGGCCTAACAGTGAAAATTGCTCTAGATCATTTCTCCAGTGTGTTTCTCATGCTTCCCTTATCCAAATTGGAGTTTCTAGGACAGTTACCCTGTTCCTGTGTAAAAGGTTCTGGGATCAATTTCAATGTGTGGGTGTGGAGATTTCCTCCACATCACCAAACAATGCTTAGGACACCCACTGGGTGTCCTACCATTCAACTCAATTTTCACACTATCTACCTGGGGATAGCATGAGATTCCACAGGTTAAGGCTCAGTCCCACAAAACTGTCCCTGAGTTGCAAGCCCAGTATAGCACTTGCTGACCAGCCAGCTATAGATTTGAGGTTCCAACAACCCAGCTCTTTGGGTTTAATTGTTAGAATGGCTCACAGAACTCAGAGAAGTACAGTGGTACCTTGAGATATGAATTTAATTCGTTCTGTAACCTAGCTCGTAAGTCAGTCATCTCGTATATCAAACTGCTGATACTGGACCCGTGCGCCAACTAGCGGCAGCTTCCCGAATCACAACTCATATCTCGGAATTTCGCTCAGATCTTGAACAAAAATACGGGCCAAGTCACAGCTCGATTCTTAAAAAAAAAATTGTATGTTGGTCTGTTTATATCTCAAGGTACCACTGTATTTTATTTACTAGACCACTGGTTTATTATAAGACAGTATAACTCAGAAACAGGCAGATGGAAGGGGTGAATAAGAAAAGGTGTGTGGAAGGGATATGGAGCTTTCGTAACCTTTCCAGGTGTATCACTCTCAGCACCTTTTCAATAGTGACACAAAAAGTCAGACAAACTGCTAAATCATGACTTTAAACCCAGGAGAGGGCTGAAGTCACACAGCAACTAAGTGATCTGAAAGATAAGAAGAGAAAAATACCTGCAGGGAGAGAGGGATGTGAGTCCTTTACCTGGTACAGCTGCAACCAAGCACACTAAGAAGAGTCCAGCCAAGGAGCTCAGCTAAAGAATCAGTGGGAGCCAAGCGTGAGCTGCTGAGAGTGTGGAGATGCTGGGGGCCATGGATATAAGGGAAGTTCCCACCCTCTTACAGCCTCTTCCCCAGGAATCTCACCTGGCTTACACAGAAAGACTGGTGAGAGTCCTAAGAAAGCAGCTTATTGGTGTTGGCCTGGGTGAGGGGAATAGAAGTCCAGGTAGAAAAGGTAAGAAGTCCTGTGTGAATCCTATCTGCTCATCTTCAGGAGAATTTTTTTTGCTGTGATATACTGATTATAACCATAGCAACAACAACAAAAAATAACCCACAGCTAATTCAACCCCTTTCTAGATGGACTCAATTCCCCCAAACAAAGTTCTGGTATAATTAAAGGTACATGCAAACATAGAAACTATTTGTCCAAGTTTCTGTTTTTACACATGTCCAACTCACATGAGACACACAGAAAGGCAAGGAAAAAAAATCATCGTACCAAGATAAAAGCAATCAATAGAACCAAATTCAGATATGGTAGATATGATGGAACGATAAGAAAGAAGAATTTAAAATAACTGTGACTAATATGTTAAAAACTTTAAAGGAAAAGATTGACCACATACAAACACAGATAAGCAGTTTTAGCAGAGAGATGGAAGCTATAACATGGAATGAAACAAAAATGTTAGAAATGAAAATATAGTAATAGAGATAAAAATAACATTAAAAGGCTCATTAGAGGACGTGATACAATTGAGGAAAGAATTAGTCAATAGGCTAACTGGCATTAGATCTATAGGCATTACTCAAACTGAAACACAAAGATATAAACTGTATTTCTCAGTTATTGGTAGTGGAAGTGCAAAATGGTACAACCACTTTGGGAAAGAGTCTGGTTACTTTTTCTTTTTCTTTTTTTTTGTATTTTTTCTGAAGCTGGAAACAGGGAGAAACAGTCAGACAGACTCCCGCATGCGCCCGACAGGGATCCACCCGGCACGCCCACCAGGGGGCGCCGCTTTGCCCACCAGGGGGCGATGCTCTGCCCCTCCGGGGCGTCGCTCTGCCGCGACCAGAGCCACTCTAGCACCTGGAGCAGAGGCCAAGGAGCCATCCCCAGCGCCCGAGCCATCTTTGCTCCAATGGAGCCTTGGCTGCGGGAGGGGAAGAGAGAGACAGAGAGGAAGGGGGGGGGGATGGAGAAGCAAATGTGCGCTTCTCCTATGTGCCCTGGCCGGGAATCAAATCCAGGTCCCCTGCACGCCAGGCCGATGCTCTACCTCTGAGCCAACTGGCCAGGGCTGGTTACTTTTTCTAGTTAGGCATACACTTACCATATGATCCAGGAATTTCACTAATTATCCAGGAGAAATAAAAACATGTTCACACAAAACCTCTATGTCAATATTTATAAAAGTTTTATTCAAAATTGTTAAAAATCAAGAAAAAAAGACAAATATCTTTCATGGATGAATAAACAAACGTGGTACAATGGAATACTACTCAGTCATAAAAAGGAACAGACTTGACACACACAAACCATCTGGTTGAATCCTGAAAGCACTGGTAAGCAAAAGACACTAAAACTACAAACCTACATACCACAGGATTTCACTTACACGACATTCTGATAAAGGCAAAACGATATAAATTTGAAAAACTAATTAGTGGTTGACAAAGGTTGGAGGAGCAGTTTACTACAAAGGGGCAACATGAAAAAATTGGGGAGGATGATGGGGCTGTTCTCATATTTGATGGTAGATATATGACTCATTTATTAAAATGCTTAAAATCAAGACTCCAAGTAGTAAATTTTTTCTTTAAGTAAAAAAAAACTAGTTTAAAAGAAAAATATAAATTGTTCATGTTGCTGTACACAGTTTGAAATTGGAGTAGTTTTAGGGTTGGTGATATCTAGCAAATATATTCTACATACAATTCAAATTTAATCTTACATGTCTGAATGATTACAGTGTAAAAGCCTAAGAGTACTTCTTCAAACAGTCCTCCTTATAGAGAGCACTAAATTAGACCTTGAATGAGCTTCTGTCTTGTTCTGTGACCTAGGCAGGATCAACATAATGTGCATTATAATATTTACTAATTAAAAAATACAAAGTTTCTTAACAAATCTTAATCCTTTTATTCTTTCTCACAAATACTCATTTGTCACGCTTTTTCTGTCATTTTATGAGGCATGCGATTGTTAATTCATTGAAGAATGCTTGTGGGTGTGCTAAAGAACTATATGATGGGCTGGGAACAGGCTGTCCTTACCTAAGTATGTTCCAAGTGACATAATTACATGACTTAGCTATTCAATTCACATTGTCTCCAAAGGAATAATGGTGAAAATATTAAATTATAATCAACTTTATTATATTTCTAAAAATACTATTAAATACTTCCATAATTATTTGAATAATGTGCACACACACAAAATAAGTAAAATCATGGATATTTTAAGCACTGTGTAAACCATTTTTCAACTAGTGTTCACTTTAGGATTCATTACTCGTAGGTAAAGTTACCCCAATGTCACTAATCACTAGCTTTGAAATCTAGACCTAAAGATATTAATGCAGATATTCTATAAGAGTCTGAAGTGGGACTCCCTCTTTCATTCCCAACCCATAATATATCAATGTTACAAATAACCTTTTAGGAAAAACCCCTCTGCCCATTATTTAAAGCCAGAGGAAATCATAGAAACACATTACAAAAAGGGATTCTAAATACACTGATGAGTTTCTGACTGATTGAAGCATAACATAGTTTTCTTTTTAATGTAGTATCTAGGATTTAATCTTCAGAATCAACATG
Organism: Saccopteryx bilineata; assembly: GCF_036850765.1. Taxonomy (NCBI): domain Eukaryota; kingdom Metazoa; phylum Chordata; class Mammalia; order Chiroptera; family Emballonuridae; genus Saccopteryx; species Saccopteryx bilineata. The sequence continues at coordinate 36,796,436 of NC_089500.1, forward strand.
CAGTTAAAAAATGAGACAGTTGTTGGACAATTAGGCAAATATTTGTATTTGCTTAATTTATTTTGATAGATGTATCAAATCATATCAGTAATACCAAAAGTTTATTATCTCAAGATTAAGGATAAATTAGGTTAGAGCTACATGTCCAAAGCAGAATTCCTGTCTTACTAGATCAAATGTTCTCTTTAGTGTTTCTTCTTTGTGTTGCACACACCTTCTGATACACTTCTACTCTAAGCCACACCATCTCTGACTCATTCTTTTCTCTTCTTCCTTTATCACCACCCTCTATTTGTCCTGCAGTTGTTCAGTCCTGTATCTGCATTATCTCCTGAATGAATCTATTCCTTTTTAATGCTTTTTTCGCCACTACAATGTTTCTGGTCCTCAATATTTCTCTGACTTCTCTCTGCATGAAGTTTTGCCTTTGTTTCCTGCCCAGTATCTCTTCCTCTAGAATTAGGGTCTTCTAGATATTTTAGTCCTCATCCTAAATCTACTTGTGTGGAGGGTCTTTTTCCCAACCTCCCCTGAAATAGTCTATGACCAGTTAAAAGAAATATGACCATGTCTAGATCAGATCTCACTTTATAAGAAAGTTTTCTTTCTTGCTTGTTTTTGTTTTTGTTTTTAAATGCTAGGGCAAAACATTTCCATTACTCAAGTGGCAGAAGAAAGACACTGATGTTTTCTTTAGAAGGAATATGCAGCAGCAGAATGAAGTTTGGATTTGATGAAAGAGGAGATAGTCTGACCAATCAGAAGAGCATATGATAGTTAGGGGAAAGGTAATTAAAGCCTGAGCAAGTCAAAGGTGGCTGTCTTGGTGAGGGAATGAAAGAAACAGACTGAAAAAGTGTCCAATAGAGAAAATCTACCAAATTCTAGTTGTTTAAGGAGGGAACCACCAATGACAAGTTTCCACTCTTTGTGATGAAGAGGATGAAAATGCCAGTAACAGATGAAGGGAAGAGCAGGTGTTGGAGGCATTGTGGATTATCGATAGGCTTTACATGTAAAAGATCAGGTTTGCATCTGTTTCTGTCACTTGATTCTATCTAATAACAAACAGATGTAATTTCTTTCTGCCTTAGTTTGCGCATCTATATCCTGGGGTGGAAATGCCTACCTAAAGAGGATTGTTATGAGGATTGAGTCAGCAACTACATGAGAAGCACCTGCCACACAATGAGTTCTAGACCAATAAATGGAAGTTATTATTATTATTATAAGGAAATAAGCAGCATCCTAATTATTAATCAGCAGTTAGTCCGTCTATCTGTACTAGAACGGACGTATCATGCAGTATTTACATGAGGTATTTAACATTCCAGGGGGACTGACCTGGCTAGTTAAGAGTCTAGCAGTCCATTCATGAAAGATGATCTGTCTTTGGAAAGACGCTTCCAGGAGGTTTACTCAGCTCATCTGCTTTGCTTGTGATTTGAGGTAATTTGGAAAGGATCCATAAAACCAGAAAGGAAACTGCAGGAAGGCAGGTTGAGGAATCTAGGTGGGAGCTGTCTGTGGAGGAGTCAGGGAGGACACATTAACGAGAGGTTCATGAAGGCATGAGCTGGGGGCCTGAGGGTGGGGGCAGAGGGAATCTGCCGGGGCCAGGGCCAGTGCAGTAGACTGGGTGTGGTGTGTGAGCTGTGGGCAGGCCCCGTGCAATCACCATAAAAAGAGGGAGGTGTCTGGGAAGGGCAGGCAGCAGGAGGGTGGAGGTGTGGGAGGGGCAGGGTTGAGAATGACAAATGAGAAATCACTGGGCCTAGGAGGTGGGGTTCTCCCAGTAAAATCATTTGCAGTTGCTCTAACTGGCTTGGGTGTCCTCCTTTATATGGTGACTCTGCTTCCTTTCCAGTTGACTTTAGTCACCCCATTACTCACCTGAGGAGCTGGAAGGCTTCCTGCCACTCTGGGAGTGACAGGCACAGAACAGTTGTGTCTGATTTGCTTAAGCAAGCACAAGCAGGATTGCACAACTCTGGGACACAGAAGATGGTATCAGGAATGGGACAAACATAATATCAGGGTGCGACAGAATTATTACTTGATTTAATTATATTGCAAAAATGTGTTACCCATGAAATTAGGTGCATGATACATACATAAGTATGTATTAAGGCTTTTGTGATTAAAATATATTTTTATTCAGTATTTTAAATTATAACATATAGTACTATGTGGTTGATATTTAAGAAATAGGGAGGAAGAGCAGAAAGGATCATTAGAGTGAAGTGGATGGCTTCACTGTATCAGCCAGAACCGGGTTCAAATTCAAGTTCTGCCACTTGGCTGTGTGGTTTTCGTAGCATTGTTTAACCTCTTTAGGCCTTACTTACCTCAGCCACAGAGAGTGAAAAGGAATACCTATTAAAGGGGTGTTGTGGGGATTAAATAAAATATCTAACAGAGCCAGATAGAGTATATACTTAACAAATGACAGCTGTTATTACTAAGTTTTAAGTTAAGTGCTTTTTTTTTTTTTTTTTTTTTTTTTTTTATTTTTACGAAGCTGGAAACGGCGAGAGACAGTCAGACAGACTCCCGCATGCACCTGACTGGGATCCACCTGGCACGCCCACCAGGGGGGCAACGCTCTGCCCCTCTGGGGCGTCGCTCTGTTGCGACCAGAGCCACTCTAGCGCCTGGGGCAGAGGCCAAGGAGCCATCCCCAGCGCCCGGGCCATCTTTTGCTCCAATGGAGCCTTGGCTGCGGGAGGGGAAGAGAGAGACAGAGAGGAAGGAGAGGGGGAGGGGTGGAGAAGCAGATGGGCGCCTCTCCTGTGTGCCCTGGCCGGGAATCGAACCCGGGACCCCTTGCACGCCAGGCCGACGCTCTACCACTGAGCCAACCGGCCAGGGCGTTAAGTGCTTTTTCTTATAGTTATCTCACACATCTTTTCAAAACTATCAAAGAGGAGTGTGATCACAGTTTCAAAGAGTAAGGGAACAAGGTTAAATTGGTTGCTATTTGCTGGAATTATACAACGGATAGGTAGTAAAGCCAGAAATAAAGTTCAAGTCTTTTGACTTTATAGCCCAATGCCCTTCCTGTAGTCCCCAACCCCTGGGCTGTGGACCGGTACCGGTCTGTGGGCCATTTGGTACCGGTCTGTAGAGAAAGAATAAATAACTTACATTATTTCCATTTTATTTATACATATTTAAGTCTGAATGATGTTTTATTTTTAAAAAATGACCAGATTCCCTCTGTTACATCCATCTAAGACTCACTCTTGATGCTTATCTCTGTCACATAATACATTTATCAGTCCCACCCTAAAGGCCGGTCTGTGAAAATGTTTTCTGACATCAAACCTGTCTGTGGCCCAAAAAAGGTTGGGGATCACTGCTGTACATGACATAGAGACACAGCAAAAAAGGAATCAAGGTCACTCACTATTCAGCATTTATTCAATCTGGTACTTCATTTCACAGTATAGTGTAAAAAGCACTGCATATTCTAACTCTATGGAATGAGTCAGAGCCTGAATTGGGGGCAGTCATTTTGGCTTGAGAACATTTTCTATAGATCTACTCAGCCCTGTAGCACTGAATATCTAGAACAATCCCTGCTTCACTCGCAAGGAGGAAGGTGTCTCAGGACACAGGCGTATCATAGATTTGGTCAAAGATGTGTGACAGGGGGCGAAAGTATGGGTGGGGTAAAGGCCTCTCTTGCTGCAGCCTGTTATTTTGAAAAGCAGATAGTTGCTATAAAAATGTTTTTTGTTTTTACCTGTGAAATGACAGTGATGACAGTAAACCTGTATTCTTTCTAACAAAAAAATTCAATACAGAAAGATGCCAGGCACTTTTGAGAAGCCCCTGCATATATGGAAGCTTAATCTAGTCTAAGAAATTTAACATCAAATAGGACATCAGCCTGACCAGGCGGTGGCGCAGTGGATAGAGCATCGGACTGGGATGCGGAGGACCCAGGTTTGAGACCCCAAGGTTGCCAGCTTGAGCATGGGCTCATCTGATGTGAGCAAAGCTGACCAGCTTGGACCCAAGGTCGCTGGCTTGAGCGAGAGGTTGCTCGGTTTGCTGTAGCCCCCACAGTCAAGGCACATATAAGAAAGTAATCAATGAACAACTAAGGTATTACAATGAAAAACTGATGATTGATGCTTCTCATCTCTCTCTGTTCCTGTCTGTCCCTATCTCTGACTGTTTCTCTGTCTCTGTGTAAAAAAAAATTAAAAATAATTTTTTAAAATAGGACATCAGTGGGTTCCAAATGTTACCTCCACCCCTGTTATGTTGCTATCCTGGCTGGAGCTCATTGCCCTTAAAATAAAGCCCAAATATTTAAGTATTGCTAGAGAAATGCTGCCAAGCTATGTATCCTCATCTCTTGGTACTGTCGACCTCAAACTCTGTGTTCAGCCATATCAAACCAGGTCAAGCCTCTTGATGTCTGTCCTGCAGATACCCATATTTCCCCATGTATAAGATACTCCCACATATAAGACACACCTTAATTTTGGGGCACAAAATTTGAAAAAAAATGTATTACATAAAGTTATTGAACTTAAGTTTTATTCATCATGAAATTCATCTAACTCATCACTGTCAAAACTCCCATCCAGCCTGACCTGTGGTGGCGCAGTGGATAAAGCGTTGATCTGGAAATGCTGAGGTCGCCGGTTCAAAACCCTGGGCTTGCCTGGTCAAGGCACATATGGGAGTTGATGCTTCCTGCTCCTCCCCCCTTCTCTCTCTCTCTCTCTCTCTCTCTCTCTTCCCTCTCTCTCTCCTTTCTAAAATGAATAAATAAAAATTAAAAATTAAAAAAAAAACTCCCATCCATTAGCTTGTCCTCATCTGTGTCTGATGACAAATCACTGTCTTCATATGTTGCCTCATCCTCAGTTCCATCTATGGCATTTGAAATGCCACACTTCTACAACCACTGTATAAAATGTACCCAGTTTTTAGACCCTAAATTTTTTGAAAAAAGGTGCATCTTATACATGGAGAAATATGGTAAATGCTGTTTCTTCCACTCTCCTCCTTCTCTTGGTCATTCTAATTTTTCAGAGAGCAACATGAAGGTCATTTCCACCAGTTTGTCTTCCTATAACACCCATCCTTGAAGACTGGGTTGGGCTTCCTGGTGTGTGTGCCTGATGGCCACTCCCCTTCCCTGGCCTTGGCTCCTCTCACCCCCCTCCACCCCCCACCCCACCCCCACCCCCACCCCATGCCTCTTCCTGAAAGCAGGACTCACAGCTCCCCTGTCCAGCACTTTTACCCAGGGCCTAACCATGCACCTGGCACACACAGAGCAGGACCTCCAGAGATATTCTTGCTGCACGAGAAACCTCATACATTTGTGTGAGATACCCGTGTCTCGGGGAGAAAATCACATTTATAAGCAGAGCTTTCCAGAAAACTGTAGTCAGTCATAATACTGCAAATATGCATGATTATCATCTCTGTATTTTTTGCTTTTGAATGATAAATATTCTACTAGTTCTGAGGATTTGCACCAATTGTGAAAACAAGCAATATTAAACAGGACAGTAGATGGCTCCTGTTTAAAAGTTATGACAGTAACGTTCAGGAATTAAAGGGTTTGACCAAGAACTTCTGTTTTAAAAACAATATAAGTTGGAAAGTAAAAGAAATGATTTTACTTTAAAAACAAAGAAAGATAATATGATCATCTTCTAAGTATAAATGAAATGAACACTGTGTTTGGTCCTCATATGATTACAATGAGAAGTAATTGAAATACATATTAGTAAGAAATAGATGTAGTACCAGGTATTTGTACAGAAGGGATGTGCCTTTTCTGGTTATGAAGTAAGCTTTTTTCCAAAATACTCATAATTTGTCCTATTTGTAGATTGTTTCACCTCAGAAAAACCTACATTTGAGTCATTATAGCTGAGCTATTATATCCTTTTAATTGTTGAGGCTCATGTAAGTTAAGCAGGTGTTTAGTCTCATTTGTCTCTCGCAAATCAGTGGTGTCCTTTGAACAAGAGGAAGGAGGGAGGTGAGCATGTATTGATAGAACGACTATGTTGGAGGTGCTTTCATATTCATTTTTTCCTTTTGACAGTCTGCTCAGGGTGCCACATTTACTTTTCATTGTACAGAAAAGAACCAAGCACAGAATAGTTAAGCAGCTTACTCAAGGTGACAGAGTCGGTTTGTGCCAGTCAGGCTGGTCTAATCACTCATGTTTTCTTACATACCAGCGATACATACAGCAGTTGCCTTTGTGTTAACCGAGTCCAAGTCTCTGAGGCCCAGTTTATTATTCCACATGACAGACTGTGTCGGCTTTTTTTCAAATGAGTACTGGTGTGTCTCCAAGGAAAGCCAGATATCAGAACATTTATCAGAATGGCATATTTCTAGGAACAAAGCGTCTGGGTCTGCATTCTGGCTCTATCATTTATTAACTGAGTGAGCTGAGCAAGTTCTTAACTTTGCATTGCAAGTTCTTCAAATAGATATTAACTACGGTAACTCACTGTGTTTTTCTGAGGATTATACATCATGACAAATGGAAATTGTTAAATTCAATATTGAGTATACAGTAAATGCACCTCAAAATCAGACTTTTTATATAAAGCTTGATAATGTGTTTTACTTATCATTATTGATATTTTATTATAATTGCATTAAAACAATATTTTATTAAAGAAATAACTTAGATTTACACATGCAATTGATTTACTAACTTAAATAACACAACAGTGAAACATCTGGACCTTTGATTCGGAATCATTAATTAATACTGACACTTTAGAATCTGTAAACTAAATATAAACACATTTGTTATGTTTACAATTTGTAAGTGAATTTTTCATATGAGAAGTGGTAAGATTTAGAAAATGTTTGAGATTTCTAATATAATATCTTCTTGCATGCCTTTCACTTTTGATTCCTATTCTCTAAAGGAAGCAAACAAAAGTAAACGTTTGCATCATACTTGGTTTTTTTTTTAACTATTCATGTCTTGACATTCTTAATTCCATAACTAAAACATATAGCTATTAACTTGAGCCTACAATCTAGTGATGTCTATGGTTGGTTCTACTTCCCATAGAGATTTCATACTTGTCAAAAACCTCTTGCTTTGTTCTGCTCCTAATTAGGAAATTTAAAGGCAAAGTATAAGGTTCAATATTCCCATTGTTTAAATTGAATTTTTATAAAATCTTATTACAGTTTAGTTAGACCCACCAAAGAAATCTTATTTTATGGTTGAATGCATAATTTAAAGGCAGATGAGCACAAATATAAATCCTTGTCTGACTAATTCAGTTTGTTCTGAAACGGAAGAAGTTAAACAGCTACAGCCTAATTTAATTTTTAAGTGAAGTAAATAAACCTCTGTAGTTCATTGCTTAATTTTTTTAATTTTTAAATTTTTTAATTTTTCTGAAGTGAGAAGCAGGGAGGCAGAGAGACAGACTCCTGCATGCACTCAACCGGGATCCCCCAGGCATGCCCACCAGGGGGTGATGCTCTGCCCATCTGGGCCGTTGCTCCATTGCAACTGAAGCCATTCTAGCGCCTGAGGTGGAGGCCATGGAGCCATCATCAGTGCCCAGGCAAAGTTGCTCCAATGAAGCCTTGGCTGCAGGAAGGGAAGAGAGAGGTAGAGAGAAAGGAAAGTGAAGGGTGGAGAAGCAGATGGTTGCTTCTCCTGTGTGCCCTGGCCGGAAATCAAACCTGGGACTTCCACACGCCAGACCAATGTTCTACTGCTGAGCCAATTGGTCAGGGCTATTACCTAATTTTTTCATGAGTAAGGTAAAAGGCTGGGTGAATTTGCTAAGCATTTTAAAACTAAGTTATGCCATGCCTTTCTAAACCCCACTTGCAGATTCTAGGTCCATTTGCATATGATGCTAGTAAAAAAAAATGAGTATTGACTCCTTAGTCTCTATGCCTTGCTTTTTCACCTGGGAGAAAGCTGGTCATGCTACTTCCCCACCCATCCAAGGCTGCAAATCTTTCTTCATGCAAGTTTTCAAAAACATTTTGTAATTAGTATCTGAATGAGGGCAGCTCAGGCACTTATTGACTAGAACAAGTCCACAAATTTAAAAAGAGAACAGCAAAAATTCACAAAATAAAAATGACACAAAGTCCTAGTTTTTCATTTTAAACTTATTTATAAAAAAGCTTTTAAAAAAGGTTAAAAAAAAGCTAAAAAAAGAAAAGCTTATATATTGTATTCCTTTAATAGGACATTTACTTCTGTCTAACCAGGTAGTAGTGCAGTAGATAGAGTATTGACTTGGGACCCTGAAGACCCAGGTTCAAATCCCTGAGGTGACTGGCTTGAGCGTGGGCTCACCAGCTTGAGCATGAGATCATAGATATAACTCCATGGTCACCAGCTTGAGCCCAAGGTTGCTGGTTTGAGCAAGAGGCCACAGGCTCAGCTCACACCCTGGGTCAAGGCACATATGAGAAAGCAATCAATATACCACTAAAGTGCTGCACTACGAATTGATGCTTCTCATCTATCTCCCTACCTGTCTCTCTCTCTCAAAAAAAAAAAAAAAAAAAAAAAAGGCCCAGAAATTTCTTCAGGTAGCGAGAGTCACAGATGTACATAGCTTCAGTACCTGCTTCTCTTGCTGTGCATTTTGCATTTTTATACTATCAAGCATCCTCATATGAGATTTGTTTCCCCTGGGAGGCAATAAAGTAACTTTTCTCAGATGAACTAAAGGTGAAACTAATGTAAACAGAGCTGTCAAACTCTCATGATAAGAGACTTCCAGAGTTTAAACTTTCCAGACAAATCCAGCAGTGTCAAGGACAACATGTGGGGTTTTGATACGGATACCAATCTCTAGGAAGGCATTCTGGGATCCCTCCCTCAATTATAACGAGTACACTGCCACCACCGCCCAGTGGCAAGTTGCAAAACGCAATCAAGTTATTCCAGATTATCTCAACTGTCAATCAGGACTTTCCCCTGGATCTACTCTGACCTCAGAAAACTAATGGGGCAAGTTTCAACATGGAGGAGCTATGGGCTTGGATGCAGGGTGGAGAATTTTACGTAGATGGGTGCACAGAAACCATCACTAGCAGGAAACCTGGGAGAGACCCAGAGGCTGCAGTAACAGTTTGATTGCTACTTCACTGTTCAGAAAACGGGTATTGACTGCAGGGGAGAAACGTAACCTGCTTTAGTCCGTGGAAATATTAATCATATACCTACACTTCACATTTCACTTTTAAACTTTATACCTGCACTTAATTCACCTGTCAAATGTTTTCGCTTCGATGTAGTCAAATAGTTTTGCTTTTAGAAGGATTTTTACAATTTACATTTAGGAAGTGTGCATTTTTATTTTGACCAGACTACTAGATTCACACTTCAATATGGGTTTGAATGTACCAATAGAAGATTTTTTTTTTGCTAAGTGGGAGAGGTGACCTGATTCTTTGACCTGGCATCCCTGGCTTTGTCACCAGTTTGCAAGCTCTACAATGAAGTCAGTCAGTGGTGAAAGGAGCATCAAAATTCAGCTGGAGTCTTGGAAGAAAATCAAGCTTTATCTGCTTATATAAATCTAAAAGGCAGTGTAGGATTTCTGAGCTCTTCAGATCAGGACGGTACTTGGCCTCGAAGAATAAAGACCCAAGAGAGGAGAGGAGGAGCTAGTGGTAGCAGAGTTGCTTTGATGTCACAGAGAAAATCTTAGATCTGCACAGCAGAGTCAAAGGGCGGGAGAGAACATTATCAATGTAATTGTCTTGTTGAAAGCAATTTATTGCCAAGATCCAAAGTTAAATTTTCAATTAAAATCCCAATTTTTGTTGAGTCACTCAAAAGGAAGTGATTTTCACTCTTATTCAAAATGTGTGAAAAGTAGAGACAACATAAGCAATACCTCAAAGAATTTACTTAGATGAAGCTCTTTACCCTAAATAAAATAAATGGCAATTTTTCTTCTTCCCCATTATAAAGTCAATATCCATATAATAACATTACATAGGAGTCGAATGCAAGTATGGTACTGCTGTAGGTCTTTAAGGGTACTAGAAAGTAAAGGCAAAATAATCTCAGAAGTTTAGGAAATCATTTGCAATATTGCCACTTGAAATCATAGCAATCACTATTTAATATAACCATTTTTTTGATGGGCAAGAAGTCAGTATGCTCAGTACAGTTTAAGAATAAGAACCATAAGAGAACAATGCAATAATTTAGAGCCTTTTATTACAAATAATATTTTTAGGTTGAAGAGAAGTCAGCCAATATAAGGTTCTTAGAAGTTAAATGTGTAGCCAAATGGGATGTTTCTTTTGAGAAGTAGTATCTCACTCTGTAGTTGTGAATTTATCTTTTCCCATGATGATAAGTGAGGGAGAGACCAAAGGGAGAAAAGCAAAGGTATGTTTCAGTTGAGAGTATGCCAAAGACACAGTGATTCACAGCGTCTTAATCAGACAGGTGTGACTTCTCACTAAAAAAAATGGTTCACCCCACCCACAATGGAAACTCTTCTTTGCCTAAGCTCAGCATACTAACTACTTTCTAGACATGTCACCATACTTATTCCAGATTGGTAAGAAAATTATGTGAAAATGCTGACCAGAGCAAGTTAAATCATTATATGACTCTAATGCTGGCTTTTTTCAGGTAGACTCAGGTAAATGTGATTTTTTTTTAAACTCAAGGAACTAAACTTCTGCTTTTATGACTTTTCAATTTGTTCTACATTATTTCAACATTTTATATAACCTGTATATTTTTGAGAAAAAATTGTCATAAACATTTCTTTTTCACATTTAATTTTGTAGGGTTACATTTTTAAATACATTTATGGCTTCAAGGAACATTAAGAATCATCTCATTAAACCCCCCAATTTATAGGTGAGAAAATAGAGGCTTTATCTACCACCACACAGGGTTAGGGTTTGGCTAGGACAAAAATCCAGTCTCCTCAGTAATACTTCAATGTTTAAGAACAGAATTATCGCATGAGTTATATAAAATGAATAGACTTTGCAAATTTAGCACTAGTGAAACCTACAGAAAAGTTAGGCATTTGAATTTAAATTCATGGTTTCTCCAAAAGACAGCGCATCAGAATCACCTGAGAAATTTCAAAACCAACCAACAAAATACAACAGTTAAAAGACTCAACAGAGACCTATTGACTTAGAATCTGGTAAGGTTGGCATTATTATATTTAAAAACTCTCCAGGTGTTTCTAAAATCTTAAGTATGAATTAGTGGGTGTTAGTCATGCTTGCTTTCAAAAATGGTGCAGCAGAAAGTAGGCTAAAGTAACCAGTTGAAGTACCCAGCTACTTAAGTAATATAATTGTAAAACTTTAGCTTGGCAAACCCAATAATTTTCAATTTAATCTACTTATTTCATGCTTTTCTGCTGTTGTTATTTCATTACTGGTGTGGGTAAAACAGCCTCTGAGCTTTATTTTAAGTCAACTCTACTGAATTTTTATGTAGAAATTTACAACTAACACCATAATCAAAATAAATGTTGGAAGATTTTAAATTGAGAACTGGGTGTTTTGATGAAATCCTAAATTAATACACAACAGGAATTAATGAAGGCTGCATTTGTTTTTTAGTAGTAGCTTAAGAATGTCTGTAGTTGATTGCTGTTCAAGAATAACATAAACCCAGACACCACAGCATCTTAGACCATGTTATTGATGAAATGGTGTCATGGGTATCAGACAAAATCACAAGCTAAACTTGATGCATAGAAGATACATTTCACATATGATTTATACCTACCAATATTCCAAGATCTTTTCCATTTCTTTTTCTAACTGTTCCCCTACTCATCACTTCAACAAGCTACATAATTAAAAGACCAAGAAAGATGTTTCTGATGGCATGTGTTACATCTTAAGGTCCCAAATAGTAAGGTGACCAACATTTTTACAATGAAAAGGAGGACAAAAATAAATTGAAGAAAAGAATATCGTAAATAAACATTTTATTCATTGCAACAATAATACACTATAATATCAATGCATAACAAAAAACATTTGTAATATTTTATATTATAATTATGCTTACTTGTCTATTAATTTTTAATTATAATTGTAAGAAAAAAATACTCATTTAGATACAAATATGTCACATCACACACAATGGATCAACTCTGCATTGACTGAATACAGACATTTGCAGATTAATCTTCCAATATCAAAAAGGAGGACATGTAGGAGGACACTTTTCGAGGGAGGACGGTACTTACAAAGAAGGACTGTCCTCCCTAAAGAAGGACGATTGGTCACCTGACAGATAAGCCAGAGCCAGGTACTGTGGCCCCTAAGGACAGTCATTAATTCTAGGGGACAACTATAGCATTCTCTCCTTCACATTCCTTCATTCTCTTCGAAGCAACACACCAGTTCTTCTGGAAATTAATGTTCCTTTCATTTTATGTCTGTAGTTTTAGAGGAAAATTTTAATCATATTCTTCTCACCTGAGCACAAAGGTAGACATATGACTGAGGAATATCTGCACGATATCTTGAGGTTGAGGAAAATGGCAGTTAAAAGAAGGGGGAACCCTGTCATCTCTGATGATGAAGAAACAGGCACATAGAGGGACAAAAAATAGGACAAGGTAGAGAGAGTCCCTCAAGTGTTGGAGTCCCTATGCCATCATCCTGTGAGCTCTCTACTCCTCCTCCCCGCCTTCCCACCACCAGATCTTTGTTTTTGTGAATGATTAAGCTTGCTTTATTTATTTATTTATCTAGCTAGCTATTTATTTATTTATTTATTTATTTTTGGCCTTTGAGGTTTTCACTGGGTTTCTATCATTTGCAGCCAAAAGAATTTTAATTCAATAAAAATTCAAAAGCCCTTAGATTTCATATACTGTTTAGGAAAAAAATCACATTATTTAATTTTCTCTTATAATGCACTTGTTAAGGAGATGAGATAGAAGAAAGCAATTTTATTACTGGCTATTCCCACATAAATTTTCACTGCTGGTTATTTTTGGGAAAACAGGAAAAGACCAGCAGGAACAACAAAGCCTCTTAAGAAATGTAGGATTATGCCAAAGGAGGGGTAATAGCTACAAGAATCAATTTCAATAGTTATTTCTGACTATATTTTCTATTTATTATTTTGCATAAATGTAAATAATTGCACACCTCAATTTCTTATAGACCACATTTGCTACTGTATTTTGAGTTCAAAATACCACTGATTTAAAAAAAAATACTTTCCAAGTAAGCTAAATTTATTACACAAACATTTTTAAGTTCTGATAAGATATTAGATATGTTTATCTTTAATTCAAGTTGATGTTATTTTTAGTTAATTATATTAACAAAATCTCATAAGTGATTGGAAATAATCAATGTTCTTTTCTGAACCTGACACTTTCATCCCAATTTATCTATAATCTTAGTTTTGGTTATTATTTGACCTAACATATTAAACATTTTCAAACTTTCGAACAGCAAAATATCCCCAGATGTCTTATGTTCTGAACAATTGCAATGATTTTATTTTCATTGTTTATTAGCTTATCAGACCTGAATTATAATATTTAGTGTAATGTTCAAGTCTATTGTGTCTTTATTGATTATCAGCCTAACTAGCATAGACCATTACAGTTTCAGTCTATAGAGTCAAAAGTGTGAGATATAATCAAAGGGCCAGTGCACTTTTTTGAGCTTGCTAAATGCCATGCTTCTTGCCTCATGTGAAGTCATGAAAAATATGTTGTAAGGCCACAGGTGATGCTGACTATAGTGTTAATTTGTCTTTATGACAGGCATGGGAAAATCTCTGCAGGAATGTGTCTGCATTTCTCGTCAGTAAGTATGTGTTGAGCAGCCACTATATGCTCAGTATTTGAGATAGGAATTGTGAAAGAATCACAGTGTGTATAAGGCATAGTCTCTTTAAATTAATGTACATAAAAACACGAGAAAACAACAAGGAATACGTTATACTTTTCATTAGAATTTCAGCAAAAAAAATACAGGACAAATCTGTTTTCTTGGAAAATATAGTACCATATTTTTTGGAAATATAGTACTCTTGGAAAATGAGTGACATATATATACAGAAAAAATTGAAGAAGGTATTCCTAGTACCAGGCTAACCCCCACCCCCACTCTGAAGTGGAACCCTCCTGTATAATATCCTGATCAAATAATTAATCCATACTCATGTGAGTCCTCATTAGTGGCAAGGACCTTGCCTTGGAGGGAAAGTTATAATTAGAAGTTTTTTTCTTATGTTTGAGATTAATCTGGACTGAAAGTTTGGCACTATCTTATAATTGGGCTCCTACCACCTTCAGGCTAGTCACACAATCTGGCACCTTCTCAGGAGGGACTGAGCCCTGTCTTCTCGTTTTACATTCCGCCAAACAAGGAGTTGAGGACCTTGAAGCTTCCTGGAGTTGTGTGGAAATTCCTGTGCCTCGAAGACTGTTTGGAGAAAAAGATGCTTTAACTCTTTTGCCATTTCTTTGGAACAATGGCATTCATCTTAGACTTTTCTTCTGATGTGATAAAGGGAAAAGGGAAATGAATGAACTGAGACTTGAACTTTTTGAGAGCTTATCATGTTCCAGCCTCTTTTTTTTTTTTTTTTTTTTTTTTGGCAGAGACAGAGTCAGAGAGAGGGATAGATAGGGACAGACAGATAGGAATGGAGAGAGATGAGAAGCATCAATTATCAGTTTTTCTTTGCGACACCTTAGTTGTTCCTTGATTGCTTTCGCATATGTGCCTTGACCGCAGGCCTTCAGTAGACCGAGTAACCCCTTGCTGGAGCCAGCGACCTTGGGTCCAAGCTGGTGAGCTTTTGCTCAAACCAGATGAGCCCGTGCTCAAGCTGGCGACCTTAGGGTCTCAAACCTGGGTCCTTCTGCATCCCAGTCTGACGCTCTATCCACTGCACCACCGCCTGGTCAGGCTCCACCCTCTTCAATGCAGTGTTTGTTGAAGGAATACTTTACTTATGTTACTGCATTTAATCCTCATAACTACATTGTGAAATATATGTCATTATCTATATTCCTTGTAAAAAAAACTAACATTTAGGAGGACAAGCATTAGGGTTGAGCATTTCCTCTTTCTCTTTCCCCACTGTGGCTTTCTATTACCTTTCTTTTGGAGAAAGGCCTTTAGGTATAGAAATATGCACTAAAGTTAAGGTGATCTTAGTGATCACATATTTCTCACCCAATCCAGAAGACTTTTGGGTTAGAAGTTATAATTATATCTCAAAAAAGATATAGAATGGAGCTGTCTGGCCAAATCTGGATCTCAGGTTATCATAACTTAGGGTCACTCTCAAGCCACCAGAAGGTCCTAGCTATGAACACGCTAGCTTAAGGACTTGATTACAGTAGTCATATCTTTTGTTTCTAAGTTTCGTGGTCCTTGTCTCTATGCATAGTGTGAGAAAGAATATATCAACATCTACTCAAGGAATTGTTTTCTTGTTTTCATAAAGGATATATTTTTACCTAAACTCACCTGAGTTCCTGAAAAAAAAATTCCAAACAAACAAAAAAAGACTTATTTAACCTTCAGGACAATAGTTGAGGTGAAGTGTAGTCTGGCATGGCCTTGTTCCAAATACTGAGCAGACAGCTCACTTGTGGCTTCCTATCCACTCAGTTTCTCCAGGGTTGAACAGGTTAAAGCTGTTTTCCAAGTCTTTGCTCAGTCCTATGCAATTGCTATCCCTACATAGCTCAGGAAAAGGTTAAATTAGTATTTGCAGAATCCTCTTAAGATAGTTGATGAAAGATGGTATAAGATATTAAAATAAGCAGACCCTGGGATACTCTCCTAACATGAACACCATTGAAGAGATGAACTGCGAAGATCCACTTGGTAGTATCTCCTAGCACCTTTCATTCGTTTTGGATAAGCAAATGTTTAGTCCATCCACAGTGAGAAACGCTCCGTGTGATTGTTACTTAAGAAGAAACTAAAACTTGTTCTACATGTACAAGTAGATTGACTCATATTTTGAGTTGGGATGAGCACTAATAATACAGGTGGAAACTTGCTCAAATTGCCTTGAAAGAGCCAACTACCAAACAGAAGGTTAAATTTGTCAGCATTATCCGAATTGATTCAAGTTTGGAGAAAGCTGAATTAATAGGATCCTTGTCCACTTTTACTTTAAGTTACCTTAAAACTTGCAAGTTTAAAAAGGAATTCTGTCATTTTATGCTAAACTAAAGAACAAGGAAGTTGATGCTAGCTATACTCTATTAAATAAATTTATTATATAATAAAATATATAAAATTATAAAATTCAATGTGGAAAAATGATTTAAATTTATCTGTTTTTCTTAATTTTCATCAACCTTCAGACTTAAGACATTATTCTTTGCCTCAATTATATTTTGGATAATCTGATGTATCCTCATACAATGATAAGTGGTAAAATCATTATACAAAGGGGAGGGGAACATAAGCAGCTTTACAGCTGTAAGTACATAGAAACAGTTTATTCTTATTTGTTAATTATTTATTTGTATTACAACTATAAACCTACTTTTGCTTACCATTGTATGTTACTGAACTTAGCAACAGATATTCATGTATGTTTTATATCTTGGCATTTGAAAATATACAGTATTTTGAACCACAAAGACTATTTTTAAAACAAAATACTTGATTGTGAAAATTTACAATGAGATACTTATATAAACATTTCTTACATAAATGAAGAAAGATACTTTAAAGCACCGAGACACAACAGTAAGATATATTATTATAAGAGCAGACTAATGAATTTTTGATTTTGTAAAGTTCTCTGACTATAAATTTATTAGGATTAGGTTGGTTATACCAATCTTATTGAGGTATGATTTTGGATCTCTTTCATAGGAATAAAAGGTGTTTGTGTTTTCCCATCTGTTCACCACATCCAAGGAAAAATCAGGCTCTAAGATAAACAAGCTCATTATGTACGTTGATGTTCTGGTCCCAGGACTGCAAAGTCTAGGTAAAGAGAATTACTTTGCAGTTATTTCAGTACTACAGATCAATGTAAAAATTGTACATGCGGAAAACTTGTAAAGCAGTAGTTTCCAAACTTTACGGTAAAGAAATACTACCTGTGAGTTTTGCTAAACATGCATTTTCCTTGATTCCTTCCCTTCCCCCATCTCAGGACAAATTTCTCCGGTCTGGAATGAGATCAGGTGGTTGCCAGTTGAAAGCTTTGTTTGAGAAGAAAAATGCTATTAGTTAAATACCTGCTAAACTTGTTGATGACACAAAAGACTGGAAACAAGGACTCCAAGAAGATAAGGAAATAAGTAAACTACTTTACATTAGAAATAAACATGAATTCAGAGGATAAAAGAGAAGGGAGCAGAAGAGAGAGAAAAGTACAGAAAAGACATGGAATTCAAGCAGGTTAGCATGGACCAGAGCCCAAGAATGACAGAAGCTGCTAGGAAATTCTTGTTACATGGTTGGGTAAATTATGAGATTTTAAGAGAAAGCATTTCTAATGTTATAACATTCTGTTTTGTTTTGCTTTGTTGTTTTTATTCCTCATATCTCTCATATGCATTTCTTCTGGGTGCTATTGTGAATACAGGGCAGGACTGGAAAAGCCATGTGGCCGACTGGACATGACACAGAGAGAAAGAGTGGTCAAGGAATTCCACGGGGTGAGTTGCAGGAAAGCAAATGGCAGACTATGGCAAAATTGAGGTTGCTTAGACAAGCAGTTACAGGGTTGCCGTGACTTGGCAGTGGGCAAGACCACCTCTTTCTCTCCCCATTTAGTAAGTAATATGTAATACATTGAGCATACAATATATGCAATGCACTATTTATGTACTATACACATATATATTATCACTTAAACCTCTCAAGAAACGATCAGGTAGGGACTAGTATGCCTTTTATATAAACAAAAAAACTTGCCCTGGCTGGTTGGCTCAGTGGTAGAGCGTCGGCCTGGCGTGCAGGATTCCCAGGTTCGATTCCCGGCCAGGGCACACAGGAGAAGCACCCATCTGCTTCTCCACCCCTCCCCCTCTCCTTCCTCTCTGTCTCTCTCTTCCCCTCCCGCAGCCGAGGCTCCATTGAAGCAAAGATGGCCCGGGTGCTGGGGATGGCTCCTTGGCCTCTGCCCCAGGCGCTAGAGTGGCTCTGGTCACAGCAGAGCGACGCCTAGGATGGGCAGAGCATCGCCCCCTGGTGGGCATGCCGGATGGATCCCGGTCAGGCGCATGCGGGAGTCTGTCTGACTGTCTCCCCGTTTCCAGCTTCAAAAAAGTACAAAAAAAACAACAACAAAAAAACACCTGAGGCATAGTCAGTCTAATTCATTTGTCTAAGATCATACAGCTAGTAACTGGCAGAACTGGGATGTAAAAATGGCTGTCAGATCTAGAGCACTGTGTAACACTCTTCACTGCAACACTGTGATACCTTGGTTGACTTTGGGGATGGAAGGATAATGGTAGTGAGAGCAGCACAGACAAGTTAAGTGGGAACCTAAGTAGTCGGTATAAACAGGAAGGTGGGTGTTTAGAGCTAGTAATGACTGTAAACAGCCAAGGCAACAGTTTGGGGGTGGCAGAGACACCTCTTGTCTAACTAGGATTTTGTAGCTCACTGTGGCATGATGTGGTGGAAGGTCAACCCCATTTAAAGCATGAAAGGGTAGAAAATCTTTAAAGGTAAAACATGGCTGCTCCAATTAAATTTAGAAATGAAAGAAAAATGCTTCATTGTGCTATTACTTAACATTATTCTAAGTATAATAAGACCTACAATAAAAAAAAATGAGATAGGCCCTGGCCGGTTGGCTCAGTGGTAGAGTGTTGGCCTGGCCTGCAGTAGTCCTGGGTTCAATTCCCGGCCAGGCCACACAGGAGAGGCACACATCTGCTTCTCCACCCCTCCCCCTCTCCTTCCTCTCTGTCTCTCTCTTCCCCTCCCGCAGCCAAGGCTCTATTGGAGCAAAGTTGGCCCCGGGCACTGAGGATGGCTCTGTGGCCTCTGCCTCAGGTGCTAGAATGGCTCTGGTCGCAACGGAGCAGCGCCCCAGATGGGCAGAGCATCGCCCCCTGGTGGGCATGCCAGGTGGATCCCGGTCGGGTGCATGCGGGAGTCTGTCTGACTGCCTCCCCATTTCCAACTTCAGAAAAAAATACAAAAAAAAATGAGATAGAAAATTGGAAAAGGTTAGAAGAATACAGAAAAATTGTTGCTGTCTGCATATAACATTTTAATTTCAATCACACATTACTTGGGCATGAAGTTAGTAAACAACTCATAGATGATTGCTCATAGAAACCTTGGTGAAACACATCTTAATTATTTATTTTATAGACATATTTATAGTAAACTGACTATAGTTCTGATTAGAAAATATAGGTTTGGTCATCTTTATAAATTCTTTTGCCTTCTTTATGAGGTTTTTTAATTTAACCCTTAAGGTATTATTAACTATAAATAGAAGGTCTTGACAAGTCAAAACACCAATGCCCAGAAACTAAGCAGCAACTAGTATTTCTATCCCACTGTACCTTTGTTCTGAGAAAGCATATTAGGGTTTAGTGAAAGAATAATTTTAAAAATTAAGTATATTGCTTGTGAAAGTGGATGAACAGAAAAAATATATACAAAAATTTACATAGCCTATTTTAAAATACAAATATTACAAGATTAATCTTCTCTCCTCAAAACACAGATACACAAATGGATAACATGGGGTCTAGTAGGAACCTTTCTGTGAAATAAAAAAAGAAGCTATTCTTCTGGCAGACACAGCTAATATCAGGGCACACAGCGGGTGCAAGAGGACTGTGGCTGAATTTCCTCTCCCACTCACCCTTCCCTTGCTACACTTATTCAGGGCACACCTCAAGTAAATACAAGTTCTTTTGGAAAAAGAACTTATTAGCAACCACAACCACAATAAAATATGTTACAATTAGGTTTGGCCTAAATAAGATACAAGCATAATTTATATGAAGAAAATTGCAAAAATTTATGGGTAAATATAAAATAATAAATTGAGAGTCATAGCTTGTACCTAAATTGAAAAACTAAACATTTTAAAGACATCAACTCTCCGTGAAGATATTTATAGACTTTGGAAACTTTTGGCCCTGCAGGTTGGTTCACTGGATAGAGCATTCGCCTGGCATATGGACATCCTGAGTTCAATTCCCTGTCAGGGCACACAGGAGAAGTGAACATCTGCTTCTCTTCCCCTCTCTCTCCCTCTTCTCTCTCTCTTCCTCTCCTGCAGCCAGTGGTTCCCTTGGTTCCAGTACTGGCCCTTCGAGCATCTGCCCCAGACCTGTGTGCAGGTCCTAGTCAGGGCATATGTGGGAGTCTGCCTCACTATCTCCCCTCCTCTCACTTAAAAAAAAAAAAGAAAAAAAAGGGAAACTCCTGTGTTTGGAAAATACTATGTTCTACATCAGAGGCTGGGAAATCTAAAAGGTGTTTCTTAGATCAGAAAACATTTATTGACCACCCACAGAAATGCATGTCGTCTTCAACATTCCAAGTTTGTATAAGCAACACTCACTCCCAAGTGGAGATAACTTATAGGCAACCAGAAAAAAGGTAAGGAAGCTGAAATGCTGAATGTTTATTATAAATAGACTGATACTATATAAGATGAAACTAATATTAGCAGATGGATCTGTATATTATTGTTCATTTTTACCACTACTATAACCATCACCACCACACTTCATCCCAAATTTCTCCAGTCTTCTAATTTTATTTTCTCTGAGGATTTTGACAAAACAGCCTGGCCATTCATTACTGCTGCCCAGGAGTTCACAAATATCCATAGTTTAGGCCGCTTCCTCCTCTATACAGTGTAAAAAACCAAGCACAGGCATCCTCGGGTTACCATAGTCTTGATATACGGTCTTTTGAGTTTATGACGCTACTCCCATAAAAACTTAAAGAAAAAATGAGACGTGAGTGTTTCGGCTTACAATGTTTGCGTTGTACTTATAGATGATGTGGGTGAACTAGTTCGGTTGCGTAGAGTGAAAGAATACACAATAACATGGCGTATAATGGAGAGAGTTGTGTTTTTATGTTCTAGATTATGATTTTACAACTGTGTTAGGATAGGTAAGTGACTTAGGCTATGATGTGTTTTGACTTACACCAATATTTGGGTTACCTTACTGTGGTAGGAATGGAACTGTGTTGTAACCTGAGAATTCTCTGTATACTACTCTTGGCTTTACCCATTGGGAGAATTTTTCTTTATTATCTAGGCCACTTCTGAATGAGTCTGTAATGTGGCAGTAGTCTCCTTATAATTAGCTCCAACATATTGTGCTAACCTATTTGTAAGCCAGGAGCAGATCTTGTTTTTGCTTCTGTTTTTTTTCTCTACTTCATCAGTTGACCATAGTTAACCTCCTTGAGGTTTTGTGTATAGTTTGGGAAAAGTCATGAATATAGAAGAAATGTGTGTCATGAGCCATTCTGGGCCATCTGGTCATACAAGTTACTTGCATCTTCTGGGCCTTGTGCCCAATCCCAAATATAAAGCATTGACCATCTAATGACTTTTTCATGCTTTCACAAGTGAGACCAAGATCTTATGTCTTGGTGGATTTTATAACATACAGAACATGCTAGAAAGACTCAGTTGCCTTATAGGACCCTTCCTCCTGGAGACCCAATTTAGCCTTTAATCAATGGACTCTGGATCTGTTAGGTCACTTACATCTAGAAACTAGATGAAGAACAATGAATTTTCTATTACTATGGTTATCAGCCTTTTGCTCACCACCTCTTGATGAAGCAGTATCCTGATGGCTCATCCTCTAGCTCAACTCTTAGAAGACCACACTATTAACCATGACCACAGATACCAGTAGGTCCAGGCACCTTAATTGCCATTCTAGCCTTACCACCCATAATAACTATGTCAAGCTTACAGTTGGCCTCTCCCATCCTGAAATTTAATTATTCCCATTGCTACTAGGATGTTGTGGTAGCATCTTCTCCAGTAAATTCCATCCAATAGAGGACAATCACTATCAATTTTCTCAAAATACCAGTGTTCTTGCACCAGTGCATTCTTCATTTCTCTCAGTTAAGTAATGCCCACTAGACCCTCTCAAGAGACATAATCAGATGATGGAGTCTACCATCTCACATAATAAATTCATTAAAGTATTTCCACTTCCCTACCCTACTGATCTCTAACCTTTAGCATCTCTACTTCATTTATGTAGATCATTTCCATGCCCAGAGTTCAAGAAACATTCTCAGCAGTGTATTAGGACTGGTTCAAAGTATTCTTGAAAGACATTAAATCCTTAGTCACAGAAAAGTGCTCTTGTATAAAAAATTCTCTCTTATCCATTTCGTATTCTACCTTCTATAAAACAACACTAACTCCCATCTATAACCTCATAGTTCCTGCCAATACAAATGGACCAGCACTTTCAACTCCTAAGGTATATCAGCTATTTCTCTCCAAAAAAGAGATTGTATTTACCCAAAAGCTATGTTGAGACTTCTGTTGCTTAATCTTACGTGTGAACTAGGCAAGTCTGGTATCAATTGTTTGTTCAAACACCAGTCTAAATGTTGTTATGAAGGTATTTTTTACATGTGTTTAGTCGATAGACTAAGTAAAACAGATTAACCTCAATAATATGAGAAGCACTCATCCAATCAATTGATGGTCTTAAGAGCAAAGACAGAATTTCCCTGAAGTAGAAGGGATTCTCACGCCTGCAAATCCTGCCTGAGTTTCAAGACTGCTGCTCAGTGGAATTTGAACTCATGATATCAACTCTTACCTGAATTCCACATAAACCAGTTTCTTAAAATGAGTCTCATTTTTTTTTATCTCTCACTCTCTTTTTACACACACACACACACACACACACACACACGCACACGCACACACGCACACACGCACACGCACACGCACACACGCACACACACCCTTGTTGGATATATATTTTGGTTCTATTAGTTCTCAATCTCCACAGAACTAAACGCAAAGCCTCAATTTAATTATAGACCTGAAGGCAATGAATAGGGACAGGTTTGATCTTGAAAGAGGATGCTCACTTACAGCCAGGAGCATTCATGTTGACGATTTGTTTTCTAGGGTTACTTCCTGTTGTTTTGGTCCGGGTTCTTCCAGAAGCAGAGCCTGAGGCAAGATAGAGCCTTGAATTCAGGTGTTTATCCTTAGAATTCTCTGGCCAGAGAATGAAAGGAAGAATCATTTATCTATCACTTTGCACCCTCCATTGTTCATGACTGTGCTCCATATTGTAGCCACATGGGCACAATATGGACTCACTTTCTCCATAATGGACCTTGAAACTTGTCACATAGTTACATAAGAAGCAAAATAATAAAGTCAAACATTCTATTCTCTGACCATAACCAACCTCCTGTAATTTAATTCTTTTATTTTCTTACTTTCATTTT
Organism: Saccopteryx bilineata; assembly: GCF_036850765.1. NCBI lineage: Eukaryota > Metazoa > Chordata > Mammalia > Chiroptera > Emballonuridae > Saccopteryx > Saccopteryx bilineata. The sequence continues at coordinate 36,819,896 of NC_089500.1, forward strand.
ACCTGCTTTCCAAATCCTAACTTTTGATTTCTGCATTTTGTCCCATTCAAAGCCCTACTGGTTTCAAGTAATCTCAAATCTTGTCTTCATCACTTACTAGCTCTCTGACCTTGAGGAAGTTACTTGAACTCTAGGCCTCAGTGTTCTTGTCTGTAAAATGGGATAATGACAGTACTAACTTTTTAAAGTTGTTATGAGCATGACTGGAAATAATGCATGTGAAACATTTAACAGTGATACATAGATAACAGTCATTAAATCATAGTTATTATGACTATGATGGTGATTATAATAATGATATTTGTCTAGCTTAGGTACTATAGTTCATGATTTCATCCACTTCTTACCATTTGACATTTGGGCTTTTTTTGGTGTTGACCAACAAACTTTAAACCTTATTTTATAATCTCTTTATCTGAGTTGAAAAACTATAGCAAAGTTAGATATAATTACCAAAAAAAAAAAAAAGAGAAGATTAGGGTTTATATCTATTCAGGGTCCCTAGCTGAATTCTGTCCTAATCTCACCTCTGCTCTACAATGAGGTCTTTACTTCTGAGCGAAAACTAAAATTCTGACATGAACCACCTCAAAACCTCTCTCCTCTCCTTGCTTGTATGCACATATATGGGCATCTCATCCTTCCTCCCTGCCTTTCCTATTGAGAAGATACTTTGCACCATTGTCTAAATCTAAGAATCTAACATTTGTTCTTGCTTCATTAAATCAACAAACATTGCGTTACCTAGATACGTTAGACAGGGTGTAAAACCCAGTCTTAAAAGAGCTCTAGAACTTGCTAGGCTCCCAATTTTTGCTCTGTCATTTCCTAGCAGTATAGTATTTGGAAAGCCATTAGCCCCTGGATTTTTCAGTTTGATTTCTAATAAAATAAAATGTAATTAATTACATAGGGTGGTTGTAAGGATAAGTTAATATCTGTAAAGTGCTCAGAACAGGGATTATAATATAATGAAGGTTGTATGACAAATAGCTGTTATTCTTCTTGATGTATGGGGAACATCCACTGAGAGGCTCAGTGGGAGGCAGTGTAAAAGGGAAATGCCCTCACCCTGCCTTCTAGAGTCCTGAGCTAGGAGAGTAGATGTAGATCCCCCCTCTCAGGGATTTGATACCTGAGCAAGGAAAACAAAGACTGAGGAGTAGGGGAGAAGATTGTTAAGGCTATGTCAGGGACTTTCAAGGTGACAATGTCAAGTGTCCTCTGGTAGTGTTGTCAGCGTGACAGGACCTTCACTGTACTTTCTTATGGCCAAGTCTCCCTAGTCCCGCCCAGTTGTCTGAGCCTTGTTCATCAGCTTTTCTATTGATCCTGTGATGTATTTGTTACTACTTCATTAAACTTATTTTCTGTTATGTTAACTGGTGCCCATTTCCCTGGTTTGGGGCCTGGAATCCTAGTGACTATAGTGATCACTACTGCTTCTGAAGTGCCCTCCTTCCATGGGAAACATCATTCTCTTGTTCCTACCTGAACACTCTTCACATTTATATTTTTCTGATTTTTTTTTGCCAAACAGTGATTTTTAACTTTATAATATCTTTCTGTTCCTTTCCTGGATTTTATTTTTCTTTCATTATTTTCATTTTTTCTAATTGAGCTCCCCCATGTCAATGTCTTCAACTACTTCAATTTTAATTGAAATGATTCCCGCACTCTCTTCCCACTTAACCTATCAGTCTTAAAGTCCAGATGCAGTGTCTGACTTCCTACTTGTTTTGAGACTGGGACGAACTGACTTTATCACCTCTACACCAGAATGGGCTCATATCTCTGCACTCTCCCAGTAAGTGATAGATAAGCCAAAATTATGCAGGAACCGTTCTAACTCTCCCCTTTCCTCCTATTTTCTTCTCCTTTTGTTACTGCTTTATTTCTGATCTCTCTTCTTCAGACTGAACAACTTAAGTCATTCTAAACCTGTACATGTAAAAATGCAAATCTGAAATGGCTCTCTGTTCAGCTATTACAGATAGTTCTGATTATTTTCCATGTCACACAAAGTAATTCTAGTCAAATTATTTCCATTCAAACTAATCAACTCAAGACCATTGTGGAGGCCTTACTAAGAGGTATGAAGGACTAGAAATGCGAAGACACATACAACTGATTCCTTACTCTTAGAAAGCTTAATGTCTTCTGGGAAAGAAAACACAATGTTTCAGACACTTCTCACGTTCCACTTTAGGTCTCTCAGTGTTGCCTTTCCCTTGTCTCTCTCCCAGATGTGCATGATTCCTGGATTGCTTAACACAGACACAAAGCATTTTGCCTCCTGTTCACACAGATACTCTCTTGCCACTTTCTTTCCACATTCCAGTCATCACACAGATCGTGAGTGACATAAAGTCTTAAATGTCATTCAGAAAATATTATTTTAATTTAATAAAATTTAAACACATCAGCATTGATTATAAACAGAACCTAAATAAAAATGACCAAGCAGGCATGGAGGATGTTTGGGAATTTATTCCTTATATATACTTTTATATTGTTTCTAGTCACTTCTAGTTTATAATAGTGGGAGGTATCTTTTTAAATAAAATTCTCCCCATAAAGCCAGCAGCTACTTCGTTGGAGTGATGTATTAAACAAGTAAACATACTAAGAGTATTAATTAATTCTTTTTTTTTCTTTTTTGTATTTTTCTGAAGCTGGAAACGGGGAGGCAGTCAGACAGACTCCCGCATGCGCCCAACCGGGATCCACCCGGCACGCCCACCAGGGGCGATGCTCTGCCCATCCCGGGCGTCGCTCTGTTGCAACCAGAGCCTCTCTAGTGCCTGAGGCAGAGGCCACAGAGCCATCCTCAGCGCCCGGGCCATCTTTTGCTCCAACGGAGCCTCAGCTGCGGGAGGGGAAGAGAGAGACAGAGAGGAAGGAGAGGGGGAGGGGTGGAGAAGCAGATGGGTGCTTCTCCTGTGTGCCCTGGCTGGGAATCGAACCTGGGAATCCTGCACGCCAGGCCGACGCTCTACCACTGAGCCAACCTGCCAGGGATTCTTTTTATTAATGAAATTCCCCTCAGTCATTAAGCTAAAACTAGAGTTTAACATTTTATATCCTCAATAAAATAAAATTTATTTTATTAAATTAAATTTATTAAATTTTCTCAAATTATCTTTATTAAAATGTTCTCTCTTACAAATGAAAAGTTAAGTAAACAAAATTCCTGCAACCACACATCAGGATGTTTGCTGTAAAACATATTTACATTTTAGGATCACTTATAAATATTTGCTTAAGACATCAAAATGCCTTGACTATTTGACTTGTGTATCAGCAATTCAAAAAATATTAAGACATATGTGTCTATATTACGATCTTTGTTTTTAACTTTGAAATCTTGTATTATGAGAGAAATTTATACTTACACAAGAATTGTGCAAATAGCATACATTCTGTACCCAGCCCTTTCACACATTAACATCTTACATAATTCTAGACACATTATAAAAATTAAGAAATTAATCTTGATACAATACTATTAACTAACCTGCAGAGTTGGAGGAGGGGTTCTACAATTTCTTCACGAGTGCCATTTTTCTGTTCCAGAAGCTAATTCAAGATGATATTTGCATTTAATTGTCTTATCTCTTGATTTCTCCAATCTGTAACAGTTCCTGAGTAAACTTTTTGGCTTTCATTACCTCAACATGTTGAGAAATATGATCAACTATGTTGTAGAATATCCCTCAATTTAAGATTGTATGATATTTTCTCGTTATTAGATTGAGGTTCTACATTTTTTTGAATGATACCACAAAGGTAATACGTGCTTCTCCGTACATTGTAGCAAAAAGTATATGGAGTTGATATATATTATTAATGATGTTAACCTTTATTGTGTGATTACTGTGGTCTCTGACAAGATTCTCTATTATAAAATCATAATTTTTCTTTCATAATTAATATTTTAGCCGAGATACCTTGAGGCTATGCAAATATACTATTTATATATAACTTTAATCCACACCTTTTTATGACCATGGATGGATCTTGCCGGTGGCAGTTATTATTGTGGCATTCTAAAGGTGATTTTCTATTTCCTTCTTTCCTTGTACATTTCATTAATTAGAGTTCATCTATAAAGAGGATTGTCTATTTACTCTATTTATTGGGCTAGTTATTTATATCAGTCTAGGCTTGTAATAATGTAATGTTTGTTTTAATTTTGGTGTTATAATTCAATAATAATATATAATTATTTCATTCTTCAAGTTGTTCTAAATTTGATTATTGGGAACTCTTTTATGTTGACTTCTGTGTTTTTTGGCATACCACCATGCCTTTTTCTTTTTGAAAATTTCCCTACTGTCTGACAAATTGAAAATGCTCTAAGCTCAACTTATACTTTTCCTGCCCCAGACTTTCAATTGATCAATTATCAAGGATATTTGGATCATTTATTGGAGATTTAGAAACAAAGATCTGAACACTGGGTGTGCTCATTGCTACCAGGGCATCAGAAATTATAGAATACCCTGGCTGGTTGGCTCAGTGGTAGAGCGTCGGCCTGGCATGCAGGAGTCCCAGGTTCGATTCCCAGCCAGGGCACACAGAAGAAGCAAAGAGAAATCCACATATAGAGTTATATTGGCAATTTTTTTCACTCCAGGTCAAAAGAATTCTAAAAGTACACAGGCAAAAATATAACAATTAACATAAAATAAAGTAAAATATGTTAAAGATAAATAAATAAAAACTGTGACTCAAGAATATTATACCCTGTCTACTTTGTATGAAGTCAATGAAAACATTCAAATATTTTAATGTTCACAAAACATATACCTACTTAAAACAATTTTTCATATTTAGTCCAGTTGACAGTGCATTTCACAGGTTGAGTGATTTGCAGAGAAGTTTTTTTTAACTTACTCAAAGTAACTATAAGAGGAAGAACTAGCACTGAAACTCTGGTCTGTTTGACTTTCCCCATGATGCTGGGTGGGAGCATTATTCTGGGAGCTTGGCAATGTGTCCTCTCCCCCTTCTTCCTTTTGTTTTTCTTTATGTTTGTGTGTGTGTGTGTGTGTGTGTGTGTGTGTGACAGAGACAAAGAGAGAGACAGAGAGAGGGACAGACAGGAACAGACAGACAGGAAGGGAAGAGAGATGAAAAGCATCAATTCTTCATTGTGACACCTTAGTTTTTCATTGATTGCTTTCTCATAAGTGCCTTGACTGGGGGGCTACAGCAGACCAAGTGTTCCCTTGCACAAGCCAGCGACCTTGGGTTCAAGCTGGTGAGCTATGCCCAAACAGAATGAGCCCACGTTCAAGCCAGTGATCTTGGAGTTTTGAACCTGGGTCCTCCACATCCCAGTCTGACGCTCTATCCACTGTGCCACCACCTGGTCAGGCGTGTGTGTGTGTGTGTGTGTGTGTGTGTGTGTGTGTTTATATTTCTCTCTCTCTTTTATATGCTTAAAATATATAAACAAACTCTGTAACAGAATTTTGAGGAAGGAGTTCCAGACTCAAAATACAAAAGTCTGTTAATTTGTTAATTTTTCTTAAAAGGAGGAAGAGAGAAATAATCAATTCATATCCATATGTATGGTTTTTCTAATAAAACCATAGCAGCAGCAAAAGAGACAAAACCTTTGTGCTGGACACTGCTGGATTCTACAATGAGGAACAAGACTAATATGGCCCCATCATAACAAAGGGCATGTTTTAATGGGAAAATTAGAGACAAAAGAACAAAAATAAGTCAAATATAGTAGTACCTATCAGGTTGTAATAAATGCAAAGAGGGAAAACAAAGAAAGGCTATAGAGAAAATGGGGACTACTTTAATTTGGGATCTACTGTAAGTTGCGGGGCCAGGAGAAACTCTGAGAAGATGACTCAAGCTGACTCATGGTAGACGAGAATGAGCAAGCCATGTGCTAGCTGGTGAGTAGGCATTACAGACAGAGAGACAGGCAGAGACCGGACTGAGAGAAAAAATGACTACTGAATTGTGTGGTCTCTTGTGGACAAACTTCTTATTACTTAATCCTGTTATTTTTTCATTCAACAAATATTTATTTGGTTCTTCTATGTGGGAGGGATAATTCCAGCCATTGGTCAGACACAGTCCTGAAGACAAAGAGTTTATTTTCCAGGAAGGAAAATCTACAAGTCAACTGGAAAAGACTGACCAGAGTGAAGAGGCTTCATGTGAGAAGGGCACCTAACGCCAATTTGGGTGGGGTAACAGAACTAGGAAAGGTTTCCTACACAGGGAGTGTCTAAGCAGAAACCTAGACAAGCCTAGGACTTATATGTAACAGTGCATGAAAACACAGGGAAGTGACTGTTCTTTTTCATTGGATTTGAAAGAGTTAAATAAAGGACTTCAACATTGTTAGGGGTTGAATTGTGTTCCCCCTCCAAATTCATATGTTAAAGCCCTAACCCCCAAGTACTTCAGAATTCAACCTTATTTTGAAACAGACACATTGCAGATATCATTTGTTAAGATGAGATCACTAGAGTGGGACATAATCCAATACGACTGGTGTCCAAATAAAAAGGGGAAATTTAGACACAGGGACACATATAGAGGGAAGACAATAAGGAGAGGTAGGGAAAAGACAAGGCAAAGAGAAGACTGGAGCAGATCCTTTTTCCAGAAGGAATCAGCCCTGCTGACATCTTGTGAACTGGGAGATAATATACTGCTCACAACAATTAGGGGATATTTCAAAAATGAATATGAAGCGATAAAATATCCCCTAATTGTTGTGAGCAGTACAGGTTTCTGTTAAGTCATCCAGTTTGTAGTATTTTGTTATAGTGGCCCTATAAAACTAATTCCAACTATATGACATTCTGGAAAAGGCAGAACTGGGAATAGTAAAGAGATCACTGGTTGTCAGAGATGAGGAAGGAGATAAGGATGAGCAGGCGAGAACACAGGGTTTTATGGTGGTAAAACTACTCTGTATGATACCTTAATGATGGGCTCATGTCCCTACATTTGTCCAAACACAATGTATACCATCCAGAGTAAACTCTAAGGTGAACTATGGACTGAAGATGATAATGATGTGTCAATACGTCATCGATTGTAACGGATGTAGCACTGTTGTGTGAGATGTTGATAATGGCAGATGCTAATGTGTAGGGGTGGAGAGTTAATGAAAAATCTCTACTTTCCTCTCAGAATTGCTGTGAACATAAAACTGCTCTAGAAATAAAGCCTATTAAAAATGTTATACCTTGTTTCACAGAGCAATAAATTAAAATGGACCAAAAATTATGTGAAAGCAAAATAAATTTTTCTAGTTTAGTAAACACAAATTATGTTTCCCTGTCTGTTCAAAGAAAATAGTTACAGGTAAATGTGCCATATTTGTAACTTTTACTTGATAACTATATTAATTCTCTATCTTATTGCATAAGTAGCAAGGGAATTCACAATTGATCTAAACTAGAAGTGTTAAGCATACTCAAAAAAAAAAAAAAGGTTAAGGTTTTCTCCCACAATATTAATCCTAATCATGTTTTAACTGCATAGTGTGCTGCACTTTCCTGGGCTTGCAAACTCTGAAGATGGGAGCAACCTGACTGGGGACTTGATTATTTTCTTTTATTTAGATGCTTATTGGAATTTTTTAAAGTTAAAGGAATGTATGTTCTTTACATGATTGAATAATGAAAATAGAAAGGTAATTTTCAAATAACAAGCAGGTATTTGTAGACATGGGGTAGGCTCAAGTTTAAATATTTAAGAGAATGAATGAGATGTCCTTAAAAGTTGTAAATACTCAGAATATGAATAATTTCACGTTATTTCCCCCCTTTCACTTTTTTATCTATTCAAAAATGAACACATAAAATGACAAAAGGAAGGAATAGATTCCCCTCTTTGTAGTCATCAAAATATCTAGAAATGCTCCCAAATTGCTATCTTTTCTTCTAAACTTCTATATATATCCACAGATTGGACAACAGGCATTTTTGCATGACTTCATTTGTTCCTTTCCTAGAATAGTACTCTGTCAAATTATTGTTTAAGTAGGCCACTGGTTCATATTCTTGGCAGCATATAAAACCATCTGGATGGTTGTGTGTGTGTGTGTGTGTGTGTGTGTGTGCGCGCGCGCATGCTTTTAATGAAGGTGCATGTGCTCCAATCCTGGAGATTCTGATTTAATTGGTCTGGGATGAGGCTCAGACATCAGTATATATTTTTTAAACTTTACAACTGATAGAAATATGTTGCCAAAGTTGAAAACCCCTGATCTAAGGCAGTGTTTCTTGTCTTTGGCTCCTCATCAAAATCACCTTGAGCACTTCTTAAAAACTTAGATTCCTAGGCCACTCTCTCAATATAATTCTCTAATTCTAAGGTGGACAAAATAAATCTTGACTTTTACAAGCACCCTCAGTGCTTCTGATAATTAGCCAAATTTGAGAAACACAAGACATTTAATAAAAATGCAAAACAAGCTAGACTGGTCTGCTTTTGCCTTAAGACAAAATTTCCTCAAACACATCTTACTGCTGCCTCTCATTTAAAAACATTTTTCTTTTTAACATTTTATATTTTTTCTGTGTGTGTTTGTACATGGGTATTTGACTTAGCTATCCATTAATCCCTCCACAGCATTGAAGAACCAATTTGCAATATTTATTTTATAGAAACATGGGCAGATAATACATTAAATAGTGGTAAAATATTTGTGTATGCGTAATCACTCTAAACACACACATGAACACTTTTTAAAATATTATTCTTTGGGGAGCATATATTTCTTTACAATCAGATACTACCTTCCTCATCAATTCTGAATCACCATGTTCTAACCAAATTTGGTATTCTTTTTGTTGATGTTATGTTAGTTACAGGTGTACAGCATAGAGATTAGGCATTTATATAATTTACGAACAACTCTCTCTGAAGTCTAGTGTAACCACCGGGCACCATACAATATTACAATCTTAAAGAATATATTCCTTATGCAGTACTTTACATCCCCATGACTGTTTTGTGATTACCAATTTGCACATTTTAAAACCTTCATCTTTGGTATTCAAATTTGGTATTCTTTTTTTTTTAACTTTTTTTTTTTTTTTTTTTTTTTTTGAGAGAGAGGCAGGGGGAAAGAAAGAGACAGGAATATAGAGGAGCTCCTGTATGTGCCCTACTGGGGAATTGAACTGGCAACCTATGCTCTCTGGGACGATGCTTCAACCAACCAACTTATCCAGTCAGGGCTTAATTTTTATTGATTTTTAGAGAGACAGAGAGAGGAAGGGATAGAAAGGAAGGGGAAAGGAAGCATTTGTTGTTCCATTCAGTTGTGCATTTTCTGTTTGCTTTCCGTGTGTGCCCTGACCGGGGATCAAACCTGCAACCTTATTGTTTCTGGACGACACTGTAAACCAACTGAGCTGACCGGCCAGAGCATTTGGTATTTTTAACTGACATTTTTAGAGTCTGATAGTATTGGGTCTCAAATGCATGTATTCAAACACACTTCTTTCAATTTCCTTCAGGTCTTTCCTGCTGGAAACACTTCATTCTCATCCCCATTGGGGAAAGAACAGCACTAATTGGGCTGAGAAGGGAGTTCCATTCTGCTGACCAGCCTATTCAGGTGGCTCTGCCCAGTGAGACTCTACAAAACTGCTTCTTGTTGAACAGGTATCTGTCAACCAAGGAACAAATAATAACTACCAAGTCCCGGTGGGTGGGGTGGGGATGATTGTCGTATTTTCACTATTTAAATACTATGTGCAGTATTCTAATTACAGTATCTGTTATGCATGTTTGTGCTTCTCAAATTGACATGGGTTCTAGAATTATACATTTCACCTAAAAAGATATTTTTGCAACTTATTTTCATGTAATATAAAGTTGTGGCTACAGATACAGTAGGATTTCCACATTAAAGAACAAATAAAAGAAATACAAATAAATAAACAATATCATCAACAGTAAGAAAAGCACACATTTTCAGACAACAAGAAATCAGGTTTTCTTTCTTTATTTCCCTTCTTTATTATACACTTCCTTTTTAACCTGTGGATATTTTTCAGTTAGATCTTCAAGCCCTTTGTATTTAGATTTGTTAAACATAGTCTCAATACATTTATTTTGTTTTAATTCTTCTACCAGAAAGTAAAATGCATTGATATATTTTCTCTTACTTTTCTCTCTCTCTCTTTCCTCATAATTGGAAATGGAATAAGGTGGTCCGGGTCTAAAAACAAAACAAATCCTATTGAATAGGAGATCAATGTTATACTTATTGGTTGTTTAACAACCAACTCTCCAGAAAACAGAAACAGAAACAAACAAAAAAACCCTTCTGATTTTGAACATTTGTGATTGTCTCTATCAGAAAACCTGGCAAAATAATGGGCCTATTCTGATCTGAATCCAAACTCTGAGAATGAAATCTGGAATTGCCTAAACTCAGCATTTTTAAGACTCACTTTCCCTAAATTATTCCATTGCAGGGCAATTGTCTGTAAACAATTGATTGCAGAAGCTCTATAATGTAAAGGTAATTTGAGCCCAGTGCCCAACTGAGGCTATTTCATAAAGGGAGTATGCTTTAAAAGGGGTGTAATTTCTTTTGTTGAATATTAATCACTCCTAATCCAGTTGCATAAAGGGAACCACAGTTAACACAAATTAAAGTGTATTTTTGAAGTAGTTTAGTCTAAAACTACTTATGAGTTACTATCTTCCCTTTCTCCAGCCCATAACTATTTTATACACTATTTACTATATCTGAAAGTTAAAAGTTCTTTTATACTTTATTAATGAAAATAGAACTACTTATATTAATATCTAGATGTCTAAGAAAAGGTTTCTTTCCATTCTTTTTTGTCTATTTTTTTTGTATGATATAATTAATAACATAAAAGATTTTTACGCCCTGGCCAGTTGGCTCAGTGGTAGCACATTGGCCTGGTGTGTGGATGTCCCAGGTTCGATTCCTGTTCAGGGCACATAGAAGAAGCATCCATCTGCTTGTCCACCATTCTCCCTCTTGCTTCTCTTTCTCTCTCTCTTCTCCTCCTCTCCTGCATCCATGGCTCAATTGGAGCGAGTTGGCCCAGGTGCTGAGGATGGCTCCATGGCTTCTGCCTCAGGCACTAAAAAAAATATGGCTCTGGTTGCAAACGAGCAAGTGCCCCAGATGGGCAGAGCATTGCCCCTTAGTGGGCTGGCAGGGTGGACCCTGGTTGAGGCACATGTAGGACTCTGTCTCTGTCTCCTCTCCTCTCACTAAAAGTAAATAAATAAATGAATAAATAAATAAAAGATTTTTTACCATCTTTGCTATTTCTTTTAACTGAAATTCACTGCAAAGTTTCCAGAATTTAGAAATATAAATAACATATTGCAATGATAAGCATTTAACATCTACTTCTAGAAATTATGATTATGAAAAAGAAACACTATTTTATAGCTTTGATTTTTAAAAAATTTTTCACTAGTTTATTGTTTAAATCAGGAAACCAGATCTCTGGACTGATAGAAAGACTTCTGACCAAGATTAATAGTGTAATCTCGGTCACATCGTTTTTCTCTCAGCATTTTCTCATTTGAAAATGGAAGATTAACTGAGGTAATGTATATATAAAGGTTCTGTAAACTGTAATGTGGTGTTTTAGTACTTTTAAGAAGATACTCATTCAAAATTTTAAAATTTGAAGAGTAAAAGGAAAACCTGAATAACTAGTAACCTTAGAAGTTCCATTGTTGAAGGCCTTCAGCATCAATTAACAATTTAACAAAATTTAACAAAACAATGAAAAATTTAACAAAATTTTTGGTGAAAGCAATTTTACACTCATTCAGACTTTTCCAGTTAGGTTAGGACACATGTAAGGTACTCAACACAAAGGTATTATTCCAAGTTGATTTATGATAATTTTCTTAATCAGCTCTGAAGTAAACTTCTGTTTTATTGTGTCTCCTTTTGTTCTAGCCATGTAGAGCCACTTTGATCTTGTTCTCTCTCCTCTGTGACATTGTTGATTGCACTATCCACATAGGAAACCCTTCTCTCTTTCTTCTTTTATCAATAAACTCCTGTAATAAACTCCTGTACCTTCCTCTAGCAACCTTTCAAAGGTCATGTTTCTGAAAAGATTTTACTGACCCTTCCACTCTGAGTTGGTTAATTATCACTCACTTGTGCTCCCATCAGAGAGTGAGCTTATTGTGGTCAGATCACCTTTCACTTTTATTTGAGTAGATCCTGATCTTGAGCATGGGATGTAATCAGTATTTAATAAACTAGATGAATCAATCATTCTTCTATCCTCTTGTCTTCTATCTTTTCTCATGCCTTTTCTATTTCTTCTAGTATTTTTTTATCTCTTATTCCTTTTTAATATTCTTGTCAAGCATATTATTTTAAGATTTACAAACTTGGATATTTTCTATTAAGTGTTTGCTATCAATGCTATCTAATTTTATGCTGTAGAATTTAAAAACCATGAATATTGTGGTTTTGTTCTGATGCACTGAGATGTGTGCAAGTATTTTAACAAAGACTAAAATAGTAGAATGCGTCATATTCCATTTTAAAAATGGTACAGCTAAACTACTTCCTCAGTCTAGTATTCATTTTCTAGTATCCATTTTCTAGATTATTAGGTAAACAAAATATTTGTTTATCTACTAATAAGTCAACAGGAATTGCAACCTGCTTCTTGTCTGTGACCCAATTTCTCCTATGATTCTCTTTCTAGCCATTTTATCTCTCTTTTTCCATATCTAATATATAAATTTAAACTTATATATTTAAAATTATAAATATAAAATACATGAAAATTTATAATATTGAAAAAAATTAAAACAATTCAAAACCTGAATATTCCACTCAAGTCCAAGTAGAAGAAGAAAAAGAAAAAGAAAGTCACCAGAAGTTATTTATTGATTCTACTTCCTAGCCTGGCCCAATATCTTGCCTTTGGTTGTTCATGGTATAAGTTCGTATATTCTCTTCTTCATTAAGATTAATATCCATTTTCCTTCCCCCACCAGATCAGTATAAAGAACATAATGGTAAAACCATGCATTCCCTAGAATTCAAATTATTTGGTTTAAAATAACGCTCTCAGGACTTCAGCAAAACATGCAATAAATAATGTGCTTCCCTTTCAGAATAGCGGTAAATTATCAAGAGTCAACCTAACAGTCAAGGCTAAATTGAAGTAAAGTTGAGCTTTTTCTCTTGACCTGAGACCTCTGATCTGTATTAGGAGAAACATAATTTGTAGGCACCCATATATATACATCTTCAAAGTACAGGCAAAAATTCTCAGAAACATTCTAGTTCAAATTCACATGGGGAACATTTACCAAATGACAACCCAATGTACAAAGTGTTTCTCTGTCCACACAGGAGGAAGTGTTTTGTTTGATTATGCAGTTTCTGTTTCCTATTATCATCTTTTCCATCATCTTTCTGTACCCAAGAAATAGTTGCAGCTCAGAGCAACCATTGTAAAGACCAGTAATCTAATTCTCATCTTCACCCTTAGACAAGAAAAGCGACAGCAGGACCACTGAAATGACAGTCTGTTTAATTTAATCTTAGGCAGGAACATTCTTAGGGAAACACATCATGAAACACTATAGAAAGTCTGAGCAATAGGCATTGATTTTTGTTATATCCAAAACAAGCTGCAAGAACCTTGGGAAATGGGTTTTATTTTTAGTTCAATAGCAAAGAAATTAAAAATGGTTCCTTTTTTAAGTATGTATTACATTTGCTATATAGAGATAACGACACATATTTCTATCTAGTCGACAAATCAATTGGTAAAGCTCTGGTTGAATTTTGTGGTTGTTAATTCAGAAAACACCAGTAGATTCTCAGAGAAGATTAACATTTCAATGGATTTATAAGGCAAAAATAAATTTGCAATATCATTAGATTTAATCACAAAGATATAATATATAAGAATAGAAACTAAAAGGATAACAACCTCTTATCTCAGAAAAGCTTCACTAAAGAGTTTTCATTAACTTGTTTGGCATGAGGGGCTAAGTCACTGGCCTATTTAAATGTATCAATTTCCATATAGTTCCAAATATATGCCAATGTATTGAAAGAGCATATACATCATTAAAAATAAATTGGCTCGAGCTACGCCTGCATTTACAATATCCCTGGACTTTCCAATGACATGATCTAACACATCCCTTTTATTTTCAACAATTTTGTTTTGTTTTGTTTCTCTTAAACCAGTTTGTTAGGTGTGTGTGCTGAATAGAGAAAATTCTACATCATACAGAGATATATACTGACATTTCCTTTTCATAGGTTTGCCAATGGTTTTTAACAATAATAAGAAGTTGTCATTTTGTGTAATATGAATCAGTATTCTGTGTAAAGAGCCCTAACAAATCATTGCCAGTAATTGTTAGTATCTTTGCGTTACTTCTAATTTATAATAACCTTTTACCTAGATAAAAGTCTATGAGTCCAATGGAATTGAAGGGGCTTTCCACTGAAAAACTGAACTAATGGGACCAAAATGCCCTTTAAAGCTAAGACTTTTTTTTCTTTGTTCATATACTTCTATTCTCCCATATGAAGATCACACACCCTGTTTTACACCTGTAGTATCTCTTATCTTTGGTCATGCATATTTAACACAAAGAGCCTGTTATGGCTTCCTTAATGTGTACAACATTCCTACCAGTCCAGAGTCTTTTAGAATAAATTGGATCCTCTGACAGGTAGTAATTCTATGAATAAGTGGCTATTTTGGGGCCTGGAGTTTATTTAAACCCAGCACTTTGTGCAAGTTGGTTGTGCATAAACATAAAATTTGTTGTTGTATTTCTATAAGGCACCTACTTTGACTTTCTGAAAAAAGCATATTTTCTTGACATGCCTTTAGTTAAAACCTAAAGAGCTGCAAGAGTCATATGGGTCTTTAATTTAAATCTTTATTCATATGACCATAAATTTGTGGTGGAAAATAAATTGTGTAACATTTACATATTTAAAATAAATTCTTCCCTTCTACAACAGACTCTGCACTAAGAATGTAATTATTGTGTATTCTTAATTTCTCTCTAAATTGCTGACGTATTTGATATTTGCTACAGTGCCTCTTTTTACCCCATATTTTGATATTCTTCACAAGGGATGTCCTTTTCTTTTAAATAAGATTTCTTTATTATTTATTCTGTATATGGTACTCATTGCCTAGCAAAATTCAGGCTTAATATATGGACCCTTAAATATTTGTTGAATAAATAAATCTGTTTGTGTATCTTTAGAGAACTATTACCTAAGATACTTGGATTGCAATAATTTTGTTTGTTTCATTTTAATTTCAGTCTCTTTAACTTTTTATTGCATACCTAGGGAATTATATGGTGTAAAAATTAATGTGTTGTGAGCCAGACCCTTTTCAAATTGCTTTCTATGTAATATCACATTTACCTTTATAACACCCTATAAATTAACAGCTATTATTACTCACATTTTATAGATGAAGAGACTGAAGCACAAGGGTTAAGTAACTGGCCTATTCAATTAAAGTGATTTTATTTTATTTTTGAGAAATCAAATTTCAATGCAGACACAAAATACATTTATTGGTGGTTATACCTTTGGCAATAAAATACTACAAAATACCTTTTAGTTCTTACTCCAGAGTTTTTATTTCTCAAGTCTTTCTGGCCCATAATTTTAAAGAAGCAGTTATATTATTATTTTTACCTCTATATAGAAGAAAGAATTGCTCTTAGTGTGAAATTAACAGAAGGAATTTTTATCCTTTATTCAGCAGCTTGCGTATGTTGACCTTGACCTTTACTTTTCAGTCAAGCATAAGTTAGAAATGTAAGTAGCAAGAGCAGGAAGAGTAATTTCTAGTATAAACATTTATAAAGTAAGCAGTTTAACAGACATTTTACTTAACTTGTGCATAAGATTACTCTCACACAAGAGCCCAGATGCCAGTATTCTAGAATGTTAGCTGTTTCTAAGAGGTGTAGATTATAAGTGCTTCTGAATACATTTTTTTTTTAATTTAAGTGAAAGGAGGGGAACTGGAGAGGCAGACTCCCACATGCACCCAACTAGGATCCACCTGGCAACCTCTGTCTGGGGCCGATGCTTTGCCTATCTGGGACCATGCTTGCAACCAAGCTATTTTTAGCACCTGAAGCAGAAGCTTCACAGAGCCATCCTAAGCACTGAGGGTAGGCAATTGCTTGAATCAATCAAGCCGTGGCTGTGGGATGTGAAGAGAGGTAGGGGGGTGAGGGAAGGGAGGAGAAGCAAATGGTTGTTTCTCCTGTGTTCCCTGACCAGGAATCAAACCCAAGACTTCCACATGCTGGGTTGATGCTCTGCCACTGAGCCAACCAGCCAGGGCCTCTGAATACAGTTTACTAGTCTCAAACTGGTTTATTGCTCAGCGAGACAGAATCCTCACATACCTGATCATCCTTTTCAAAATGACAGCACATTGTTGACAGCCAGACCTGGGTTCAAATGTTTAATTCTCCATTGTCTATGGACTAATGGGCAAAGGATGATTACTTACTTTCTCGTGGTTTCATCATTTGAAAGGTATCCTCTGCCTAGCCTGCGATGGTGGTGGATGCCGCATCAGCCTGGGGTGCTGAAGTCCTGAAGTCGCCGATTCAGGACCCTGAGCTTGCCGGGTCAGGGCACGTTTGGGGGTTGAGGCTTCCTTCTCCTCCCCGCCTTGTCTCTCTTTTTCCTCTCTAAAATGAATGAATGAATAAATAAATAAACAAACAAACAAACAAATAAATAAATAAATAAAAGGTGTTCTCATAGGGCTACTTGGGAGGATTCACTGAAATGCCTGTCATAGTTCCTGATTCTTAGCAGTAGCTCAGTAAATAGGACTTTCAATTTTCTCTCTATACCCCAAATTGAGCAATTGCATTTGAAAATATTTTCCCTCCTTTCTTAAATTCCATTGCTGATATTGTGCACAATTAATAGTGAACTCATTAAGTTGTGATGGCAGAAATGATGCTAAAGTGTTCATTGCAAGGGTCCTTAGTATTTCAAAAAGTAAACAGTGAATTATTGTACTTTTAGCCTAGGATATCCTACATGTACCAGTAATTTGGATGAATGGAGTGATTTTAAAGATAGTTGGTCCCAGATAATAGTAGTTGCTTTCAAATAAAGGTACTTAAGGAAAGAATATTGCTTCATAAACAACAAAAAGAATGTAATAACAAAATCATATCTTGGCTATTTCTTTATCTCTTACTTTTATGAGGTCTATATACATTCTGGTAAATCCCTTGGGACATCTAGGACCAAACCTCAGGGGACAGATATCAAAGGGAGTAGACAGTGCATCTCCAAGGTTACTGCTGTGGGTGAGTGCCAGCTCTCTGAGGGCTGCAGTGCTGTATGAGACAGCCTCCACCTGAATGCCTAGATGGGGAGATAACTGCTGATGAGAGGATTACACGTGCACGTCCCTGGATTTGCCAATGGCAGCTGAGTAGGTATCACTTCCTTGCATGGGGTTTGTGCACAACTGTACCCAGGGGCAAGGTAGGTTAATAAGGCCGAGAAGGAGGGGAGGACGTGGGAGTGGGTAATAACTGGGGAGGACTTCAGAGCATCAACCTGGGGGGAAAGGGAGGAGGGCCAAAGATCGAGGGTGTTTCCTCTTGCTTCTGCTTATGTGTCAAGTGGCAGAAGTTTTGAAAGCTTCTGTGAGGAGGAGCTAGTGATTGGGTTTGGGGCTGTTTTGTACTTCACCCTCCCCACTTGTAGGGAAACCTCTTTCCATTCAGAGGTAACTGAATCGGATGGGGAAAGACTGACCCAGGAGTAGGAGGAAAGCAATTCTCCTGTGCTCCTCCTCTTGTCACTTATCACGACTCCTGACTATTCTCCAAATCCAGCTGGTCTGTGCCAGTGTTGCAGCAGAATACCCTGTACAGTGCCAGCCTTTGGGAATCTGCTTAGCTGCCTGTGCGACTGCCCTATTCTCCTGTCACTGTCCCTGACCACTGGGACCATTTCTGATGGCTGTGGCCTCCGCTGCCCCAGGGAGCCTCTTCTGTAAGCAGCTCCTTTTCTGTCTCCTGGTGAGTAACAGCCAAAGGATTAAGGAATTCAAACAGGTCTCTACGTGCTTCCTGCCTCCAGTTTGGGCTTGAAAGAGAGTAGGGATGGGAGCGGAAGGCAGAAAAGTCAAACTGAGAAAAACAGTAACAGATACAACAGAACTGGGGAAAATCCAAGGAAGAGTAGAAAGACTTGGGACCCCGGTGGGTGTTTCGCTTACTCTTCAAGTGTGCAAGGCCAGATTGTTAGTTTTTTGTTTGTTTGTTTGTTTAGTTTTTTAAAAATCAACCTTCTGAGAGAGAGAGAGGAACATCAATTTGTTGTTCCACTTATTGATGCATTCATTGGTTGAGGTTTGTATGTGCCCTGACCAGGGATGGAACCTGAAACCTTGGCATGTCAGGACAACTCTGTAACCGACTGACCTACCCAGGCCAAGGACAAGACTGTTAGTTTTTTTAAGAGAATCCTTTGTTCAGTTTTGCTGTGTTTTCCTAAGTAGTACTGAACGAATTCACTCTCTAGGCATTTGACCCAGAAGGTTCTGAAGTTTGCTTTTGCTGCTAGTCATTAAATAAGCTCTAGTTGTTTAGCATGCTTTGTTCCATTAAGCTGTGAAAAGATGAAAAGCATTCTGGGTAAAGATGTGAATTATCCAAGACATTCTTAATTGTTTTAGGAAGAATTAAGAGAGGGTGGAACTCTTAGTTCAAGCAAAGGATTTTGGAAAAATGATAATAAGAAAAATGTAACAGTCATTTAAAAAATAACATTAACTTGGCTTCTACTTATGTTTTTAATGGCTCTGTAACTGGGTCCTCAGGTGCTAATTTTTATTTTGGTTGGGAGGGGAGAGGGGGAGTTGCCTACCTAATATAGCTGACATTTTTAAGCACTGATTTTTTTTTTCATTTTAGCAAAAATATTTTAACTTCAAATTATTTTCAAAATATACAAATTTTATCATATGGAGATAAATATTTTCTCCATATAAATAATATACAATGATGGTTTTGTTCTCATCCTGTGACTGCCTGGGGGTGAATAAGACTTGAAGACCTATTTGATTAGTATTAGTTAGGTAAAGGCGAAAGCTTTCCAAGGGTTCACCCAGATTTCTTTTGTTTTTGGTCTGTTTTGTCCAGCAGCTCTTGGTTCATCCCTGCCCTTTCATCCTTGATCCTCATACTGATCCACTTCCCTCCAAATCGCTAAACTGCTCATTTAACCTAAAGACTTGGGCTGGTACTTCTAGAGCCTTTCTTTGGCTCTACTGGTAAGGCAGAACCAATTAAATGGTAGTCTTGGGCAGGAAGGAAAGAAGACGGATGTAGGAATGGGAATGTGGATATATTCTATGAGAATAATGAATATATATATGCAAAAATATGCATATATGTATATATGTATATGTATGAGTATATTTGGATATGTATATATTTCCACTTACAAAATGCCCTTTCCACATTATATATATTTAGATTATTAACAATAGAATTCTTTATGCTCAGCAAAGTTTTTAGATATAATCTAGTTTGTTACTTGGCACTAAGAATAAAAACATTTAAAAAGTCAAATTAGGTAAAATATCTCATATTCTAAAAAAGTGGTTATTTAAATTAAAACTGAAGGCAAATCTGATCTCTGAAATTGCAGTTTTTGGTAATATCTGCCTAACAGGGTTTTTGTAAAATTACAAACTATAATCTTGCATTACATAACAATGCTAGGGTTGACAATGAGACCGTATATCCAACAGTGGTCCCATAAGATTCCAGTGGACTTGAAAAACTCCTATCACCTAGTGACATTGTAGCTGTCCTGATGTTGCAGTACAACACATTACCCACATTTTCGTAGTGATGCTTGTGCAAAAAAACCTTCTTTTCTTGAACTATTTATCTTTTGAAGATGATGATAGTTGTAGCTTGGATTTAATTAGAAATGTCTACCCTATCTAAGGCTACTTTCTATATTTTGAAATACATATAGTTTAGTTTTGTCAATGAGATTATTTAGACTTTGATGTTTATAACAAGCCAATCCAAGGAGTGATATGATTTCTGTGAATATTTGAGGGCAGTGATCTTTAAGAAGTTAAAAAATTTTTTTCAAATATTTTCAAGATTTAATCAACTATACATACCTTCAAAATTTTGAGGTCTACAAAAATGATGATTTGTGTACAAATCTGTGATTATTATATTTCAGAATGAAGTACTTTCTTTATGCTGAATAATCAAAATGACACTTCTGAATGGCTTTAGAGATGATAACTTTTATAAAAAATCAATGATTTATAACACATTTTCTTAAAATTATACAGTATGATTTAAGTTCTAAGAACTACTGTTCATATTAATTTTTTCATTGATACTAGACTGTGTTGCCCCTGCAGCCACTTTCTTTGCTGTTTCTTTTTAAAATGAATATTCAATAACTGAAGGATAGGAAGATGTCTTGGTTGCTGAAATTGACAATATTCTTATCAATAAGAAAAAACTGTACTGTGAATATTTGTAATCAAATGTAATTCCTGATATTTTTTCTCTCTCTTTTGAGGTTTTAATATTGTTTTGTGATGCTTGTCAGAAAATTTCTCTTCAAGTTCCTTCTCATCTCCAGGCTGAAACCCTTGTAGGCAAAGGTGAGAAACAGCATTAAGAATTTCATAGTTTTGACTGCTATATTTAGCTTCAGGCTGCTCTTGTAAAGTTCAAGATAAAAGCCGTATAGTAGCTACTTGGCATTAAAATCCAACATAAAGTGAAAGATGAACTACTTGTTTTTCTGATAGTGGTTAGAAACAACTAAAGTGCCAAATTCATTGTGTACTTTTTATGCCAGAAAAATTAGTTCATATCAGAGGCTAAATTATCTTAGTTTAGCTCAAACAAAGTAAGACATCAAAAGCAAAAGCACATTTGAATTCATATTGACTAATCTGCTGCCAAATTCCAAAGCCAAGATTCTTTAATTGATTACATACAAAATAGATGTGTCAAAATTTAAATGTTGCTCTGGCTGGGTAGCTCTGTTGGTTAGAGCAGTGGTCCCCAATCTTTTTTGGGCCATGGACCAGTTTAAATGTCAGAAAATATTTTCATGGGCCAGCCTTTAGGGTGGGATGGATAAATGCACAAAATAAAATTATGCGACCGGCGTAAAAACTGTAGTATTTTTACATATAATTGTCGAACTTACGAGACAAGAGTCAAGAGTGAGTCTTAGACTGATGTAACAAAGGGAATCTGGTCATTTTTAAAAATAAAACATTGTTCATACTTAAATATAAATAAAACAGAAATAATGTAAGTTATTTATTCTTTCTCTGTGGACTGGTACCAAATGGCCCACGGACCGATACCGGTCCACGGCCTGGGGGTTGGGGACCACTGGATTAGAGCATCATCCCGACATGTTGAGATTGTAGGTTAGATTCCTACTCAGGGCACATATAAGAATCAACCAATGACAGCATGAATAAGTGGAAAAACAAATCAATGTTGCTCTCTCTCTCTCTCTCCTTTCCTCTGTCTAGAAAAATCAATAATAATAATAATAATAAATTTAAATGCCTTAGAAGAAATTTTGTGCTTGAAGTTCATTACAGTAAACCAGTCAGTACCCAGCAAGAATTTATGTGATCTATTTCACAGATAGTTTGTGAAAATAAATAAAATTTCAGCTACTCTTACTATCACAGGCATACCTGAAGCATAGGTTGGTAGTTTTGAGTCCAAAGATAACATTCCTTCCATCAAGATTTTTTATTGGCTTAAGTTTACATTTAGAAAATACACATTTCTGAATACAGAAGTGGTACCGCTTCCAAGATAGAGGTTGCTTGGACCAGTGCTTTAGATTGACCCTTTAGATGTTTTAAAAATATTTCAAAGATATACAGCCTATTCTTTATAGACATGTAGTAAATATGCTAAATGTATTAATTTTGAAAACAAATACAAATATACTAAGTATTGAGTTTATTAAACCTCCAAAAGATATTATAATATGGCTATTTGCAATATTACTGATAAATATTATGTAACTACTGATGAGTTTTATTATTATTTTTGAATGATCAAAGATGATTGCAAACAAGTTCAAAATGATGTCATAGACATACTACGTATAAAGCAACAAAATTTTGTATATGTACAAATCAATAAATAAAAGTTAAAGTGGAAAAAAATAAGTCCAGTGACACTAAAAACATTTTGTCTATTCATCAATTAATTTATGATGAAAGTAGTGGAAACTGTGAGTACATTAATTTAATTAATTCTCATGGCCTCCCAGTTTTAGGTACTCCACAAATCCCAAGTGTAAGTTTCTGCTTCTCATGCACTAACTTGCAGTTGTTATTCTTGTAAAACTTGCTCTATTCCTATTTCATCTTACAAATTACTGTGAAATTTCTTCCCTGCAGTGAATCTGAAGGAGTGTTTCCAGTCGGCCAGGCTAATCCTGTCAAGTGATCCTGACTTCAGAATTCTAGAAGATGGCTCAATTTACACAACACATGACCTCACTTTGTCTTCCCAAAGGAGGAATTTTTCCATTTTTCTTTCAGACAGTCAGGAGCAGAAACAAAAAGAGGTAGAAATTGTACTGGAAGCAAGAGGAATGAAGGTATATTAGTCAAAGTTTTGACCATATTAATCTTCTAGTGTGGGTCCTTCATTTCATAGACTTCCTTACATGATAAAGTCATTGTTCTTTAATGCTCACTTATTTGTCTATTCCATTGATAATTAACACATTTAAATACTAGACTGTTTAAAGAAATGGTCAAGCTATTTACAAAATGGTATAGAAATGAGTAAGTCTATAACCAGGGAGCAAAGTCAAACTATCAAATGTTTCAGACAGTGCTTTTCGGTGTGGTAATAAGAACAAACAACCTGAAGAACAAGGCAGGGGTGGGTCTGAAATAGTGGCAATTGATTTAGGCTGGAGTTGTGGCACTCCACCCTGAATGGCTCTCTCCCAAGTTACTATGGAGTGTGAGTCTCTCTTTAAAGAGAAGAACAGATTGTCTAAAGCTTATATTCTCATCTTAACTGAAAATCCCATGAAGTCTATTTCTTTGGAGAATAGGATAATGGCCAGTCCACAGGATTGGCTTGATGTTCTGACTCTAGGTTCACTTTCTCACAGTGAGTGCTGGTGATCAAAGAGGGGAAAGGAGAAGGTTATTAAAATTCTCGGAAATCTCACTTTAAGCCAACTCTATCTATGAATTTGGTCTTAGAAAATAACTTATAAATAAGTGATTCGATTTATAAGTCTTTTGCAGCTAAATACCTTTTGAACTCCTCTTCATCAAATTTAGAATATGCTTAAAGCTTATAAAACATTATTTTATGTCCAAATTGGAGAGAGTTTTCACATCACATAAAATAAAATATACTCAAACAATTGCTGACCTGTATCTTTATTATACAGATGTTTTGAAATGCAGCTGGTGTTTAAAAAATTAATTTGGTGCTACCACTTATAATAAAATAAAAAAATCAATTCTTAAATATTTTAATGGATTATCTATTATTAGGGGGTCTATACTCTCTCCCCAATGCCTTATAAAGTTCTGATTGCTTACCTGGTTAAATCAAGAATTAGGTGAAACTAGTTCTTACACTTGTGTATGAGTTATGTGGTGTTTATCTTATTAATAAAACAATAGTCCTGGCTGGTTGGCTCAGTATAGTGTCAACTAGATGGTTGGAAGTCCCAGGTTCGATTCCTGGTCAGTGCACACAGAAGTGACCATCTGCTTCCCACTTCTCCCGCTCCTCCTTCTTTTTCTCTCTTTGCCTCCTGCAGCCATGGCTCTAATGAGCAAGTTGGTCTAGGCAACTGAGGATGGCTTCAAGGCCTGCCTCAGGCACTAAAATAGCTGGGTTGCTGAGCAATGAAGGAGGGGCCCCAGATGGGCAGAACATCAGTCCCTGATGGCGATTGCTAGGTGAATCCTGGTCCAGGAGCATGCGGGAGTCTGTCTCTCAGCCTCCCTGCCTCTCACTTGATTAAATAAATAAATAAATAAATAATAAATAATAAAAATAAACAAAAATAGTTTGGAAGTTGGTGATTCATGATATTGTTCTCTACACTAGTGGTTTTCAACCACTGGTCTGCGGCTAACCCTGGGTAGTTAACTCTTTGGCGAAGGGGTCAAAATTTCTGACAGACTAGCACCAGTTCGCAGACCTGAGGTTGAAAACAACTGATTTATGCTGTTTACCTATTTTCTTCATGTGTATGTATATGTAAAAAAAAATCATATGATTTATCTCTCCCTCTCTCATAAAATGTAGGTTCGTAAGAAGAGACACACCAAAGACACCATCCTCAGGCGCAGCAAGAGACGATGGGCTCCTATTCCCTGTTCACTGATGGAGAACTCATTAGGCCCATTTCCACAACATGTTCAGCAGGTATGGTACCTTTCATTTTGTTTGATTTCACGTTAGAGGGCTTTTTTGGGGGGGAGGGGTGTTTGTTTGTTTTTTTGTCTGTTTTTAAACTTTATATTTGAGTTGAATCAGGACTTTAACTTATTGGTTTTAATAAGCATTATGTATTCACCAGAAATGGAGTCCTGTAGAAATGAGACAGCATAATTTGTTCCTTTCCTTCAGAAACCTTATTTTGCACTTAAAGTTTCATATCCTCAGTTTCTGATGCTTTTATGTCTACACTCAAATTTTCCTAAATACCTTACCAGAAGTTAGCATTCACGTACAGAAAAACATGCTTACAGATTTTGCATAATTCAACTTTACATTTATCACATACCTTCACCAGAAAAGAGCCCAATATTTCTATTTCCCACACAGGTGCTGTTACTACCACAGAGCTGTAGTGTAAACATAGACCAGCTTTGAAATTATGCAATTATTGAAGAATTAACTGTCGAAGAGTGCTGCATTACTTCTACCTTTTTTTAATCACAAAAATTTCCATTCCAAATAATTTAAAATTACTGAAACTGTTACTATAATTTATATGTGAATAAGAGAAAGTGAAAAAGAATTGTAAAAGTATTGACATATTTAACTCCATGAATTTTCCATAACTATGCAGATAACATGAAATAATATGAAATCAAATAAATCATAGAGTTCATGGCTTTGCACATTCGGAATATAAATAAGAATTTGAAAAACATAAAAACAAGTGATAAATATAAACCATCACAAGATGTTAGGTTAAAGATATTTTTTACCCTAAATTTAATATTTTAGGTCCAATCTGATGCTGCACAGAACTATACTATCTTTTATTCCATAAGTGGACCGGGAGTGGACAAAGAGCCCTTAAATTTGTTCTTTATACATAAAGACACGGGAGATATCTTTTGCACACGAAGCATAGACCGCGAGCAATATCAAGAGTTTGCGGTAAGGTTATTGAAATACTTATTCAGAATGATGTTGTTTATTACTAGTTTAATATTTCCAGCATTGTTTGTTTAGTTATTAGAAGAATCAATGATTTGGTTTTATATTTTAAATGTTGTTAATGTGTAATATGAACTTCAATTTTCTATTGATGCTTTTAATGAAGCAAGACCACAGATACTGTAAAGGAAGAAAAGTGGGAGATAACCATAGAAAGTATAACAATAAAACTTTAAAGGACAAGTTTTAATCTGTTGAATCCTAGGACAACAGTGAATTTTATCGAGTTCAAAGTGCCTTATGGTAGCCTAGTTTAATTATTTCCAACCTTGCTTGTCCATTATAAATGACATGAGAACTTAAAAAAAAAAATACCAATGCTCTATTCCCTAAAAGTCTGATTTAATTGTTCTGAGAGGGAGTTCAGCCTATTGAAAATTTGAAGTTATCCACAATGATTCTGAATATAGCTTAAGGTTGAAATTTACTACTTTACTTTAGCCTCTTAAGTAGCATTGTGCTTTTCTTTCCCTCTGACTTCTCTCAGCAACAAGAATCTTACTTTATTTCCTTATTAATCCAGAATAAGTTTACCAATTCATTTTATTCTATCTAATCTACACAAAGGGAAATTCTAACTCTTCTGAAAATTAAAATGTTTTATTCTTGTTTCAAATTCATGTGTCTTTTTGGTGTTCTGATGCCTATTGTCTAATGTGACATACAAGAAAAAACCACCGTACATTTTGGGGTGATGGAGAATCAAACTATATAAGCAGTTGTATTTTTAATTAGAAGAGACTATAGTAAAGAAATTCTTTGTTAAAGGAGCACATAAAGGGGGAATTTATCTCATACTTGGGCAGTCTAGAAAGTAAAATCTTAGCAAACACCCAAAAGATGAGTAGGAATTGATGGCTTACATAAAGACAGCTATGAAAGAAGTTTATGATGGGGCAGGGAAAAAGGATTTAGCTAAGTTTTATAAACACTGGTAATAAAAAGACTCATTTGTTAAAATGAAATCAACAAAAACAACAACAAACCCTGCCTGAAATGTTGTTTGAAGCCGAGGAAGAGCATGAAATAGGAGGATAGGATGGTACGAAAAGGGTAAACTATAAAGGACCTTATAATTCATGTGAAGGACCCTATCCTAAGGATGTCAGAACACTGTAAAAGGTATTGAAAAATTTAAAACAATATAAATGTTTCATTTTAGGAATTTTATAATTAAATGGTTTGCAAACATTTTGATCTTTCTGTCAAAAAGTCAAATAAATAAGACTACAAGTGAATGTAGGTGGGAAACAGATGATCAATTTCACTGAGGAGAAAAACTAGCAAAAAATAGTGTAAATTAGAGCAGAATGAGCTTAGGTTTGATATGGATATATTTTAATGCCAATCTAATGAGATAGAAGAATTCATTATAAGTGATTTATAGAATATTCATGACATTTTTTAAACATGGGTATGTAGTTTGCTTTCTCAAAAAGAAAAGCTAATGAATTGAATGCAAAAAGCTAATTATTGAAGAGTTACCCAATGCAAGGCTCTGTGTTAAGTATTTTAGACACATGACTATCTCCAAGACTCAGGCTTTATCCCTGAGAACAATTGTAATCTGATAGAGACATAAAACAATTTTATGATTTTCTCTAGCCAAAATTCTCAAAATGACAAAGTTTAAGGGAAATGTAATTCATATCAAATATGAGGGGAGAGGGATAGAGGCTGAGTAGTTTGGCATCTGGATGTGACGGTGATGATGATGGTGGTGACGGTGATGATGGTAGTGGTGGTAGGTAGTACATTTCTGTATTATACTCCTGAGTGCAGAACTTATTGAGAAATAAGATATAGGGATCAGACTGATCAAAATCAAAGTATATATTTTATTACTAAAAATCCCATCTGGAAGTTGTTTGGGAAAAAGTGAAGAAGGGCATAGAGAGAACTTGGATGGTTATTTCAGAACTTCCCATCCTAAAGACTGGAGTGGAAATTCCTTCTTCTCAATGTTAGAATGAACAGTGAAGATGAAGTGTTGCCTTTTAACACAACAGGGAGTGTTTTGTGGTTACTTTGGTCAAAGATAGGCAAATCATTAAAGAAAGTGATTAAGGAATATTATTATTAAAGTTGTACTTTATAGAAATGAATCTGGCTCTTGAGTTCTACATAGATTGGTGAAGGTCAGTTAGAACAGTAGCAGGAAATTTGGTAGGACAATTTGTTGGCAGAATACAACATGAATGTTGGTAGGATACATTTGAAGTAAAATGAGGATGATGGCATTGGCAAAAGAAAAGAGAAGATAAATGATGGAGGTATTGAAATGCCATATTACTAGAACTTCACAACAGACTGAAAAGGCTAATGAAAGAGAAGGAAGAGTTAGATATCTGGAACTTTAATGAGAAGATGGGTACAGGAGGGAAATCAGGAAGGGCTAATTGTGGCGAAGAACTGAGTTAATACAGATTGCACTTTGGGTAGGTTTAGTTAGTCCTTTCAGGGAAGAAAATGTGTTTAACTCAACAACTATTCATTGCACACCTACCACATATAAACTACTCAAGAAGAGTGCAGAAACAATTTGATGATGTTTAAAGGGAAAGGCACCAAATCCTGGCATTTGAGGCCAAGATATATCATCTTGAGATGGAATTCGGAAGATGTATTTGATTTCATTAACATTTTTATTACACAAGAAATGCATGTTTATGGTAGAAAATAAGAAAATGTAGGTAAATAGAGAGGAAAAAAAAAACCCATAATTGAATCACCGAGAGATAGTTGATATATCAAATACAAGTAAATAGAATTAAATTTTTATTAAACTTAAAAAATACTTATTATTAGCATGCATTCTAACTAGCAGAACAGCAGGCAGTTAACTCAGAGAATGGAAGAGCCTCATTTGGTGGGAGCACATGGTAGCTGGGAGAAGAATGAGAAGGCGGAAAGAAGGCTGAAGCCATATGGCAGACATAGACAGTGTTGCTGTGTTATCTCTCCATTGAATAAGTTATTAGCTACATATACCTTTTAAGTATTATGTCTTTCTCCAACTCTTAGGTTTAATTTTGTGCATAATTTCTTATTTAAGAATAAGCTGATGGTGTTTGTCTACCTTTCAGCTATATGCCTATGCAACAACTGCCGACGGTTATGCACCAGAGTACCCACTCCCCTTGGTATTCAAAGTTGAGGATGATAATGATAATGCCCCATATTTTGAAAACAAAGTGACTATCTTTAGTGTGCCTGAAAATTGCCGATCTGGTAAGTTCACATTTTAGGAAAACACTAGATTTTTGCTTTGATTGAATTACTCGTGAATGTTTTAAACACGGTTATGTTAAATATGTTTAAATGTTTGAGTTTCAAAGATCTTATTCTATATAAAATTTTGTATAAGATCATATTCTCTTCAAGTGCAAACTCTTTTTGTGCTTATTTTTCTATGCATATATAAAATGCAGATGATACATAAAGTTACTAACTTGATTAGATTAATCCACAATGAATATGAATGTGTGACAAATATTGTTTATATTTTCTAATTTGACTTTGTACAAATGTGTCACAGATATATTTATAAAACAATGAATAATTATAATATTTACAAAGTTTCAATACATTTTCAAAGACCCAGAAATATATTACAGCATGGAAATGCTCATCTGACTTATAAGAATGTACACATTGCTTTATTAGCATATTTTCCAGACAAATTAAAAAAATAATTTAAACTTATTTGATGTTATGGACAGCCAAAATTGTGATCTTTGTATACTTAGAAGCATAAGAGAAATGCTTAGTTGTCTCTTTTAATCTGCAAGAAATGTTGTTAGTTCTTAGCCTCTAGTCAATTTCCATTATGTGTGTATATTTAATACTGCTATCTCACAATAAGTACAGGCAGTCCCTGGGTTACAAACAAGATAGGTTCTGTAGGTTTGAAAATGTTTAAGTATTTATATGCAGAGAAAGATAAGAATAAATACCATGTTAAGACAAACATCTGTCTAAGTTGA
Organism: Saccopteryx bilineata; assembly: GCF_036850765.1. NCBI lineage: Eukaryota > Metazoa > Chordata > Mammalia > Chiroptera > Emballonuridae > Saccopteryx > Saccopteryx bilineata. The sequence continues at coordinate 36,849,433 of NC_089500.1, forward strand.
ATTTAATAGGTAAATGTATCTGTTCCATCTTACGTACAAATTCAACTTAAGAACAAACATACAGAACCTATGTCGCTTATAACCTGAGGACTGTGTAGTTTGTTAAAGTAACATTCAGTACACTGATTTCTGGGCCATAAAACATGACCAGTGATACTCAGACTGATGCATAATGTTTGTGTCTAACATTATTAGTAATTAATTGCTTAAATTATTAATTCATCACATTTATTAAAATATAAAATTATAAAATCTTTGTTATCATATGCAAAGCTGTCCTGTTTCTCTAATTAACATTATCATGTTGAGCTATAAAAGAAACAAGATATGTACAGAAGGTCTCATCCAAAAATGGCCCATGAACTGGGGTAATGGGATGTGGGGGGAAGAATTTGAGAACCACTGTTACCAAGGATGGGGTGAATGTTCTCATATACGTAGACTACAAATCATGTTATTCACAGTAATCACTTAATTGAAGTTTCTAAGACAGTTAAGCTTAGAGTTTTGGAGAGCATTTATGCTCTTCCACTTATCTGTAAAATTAATGTACTTGTGGTTTTGTGGAGAATATGCTACAGCAATGTCTTGATTTTATGTTTGTTTATAGTGTTGTGATTTTATAAATTTTTGACAATATTGAATTTATGTAAACAGGAACTTCAGTTGGAAAAGTGACTGCCATAGACCTCGATGAACCTGACACTCTACATACTCGTCTGAAATATAAAATCCTACAGCAAACCCCAGATCATCCAAAGCATTTCTCCATACACCCAGACACAGGTGTCATCACCACAACTTCACCTTTACTGGATAGAGAAGTAATGAATTGATTATTAATTTCCCAGTCACTAAACTGTATTTAAACTGATAATGAACTCCCAGAGAAATTACAATAAGGCCCCATGTGGCCACCTCTCCAAGCATGCTTCCATACAGCCTGTGGTTAAGCCTTCTCTGGACACTTGCTTTGTCTGTACAAAGAATTTGGAAAGGTACAAGGTATTAGATGAGGTCTCACTTGAGATCATTGACTTGATTTGATGTGTGGATACTAGAGGAAAAAAAAAAACACTTTAAATTTTGAAATGTTATCTTAGACACATCAGCTTTCCCTTGTCCTGACTGGCCAATCTCTTGCTCTATTTTTACTTATGCTGGTTTTTAGAAAAATGTTCTTCAGTGTTCCTTTTCTTTTTCTTTCAGAAATGTGATACATACCAATTAATAATGGAAGTACGAGACATGGGAGGCCAACATTTTGGTTTGTTTAACACAGGAACAATTACTATTTCACTTGAAGATGAAAATGACAATTCACCATTTTTTACAGAAACTTCTGTGAGTACATCTTTGTATTTATTTATTTAAGTCAGGAGTCAAGAACCTATGGCTCACGAGCCAGATGTGGCTCTTTTGATGGCTGCATCTGACTCGAAGACAAATCTTTAATAAAAAAAGAATAACGTTAAAAATATAAAACATTCTCATGTATTACGATCCATTCATTTCCTACCACTCATGTTCATGGTTGCGGTGGAGCCAATCACAGCTGTCCTCTGGGCCAACACTAATTTTTTTTTTTTTTTTTTTTTTTTTTTTATCTTTCTTGAAGCTGGAAACGGGGAGAGACAGTCAGACAGACTCCCGCATGCGCCCGACCGGGATTCACCCGGCTCGCCCACCAGGGGCGACGCTCTGCCCACCAGGGGGCGATGCTCTGCCCCTCTGGGGCGTCGCTCTGCCGTGACCAGAGCCACTCTAGCGCCTGGGGCAGAGACCAAGGAGCCATCCCCAGCGCCCGGGCCATCTTTGCTCCAATGGAGCCTTGGCTGCAGGAGGGGAAGAGAGAGACAGAGAGGAAGGGGGGTGGGGGTGAAGAAGCAAATGATCGCTTCTCCTATGTGCCCTGGCCGGGAATCGAACCCAGGTCCCCCGCATGCCAGGCCGATGCTCTACCGCTGAGCCAACCGGCCAGGGCCAACACCAAATTTTTATTGGATAATGCGTAACATACCCGGGTCATTGTATGGCTCTCATGGAATTACATTTTAAAATATGTGGCATTCATGACTCTCTCAGCCAAAATGGTTCCCGACCCCTGATCTAAGTATTTATTTTTCAAAAAACAAAGCTGGAATATGGTAGCTCTGTGAGATGTTGGGTTTAATAGCTACTACTTACAAATAACATAGGCAAAAAGAACATGATTTCTGTAAAAATCATTGAAGTTCCAGATATTTCTGGATGCTAGGGAAATAACTGCTTTCTTGGCCATATATAAGCTTCTTAGCCCTTAAAACTGTTCATGCATTTAGTGTTTTCTTGGATGCCAAGCTATGGTATAAGATATTTTGAATTTAAATGCCTCTTATGGGATGAAAGAGAAGAGGCCCTCTCTCTGGTGTCATTTGTACTTCAACATCTTAAGATGAAAAATACTAGCTTTATATCCTTTGCTCTGCTGGAAAGTCAATAGAACAGGTTCTTCCTGTGTCATGAGTGAGTGAACTTTCCCTTTAGAACTACACATGACAAGAAGTACAGATAGGACAAAAATTACAGGAAATAATTCTTTTTCTTGAGCTTATAGTAAAGAATCTTTATATTTTTCATTTATCTATAACCAGAAGACAAGTCAACGAAGGGAAAATATGCCATGATAGACCTATCCATACAATTTTTTACATCAATTGCTATAACTTATAAGGATAGGTCTTATTCTATATTTCAGGTGAGAAGATGGAAGGTAAGTTAACTAACTTGCTTATGATCTCCTACATACAGGTTATGGCAAAAGAAGGTTTATAGTTGTGTATGCAAAACAAGAGTTTATTCTTTATTATTACTTATTAATGATTGTATTATTTTCCACATGAACAACTGTAACCCTGCTTTTGCCCCACCCTGTACAAACCATGTAAGAGGAAAAACTGGGATTAGACTCAATATCTGTTATGCTCCAATGGCTATCAGGCATCATCCTTCTGTGAGTTCACCTTACATTTCTAGAAGATACTGATTTACTACATTTTTTAGCCTTTTAATATCATATGCTTCCAGCACCTTATTTTTTTGGAGGAGGGGGAAACTATGATTTAATTACCCTCCCCAAAAAAGGAAAGACTTTTTTTCTTAAAGAGCATCAAATAGAATTTTTTTTTAAATTGCCATAATAGGCTATCCAGTGATAATAAGAAATCAAGGTAGCTTATAATTATCTATAAGTATTGAAGGCTAAATATATTACTATAAAACATTTATTAAGTGCTTGCTACATCTAAAAAAGAGTTATACACTATAAATATTGTAGATTCAGAATAGAGACAAATTTGAGGGCTTGAATAAGTAGGAAAATCATATTAGAGAAGTTGGAAATTTAAGACATAAGTTAATCTTTCAAGGATGAATAAGATTTGAAAAAGTAGTAAGGAAAGAAGTGAATTATGCATTGTTTGTAAGTTCTTCCCAATATATGATTGTACATTTTCATATTTGCTTTTTTTACTTTAAATATGTTTTAGAGGAGAAAATCGTATTGTTAAAGCTATAAATTTATAATAACAAGAGCAATTGTTTTTAGTATTTGACAGAAGTAGAAGAAAACAGAATTGATGTTGAGATTTTACGAATGGCGGTACATGACCTAGATTTGCCAAACACTCCTTACTCAAAGGCTGTGTACACAATCCTGCAGGGAAATGAAAATGGAAACTTCAAAATCAGCACAGACCCAAATACAAATGAAGCAGTCTTGTGTGTTGTCAAGGTAAACAAAAAAGTTATCAAGCAATACTTTGAAGAATTCTAACTGAATATATAAAATTCTAGCTTAATTGATATGCAGGCATTTATATATATATTACACATGTGCATATATATATATACATGTCTGTGTATAAATTTCTGTGTGTACATGACTAGAAAATGCGATGGAATGATAAAAAGTTACATGGCTTACAAAATGTATCACTATTATTTTATCCTCATTTTTTCTCTTAGAAGAAAAGCATGGCTGGTACAAAACTTGTTTTAGAGATAAGACAAACCAAGGCAGAGAAATATTGAATTACTAATCAGATATTATCCCTAGAAGCATTCTTAGACATCCACTTTTCTAGAACTCTTACTTTCTAGAACACAAGACAGACAAAAGTGGAAGAATCACTATTTGAAATTAAAACTCTTGACTTTTCAATTTCCTTCATGCTCTTATTGTGCCTTTGCCTCTCTGTAGTATATTTTATAAGATGATAAATTACAAGTGTAGTATAATTTATTAGTTATGAGACTAAATGTAGAGCAGCTATTCCCATTAATCCCCCTATATTTGAGGTAGCCAATGTGTTTGGATTTTAAAAATTCAATTGCAATTACTGGCACCTACAATGATTACTTTAACTAAAACTGGTTCTGTTCTAAGTCTTTCTGCCTATAGCCCTCACTAACTGGTTACATAGGTTACATACTTCTCTCTTTAATTTCTTACAGAGTATATTTTACTAGAAGCTTTATGGAAGATTTTTAGAAAATGTTTTTTAATTAAAATATTTGCTGTTCTTTCTCTTTCTCTTTTATTTCCTCCTCCTTCTTCTCTTCTTTCTCCTCCTCCTCCTCCTCTTTCTTCACTTTTAGGGGTTTTTTTTGTTTTCCTTGTTTTTATTCATTCATTATCTTGGTAGATTTAAGTCTCTAACTATTTAACTATTGTTTTGGATTCTTTCTAATTTTTCAGTTCAGAACTAAGCATTTTGATTAGGAACTAAGTAAACCAAATATAATATAATGAGCTTTGAAAGGTGCTGCTAAATAATATCATTACATCTTTTGATTCAGATACTCAGATAACTACACCATTATAGCCAAATCTCATATGCTAGTGATCTAATTATCTTATGCACTTAACTTGGAGGAACTCCTGCTGTTTTGGTTATCACTGTTATATTGCTTGATAAGTAATGAAATAAATACTTATCTGAATTTAGTCAAACATTTATTCTGTATTCCCATTAACATTTAAACTTGTAAAAAAAATGATGGCAGGACTTTCCCAAAGAAAAGTGAGAAGAAAAATTGGTTAAATTTAAAAACAATTTTACATTTGATAGTGTTTGTCATTATAGCAGCCTAATTATTAATCTTTAACTACATTAGCACCTTTTTTTTTTTTTTTTTTTTTTTTTTTTACAGAGACAGAAAGAGTCAGAGAGAGGGATAGATAGGGACAGACAGACAGGAACGGAGAGAGATGAGAAACATCAATCATTAGTTTTTCGTTGCGACACCTTAGTTGTTCATTGATTGCTTTCTCATATGTGCCTTGACTATGGGTCTTCAGCAGACCGAGTAACCCCTTGCTGGAGCCAGCGACCTTGGGTCCAAGCTGGTAAGCTTTTGCTCAAACCAGATGAGACCGCGCTCAAACTGGTGACCTTGGGGTCTCGGACCTGGGTCTTCCGCATCCCATTCCGAAGCTCTATCCACTGCGCCACCACCTGGTCAGGCGGCACCTTCTTTTGGTACATAAAATTATATTCCATTTTGTGCTAAAACTTGGAATCATCAGTATAAGTCTTCTATAAATAGTATTATATATTGACTAATTAAAGTATGTTTATTTAACAGCCGTTGAACTATGAAGTGAGTCGCCAAATTATTTTGAAAATTGGTGTAGTTAATGAAGCACAATTCTCTAATGCACCAAACTCACAAGCTCCTACTATGTGTACTACTACTGTCACTGTTAGAGTTAAAGACAGGGATGAAGGCCCTGAATGCCATCCAGCAGTAAAAGTTATTCAGAGTAAAGATGGCCTGCCAGCTGGCCAAGAACTCTTAGGATACAAAGCATTGGATCCAGAAACGGGCAGTGGTGAAGGCTTAAGGTAATGTACTTTTCAAAAAGTTCCTGATGTATTTTTAATTGTGATGTACATTGCTTTCAAGATTAAGAAAGTTCTATGTATTTTTCAAAATGACAGATTTTGAGATTATGTTCATATTTTGATTTGAGCATTTCCATTTGATTTCTTAAAATTAGGTATAAGAAGATAGGAGATGAAGATAACTGGTTTGAAATCAATGAGAACACCGGTGACTTGAGAACTGTAAAAGTTCTAGATAGAGAATCAAAATTTGTAAAAAATGACCAATACAACATTTCAGTGGTTGCAACAGATGCAGGTGAGTGCAGTTTTCTAGAAATAAAATATAAATATAAGATATATTTTAAAGAAAATATTGAGATGAAATTTGTTTATTTCCACATTAAAATTTAATGCAAAAAAAATGTTTCCTGAGGGAATCTTGCAATCATAATAAGAACCACAGTGGCCAATCTAGCCATAACATTGTTCATCTATAGACTAAGACCAGAGCACATACTTTTAATATAATTCTTTCAATATATGTTAAAAAACACACTAAAGAATAAGGATAACATTAACTGAGAAACAGAATTAATGTTGCCATTACTTTATAAGCTTGGGTGATTCACTGCTCCTGTATAAATAAAAGTGAAATCTGAGTGGCTCAAACCTACAATGATGCTGTATACAATAATTTATATTTACTAATTTATTTCACAAACATTGATTGTCTAGGCAAGTTACCAAGGAAACGACAGTACATATAACAAGGTCAAAATCTAGCATGATGTCAAGGAAAGAATTATTATATTCTCATAAGAGTTTCTATGATATAAAAACTTTCCCCATAAAAGAAAGTATAAATATTATAAGAAGCAGAAATCAGTTCATTGCTGCCCAGATTAAAGGACAAAAGTAGATTTCACAAAAATGCAGTAGCTTGGTGAATGAAGATCTATTTGGGGAGATGGAAAAAATAAAGAACAGAACTATGAAATGCTAATTTTGTCTGTAAACACAGTGAAATTCCAAATTCAGAATATAGGGATGAATGCCCTCGTCTCATGGATAATCCAGGTATGCTCAAGAAGTAAAGATAAGGATGGTATAACTTTTAATGGAAAACCATATGGTGCCATGAAGGGTTTTGTTTATTGGAACTTTAATCCATTAATATATACTGCCAAAAGCCAAATATACAATATAAATAATTGTTTATATTTCCACACGAACATTTAGTTTTGATGCTTATAAATCCTTCAGGATGATTACCTAGATATCCTTCTAGCTTTTTACAATCCAGTTCATTTCCTGTTCTTTCTTATGTCAATCATTTCTGTCAGACTGGTTTTCCTGCTGTCATAAGAAAACACTCTTAAACACCCTTTGCCTAGAATCACACTGCCCCTTCTCTTTGAAATTCAGATCCCTTAACTTCTTCAAGTAAATAGCAATGACAACTTTCTGTGATTGTTCCCAGTAGTGTGTGTTCAATTCTTCTCTTATTACCTTTAAAGCCCTCCTTCCCTGGAATCCCTGGAATATGTTAATTATACAGGTGTTACCAAACTAAAGGGTTTCCTTTGCCTGAGTGCATCAAAACCCAGTCACACTCAAACAGAAGTTTGCAACAGAGAAAGTTAAGGTTTATTTAAGAAAATGGCACTAAGCCCAGTGTCATAGGTGAGCAACTGCTCTGAGACCTGGCTCCCAGATGGTTTTCAGGGGATGGGTTATATAGGGAATATAAATCATTAATCATGGTGACCAAGGGAGTTCAGTTCGTGGTTAGCATCGTGGTCTCTATTGATTAGTAGGTGCTAAGGTAAGGGGCAGCTGATCATTGCATCTGACCCTAATGTTAGCCATGGAGTTGCTTCATCTCATTTTGCAAGGATTGGTCTGTGGAGTTGTTTGGCTTTTCTGGGTCTGAGTCCAAATTTATTTATTATGGTAATACATGCTTCAAAATTTAGATGAACATTAAAGCAAAAAAAAAAATAGAAGTTTCATAAATTATTTTTTATTTCAACTTTGAAAGCACACAATTTATTGTAGTTATTATCCTATTGCAAATAGTAAAATTTGAACATGTTTTCTGAACTTCATTATCTATTAAACACAATTAGTAAGCACTATTTTACTTAAAAATATTTAGTGAGACTTGGGTGAGCATTAGGCCAATAATAGTGACTATCTAGTGATGAGAAAGTGTTCCTATTCTCAAGAACACATTAATTGAATTAGGATGAAGGTGCAGACTTATGTTTATGGTTTAATTATTTCTTTTACAAAGTAAAACAAGAGTAAATGCATTCTGTTCCGTGTGTTGTTAACTTACAAGTTAAGCAACACACACTAGGCACTTTCACTAAGATCTCAAGATAAATATGACTTAGCTCTGAAGATGAACGTGTTCACAGTTCAGTGTGTGAGCCAATGATAAGCCAAATGTGAGAAACGAAAGGAGAATGTGGCTACTATTATTTATAGAAGTCCCAGCAAATTTCACGAGGAAGTGATATTTGAGTGGATTCTTGAAGAATAATAAGGTTTCGTCAAAGAGGAAGAGAAAAATATTCCCAGCAGTGGCACAGAATGTGTCAAAGCAGACATGGGAAGGAGTAGACCTAACGGGTTTGATGACAAACTTCACAAAGTTTGAGCAAAGAGTGTATAAGAAAAGGGTGTGGAGGGGAGGTTGAGGAAATGATTGATGACTGTTAGGTATGGCCAGAAAGGAGTCTCAGGGCATCAAAACTGTGCAAGAAGAACATCTATTTGAGGCTTGAGTGGCAGAAGGTTGTATTTTAGAGACAACAACCTCCCCGAGCAAAAGTAGGGGACGATATGTAGGGGAATGGTTGGTGCAGATTGCTGGCATCTGGCTAGCAGATCCATCGGTCTGGCAGACATTCACACAAATGATCTGGTTTCTGGTTTCTTTGTGCTCTTGGGGACAGAAGGGTCCTGCCAACCTTCAGTTAGAACTTACAGAAACTATCATGACTCATGTTTAATTATTTTTACAACTAGACTGAAACTATTGTGATTTTGTGAGGGTCAGTTATTTCTGTAATCTTAACTGAAGCTGGCAGCTTTTGGCAACAACTTTTAGCTTATGCCTGACAATGACCAAATGTAACGTCTTTGTATTTTGAGCATGAATATAGCTCTTCATAAAGACAGATGTCAGAAATTCATTTTACTTTCAATTGATTATTCTGTTAGTGACATTATTCTCAATCTCATACCTTTCAGTTTTAAAAAAACACCTGTCATGATTGTGTGTTTAGTAATGTGATCTGGAAAATGTGAAATTCAAGTCATTCAGCTAGTAGAAAACAGTCATGTGTATACCGTAGAGCTAGTGGAAAACAAATTTTTAAGTGAATATATGTCTTATGTTTTATAATTCTTAGGTGGCAGATCTTGTACTGGAACATTAGTTGTTCTTTTGGAAGATAATAATGATCACCCACCACAAGTCGACAAAGATGTGACAATCTGTCAGCATACTCAGGATTTTGCTGTTCTCACACCTGTGGATCCAGATGGACCTGAGAATGGCCCACCTTTTCAGTTCTTTCTGGATAATTCTTCCAGCAGACATTGGACCTTAGACACAAAGGATGGTGTGTAATTATGCTAAAGTTTGTAATTGATATAAACTTAAATTGGCTGATAGATGGCCTTGACTTTCACTTAACTTTATAATAATAAATAAATATTCATTTTAAGAAATTATATTACTGATTCCCCCAAACAATAATATCTTGCTTTTTAAAGCAATAAATAATATATCTATGAAATACAAGCTCTTGTTTTAAATTATATTAAGAAAACATAAATTTGTCTTAATGTAATATTAGTCTAATGTAAGCATAGAGCACTATCAATTAGTTTTCCTTGTTTTCAAGAATTCAAAATCACTTTTAAGAAAGAAAAATGAGCCACTAGAATTTTTCTCTTAAGCTAAACTCTATGCCTCCTATCCCCTTTCAGCATTCCAAGAATACCAAGTCAAGATAATATTGCTAGTGAAAGAATATATCTATATATTCTCTGTCTTTTTTCTCCATAGGTAAAACTGCCATTCTTCGGGAAAAGCAACATCTTGATTATAACTATTATAATGTGCCTATTGAAATAAGAGATAGACATGGTTTTGCTGCAAAACACATATTGTCAGTCAGAGTATGTGACTGTACAACTCCATCCGACTGCAAAATGAGTAGTAAACTCCGCGAGAGTGATGTTAAGCTAGCAAATGTAGTACTTGGAAAATGGGCAATTCTTGCCATGGTGTTGGGTTCTGCATTGTTGTTATGTAAGTATACTTATCTAAAATGTGTTAGCTAAAATTTTTTTCTAATATTTTAAAAAAAATATGGCAATTCTTTGTATTAATGACATTTATAACCTTTGGTGAATGTGCCTTTTTTAAAAGCTTGCATGTACTAGAATAAAAAGAAATACCTTTTCTTTTTTTTTTTTTTTTGTATTTTTTCTGAAGCTGGAGACGGGGAGAGACAGACAGACTCCCGCATGCGCCCCACCGGGATCCACCCGGCACGCCCACCAGGGGCGACGCTCTGCCCACCAGAGGGCAATGCTCTGCCCCTTCCGGGGCGTCGCTCTGACGCGACCAGAGCTACTCTAGCGCCTGGGGCAGAGGCCAAGGAGCCATCCCCAGCGCCCGGGCCCGGGCCATCTTTGCTCCAATGGAGCCTTGGCTGTGGGAGGGGAAGAGAGAGACAGAGAGGAAGGAGGGGGAGGGGGGTGGAGAAGCAAATGGGCGCTTCTCCTATGTGCCCTGGCTGGGAATCGAACCCGGGTCCCCCATACGCCAGGCCGACGCTCTACCGCTGAGCCAACCGGCCAGGGCCGAAATACCTCTTCTTTATGTTCTTTTTGCTCATCTGTAAAATAAAGAGGCAGGATAAAATTAATTTTAAGATTGCCTCTCATACAAAATATTAGTCTTTCAACCAGCCAGTTGATGTATGTAGTAGTGAATGTATGGAAAGAAGTAGTAAAAAAAATTAACTCCCAAATGTACTTCAATGTTTTGCTCAATGTTATTCATGAAATGATATAGTTCACATCTTAAGAAGACTCCAGTGAGTGGAGTGAGCGGGAAAGAGTCATATGGTGAGCCACTGAGGAAAAGTAATATATGCAAAGAATGCTAAGGCTGCATTCTGCAAACTTTGTTAAATATGCAAGAGTGATAAAAATCATTGCCCACATTTCCCTACCTCTCTCCCACCTTTCTTTATTAAAAATATGCTTTTCTATATGCAACCTATTTGCATTTATAAACTTTTCCCATAGTCTTTAGTGTGCCCTAATTCATTGATGTGAGTTTCTGGTTAAACTGGATGCTCCTCCTAGTACTGTGTTAGTGATGTACTCTTTCAAAACCTATCACTGATTTTATATAATGGCCTTTCTTGTTTGTATTTTTGTCTAATGTTATTTTATAGCTCTAAACCCTTTATGTGCTCTGCATGGATTTTAAATACCAATAGTACTAGCTTAAATTTCAGTCAAATAAAGTTATTATTTTAGTATGAAGGAAATAAGAAAAGCATTTAAGTTAATTCTGGACCTGGGAAGAGAATAATTAATAAACTATGCTCACTTCATTCTCCTTACTTTTTATTGATCTGTTTCTTTTTTAGCCTAAAAACATATTCTCACTAAGACAGAGATGGTCTATATACTAATATATTTGTAATATTTTGTTTTCAAATTTATAACCCAAGGGTATCTTAATTTATGAAATAAATGTTTTAAGTTTTATGAAGAAACTTTTAAACAATCATATCATTCAAATAATTTAATATATATCAGCATGAAAAAATACTATTTTCCTAAATATTTTTATTTTTTAGGTGTTCTATTTACGTGTTTCTGTGTTACTGTTAAGAAAACAGTAAAGAAATGTTTTCCGGATGATGTAGCCCAGCAAAATTTAATTGTATCAAATACTGAAGGGCCTGGAGAAGAAGTAATGGTAAATCATAATCACATTGTACTTTCTTTTGACTTGTATGGTGATACAATGAAGACAGTTGATGTTTACATAATAGTACAGCTATTGTTTATTGAGCATTTACTATGCCAAGTAGAGCTCAAAGTGACCTTCATGTGTCAATTCATTCAAACTTCACAATTCTATTGTACTAGATTCCCAGGGCTGTCATAATGAAGTACCATGACCTGAGTGACTTAAACAATAGAAATGTGTTGTCTCACAGTTCTGAAGGCTGGAAATTAGAGATCATGGTGTTTGTTGCCAGGGACATGTTCCTTCTGAAGGTGCTAGGGAAGAGCCTGTCTCAAGCCTTTCTCTGAGAATCTGGTAGTTCCTTAGTTTAGGGTAGCATAAATCAAATGTTCAAATGGCACTCTTCTTGTGTGCATGTCTGTGTCCAAATTTCACCTTTTGAATTAGGGCCCCACCCTAATTGAGTATGACATCATCTTAATTTAACTAATTCTATCTATATTGACTTCCAATAAGATCACATTCTGAGGCACTAGGAGTTAGGACTTTAACATATAAGTTGGGGGGGGCACAATTCAACCCATCATACCTACCAGTGGTCCCCACCCCCCAGGCCATGGACCAGTACCGGTCTGTGGGCCATTTGGTACCGGTCCGCAGAGAAAGAATAAATAACTTACATTATTTCCATTTTATTTATATTTAAGTCTGAACGATGTTTTATTTTTAAAAAATGACCAGATTCCCTCTGTTACATCCGTCTAAGACTCACTCTTGACACTTGTCTCGTAAGTTCGACAATTATATTTTAAAATACCACAGTTTTTACGCCAGTTGCATAATTTTATTTTGTGCATTTATCCGTCCCACCCTAAAGGCCGGTCCATGAAAATATTTTCTGACGTTAAACCAGTCCGTGGCCCAAAAAAAGGTTGGGGACCACTGATACCTACAATACTGGTACTGTAAAAAATGTTATTATCCTGATTTTGTATAAGGGGAATGGAGAGACATGGCACTAAGTGATTTGCCTATAGTGGGAAAGACATTAAAGTAAATTGTTAGTTTCAGTTTGATTCATTCATTTTATAACTCTAATTTTATTTTTAGGAAGCAAGTATTAGACTCCCCACACAAACCTCCAACATTTGTGACACAAGCATGTCTCTTGGCACTCTTGGTGGCCAAGGAGTGAAAACCCAGCAAAGTTTTGAGATGGTCAAGGGTGGCTATGCTTTGGATTCTAGCAAAGGAGGTGGACATCAAACGCTGGAATGTGTCACAGGAACAGGACAAGGAGGAACCGATACTGGCAGATATGCATACACTGAATGGCACCGATTCACCCAGCCTCGGCTTGGCGAAGTAAGTGTCGTTGTCTTCAGGTTCATAGTCCATGGAAGTTAATCACTATTTATAAATCAGGATTTCCCAGAAGTTTTACTCCTCATAGACCTGGAAGTCATCACCTTTTTAATGTTGAATTATTGTAGATATGGATGTTAAGTTCAAATCCAAAGGGAAAATGATTTTGTAAAATTCAATTTTTAAAATAAGATTTACAAAACTTATGTAGGTATGGCATATGTCAACACATTTAGGAAGTATAAGAAGAGGGATAACTTCTTCCCTAAAAATTATAAGGACTATCACTTAAAGTGAAATATTTGTTAGAGAGTAATACACAGATCATAAATTATAAATATTTTTTAGTGTTTTGAGTCCTTTGTGTGGTTATAAAATTCTGGCTGTCAACATCAACCAGATAAACTATTATGGTTTTATTTTGAGTTTTACTTCCTTGTTATATTTTCAGATTAATCAATATCAGATAATATTTGTTCATTTAATATAGTTTTAATATAGCTATTTAATAGTGTATAAACAATAAGAATCATAGCCAATATTGGTTTCCCCCCAAATATGTGAAGCTATAAAGACCCATTTCAACTATGCAAATCTATATTCAAATGGGAAATAGTAAGTTGGTTGTAATATATATGTGTAGCTTTAGTTTTCATAAATGTTATCACTGGGAGAATTTATATATTTGCTGTATTTTAATAATGACTATAATACAGACCAATCGTGTGCATTTTTTATATGTAGGAATTCCTTAGAGGACACACTCTGATTAAAAATTAAACAGTAAAAGGTAAATCAAAGACATTATTTTTATGCTAATATATTTAGCCGTTTTTTAAAAATAATAAAATGTATAACACATAGGCACAGTAAACAGTATGGTGATAGCCAGAGGGAAAGGGGGGTGAGGGCTAAGTAGAGTGGGCAAAGGGAGGGAAATGAAGACAGAAAGAGATGTTGCTGGGGCAGAGGGCGCGTGACGCAGTGGGCAGATGGTGGTTTGTTGAGTTGTGCATTGGAAACATCTGTGGATATGTGAATCAATGTCATCCAATGAATTCAATAAAAAATTTTTAAAATGAGTATTGCCACAAAAAAGAAATGTACTTTTTTTTTTTAATGCAGAAGGTGTATCTGTGTGGACAGGATGAGGAGCATAAACATTCTGAAGACAACGTTCGGTCATACAACTACGAAGGCAAAGGGTCTATGGCCGGCTCCGTCGGCTGCTGTAGTGATCGGCAGGAAGAAGAGGGGCTTGAGTTTCTAGATCATCTGGAATCCAAATTCAGGACGCTAGCAAAGACGTGTGTAAAGAAATAAGTGTGCCTTTCAAATAGAGTAACATCCACAAATGCTTATATAAGGAGTTTATTGAATATAACATGATAGCAGCATCTGCTAATGTGTTTGTTTGTTGGAGGTAAACTTCGAGTCATGTAGATAAGGATACTTACTATAAATGTAAAGCTCCCTGAATTCTCCTCATCTGATGTCACTCCCATGTTCTCTAGAAATAACAGTTTCATTGGTTCATTTAATTTCCATGCCTGTACATACTACCCTTTTCAGGACTGTACAGTGTGCTTCTTGCACCTTACGTTCTTTGTATGCTACGGAAGAGTATGTAGGAGAGCTGGGTGTTGTGGAGACTAATAAAAAATAAATTTTTTATTTTAGATGAAAATTAAACACTTTCTTCAAAATCTTGGGGAGAATTATGATTTTAGAATATTATCTTGGTGCCAGATAATTGCTTCTTCTACCCAAGTGGCTATTTGTTGAAGGATTTTTAAGAATTCTTTTGTACCATCTTCAATTTGGTAAATAACTGCTTGTTTCTCACTACACTTTTCACCTGCCAAGCTGCTCCTAGCACTGTTTATTTTCAGGAGCCTTTAGAACTTAGTCCTTAGATCTTCTTCCCAAGTGAATGACTTATCAGGTTCCTACAGCTTCTAGAATTATTGGAAAGACATGGACCAGAACAAAGTTCACAGCAATTTAAGCCACAGAGATTCTATAAGGATCACATAAGAAGATTTCTATGAAAGAATTGCAACCTTGATGTCCATGGGTTGACTTGGACTCACAAATATGTTTTGCTTGCTTATTATGATATAGAATTAATTTTAAAAATATAAATACTTTTACAAGAACACACACTCTCTAGTTTGCCACAGGTCCACCATCTTCATTCATTTGTGAAATCAGCCCTGCAGGCATTAAGCTTGCAACACTGAAATATAGTGCTTAGACCTTGAATATGCTAAAAATTGTGTGACCATTCATATTGGAACTTAGCACTCAGTCTACCGTAATTACTGTAAGAAAATGGGAAATAAGAAATAAAGTATGTCTAGTATGTATATGTAAAAACTGAGATCTAGTAAAGCAGCATTTACTAAATATTTGTTGAATCATAGATAAATGAACATGTGAGTTAATAAACTATTTTAAATGCATAATATATGGATAAGATACTATATATTATTCATTTAGAATGAAATATTTAAATAATATTTTGAGTCTTCTGTGCCAAATATACATTTAAAAATAATAACAGAATATATCACACAGAAATTTCTCAATCAGTGAAAACTTTTTTCATAAAACTATAAACTAGTAAATGAATGAAAAGAATAAGTGGTTACTTATTAAAAAATATTGCGATTAATCCTTTATTTTCAATTGCAGTTTTTAAAGTTTTTTTTTACATGAAATTGGATATTAGAGAAGAATAAAAAAGTAGATTTAATAAGGAAGATTTTATTTTATAAGCTATCCATATTCTCTGATTTTTATAGTCATTGGTTTTTACAGTAATTGTAAAGAAAATCATTTTGGGGGTATAGTGCAATTGCTGTTGTCTGGCATACATGTTACTCCAACAATGATACCAGTTTTAAAATTTTACAATCTAGTATTAAAAATCTTGAAACATATCATAATATCATGATAAGTTATATTCTTAAATATAGGTGCAGAATATTTTCTAAACAGTTAAAAATTGCTAGCCAGACATTAACATGTTTGTTTTTGTTTTTATATTTCTTAAATTTGCTTAAATATAAAAGAGAAAATTTATATCTGAACATAAAGTACAATTAAAAGCCAAAGTAGTATTTCTTGTTCAACAAGAGAAGATACTCTAAAAGTATTACTAGAATTATTAGAAAGTATGGGAAGTGAATATCTACTAAGAAGTTTTGGCTATTTTAAATGCATTAAAATATCTATCAAACTCACAGAGTAACTGTAACTGTTTTTTGACTTATGTAAAAAATTCAAAGTCATTTCTGTTTACACTAAAAAATAAATGTTAATTGTATGATTGATGAAATTTCTGAAACTCCACTGTACTGTTTACAAACTTAGTTTATTAATAAAACATTGTATTTTATGGATTACTCAATATAAATTAATTGTGAATCATTATAAATTATTTTTCTTTAATTAAACCTATAGGTAAGTAAAATGTACAATTAAAGCATTATCAAGAATAGAAAGACTAGTGTATTATGTAGGGACCAATAAAATTAAGGAAGCATAATTTTTAAACACTACTTGATAGTGTTGCATAAAAAATAAAAAACACACTTGACCTCTAATTCTTACTAACAAAATAATAACCATTTTCAAATATATAAACTAATTTAAATATATAAGAAGCATTTTGAAAACAACTGTGTAAAGTAGATTTATATTATAATATGCCTTTCACAGAGATAGAGCAAATTATTTAAACACCTCTACTTCTTAAAGTAAGTTTTGTGATTGATAGAAATAAAAATGCCCTTCAATAAAACCAATCTGTAGAGTTAGAGGTTGTTTATCTCACAACTTTAGAGAAAATAAACCAGTTAAAGAGAAGTGTGGCTTTCCTTTGTTTGGCCTGAAAATATATAGGATTTCAAAATATTAAAAATTTAGTAGCAGCTGACCACTGGATAGAGTGTTGACCTGGAATGCTGAGGTCCAGATATGAAACCCCAAAGTTGCCAGCTTGAGTGCAGGCTCACCAGCTTGGGCACAAAGGCTCTGGCTTTGTGTGGGATTATCAATATGATCTTGTGGTCTCTGACTTGAGCCCAAAGGTCACAAGTTTGAAGCCCAAGGTTGCTAGCTTGAACAAGGGGTCATTGGCTCTGCTTGATCCACCCATCGCCCCCCTTGTTCCATCAAGGTACATATGAGAAATAATCAACGAAAAATTAAAGTGACACTACTACAAGTTGTTGCCTCTCATCTCTCTCTCCAACCTCTCTCTCTATCTTTCCTTTCTTGTCTGCCTTTTTGTGTGTCTCTCTCAGAGAAAATAAAAAAAGTTTAGTTGCCTATGTGCAACAATTAATATATTATATGTAATTGTGGATTATTTTTAGTTCCCATGTTTAGAATATTTAAATATAATCATGTGGAATTATTAATATAAAAAGAAACTTCAAGGCTTCCTTTGAGATATGGAAGGTTTTACCTAGATTTCACAACAGAAATACACGCAGAATTATTTTTTGCCAGGAATCATTCAAGAAAAACTAAAAGGAACTCTCATCCAAAGTAGAAATAAAAGAATTTTCTTGTTCTGGCTTTACCTCTACTAAAATACATAGGAAATTTAGGAATTAAGGGTAGATGACCTTTATATAATTCATTTATATAAAACTTAAAATATAAATTTTCAAAGATACTTTGCTCATAATAGGTATTTTATTGTAGAGATAGGTTACTGTTCTATACCCACAATATTTCTTACCTCTTTGAGATTCATACTGAAATTCTAAATCAGTGGGGTTTTTTTTAAAAAAATTATTAATTGATTTTGGAGAAAGAGCAGGGAGAGAGAAAGAGAAAAACAAACATCAATTTGTTTTTCCACCTATTTGTGCTCTTATTGGTTGATTCTTGTATGTGCCCTGACAAGGGATGGGACCTGCTACCTTGGTGCATCAGGACGATGCTCTAACCAACTGAACTATACTTCCAGGGCTAAATCAGTGGTTTTTGAAGTGTGATTCCTGGACGAGCAGCAGCAGCATCACCTGGGAACTTGTTAGAAATGCTCACTGGGGGTTCCTCTCCCCCAGATCCACTAAATAGGAAACTCTCAGGGTGAGATTCTCTAAGTATTCTTGAAGTCCTATCAAATTTACCTTAGTACTACTAGCTCTTTGCTACTCAGTGGTGTTCACAACACCTGACAGTTTGTGAGAAAAATGGATTCAGGCCTCAGCTCAGACCTATGGAATCAGAATCTGCATTTCAACAAGATTGTACATGAAACTTTGATAAGCACTGAACAGATAGGAATCTGCAAAGTTTAATAGAGGAACAACACAATTAGCCAATTAGAGTTACAACACAGGAGCTTCAGGAGGTAGGTCTATGGCCTCTGCATGGTAAGAAAATTTGTCCCAGCTCACCTGGTTGACCCAAATTCATGACTGCCTTGCCTCTCACTACCCACAAAGCAGAACCCCCACTCTGATTTCTTATGTATCTTGATATTGATTTTCTGAATTTTGTACCTAACTGCGCCATATCTTGGAGGGTATGCAAATTTAAGTAACTGCATCTTCATTGCCACTTAGTAAATTTATTTTGCTAACTCATAATTAACAGGGAAAATAATCACATGTTGACATTATTTTTTTGTCAGGTGTATCTAACAAATTTACAAAATTGTGTTTTAAAACCAATATGAATAAAAAACCTGATAGTTTAAGCAACATACAGCATCCTGAGATCATTCTGGCCAATAGGTGTCTTCATGTATTCTCTTCTTACTGAGCCTATTTATCACCATGTACTTTTTAACGTTTTATTTTTCTGGGTGTAGCTGACTGAGTATCATGGGTGTGCCTAAGAACCTCTGAGAACCAGTTGTGTTATAGTAAGTAATCCTATTCTGTCATGATTATTTCTTTCTGTATCAGTCTGGAAAATCAGATAAAAGACAAATTTTCAGAGTTGGTTTAATTTTAATGTTTTAATTTAATATTAATGAATATTAAATATAGTACATAATAGAAATATATAGTATAGTTATTAACTATAGTATTGATCATTAATATTAAATATTAATTTGGTACTGATGCTTCAATATTAAATATATTTAATATTTGCTACTGACAAACAGATATCCTTTGGTATTTTGTAGGAGTCGTGGAAGAAACTACTGGCTATCTCCCAACCATCCCTTAACCTAGTTTTTTTCCAAGAGGTCAAGCTCTGATTTCACCTAGAGTAGCATATACCTACCTAAGAGATCATTATTTCCCAACCCTGTTGAACTAAGTGCAATGTGTCTTAAATTCTGGCCAGTAATAAGCAAGTGAAATGCTGTGTACAGTATAAGATTTCTGAGAAGGTGACTTGAAGGAACTAATTCAGTAGACAGATTTTTTTTGTTGTGTTTGCTTGTATTTGTTGATACCTAGAACACAGATATGATGCCTGGTGCTCCAGCAGCGATATTGTGATGCTTCAGATTAGAAGCCATGTGCCATTTGTTGGGCATGGTGGAGCATACACCAAAGAAGGGGACTGGATCCCTGATGACTCTATGGAGCCTCCAGATCTGCTATGGACTTCCTGCCTTTAGACCTGTGCACTTGAGTGAATAAACCTTTGGGTTTTAAAGCAATGACATTTTAAGTTTTCTGTTAAATGTATTGAATTTAACCTGATTTAGGGAGAGAACAGACAACGGATGAAAATAATCGATTTGTATAAATCATGATTCAATAAACTTAATCTGCTTTGGGAACTCCTTTTCTTTTGGGCAAAGTTTCAAAAATAATGAGCCTTGAAGACATTTCATTGTTCTCTAAATAGTCTCAAGGCAAAAAGAAATATTAATTATTTCATGGAAATTCAAAAAGGTATACCTTTTTTGGGTCACTCTAAAACATTTTTTTCTATTCTCTCTAAAGTAAGAAGCCTGGCTTTGTAGGAAAGCATGGGTCTAGGATTAAGGAGACCTGAATTCTTATTTTAACCTATTGCATATTCTTTAACAAGTCATTGAATCTCATTTACTTCAATCTTTTCAGCTATTGAAAGAATTTTATTTGATGGTTTTATCAGCCAAACTATTTTGTTTTTCAATGCAGGGATAATGTTCTTTTTATCATTACATTTTCTTTACACCTGTGTGTATGGCCAGTAGTCACAGCTGTCACCACCATCATGGCCATGCACATGCACTTCCCCATTAGATTCAGGCAGACAGTAAAGAAACAGTGGAGCTAAAAAATGGTGGGCCATTCCTTTATTCAAGTCTCGTACTGGCTGAAGAGAAAACACACAGGGAAAAAAACACTTCCCTTTCACTCAGAGCTCACAAAACTACTGACACATTCTCCAATACCACAACCAAGAATATCTTCTTTGGTTTTTCCTAGAATCATAGGCCTCCCCAGTCTCAAAGCTCCTCATCTCTGGTTCCCCATCTGCACATTATCTCCTCTCTGCACAAAACTAGCTTTTTCTTGGGGCAGCAACATGGCGATGGAGTAGGTGGATGTACCAACTTCCACCTCCCAGAACCAAAGTGAATTACAACCTAATTTTAAGAACCATCATCTGGAAAAACCAACTTTGGACTAAATTAAGAGGACTCTTTAACCAAGAAACGCTGAAGAAGCCACACAGAGACTGGTAGGAAAAGTGGAAACACGAAGAGGGCTGCCTAGCTCCCAGGTGCAAATGGTAGCCCAGAAGAACTCGCATGGCAGGAAGCAAGTTTAGCGGAGAGGGGAGGGTCCTGGGCCCCAGGAACAAAGCCCCAGCCTGCAGCCCCAGAGCCTATAAGAAGTGTATAAACAGTGTTTAGCTGCAAAGCAAGTCAGGATACTGTTTGTGAGAAAGAGAGATTTCTCAGACCCAGGATTCTTCATAAAGGGACCATACAGAAAACCTCTTTCACAACCACTAACTCAGGGCTCCAGGAGACAGGGAGAGTTGAGAGGACCAGAGTAGCAGGAAGAGAGTATAATCTAGAAGGCACAGGGAGAAACACTTTGAGGGACAGCCACCCTAACCCCTGAGTCACCCCCCAAATATAAAGTGAATATTTCCCCTGAGACCAGCAATACCAGCAAATGGAAGCAGGACATCAGCCAAACAAGCTCCCCACTGCACTCAGAGCAGAGTGGCTTAGAAAAAGGGAGCCTTCAGGAATACGGCATTGAGTGCTGAGGTCTGAGCAGCAGCACCCCCACTCACACTTCTGAGGGCTTGCCGAAGAGTGAGCAGCAGTGAGATGCAGAAGCATGGTCCCTTTGGCGGGGGTGGAAGCCTGACCACCACAACTGAAGCCTGGCGTGAGCTCGGTCTCTCCTGGCAGGGACAGAAGGGGCTCACAAAAGTAGTCCATCCCGGCTTTGGGCCAGGTGAGCAAAAGCAGTCCTGCCTGCAATACCACCCACAGGGGGAAGGTGTAGCTGGGGAACTGCAGAGACCCGCAACTGAGCACCAGTAAGCAGCCCTGCCCGGCCTGTTGAACCGGGGCACGTAAGTTCAGTTTTGCCTGTGGGGGCAGGGTGAAAGCCAGGGAACAGGCTGAGACCTGCTTCTGAGCACAGGTGTGAAGTCCAGCACAGCCGGTGGAGCCAGGGCATGTAGCCGGCAAAGGAGCACAGCTCCACTTGGGGGGGGGAGGGATGAAAGACAGGGAACAGGCGGAGACCCATGGCTGAGCATAGGTGCGCAGCCCTGCCTGTGGTGCCAAGGCCTGCAGCCCTGGTGCAGGCACAGCCCCAGCCATGGGGCAGGGCAAAGGCCAAGGCCAGGCCAGGCTTGTAGACAAGACACGTGAACACAGCCCCTTCCGAAGAGGAGAGGTGGATACCGCAGCGACTGCCGCAGTGGGCCAGCACCAGAAATGCCCATACCCGAATGCGCAAGGCAGCAGCAGAGGGGGTGGTGGGCCTGCAGACAAATCGCACCTAGGGAACGCAGAGGTCACACCCATTGGACTCCAGTGGCCACATCCTTCTTATACACAGACAAAATGAGAAGGCAGAAAAATGCAACCCAAATGAATCAAGAGAAATCCCCAGAAAAGGACTTGAATGAGTCAGATATAACCAAATTACCAGATGCAGAGTTTAAAATAATGATTGTTAGGATGCTCAAAGACCTTAGAATAACAATAGATGGACATAACAAACATCTAAATAAAGAGATAGCAAGTATAAAAAAGGACATTGAAATAATAAAAAAGAATCAGTCAGAAATGACAAATACAATATCAGAAATGAAGACCACAATGAAAAAAATTAAAAGCAGGATGGATGAAGCTGAGAATGGAATCAGCGAATTCGAGGACAAGATAAACAAAGGCATGGAAATAGAGTAGCAAAAAGAAAAGAGACTCAAAAAGTCTGAAGAAACTCTAAGAGATCTCTGTGACAATATAAAGAGGAATAATATCTGCATCATAGGGATTCCTGAAGAAGAAGAGAAAGAACAAGAAATAGAGACTTTGTTCAATAAAATCATAGCTGAAAACTTTCCTAAATTGTTGCAGGAAAAAGCCAAACAAGTTCAAAAAGCACAGAGAATTCCATTAAAGAGAAACCCAAAGAAATCTACATCAAGACACATCATAATTAAAATACCAAAGCTAAGAGATAAAGAGAAAATATTAAAAGCTGTTAGAGAAACAAGGCTGTCACTTACAAAGGAACCCCCATAAGAATGACATCTGACTTCTCAACAGAAACACTTGAGGCCAGAAGGGAATGGTAAGAAATATTCAAAGTAATGCAGAACAAGAGCCTACAACCAAGACTACTTTATCCAGCAAGGCTATCATTTAAAATTGAAAGAAAAATAAAAAGCTTCCCAGACAAAAAAAATCAAGGAATTTATTACAACCAAACCAATGTTGCAAGAAATATTAAGGGGCCTGTTGTAAACAGATCAAAGGGAGAAAAGAATATAGGATAGAGAAATACAGCTTTAAAGAACAAAATGGCAAGAAACAACTACATATCAATAATAACCTTAAATGTTAATAGATTGAATGCTACAATCAAAAGACATAGGGTAGCTGTGTGGATAAGAAAATAGGACCCATACCTAGGCTGTCTCTAAGAGACCCACCTCAAAACAAAAGATCCACATAGACTGAAGGCAAAAAGATGGAAAAAATGTTTTATGCAAATAGAAATGAAAAAAATCTGGGGTAGCAATACTTATATCAGACAAAATGGACTTTAAAACAAAGGCTATAGTAAGAGATAAAGAAGATCACTACATAATAATAAAGGGAGCAATTCAACAGGAATATATAACCATTATAAATATCTATGCATGTAATTTAGGAGCACCTAAATATATAAAGCAGACTTTGATGAATATAAAGGGCGAGATCAACAGCAATACTATACTAGTAGGGGATTTCAATACCCCACTAACATCACTAGATAGATCCTCAAGAAAGAAAATTAACAAAGAAACAGTGGATTTAAAGGACACACTAGATCAACGGATTTAATAGATATCTTCAGAACCTTCCATCCTAAAGCAGCAGAATATACATTCTTTTCAAGTGCTCATGGTACATTCTCTAGGATCGACCACATATTAAGGCACAAAAGCAGTCTCATCAAATTTAAGAAGATTGAAATCATATCGAGCATTTTCTTTTATCACAATAGCATGAAACCAGAAATTAACCACAACAGAAAAAATAAAAATACTCAAACACTTGGGAACTAAATATTATGTTATTAAATAACAAATAGGTTAACAATGAGATAAAAAAAGAAATAAAAAATTCCTAGAAACAAATGATAATGAGCATACAACAACTCAAAATTTATGGGACACAGCAAAAACATTACTGAGTGGCCCTGGCCGGTTGGCTCAGCGGTAGAGCATCGGCCTGGCGTGCGGGGGACCCGGGTTCGATTCCCGGCCAGGGCACATAGGAGAAGCGCCCATTTGCTTCTCCACCCCCACCCCTCCTTCCTCTCTGTCTCTCTCTTCCCCTCCCGCAGCCAAGGCTCCATTGGAGCGAAGATGCCCGGGCGCTGGGGATGGCTCCTTGGCCTCTGCCCCAGGCGCTAGAGTGGCTCTGGTGGGCAGAGCGTTGCCCCTGGTGGCTTGGTGGGCGTGCCGGGTGGATCCCGGTCAGGCGCATGCGGGAATCTGTCTGACTGTCTCTCCCCGTTTCCAGCTTCAGAAAAAACAAAACAAAACAAAAAAACAAAAAAAACCCATTACTGAGTAGGAAGTTCATACCTTAAAAAGCTAGAAAAAGCTCAAGGGGAACAAAGGTGGGAGCCTTTATTCTAAAGAAAATCAGAAAGATTCTCCTAGTTGTGGAACAAGAGATCATGTGAGTGGGTTGTGGTACCTCGTGTGTTTGTCTTTACTCATTGGCCGGTACAAGTCTAGAATAAAGGAAAATAGCCCACCATTTCTTGGATTCATTGATTCATTACCATCTGTTCGAATTAAATAGGAACCTGCATGGGCCAGGCAGCTGTGATGGTGGCTGCGGCTCCTGGACTTACAAGTGTCCTGATTTTATTCAAGTGAAAAATCACACTTTTCACTTGCAGATTGAGATGAACATGTGACTAAGTTCTCCAAAGGGTGTATAGGCAGAAGTTGTTGAAGAGAGTTTCTGAAGATGCTACCTAAAAAGAAAGTCTTCCTCTCTTCTCTTTTGTTTCCTGTGATGGCTCAAGTTGCATTTGTCATTTCGTGGTTCTGAAATAATTTATACAGAAGGTTGAGCAGAAAAAGTGCAGGTTCCTAGGACACTGCTGAAAGTAAGAAGCTTCCTTAGCAGTCCAAGACTCTGAATTTGATTTACATTAGTGAAATAAACTTTGACCTTGACTAAGCTACAGTTTCTGTTACCAAGTCACTGAAATCAGGTTTTAAATACCTTTTAATATAGCTTCCAATGTGGAAGAGCAGAATTCCAACTCTGGCATTTAGCATATAAAATCACCGTCTGTCATACAGAAAAAAAAACCACACATTATCTTCCTTGTCACATGCTGAAACTTCTGCAATTTCCTGTGTTTGTTAAACTCAACCTTACTCATTTTGAAGTCTATTTGAAGTGGTATAATATAGTACTCCAGCCCACTGGGAACTACCAGTGTTGCATAGAAAAAAGCTACTCAAGACACAAACTTATGTCAAGAGGAAGAGAGAGGGGAGGCCTGCCAAGGGAGGCAAAGAGAGACCTCCTGAATCTCCTTCTCCCTTAGCTTTTATTATCAGAAGAAGAGCAGAGGTAACAGGATTACAAGGGAGGAAAATCAGGTGACAAAGGAAGAATGATTAATGGCCATGGAGACATGGAGAAAGGGCTAAATTGATTAGAATATTCTTTTTTAAAATAAATTTTTATTAATTTTAATGGGGTGACATTAATAAGTCAGGGTGCGTAAGTTCAAAGAAAACATCTTCAGGTTATATTGACATTCAATTATGTTGCATACCCGTCACCCAAAGTCAAGTTGTCCACTGTTACCTTCTATCTGGTTTTCTTTGTGCCCCTACCCTCTAACATCCTTCCCTCTCCTCCCTTCCCCCCATAACTACCACACTCTTATCCATGTCTCTTAGTCTCATATTTATGTCCCACCTATGTATAGAATCATACAGTTCTTAGTTTTTTCTGATTTACTTATTTCACTCTGTATAATGTTATCAAGATTCATTCATTTTGTTGTAAATGATCCGATGTCATCATTTCTATGGCTGAGTAGTATTCCATAGTATATATGTACCACATCTTCTTTATCCATTTATCTATTGAAGGACTTTTTGGTTGTTTCCATGTCTTGGCCACTGTGAACAATGCTGCAATGAATATGGGGCTGTATGTGTCTTTACATACGGATGTTTTTGAGTTTGGGGGGTATATACCCAGAAGAGGGATTGCTGGGTCATATGGTAGTTCTATTTTTAGTTTTTTGAGGAACCACCATAATTTCTTCCATAATGGTTGTACTACTTTACATTCCCACCAACAGTGAATGAGGGTTCCTTTTTCTCCACAGCTTCTGCAACATTTGCTATTACCTGTCTTGTTGATAATAGCTAATCTAACAGGTGTGAGGTGATATCTTATTGCAGTTTTGATTTGCATTTCTCTAATAACTAATGAAGATGAGCATCTTTTCATATAACTTTTGGCCATTTGTATTTCTTCCTGGGAGAAGTGTCTGTTCATGTCCTCTTCCCATTTTTTATTGGATTGTTTGTTTGTTTGTTGTTGAGTTTTATGAGTTCTTTGTATATTTTGGATATTAGGCCCTTATCTGAGCTGTTGTTTGAAAATATCATCTCCCATTTAATTGGCTGTTTTAATGCTTTTAAAACTAAGGTCCATTGCCTGACCAGACAGTGGCGCAGTGGATAGAGCATCAGACTGGGATGCCAAGGACCCAGGTTCGAGACCCTGAGGTGGCCAGTTTGAGCGTGAGCTCATCTGGTTTGAGCAAAAGCTCACCGGCTTGGACCCAAGGTCGCTGGCTCGAGTAAGGGGTTACTCAGTCTGCTGAAGGCCCATGGTCAAGGCACATATGAGAAAGCAATCAATGAACAACTAAGGTGTTGCAATGCTCAATGAAAAACTAATGATTGGTGCTTCTCATCTCTCCGTTTCTGTCTGTCTGTCCCTGTCTATCCCTCTCTCTGACTCTCTCTTTGTCTCTGTTAAAAAAAGATAAGAAAAAAAAAATAAAACAAAACTAAGGTCCATGAGTTATTAGTACCTATGTTTTCCTCTATGTACTTTGTTGTTTCAGATCTTATATTTAGGTCTTTGATCCATTTTGAATTAATTTTAGTACAGAGGGATAAGTTGTAGTCAAGTTTCATTCTTTTGCATGTGGCTTTCCAGTTTTCCCAGCACCATTTGTTGAAGAGGCTTTCTTTTCTCCATTGTGTGTTGTTGGCCCCTTTATCAAAACTTATTTGACCATATATATGTGGTTTTATTTCTGGACTTTCTATTCTGTTCCATTGGTCTGAGTGTTTATTTTTCTGCCAATACCATGCTGTTTTGATTGTCGATGCTCTATAATATAATTTGAAGTCAGGTATGTAATGCCCCCAGCTTTGTTCTTTTTCCTTAGGATTGCTTTGGCTATTCAGGGTTTTTCATAGTTCCATATATATATTTGATGATTTTTCTGTTCCACTTCTTTAAAAAATGTCATTGGAATTTTGATGGGAATTGCATTAAATTTCTATATTGCTTTGGATAATATGGTCATTTTGATTATATTTTTCCTTCCTATCCAAGAACAGGGAATATTTTTCCATTTCATTGTATCTTTTTCGATTTCCCTTAACAATGCTTTGTAGTTTTCATTATATAGGTCCTTAACATTCTTTGTTATGTTTATTTCTAGGTATTTTATTTTATTTTTTTGCAACTGTGAAGGGAATTATTTTTTTGAGTTTGTTTTCTAATGTTTCATTGTTGGCATATAGAAAGGCTATGGACTTTTGTATATTAATTTTGTATCCTGCAACCTTACTGTATTGGTTTATTGTTTCTAGTAATCTCTTTGTAAAGTCTTCGGGGTTTTCAATGTATAGGATCATATCATCTGCAAAAAGTGAAACCTTTACTTCTTCTTTTCTGATATGGATGCCTTTTATTTCTTTATCTTATCTGATTGCTTGGGCTAGAACTTCTAGCACCATGTTAAATAAGAGTGGAGAAAGTGAAAAACCCTGTCTTGTTCCTGATTTAAGGGGGAAAGTCCTCAGTTTTATGCCATTTAATATAATGTTGACTGATGGTGTATCATGTATGGCCTTTATCATGTTGAGATATTTACCTTCTATACCCATTTTGTTGAGTGTTTTAAACATAAAATTGTGTTGTGTTTTGTTGAATGCCTTTTCTACATCTATTCATAGGATCATGTGGTTTTTGTTCTTTGTTTTGTCAATATGGTGTATTACGTTAACCGTTTTACATATGTTGAACCATCCTTGAGATTCTGGGATGAATCCCACTTGATCATGATGTATTATTTTTTTTAATA
Source organism: Saccopteryx bilineata (assembly GCF_036850765.1). Classification (NCBI taxonomy): domain Eukaryota; kingdom Metazoa; phylum Chordata; class Mammalia; order Chiroptera; family Emballonuridae; genus Saccopteryx; species Saccopteryx bilineata. The sequence goes on from NC_089500.1 coordinate 36,877,728, forward strand.
TGTTGTTGTATTCAATTTGTTAGTATTTTGTTTAGTATATTATCATCTGTATTCATTAAAGATATTGGTCTGTAGTTTTCTCTTTTTGTTCTGTCCTTACCAGGTTTCGGTATGAGGGTTATGTTGGCCTCATAAAGTGTGTTGGGAAGTATTGCTTCTTCTTCAATTTTTTGGAAGACTTTGAGTAGAATAAGAACCAAGTCTTTGAATGTTTGATAGAACTCACTAGTATAACTGTCTGGGCCTGGACTTTAATTTTGGGGGAGGTTTTTAATAGTTTTTTCTATTTTCTCCCTGCTTATTGGTCTGCTTAGGCTTTCTGCTTCTTCATGACTCAGTCTAGGAAGGTTGTATTGTTCTCGGAATTTATCCATTTCCTCTAGATTGTTGAATTTGGTGGCATATAGTTTTTCATAGTATTCTACAATAATTTTTTATATATCTTTGATATCTGTGGTGGTATCTCCTCTTTCATTTTGTTTATATGAGTCCTTTCTCTTTTTTTCTTGGTGAGTCTTGCCAAGAGTTTGTCAATTTTGTTGATCTTTTCAAAGAACCAGCTCCTTGTTTTGTTAATTTTTTCTATAGATTTTCTGTTCTCTATTTCATTTATTTCTGCTCTGATTTTTATTATTTCCTTTCTTTGCTGGTTTTGGGTTGTCTTTGTTCTTCTGTTTCTAGTTCCTTAAGGTGTGAAGTTAAGTGGTTTACTTGGGCTCTCTCTTGTTCGTTCATATAGGCCTGAAGTGATATGAACTTCTCTCTTTTGTTGTATCCCAGAGATTCTGATATGTCGTATTATCATTTTTATTTGTCTGTATATCTTTTGATCTCTGCACTTATTTCTTCTTTGACCCACTCATTTTTTAAAAGTATGTTGTTTAGTTTCCACATTTTTGTGGGTTTTTTAAATCTATTTTTTTGTAGTTGAATTATAGTTTTAAGACTTTATTATCAGAAAATATGCTTGGTACAATTTTAATTTTTCTGAATTTGCTGATGTTATTTTTGTGTCCCAGCATATGGTCAATTCTTGAGAATGTTCCATGTAAACTAGAGAGAAATGTGTACTCTGTCACTTTGGGATGAAATGTCCTGTAGATGTCTATCATATACAATTGCTATAGTGTTTCGTTTAAGGCCAATATTTCTTTATTGATTTTCTGTTTGGATGAATGATCTAGAGCAGCAGTTCTCAACCTGTGGGTCATGACCCCGGTGGGGGTCGAACCACCAAAACACAGGGGTCACCTAAAGCCATCGGAAAATACATATTTATTATACAATACATTTTTAAATGAAATATGTATTTCCGATGGCTTTAGGCGACCCCTGTCTTTTGGTCATTCGACCCCCACCATGGTCGCAACCCACAGATTGAGAACCGCTGATCTAGAGCCATCAGTGGTGTATTGAGGTCTCCAAGTATGATTGTATTTTTATTAGTTTTTGTTTTTAGGTCAGTCAGTAGCTGTCTTATATATTTTGGTGCTCCTTGGTTTGGTGCATATTTATTAAGAATTGTTATGTCTTCTTGATTCAGTGTCACCTTAATCATTATGAAATGACCATTTTTGTCTCTGAGTAATTTTTCTGTCTTGTAGTCAGCAATATTAGATATGAGTATTGCTACACCTGCCTTTTTGTGGATGTTATTTGCTTGGAGTATTGTTTAACAGCCTTTCCCCTTGAATTAATTTTTATCCTTGTTGCTTAAATGTGTTTCTTGTAGGCAGCATACAGTTGAATTTTCTTTTTTAATCCATTCTGCTACTCTATGTCTTTTTATTGATGAGCTTAATCTGTTTACATTTAGTGTAATTATTTACACTTGAAGGTTCCCTATTACCATTTTATATATTGCTTTCTGTTAGTTTTGTATCTTGTTTGATTCTTCTCTTTTGTTTTTCTATCATTTGTTTTTGTTTGGTTGCAATTCATACTTCTTTTCTCTGTTACTACCTTTTTAAAGTCATGTGCTTCTGTGGTGGTTTTTTCAGGGGTGGTTACCATTAAGTAATTAAAAGGTTGCCTACCATGTTCATTGTAGTACACTATCTTATGAGTGCTTCTGCACTCCATTGTCCTTTGCAACTGTTAATCTTTCGTCCTCTCCCCTTTTTTTGTTTTTGTTGTCACAGTTTAAATTTGGTTTTATTGTGTTCTTGGTGGAGCTTTTACTTGTGGTTTTGTTTTGTTTTGTTCTTTGAATCTGGTTGGAAAACCCCCTTTAATATTTCCTGAAGTGGGGGTTTTCTGATGATAAATTCCTACATCTTTTCTGTATTTGTGAATGTTTTTATTTCTCTTTTGTATTTGAAGGATAGGTTTGATGGGTATAGTGTTCTTGGCTGGAAGTTCCGCTCTTTCAGGACTTTAAATATTGGGGTCCACTCTCTTCTAGCTTGTAGAGTTTTTGCTGAGAAGTCCAATGATAATCTAATAGACCTTCTATTATATGTTGTATTCTTTCCCCTGCCTGCCTTGAGAATTTTTTCTTTGTCATTGGTTTGTGCCAATTTCATTATGATGTGCCTTGAAGTAGGTTTGTTGGAGCTAAGATATCTCAGTGTTCTGTTTGCTTCTTGAATTTGAGGCTTTAGTTCTTTCTACAGGCTTGGGAATTTCTCATCTATTATTTGTTTGAATATGTTCTCCATTCCATTTTCTCTCTCTTCTCCTTCTGATATACCTTATGTTACTCTTTTTGATGGAGTCAGACAATTCTTGTAGGACTTTTTTATTTTTTTTAATTCTTGAGTCACTCTCTTCTTCTCTCTGTTGTGCCTCAAGTTGCCTGTCTTCTATGTCACTAATCCACTCTTCTATCTAGGCTGTTCTATTAGCTAAGCTTGTTACTTCATTTTTCAGTTCATGAATTGAGTTTTTCATCTCTGTTTGATTTGTTTTCATAGTTTCAATTTCCTTGGTAATATATTCTTTGTGTTTGTTGAGTTGTGTTTTGAGCTCCCTAAATTGCCTTTCTGTGTTTTTTTGTATATCTCTGAGTATTTTTAGGATTTCTATTTTAAATTCTCTGTCATTTAACTCCAAGGTTTCCAATGTATTAATTTTTTTTCTATAGATTTTTCCTATCTATCAGTGCTACATCTCTGTTTTTTGTATCCATGGTATTCGATTTCCTTTTCCTTAATGGCATCTGAGGGTGGTTTTGTTAATACCACTAATGAGAATTAATAAAGAATAAAAAGTAAAAAAAGATAATAAAAAATAATTTAAAAATTATTATTATTTCTTTTTTTTTCTTTTTCTTTCCTTTTCTGAGAAAATACCATAAAAAACTGAGACCTATATTGTGCTAAATGGAACAAAAACTACCTATAACTGAGGGCCTGAGTTGGGGAGAAGTGATAAAGTGGCAAAAAGGAGTTAGGAACCTACAAAATGCAAAAAAGGAAAAAAATTTGGATCAAGAATAAAATAATTTGCTTGTCAATGATGGTCAACTGAGAGATATAGTGAAAGAGATAAGAGGGAAAGAAGAAAAAGAAAAAAAATACTATTGTATTAAGTGGAACAAAATCCACATAGACTGGAGAGCCTGGGTAGGGGGGAATGTTAATAAGTTAAAAAGAAAAGTAAAAAGCACACAAAATGCCACAAAGAAAAAATTTGAATCCAAAATAAAATAATTTGTTCATTAGTGAGGATTGAATGAGAGAAAAAGTAAAGGAGAAAAGAAGAAAGAGAGAGGGAGAGAAAAGAAAAAAGAAAAAAAGGAGAATTAAGTGTTTTGGAGTGTAACCTTCATTGAAAGGAAAAAGAAAAGAAAAAAATGGTAAATGTAACACCTATGGGTAATGTAGTTCAAGATGAAGAGAAAAGAATAAGATGAGCAGAGAATAAAAGGACCAATGTGGAAGAAAAATAAAAAATAAAATAAAATAAAGATAAGAAGATGAAAGAAACAAAAAAAAGTGGAAAAAGTTATAAAGACTGTGGATTTTTCTTGATTTTGAGAGGTTCTCTTCTTCCTTTTTCTCTTCTCTCCCTCTTCCTGGTCGGTGGCACTGTACCCCAGGCTTTGCCCCTGTGGCCTGCTTAGATAGAGATTTGCAGTTGATGTGTTTCTATGGAGATTTCATATACTAGGCTTCAGTCTTGTTGGTAGTCAAGGCTTGTTAGCGTTTGCAGGCTCCAACAATGAGAGAGTCCATTTTCCCGGTGCCTCTCTCCTAGTCTCTTCTTCCTGAATTAGCAGCCTAATTAATGATCCAGCTATGAGGTTGCCGCTGCTTCTGCCTGGAGAGTAAGAGGCTCAAAGACCTGGAAGATCCCCACTCTATCCCCACTCAGTGCAGGGTTCTGGGTAAGGCTCTGTCAGTCAGAGCTGCCAGCGTAATCAGGGAGGGTTGGGAGCCAATTGCTCTCAAGGTGTTTTTCTATGAGCCTTCAGGCTTGTCTAGTATGCCTCAGCACTCTGTGGGACCACTGTCCCCAGGCTTTTTGCACTTTGTATCCTGTATTGGCTGAGAAGAAGATGCCCTAGTCACTGCCTGCAGAACAGGAGGTCTTAAAAGCTGCCAAGTCCGTCTTTTTAGTGCACAGCCCTGAGTATGAAAGCTCTGCCAATCAGAGCCACCAGCTTAAGCAGGTGGGGGGGGGCGTGTTGACTTCTGTTTAATTCCCCAGGTATACCTAGTTAAGTTTGCCTTAGCATTCCATGGGATTGCTTTTTGCAGTATTCTTCCTTATTAAAAAGCCTATAGCCCAGCCTGTCTAACTTCTGCAGTGTTCTCTGAGGTTTGTTCTGTAGGAATGTGTTTTTCACTCTGTATCAGCTGACAGGAAGTTGCCCCTGCCCTTAAGTGCAGAGCAAGAGACACTAAGAAATATCACATCTCTTGTCTTAGATCACTGATCTGAGAGAGACCTTGTCAACTAGAGCTTCGTGAGCCAGTTGAGCAGTGAGAAGACTGCGGGTTAAGCTAATTTCAGTGATTGGATCCGCAGATCTGCTCCAGAGACAGTCTGCAAGCTGCCTGCGTGCCCCTCCGCCTAGCTCTTCTGTATTTTTTTTCCCCAGGTTATTAGCCTGAATGGCTGGGTGAGGCGCCCCTCCCTGCACACTGTTGCTGGGGGAGCAGGGGCCACACCGAGGTTCTGGTTGCAGCCCATGCAGAAGCCTCTGACCCTGTCCCTCTGTCCAGGACATGGGTGCCCAAGCCCGGAGCGCTAGGAGGAATTTCTCACACACTGTCCATACTCACCGACTATGATATGATTGAACAACATCTCTATTCCTTGTTCCTTTTCTTCTTCTTCAGGAACCCCTATGATGCGGATGTTATTTCTCTTCATGTTGTCACAAAGCTCTCTAAGAGTTTCCTCTGACTTTTTGAGTCTCTTTTCTCTTTTCTTCTCTGCTTTCATGCCTTCATTCCAGTTGTCCTCTAACTTGCTGATTCAATCTTCTGCTCTATCTATCCTGTTTTTAATTCCTTCCATTGTGGTCTTTATTTCTGATATTGTATTTGTCATCTCCGACTGGTTCTTTTTTATACTTGCTATTTCTTTATTTTCAAACTGCCCCTCCATTGTTGTTCTAAGATCCCTAAGCATCCTTACAATCATTATTTTGAACTCCGCATCTGGAAGTTTGATTATTTCCATATCACTCAGCTCATCTCTCAAAGGTGTCTCTTGTGGTTTCATTTGGGTTGCACTCCTTTGTCTTCTCATCATGGTGTTTTATTTGTAGAGTTGGTTGAGTCTAGGCTTGGTGTTGTCTGCCTCCAGTTTTCAGTTGTGTTATTTCTAGGTCTTCTTGGGTTGGTATCAGCTATTATTTGTAATCCGCTTTCGGATTTGGGCAGCTTTGAAGTCTTGATTTGTTTGTTTTCTTAACAGGTGATAGTCTTGTTAACTGATCTCAGCAGGGGGCTTCCTTGAAACTGTAACCAGGAATGCTGTGGGTGTAACCTGAGATGCTGAAGGTCTCTTCCACCAACTAATCTCACTGGGGGCAGGGTTTTTTCTCAGCTTCAGTAGGGGGAGGTGTATCTCAGATCTCCATGGAGACCTGAGTTACTGCCCCTCCTCCCCATTTCTTGTTTTCAGCTGTGTCTTGTTGTGTTGATTGGAGCTGGATAGATGTCCGGAGATCTCTGATCCAGAAGCACTTCAGCTCTGTTTTGTGAAAGGTTCAGTCCCTCCCCCAGCTATGGCCGCCTCCAGCACGAATGAGTCAGCTTTTTTATTTTGTTTCTTGCATACCTTAGCCCCTCACAGTCTGTCCCTCTCCCTGTCCTTTCCACTTGGGAGATAAGCTGGTCTTTTCAACCCACCTTGCTCCCTGGTCGCCAGGTAAGTGGCTGTGAGCAGTAGTTTCTGCTCTTTTTCCTCTGTGAAATCCTCTTTGGGCTCTCAGCCTCACTCCCCCCCCCTTCTGTTCCTGTAAGCAGAGGAGATTCAGGCACTCCTTACCAGGATTATTGTGGCTTCCTCTTTGCTCCTTGGTTTTTGAGAGCTGTTCTTGCAGTTCAGTGTTGGTTTTTCATGCTGATTTTTCCTAAATTGATTTGTATTCCAGTTTGGTGTTGAGAGCTGGGCATCTGTGCGTCTGCCTAGTCTGCTGCCATCTTGGAGTTCTCAATCTCAGATTTTTTTAGAGATTAAAATTTTACTACATGCTCATGTAGGGAAGGGTGGGGATAGAGAGAAAGGAAAATTTTATTTTTGAAAAAAAAAGTGAGTAAATTTCTATATTAAAAATCAGAACATTTCACCTAAAATGTAAATTTGTAACTTCTCTTGAGAAATAGGCAGGTCTGAGAACACTGAGTTTATATTCCCAAAGGCTACTTACTGGCTGGAAGTGACAAGTGGCTTTCCCAGTGTTCTCTGAAACTTGCCATTCATGTCTCAGATGGGAAAGATGCCAATTACCATTAATCATGACACTTGTACTTTTGTTTTATTGAAGGTAAATTTTGGGAGAGACAAGTGTAAGGCCAGTGGCCACAGCTGTCATGGCCATTCACATGCAGGTTCTCATAGAATTCAGGCAGACAGTAAAGAAACAGTGGAGCCAAAAAATGGTGGGACATTCCTTTATTCAAGTCTCACACCAGCTGACGAGCAAACTCACAGGGAAAACACTTCCCTTTCACTCATTCAGAGTTCACAAAGCCCTGACACATTCTCCGGTTCCACAACCAAGAAAATCTTCTCTGGTTCCTCCTAGAATCAAAGGCTCCACCAGTCTCAGCAGAGCTAGCAAAGCCCCTCAGCTCTCTGGTTCCCCAGCTACACACCATCTCTCTCTCTCAGCAAAACTGGCTTCTTCTTCTTCAGCACTCTGCATTCTCTCTGCAAAAACTGGCTGGGACCACAAAAACCCCTCCTCCAGCAAACATTAGCAAAAAAAAAAAAAAAAGGCCCCTCCCAAGCAGTAATGAAATCTGCAATTTGCAATCAACTGCCCTGCTCTGAGGGCAAGCACACACCTGGCTACCCAGCACTATTTTTTAACAATAAAGGTGAGCAAACTCAAAAAATACAAATTTTACAAACTCGTTTGCCCAACAACAAGAGACTTTTTTTGTACTCTTATCTTTCTTCAAAACGGAATAATTGAAAAGGGCTGCTCTTTCAACCAAGCTGGAGTTTACTTTGATTATTTTCCAGGCCCTACAGGCACTAAAACTGGTACTGCTTGCACTACAGGAATTTTCAATTTAAAATGGATTACGTTGTGTTGCATTTGGCAAACAATGTAATTTTCTTCTTCATTATGTTCATTGTTTATTGCTTTTTTTCCCCTCTCCTCATTGCAGTGTAAGCTCTAGTAGAGCGGAGATCTTCATGCCTAGAACAATGCCTGACAATGGAGGGGACATAATGAATGCTGAAGAAATTCACTGAGCACCTATTATATGCGGTCATTACAGAATACTTTCACAAATGTTATCTCTTTCAACATATTAATAACATACTTTCAAGCGTAGGTGTTATCATTCCTATTTACTAATAAGAAAACTGAGTCTGGGAGAGCTTAATTGACTTAAATAGGATCAGACTGCTAGGTGTTTATAGAGCCAGGATTTAAATGCAAGTCTGACCAATGATTGCCCCTTGAACATTTCTTTTAAAAGGATCTTCCATAATACATGGGCCAAAATGTTTTTAGCTTCTTAACTCTATGAGAAAAATATGTTTTCTATAAAGTTGTGTTAAATATTTTACATATTTACACCCTTTTATGTACATTTTGATCTTCAGCTGCTAAATTTCTGTGGGAAGGAGGAAGACACCATAGTCTTCCTCATGTTGGAGCAATCCTCTTCACACTGGAATCAATGGGTCCAATGGATTGCTTCCATTTCTAGTTAACCTAACTCTCTGTATAGTGATAATAATCAAATTGAGATGTCTTCTTTGAATTTCACATTCAAATTTTTTACAAAATTATTTCCAGCTTTATCGCTCACAGAAATCTCAAACTCAGTATATTCAAAATCAAATTATTTAACTCCTTCACAAGCTAGCACTTTCTTGCTGTCTCTACCCTTTTTAATTAACAATATTATCCATTATTTGTTCAAACATATATGAAACCCAGAATTCTGTAATTATCCAAACCTACAAAGAATAGAAAATGAATGCATGCCAGAAAAGACAGATTTATATATCAAATAGTGACAACACTTTGGTCAGATAACAAATAACAGAGGAATGTAAGAATATGCTATGAAAATATGCAGAGTTAGGGTAGACAATTAGAGGCAGAGGCAACCTAGAGTGAAAGTCCTGAGCAGACAAGAGTCCAGGGGCCTCACTGACCCTGGGCTGGAAGCAGCAAAACAGCAGTATAAGATTCAGTAACAGAAATGTTTAGGCTCTCAGAACAGAGATAATAAGTCAGCATGTTCCTTGTCCTTTACTTCACATCCTGAAAACTTCTGCAGTCTGCTTCCTTGAGTTATTTGTACTGGTTAATAAATATCTGAGTAAAGTTGGGGATGATGGGGCTTCAGTCCTTTGGTCTGCGGACCGGAGCTGTTGCCTCCCCTCGGCCCCTTGGAGCATCTGGTCTCTGGGTGGTTCATTGTCACTGCGACAGAGGCAAATATTAAAGTTTGTTTGCACACCAAAGACTGGAGGTGCTCTCCCTTACACGAGGAGTTAGGGAAGTCTCCCTGAGCAAAATGGAAGAAAACATTCTAGCTGAAGTGAAAGTTGGGATTACCAAAGCAAACAAAACCAACAACAAACAAAGAAATGCAAAACAAGCTAAAATAAACAAAACAACAAAAACAAGAACTACTAGAATTCCAAGAAGCACAGTTTGAAACCAGTGTTATGGAGGATGGGTTGAAGGGGTTGTGAAGCTGGAAGACCAATAAACTGGTCCTGATGAGGGATGAGGGATCAAATATAGCAATGAACCCGGAGACAGATGCGATGTAAAGTGAGACAATGATAGGGAGTCTAGGATGACTCCCTGGTTTTTGCCTTGAGTGAGTGGGAGGATCATGAACCCTATTTAAAAGATGATGGCTTCAATTTGGGATATTTTGAACTTCAGGATCTGTGGAAGTTTCAGGAGACTATTTCCTGTCTCAAAGTTAAAAAGAAAAGCCATACTTGACATTCCCTACTCTCACATCTTAATTTTTTATTACTTAATATTCATGGAGTTCATCCCCAAATACTAGAAGCTTATTTAGGGCAGGGAATACTTTTTATTTAGCTTCCCATCTAAGTAACTAGTGGTATAAACACTTTTTCCCTCTGTGTGACTAGTATCTTGTCTTTCCTCTGATCAGTGAGAACAGACCTTACACCTCTTCCCTCCCACCCTTCCCAAACCCCCTACTGCAAATCCTACTTGTTATGAAAATCAAGATAGTTAGTAATATGCTAGTGAGAATTACTACTGAGAGAAATAAAGTGAATATGACAAAGAAAGATGTGAATTATATTTCAATGTATTTGTTATAAAAAAAGAAAAGAAAAGAGATGAGAAAAAAAGAAGAGTTCAGAGAATGAGATGATTATTTATTTTATTTTATGTAGTGATGGTTGCTGAAAAATAAAAAGTGAGAAGTAGAAAAAAAGCACATTTAAATTTTCAGGAAGTGCAGCAAACTGTGTCAGAGATATTGAGAAGGCCATGGGAAGAAAAGATTTTAAAGATGGTTGCTGTGTATTAAGAATACACCCTGAAAAAGTTAGAAAAGATATGAAGTGTTTGAACAGGATTTTGTTTTATTGACAGTGTTTTCGAGAAAGTCCGCTCCGCTGATACTCAGCATAGGGTGGAGGTAGGCTAAGAACTAACACAATAGCTAGTTGGATAATTGATTAGGCATTTTTTCAGTTTTATTGAGGTATAATTGACAAATAAATATATATATAAAGTATACAATGTGATCATTTAATATACACATACTTTATGAAATCATTATCAGAATCAGGTTAATTAACACATGCATCAAACTCAAATAGTTACCTTTATGTGTCTGTGTGGTGAGAATGCTTAGGACCTACTCTCTTAGTATGTTTCAAGTACAAAGCACAGTATAATACAAACCATAGTCACCATGCTGTATATTAGAACCCTAGAGCCTATTCATCTTATAACTTTGACCAGCATTTCCCCATCTCCCCCTACCCCCCCAGTCCTGGTAATCACATTTTAATCTTCAGCAGGAAATCTATCTATATCTATAGCCCTCTCTCTCTCTCTCTCTCCATATATATCTATATTTATTAGTTGGTTTCTTCAAAAGTGATTAGATGAAAAATAATTACTGTAGTTAAATAAATTAATTTCTGCTATTACCTTCTCTGCAGCAAGTTACATAGGATTGTTTATATAAAATGCAGCTTAATTGCAAATCAGTGCTTATAATTAGGAATTGTGGGACTTATTATTATACAGTTTCAGCCTCATGTTTTTGAGCACTATTAATAATTTTTATATGCTTTCTGCAACTGAAAATTATGTGAAACTTTCATGCTTTATTTTCAGTAGTTCTACAGTGTAACAGACTTTAGAGGGGGCTCCATCTCAGAAGCCTCATATAAACAGAATGTAAATTTGTTTTGCTTATAGCCAATGTTTTATATGTGATTATATCAAAGTAATATCCTAATCTGTTAATAATTAGTCTATGGATTATATTCAGCAAATATTTATTAAAGGTCCACATTGTAATAGGCATGGCTATAAGCGCTAAAATAGAGATCAATGTAGAACCTCATGAAAATTACATTTTAATACAGAAAGACAGATTAAGAAGGAAAAATAAGTTAAAATATGAACAGTAGATAGTAGGGTGGAGTAGTTTGTGGTAGACCAATGCTCTCACCAACATCAACTAGAAGACTTGGATAAGATACAAAATTTATCTGTTTTGAGCAATCAGAAGTTGCAGAATCAAGATCTGGCCAGCTGGCTCAGTGGATAGAGCATCAGCCCTGCTTGCAGATGTCCCAGGTTCGATCTCAGTCAGGACACACAGGAGAAGTGACCATTTGCTTCCCCTTTCCTCTCCTGCTTCTCTCCTCTTCCTCTCTCTGGCTCAATTGGTTTGAGAGTTGGCCCCAGGCACTGAGGATTGCTCAGTTGGTTTGAGTGTGTCAGCCTCAGATGCTAAAAATAGCTTGGTACTGGAGCATCAGCCTCAGACAGGGGTTGCCAGGTAAGTTTCGGTGGGGGCACATGTGGGAATCTGTCTCAATATTTCCCCTCCTCTCACGTAAAAATAATAATAAAGTTTCAGAATCAACAAGAAAGGAGAGGCTAATATTCCAGAGAGGTGAGCACCAGAGAAAGATGAGCTTATCTTCTGTAAGAGAACTTCACATTTTTTCCCGGAGTATTTGAAGACACGGAACACAGGCTAGCTGTGAGAATCAAGGTTGGGTCCCAGCAGAAGGCTTCCTCTTGGGAAGAGAGAAAGTGGTGGACCTTTTAGCAAATGTGCAGGGCTGAAGAGACAAAGTTAGAGACTAGGGATTGTGCATACTTCTGCCTGTCTCTTCAAGACTGCCTTGAACTAAACCTTCCTGGGCAGGAAGTAACAAAGTAAGGCAAAACCCTTTGATAAAGAGAAAGGCCTCTCCACAGTCTCATGGTGCAGGAAATAAAGACCTGTTAGGGGAAGAGACATGGCAAACTCACCAGGCTCTTAGTTAAACTCCTTAGAAAGGATATCAGATGCTTGATATTTTAATTAGGGAGCTCAGGAAAGGCCTCACAGAGATGAAGACACAGGACACAGGTATCAAAACTTGAGGGAGGTGAGGGAATATGCAGGCTATTGAGGAAAGAGGTCTAGGGAGAAGTGTGCCCAGCACAGTGAGGGAAGAGCAAAGGGCCCCTGTGGTGGAGGTACAGTGTGTGAGCAGATAATAGTGAAAGTTGGGGTCAGAGAGATGCAGGTGGAGAGTGTAAGGCCCTGGGAACTACTTGAAACACTTTAGGATTTGATCTAAGTGAGATAAGAATTATCTGGAGGACATATTTTAAAATCTTATATTTTTGGAATAATTCTGAAAGAGTTTGTATGCTCCAGCTTAATTATTACTAAGACAGCCTAGCTTCTGGGTTGAAAACAGACTGATGTAGGTAATGTTGGGAGTAGAAAGAACAATTAAGAATGGTTTCTGTTTGTTTCTTTGTTTGTTTTTAAATAACTCAAAGAGATGACAGTGGGTTGAACTAGAGGAAGATGGTGAAAGGGGAAGGATTCCAGGTAGAGTTTAAAGGTGAAGTTTATAGGATTTACTGAGATTGGATTTAGAGCATAAGAGAAAAAGAAGAGCCAATGAAATCTGCAAGAAATTTTGGCCTAAACAAATGGACAGATGGAGTTGCCATTCATTGACAAGGACAAGACTGTGGGGTGGGCAGGTGAGCATTTGTAATAGAGAAGATCAAGAACTCAGAACTGGAAAGATTAACCTGACAGTGTCTGTTAGACATATAAGCTAAGATTTTATGTAGACAGTTGGAACCTGGAGTTCAAAGGGGAGGTCTGGGATAGAGAGTTTTAGATTTGTCAGTTATCATCAAGGAGATAGTTTCAAGTCAGAATGCTGGATGAGATCAACATGGGAGTGAGGGGTAGATAGAACTAGAATTAAGGCCCAAAAACTGAGTCTTGAGGCAGTGCACTAGTAAGAGGCAATGGAGAAGAAGGGGAATCAATCAGTGAGACAGAAAAGGAAAAACAGAAACCAAGTGAAGAATATGTCTTAAGGACAGGTGTACCAACCCTCTGCAATTAGGACAATAAGATGGTGAGAAGTGACCATTAGCTTTAGCAACATAAACATCTCTGTAACCTTTCTAATAATGCTTTTGCTGAAGTGATAGGAGAAAAAACTTGTGAATAAGGGGAAAGAAACTCAAGACAGTGTATATAGAACATGTTTTCCCAGAATTTTTTTCTGTAAAGAAAAGTAAAGAAACCAGGTGTCATAGCTGGAGAGAGAAATACAATTATAGAGAGGTAGAGCTTTCTGGTGTGTGTGTATGTTTAGTTTAGTTTGATTTATATAGTATTGGAGAAGATAGAAATGGATCAAACTGATGATGTAGGAAAGAAGGAGCAGAATTGCTAGAGCAACGTCCTTGTGTAGGTGCAAGATGGGAATGAATGCTCATGTGGAGCAGTTGATCTCAGCCATGAACAGGCAGTTCTTCCATAGTAACAAAGAAAAGGCCATGTGTATGGTACAGATGTAGGCAGATGGGTAGATGTGGGGAATCTAGTAGTTCTCCTTGATAATTGCTATTTTCTCTGTGAAATAGAAAGCTAGTCATTAATGGACAGTGAGGGGAGAGGAGGATGCACAGGAGGCTTGAGCAGAGATAAGGAGGTATGAAGGTATTGCCCAGGAGAATGGGGAAGTGAATAGTCTTGGCAAATAGTGTGTAACTGCAGGGCAGTATGAAGGTCTACTTAAGATACTGATCATGCCTTTAAAGTGAAACTTCTGATCCTGGATATGAGTTTATGTCTAGACACATTAAACTCTAGGTGTATAGAGGCTAGGAAGGTGAAGAGTTAGATTTAATCAGGGAATAACTTTGACAAGAGAGAAACAGCTTCCTATTTCTTGTCAGTTCAACAACTGTAAAGGGATATTTTATGATTTTACGATGCACTTCTCTTATTTCTTAAAATACACTTTGTAGGCTCTGAGATTCCTTTATTGTAGAATACCTAGCCATACTCTTGTTCTTTATTTTTCTGTTGAGGTTTCTGTCATATTATCACTAATGTACAGGAGTTCCTTGCATGTTATAAGTATTATTCCCTTGTCAGTTTAATAATAACTAAACTTTTCTTCCAATCTATCATCTATTATCTTTTTTCATAATGTTCTTTGTTGAAATGAAAGCCTGAATTTTAATCTAACTAAATATATCTTCCTATTGCTTTACGATATATGAATTCTGGGTTTTACTTTAAAAATCTCTGTCTACCTCTTGGTCAGATGGATGTTATTTTATATTGTCTTCCATTACCTTTATGTCTTTGTGATCACAGGAAAGTTTAATCCATCTGAAGGCTACTTTGTATGTGGTGTTAAGTAGGGGACTAGTTTTATTTTTCTTTAATAATGAGTCAGTTTCCCCAATGCCACTACTCAGTAATTTCTTCTTTTCTCATTGGTATGTGTTATCAGGTATTAAGTTACCATTTATTCAATGATCTCTCTTTGGGTTCTAAGCTAAAATCCATCAGCTTATTTGTCCATTCATGTGAAAAACCCATATTAGAAATTCTTGGTAGGCTCATCTCACATTTTAACAGATATACTAATATATGCTCATCATGTTTGAGATTAAGGTAAGAAGTCCCACCCTGCCAATCTCACCCAAGACATCATTTTATTAGTCTTTAAAAAAACATTAAAAATAGAAAAATAAAAGCAAAGAATTATTTGCCCCCCAAATGCTCAGAAATCATTCATTTATTTACTCATTCAACAAATACTGATTAGCTGTCCATTGTGTGCCACAATTCATAATGGATAGTGATGGGGATAGCAGGGTAGACAAAAGGACAGGTCACTGCAATCATAGAAATGTCCAGTCCTTGGTGAGAAATAAATATTAATCAAATGATTACTCAGGCAAATTTAGCATTATAATTGTGGCAAATGGTCTAAAGAAGAGGTAGCTGTTTGATGAGAAAGATTTGACCTGATTAGACAGGATATGATGTGGTGGGAAGAAAATGAAAGTTGATATTCATAAGATGGGTGGGAGTTAACCAGGACCGAGGGACAGGAGAAAATTCCGAACAGAGAAAAGAGCATGTACAAATCATCTAAGATAGAAGGAGCATCTGTAGTAAAAAGGTCTGGGGGAGACAGAAGATGTGCTTGTGTATGGTGATGTTTTAGAAGCCAGAAAGCAAGAACGCCTAGACACAGCCAGCTAGGGAAGAAAACAAAGAAGCCAAGAAAAAATATATTCTAGACTAGGTTACCTCACCAGAAGTGAGGTTGTTTTGTTTGTTTGTTGGTTTGTTTTGCCTTTATGTCCATTTAAAAAGTTTACATTTAGGCCCTGGCTGGTTGGCTCAGCAGTAGAGTGTCGGCCCTGCATGTGGAAGTCTCAGGTTCAATTCCCGGCCAGGGCACACAGGAGAAGTGCCCATTTGCTTCTCCACCCTTCCCCCTCTCTATCTCCCTCTCCCCCTCTGCAGCCAAGGCTCTACTGGAGCAAAAGTTGGCCTGGGCACTGAGAATGGATCCATGGCCTCCACCTCAGCTGCTAGAATGGCTCCGGTTGCAGTGGAGCAATGCCCCAAAGGGGCCCAGCATCGCTCCCTGGTGGGCATGCCTGGTGGATCCCGGTCGGATGCATATGGGAGTCTGTCTGTCTGCCCCTCCCCACTTCTCACTTTGGAAAAATTCAAAAAAAAGTTTACATTTATTTCATAATTTATAAACAGACATTAACAAATGATTTTTATATTGGTAATTGTAGTTTTTCATCCTTTAGAGAATGCTGCTATTTTACTTTGCACTCAACTTGAAATTAATCTTCTCTTTTCTTTCAGAAAGAAGTAAACATGATGTAAATCTCAGATGAAAAGTATTTGTTCTACCTAATTTTTAAATACTTCCTTAGGTGCTTCCCTTAGCAAGTGTCCTTTCTCTCTTGTTCACCACATCATTCCAGTGAGGAGTAGGTATTCATTAAATATTTGTCAGATTGGTTAATTAGTAGAGCAAACAAATAAAAAATTCTAGATTTAAGGATATATATATATATATATATATATATATATATATATATGTTTGTTTTTTTTTAAGTAAGAGGAGGGGAGACAGAGAGACAGACTCCCGCAAGTACTGCAAATACCCTGACTGGGATCCACCTGACAACCTTGTCTAGAACTGGTGTTCAGATCAATTGAGCTACTCGTTGCAAGAGGGGAAAGAGAGAACGGGAAGAGGCAGGGGGAGAAAAGCAGATGGTCTCTTCTCTTGTGTGCCCTGACTGGGAATTGAACATGGGACATCCATATGCTAGGCCAATGCTCTATTTACTAAACCAACTGGCCAGGGTCAGGATATATTCATTCATAGCACTCTAGGGGGGGCATATGTCAACATTATCTATTAAGTACAGACCCAACCTTGAGAACTATCTCTGGTCATGTTTTGCACAATTGCCTAAGAATTCATTTGTTGGCTTTTTTTTTAAATTGAGGATCTAAGTAAAAAATACTAAAATAAGAATTGATTTATACTTTACTTCACATTTTTTTCCTTATTTATTTCAAAAATATACTTTGACAATGAAAATTGAACTTTGTTAGTAAACTATGTTTTATTGAGGCTAATTTTGAAAGAGAACTTCAGAGAAATACAGATAGCTTTAAAAATAAATATTTTAAGTGACGTCAGAGAAATGACGCCATGAGGAGTGCGACCTACAAATCTCCCCAAAATTTTAACAAGTTCATCAACCAGAGACAGAAAAATCTATCCTTGGAGAGTGGGAGTCCCACACACTGAAAATGAAGGTATGATGGAACGAAAAATTGACCAAATATATAATCAACTCTGAAGGAAATAAGACGGAGAAAGAACACTCCACCTTCCTCACTAATCTGAGCAAGGGCTTCTTTCACTTGGAACTGAGAGTCGGAGGGGCTAAGGGTGTGGAGGAAGCTAGGCTGCGGCACAGATGTTTAAGCCGAGGAAGAGTGTGCCTGTGGCGACTCAGCCCACATGAGCTAACGCCCGTGCCCTCCTGGCAAGGATGGGCGAGCAGCAGCTGCCAGCGGTGCGTGGGGAGTGCGCCAAAGCAAACTTCCCTATGTCCGAGCTTCTTTGGGCGGGCAGGGCACCACACCCAGCCATTTAAGCTAACAATCAAGCATCGGGGGAGGGGCACGTGGGCAGCTTGCAGTCCTTCCTGGAGCAGATCGGCGGATCCAATCACTGAAATTAGCTTAACCCACAGTCTGCTCACCTTCCAACTGACCTATGCGGCTCTAACTGACAAGATTTCTTTTAAAAGTTCAGCGATCTAAGACAAGAGGCATGATATTTTTTAGTGCCTCTTGCGAAAGGGGTGGGGGCAACTGCTGATTGGCAGAGCTTTCATACTCAGGGATATACGCTAAAAAGAGGGACTTGGCAGCTGTTAAATCCTCCTGTATTGCAGGCAGCAACTAGGGCATCTTCTTCCCAGTAAAAACAGGCTACAAAGTGCAAAAAGCCTTGGGACTGTGGTCCCACAGAGTGCTAGGCATGCTGAACAGGCCTGGAGGCTCATAGAAAGTCACCTTGAGAGCAATTGGCTCCAAGCCCTGCCTGATTGCACTGGCTGCTCTGACTGCCAGAGCCTTACCCAGAGCCCTGCATTGAGTGGGGATAGAGTGGGGATTTGCCAGGTCTTTGAGCCTCTTACTCCACAGACAGAGGCAACGGCAGCCTCATAGCTGGATCATCAGGCTGCTAATTCAGGAAGGAGAGACTAGGAGAGAGGCTCCGGGAAAACGGACTATCTCATTGTCAGAGCCTGCAAACGTTAACAAGCCTTGACTACCAACAAGACTGAAGCCTAATATATGACATAGCCATAGAGTCTCATCAACTGCAAATCTCTACCTAAGTGTGCCATGGGGGCAGAGCCTGGGGTACAGAGTCACCAGCCAGGAAGACAGAAAGAACAAGGAAGAACTTAACCTCTCAAAATGAAGAAAAATCCACAGACTTTATAACTTGTTCCACTATTTATTGTTTCTTTCATCTTCTTGCCATTCTTCTTCTTCTTCTTCTTCTTATTATTATTATTATTATTATTATTATTTCTTTTTCCTCCACCTTGGTCCTTTTATTCTCTGCCCATCTTATTCTTTTCTCTTCTTGAACTACACTACCCATAAGTGTTACATTTCCCATTTTCTTTTCTTTTCTTCTTCCTTTATCTCCATGAGGGTTACACTCCAAAACCCTTAACTCTCTCTCTCTTTTTGTTTTTTTTCTTTTTTCTTCTTTTCCCCTTTTTCTTTTTTCTCCCTCTCTGTTAGTTTCTTCTTTTCTCCTTTTACTTTTCCTCTCATTCAATTCTCAATCACAAACAAATTATTTTATTTGGGACTCAAATTTTTTGTGTGTGGCACTTTGGGTGCTTTTTACTTCACCTTTTAACACATTAGCATTCCTCCCAACCCCGGCTCTCAATTCTATCTAGTTTTTGCTCCATTTAATACAATAGTAATTTTTTTTCTTTTTCCTGTTTCTCTCTTATTCCTCTCACTATATCTCTTAGTCGACCATCACTTACAAGCAAATCATTTTATACTTCATCCAACTTTTTTCCTTTTTTGCATTTTGTGAGTCCATACCTCCTTTTTTGCCCCTTGAACGCTTCCCCCCAACTCAGGCCCTTCATTATAGGCACTTTTTGTTCCATTTAGCATAATATAATTCACAGTTCATCATGATAGTTTCCTAAGGATGAGGAAAGAGGAGGGGAAGAGAAGAAAAAAAAGGGGAAAATAATAAATTTTTTTTCCTTCTTTTTTTCCTTCTTTTTGTCTTTTTACTCTTTATTAATTCTCATTAATGCTATCAACAAGACCACCCTCAGATGCCATTAAGAAAAAGGAAATCGAATATCATGGATACAAAAGATAGAGAAGTAGCACAGATAGATGCGGACAAATCTATGGAGAAAAAATTTAATATATTGGAAACCTTGGAGCTAAATGACAGAGAATTTAAAATAGAAATTCTAAAAATACTCAGAGATATACAAGAAAACACAGAAAAGCAATTTAGGGAGCTCAGAAAACAACTCAACGAACACAAAGAATATATTACCAAGGAAATTGAAACTATAAAAACAAATCAAACAGAGATGAAAAACTCAATTCATGAATTGAAAAATGAGGTAACAAGCTTAGCTAATAGAACAGGCCAGATAGAAGGTAGGGGTAGTGACATAGAAAACAAGCAATTTGAGGCACAAAAGATAAAAGAAGAGAGAGACTCAAAAATTAAAAAAAATGAGAAAGCCCTACAGGAATTATCTGACTCCATCAAAAAGAATAACATAAGAATAATAGGTATATCAGAGGGAGGAGAGAGAGAAAATGGAATGGAGAATATATTCAAACAAATAATAGATGAGAACTTCCCAAGCCTGTAGAAAGAACTAAAGCCTCAAATTCAAGAAGCAAACAGAACACTGAGTTTTTTTAAACTCAAAAGACCTACTCCAGGGCACATCATAATGAAATTGGCACAAACCAATGAAAAAGAAAAAATTCTCAAGGCAACCAGGGAAAAGAAAAATACAACATATAAAGGAAAGCCTATTAGATTATCATCGATTTCTCAGCAAAAACTCTACAAGCTTGAAGAGAGTGGACCCCAATATTTAAAGTCCTGAAAGAGAGAAACTTTCAGCCAAAATACTATTCCCATGAAAGCTATCCTTCAAATATGAAGGAGAAATAAAAGCATTCACAAATACAGAAAAGATGTAGGAATTCATCATCAGAAAACCCCCACTCCAGGAAATACTAAAGGGGGTTTTCCAACCAGGTACAAAGAACAAAACACAAGTAAAAGCTCCACCAAGAACACAATAAAACTAAATTTAAACTGTGACAACAAAAAAAAAGGGGGGGGAGGACTGAGATTAACAGTAGCAAAGAATGATAGAGTCTAGAAACATCCATAAGATAGGGTACTACAATGAATATGGTAGGTACCCTTTTCATTACTTAATGGTAACCACCCTTGAAAAAAACCACCACAGAAGCACATGAGTTAAAAAAGGTAGCAACAGAAGAAAGAAGTATGAAATACAAACAAACAAAAACAAATGATAGAAAAACAAAAGAGAAGAATCAAACAAGACACAAAACTTACAGAAAGAAATCTAAAAAATGGCAATAAGGAACTCACAAGTGTCAATAATTACACTAAATGAAAATGGATTAAACTCACCAATAAAAAGGCACAGAGTAGCAGAATGGATTAAAAAAGAAAATCTAACTGTATGCTGCCTACAAGAAACTCATCTAAGCAACAAGGATAAAAACAAATTCAAAGTGAAAGGCTGGAAAACAATACTCCAAGCAAATAACATCCAAAAAAAAGCAGGTGTAGCAATACTCATATCTAATATTGCTGACTACAAGACAGAAAAAGTACTCAGAGACAAAATGGTCATTTCATAATGAATAAAGGGACACTGAATCAAGAAGACATAACAATTCTTAATATATATGCACCAAACCAAGGAGCACCAAAATATATAAGACAGCTACTTACTGACCTAAAAACAAAATCTGACAAAAGTACAATCATACTTGGAGACCTCAATACACTACTGATGGCTCTAGATCGTTCATCCAAGCAGAAAATCAATAAAGATATATTGGCCTTAAACAAAACACTAGAGCACCTGGATATGATAGACATCTACAGGACATTTCATCCCAAAACGACAGAGTGTACATTTTTCTCTGGTGTACATGGAACATTCTCAAGAATTGACCATATCTTGGGCCACAAAAATAACATCAGCAAATTCAGAAATATCAAAATTGTACCAAGCATATTTTATGATAATAAAGCCTTGAAACTAGAATTCAACTGCAAAAAAGAGGGGAAAAAACCCACAAAAATTTAGAAACTAAACAACATACTTTTAAAAAATGAATGGGTCTAAGAAGAAATAAGCGCAGAGATCAAAAGATATATACAGACAAATGAAAATGACAAAATGACATATCAGAATCTTTGGGATGCAGCAAAAGCAGTAATAAGAGGGAAGGTCATATCACTTCAGGCCTATATGAACAAACAGGAGAGAGCCCAAGTAAACCACTTAACTCACACCTTAAGGAACTAGATAAAAAAGAACAAAGACTACCCAAAACCAGCCGAAGAAAAGAAATAATAAAAATCAGAGCAGAAATAAATAAAATAGAAAACAGAAATACTATAGAAAAAATTAATAAAACAAGGAGCTGGTTCTTTGAAAGGATCAACAAAATTGACAAATCCTTGGCAAGACTCACCAAGGAAAAAAGAGTAAAGACTCATATAAACAAAATCAAAAATGAAAGAGCAGAAATCACCACAGATATCATAGATATACAAAGAATTATTGTAGAATACTATGAAAAACTATATGCCACCAAATTCAACAATCTAGAACAGGGGTCCCCAAACTACGGCCTGCAGGCCACATGAGGCCCCCCGAAGCCATTTATCCGGCCCCTGCCACACTTCTAGAAGGGGCACCTCTTTCATTGGTGGTCAGTGAGAGGAGCATAGTTCCCATTGAAATACTGGTCAGTTTGTTGATTTAAATTTACTTGTTCTTTATTTTAAATATTGTATTTGTTCCTGTTTTGTTTTTTTACATTAAAATAAGGTATGGGCAGTGTGCATAGGGATTTGTTCATAGTTATTTTTTATAGTCCGGCCCTCCAAGGGTCTGAGGGACAGTGAACTGGCCCTCTGTGTAAAAAGCTTGGGGACCCCTGATCTAGAAGAAATGGATAAATTCCTAGAACAATACAACCTTCCTAGACTGAGTCATGAAGAATCAGAAAGCCTAAACAGACCAATAAGCAGGGAGGAAATAGAAAAAACTATTAAAAACCTCCCCAAAATAAAAGTCCAGGCCCAGATGGTTATAGTAATGAATTCTATCAAACATTCAAAGAAGACTTGGTTCCTATTCTACTCAAAGCCTTCCAAAAAATTGAATAAGAAGCAATACTTCCCAACACACGTGATGAGGCCAACATAACCGTCATACTGAAACCTGATAAGGACGGCACAAAAAAGGAAAACTACAGACCAATATCTCTAATGAATACAGATGCTAAAATACTAAACAAAATACTGGCAAATCGAATACAACAACATATTAAAAAAATAATACATCATGATTAAGTGGAATTCATCACAGAATCTCAAGGATGGTTCAACATACATAATACGGTTAACATAATACACCATATCAACAAAACAAAGAACAAAAACCACATGATCTTATCAATAGATGCAGAAAAGGCATTTGATAAAATACAACACACTTTATGTTTAAGACTCTCAACAAATGGGTATAGAAGGAAAATATCTCAACATGATAAAGGCCATTTATGATAAACCATCAGCCAACATCATATTAAACGGCATAAAACTGAGGACTTTCTACCTTAAATCGGGAACAAGACAGGGTTGTCCACTCTCTCCACTCTTACTTAACATGGTGCTAGAAGTTCTGGCCAGAGCAATCAGACAAGACAAAGAAATAAAAGGCATCCATATTGGAAAAGAAGAAGTAAAGGTATCAGTTTTTGCAGATGATATGATCCTATACATCAAAAGCCACAAAGACTCCACAAAAAGATTACTAGAAACAATAAACCAATACAGTAAGGTTGCAGGGTACAAAATTAATATACAAAATTCCATAGCCTTTCTATATGCCAACAATGAAATATTAGAAAACGAACTAAAAAAAAAAATAATCCCCTTCAGGATTGCAACAAAAAAATAAAATACCTAGGAATAAACATAACAAAGAATGTAAAGGACCTATATAATGGAAACTAATAAGCATTGTTAGGAGATATCAAAAAAGATACAATGAGATGGAAAAATATTCCTTGTTCTTGGATAGGAAGAATAAATATAATCAAAATGACCATATTACACAAAGCAATTTATAAATTTAATGCAATTCCCATCAATATTCTGATGACATTTTTTAAAGAAATGGAACAAAAAAATCATCAGATTTATATGGAACTATAAAAAACCCCAAATGTCCCAAGCAATCCTAAGAAAAAAGAATGAAGCTGGGGGCATTACAATACCTGACTTCAAACTATATTATAGGCCCACGACAATCAAAACAGCATGGTATTGGCAGAAAAATAGACTCTCAGACCAATGGAACAGAATAGAAAGTCCAGAAATATAACCACATATATATGGTCAAATAATTTTCAATAAAGGGGCCAACAACACACAGTGGAGAAAAGAAGGCCTCAACAAATGGTGCTGGGAAAACTGGAAAGAAACATGCAAAAGAATGAAACTCAACTACAGCTTGTCCCCTTGTACTAAAATTAATTCAAAATGGATCAAAGACCTAAATATAAGACCTGAAACAATAAAGTACATAGAAGAAGACATAGGTACTAAACTCATTGACCTGTGTTTTAAAGAGCATTTTATGAATTTGACTCCAAAGGCAAAAGAAGTGAAGGCAAAGATAAATAAATAGGACTGTATCAGACTAGGAAGTTTTTGCTCAGCAAGAGAAACTGACAACAAAATAAACAGCCAACTAAATGGGAAATTATATTTTCAAACAACAGCTCAGATAAGGGCCTAATATCCAAAATATACAAAGAACTCATAAAACTCAACAACAAACAAACAAACAATCCAATTAAAAAATGGGAAGAGGACATGAACAGACACTTCTCCCAGGAAGAAATACAAATGGCCAACAGATATATGAAAAGATGCTCATCTTCATTTGTTATTAGAGAAATGCAAATCAAAACTGCAATGAGATAACCACCTCACACTTGTTAGATTAGCTATTATTAACAAGACAGGTAACAAGCAAATGTTGGAGAGGCTGTGGAGAAAAAGAAACCCTCATTCACTGTTGGTGGGAATGTAAAGTAGTACAACCATTATGGAAGAAAGTATGGTGGTTTCTCAAAAAACTGCAAATAGAACTACCTTATGACCCAGCAATCCCTCTACTGGGTATATACCCCCAAAACTCAGAAACATTGATACGTAAAGACACATGTAGCCCCATGTTCATTGCAGCATTGTTCACAGTGGCCAAGACATGAAAACAACCAAAAAGCCCCTCAGTAGATGACTGGATAAAGAAGATGTGGCATATATACACTATGGAATACTACTCAGCCATATAAAATTATGACATCGGATCATTTACAACAGGGGTCCCCAAACTTTTTACACAGGGGCCAGTTCACTGTCCCTCAGACCGTTGGAGGGCTGGACTATAAAAAAAACTATGAACAAATTCCTATGCACACTGCACATATCTTTTTTTATTTTTATTTTTTATTTTTTGCATTTTTCCGAAGCTGGAAATGGGGAGAGACAGTCAGACAAACTCCCGCATACTCCTGACCAGGATCCACCCGGCACGCCCACCAGAGGTGACGCTCTGCCCACCAGGGGGCGATGCTCTGCCCCTCCAGGGGGTCGCTCTGCCTCGACCAGAGCCACTCTAGCGCCTGGGGCAGAGGCCAAGGAGCCATCCCCAGCGCCCGGGCCATCTTTGCTCCAGTGGAGCCTTGGCTGCGGGAGGGGAAGAGAGAGACAGAGAGGAAGGAGGGGGTGGGGTGGAGAAGCAAATGGGCGCTTCTCCTATGTGCCCTGGCCGGGAACCGAACCCGTATCCCCTGCACACCAGGCCGACGCTCTACCGCTGAGCCAACTGGCCAGGGCCTGCACATATCTTATTTTAAAGTAAAAAAAACAAAACAGGAACAAATACAATATTTAAAATAAAGAACAAGTAAATTTAAATCAACAAACTGACCAATATTTCAATGGGAACTATGCTCCTCTCACTGACCACCAATGAAAGAGGTACCCTTCCAGAAGTGCGGTGGGGGCCGGATAAATGGCCTAAGGGGGCCGCATGTGGCTTGTGGGCCATAGTTTGGGGACCCCTGATTTACAGCAAAATGGTGGGATCTTGATAACATTATACGGAGTGAAATAAGTAAATCAGAAAAAAACAAGAACTGCATGATTCCATACATTGGTGGGACATAAAAAGGAGACTAAGAGACATGGACAAGAGTGTGGTGGTTATGGGGGAGAAGGAGGGAGAGGGGAAGGGGGATGGGGAGGGGCACAAAGGAAACTAGATAGAAGGTGATGGAGGAAATCTGACTTTGAGTGATGGGTATGCAACATAATTGAATGACAAGATAACCTGGACATGTTTTCTTTGAATATATGTACCCTGATTTATTGATGTCACCCCATTAAAATTAATAAAATTTATTTTAATAAATAAATAAATAAATAAATATTTTATTTATTTATCAAGGCAACAATTAACATTTTTTCTCCCATTATAAAAAGATTCTTTTTAAAAAACCAGCTCAAATTTTCAGAAATTACACAACTACCACAAACTGTGGCATCTCATCTTAGTGTTAAATAGTCTATTTGCATAGACAGAGTCTGGGGGTTGTGTTGAGGGGAACTGGATTGAAGGATTTGGAAATGGTCAGTGAATTAATACTGGAGCCCAGCCCTCTACCAGGAACTGAAGAGAGGTACTGGAAGATCAGGACTGTCATAAAAATGAAGTCGAGTGGGGAACATGAGTGGGTTGTAGACATTGGGGGAAGGGTGCAAAGAGGGTTAGTTATTTACACTAACACTTAGGGAGCACTAGTAATATGCCAGGCTTTATTCTACATGTTTTTCATGCATCATATAATTTAATTTTGCAACAATTCTGATAAGTAAATACTCTCAATGTACTCATTTTATTATGGTTATCAGATATTTCCTTGTCTACTCTCACCTAAAAGTAACTAGATATTGTCCTTTAATCTTGTTTTTGCCTCCTTAGGTCCGTGTTTCTTTTGCTTTTGAGTTTCACTCCTTTTCATAAAACCTGTCAAAATAGATTCGCCCTAAAAGATCAAGTGTCCATGTGGCTCCTCCTCCCCAGGCTCCAGCAGTGGGAGGACTGGCAGCAATCATGGAACAAAGAAAGAGCTGTCTCTATGTACACACCAGTAAGTAGGTGGGATTTTTTTTGTTGCCATTAATTTATTTTCCTTCTAATTTCCAAAATTAGAATATTGTGAATCTAGGCTGCATAGATGTGCCCCATGCACCTTCAGTTTCCCTCCGTTCATCTCTTTAAGTACAACTCTGGTTCTGACTTTCTATCAGAAATGGACACCTGTTTCTAGCCAATGTTCACAAAAAAATCAGTCACAAAAAGTCTAAGTAGTTTAATTTTAGATGTAGAATTGAGCATGGTTGGCATCTAGTATAACTTTCATTATCTTAACAAACGGGAATGCTGAGGCTTGAAAGGTCTGGAGTAGCCCAAAGCATGAGTAATTGTTCTTGACTTTTTGTCTAGTGTACAGTGTACTAGACTATAATGGAAAACCATTTAAAGTCAGCAGAATTATCTTCACAGCCAGAAGATATTCTTTTCTTTAAATCCTCTACCCACATTTCATTGTTTCTTCAAATTTGTACCTATTGTTTCAAAATTGTATTGCAGAGAAATCCATTTCAGTGACCGTACAATCTAATAAAAACACATTAAATATATTGGGCCACTACTTGTTTAGAGTAAGTAGTGCATATTTCATGCCTCTGTTTAAAAAGTTTCAAGATGAAACAACTCCCTCCCAAATCACCATTTTCATATCCTCAATCACTTACCTAATGTGAAAGATGAAAGTAAATATCTAAGATGAATTCTTTTCTGATGCTCTCCCACCTTTTTTTGGAATGAGGAAAAAGTGATCCACTCTTAAAAACATTAGAAGTTAAACAGGAGGCAAGAGTTTGGAATTGTCCTTGAGTCAAAGACTATGATGATAGCCTGAGTAAGTTTCTAGAAGATGAAAAAAACTAGCTTGCTTCTTTCATCTCTGGAAAGCTTCATGCTAGAGCTCATGATGTCATCATCAAAAGGATGATGTGTATTTATGAAATCATTGCTAAAAAAACATAGAAATAGAAGGATGACAATTATGGTCTCATGCTGATGACCCAGGCTTATTTATTAGCTAAGATTCGGTGATAAATTATATAGATATTAATTCAAGAAAACAGCTCATAATGTGGTTATTTACTAATAAGATAGAGCACAGGACTCATACATAGACTGTAAGGCATATACTGTTTGACATTACTTACAAATTTAAGTAAATGCTCAATATGCTAATAATTTTGGTTCTGTGTGTATTGGTATCGGGATGGTACATGTTTTCAAGAACTGAAATGGGGTTGAGAATGAAGGTTGGCTTTTCAAACAGGTTTCTCCAAACATCCTTGAGGAGACGAACTAAACAAAATGGAACAGACAAGTCTCTCCTTTGTGGTCAGAGTTTCCTGGTGTAAGTTCATAACTGAAAAGTACAGAAGAATGAGTCAGAAAACCCTGTCATTACTTTCTGAAGAGCTGAAAGCATTCTGCTTTTATGTTTTAATCTTCCAGATTAAGTGCTGCAATAAGTCATCTGGTTTAAGTCCACTTCAAATCAAAACGCAAATTTTATCCCATACTTTTTTTTTTTTTTCCCTCACCACAAATTCTGGTTTGTGTGGTAGCAAAGGATGGGAGAAATTTCCACTAGATGTCCAGGGGTCCAAGTTAAATGACAAGTTATAAGAAGGCAGTGGTTGGCTTTAATTGTGACAAGGGATGATTTTGAAGAAAATCAGTAGCTCACATTTAGCCAACAGTTTAGGACCTCAAGCAACGCATTTTCTGTAATAAATAACCCTTGCTTTTGTTATTTTCTTGTAGCCTTGATAAATATATATAGTATACTGTTGTTTTAACTTCTGGTAACTTTCTGTGGCATTGGCCGTGAAATTTCTTTAAAAAGCCCTCCAAGACCTCAAAGAAATATGTGCCTACGGACGAAAGCCGTGTCTCAACTCCACCTGGAGGTCTGCAGTAAATTAGTTTCAGCAAAAAGTTAGTAAAGCAGTCTCCCTGCAGTCACCCTCCAACAGGTGAGCCTCGGGCAGCTGTGACACTCAATCAGACGTCCCCGGCCGGCAGGCGGTCGCCGCGGGTGGGCCTCGACCCCGGGCCCGGGCCCGCTGCGGCCCGAGAGGCGGAGCCGGGCTGGGAGCGCGCTCGGACCCGCGCCTTCCCCGGGACTGGCGCGCTCCGGGAGGGAGTCTTTGTACCGTCAGGGCTTGTGCTGGGCAGGGCTGCCCGCTAATCCCGCAGGCGGACACCGGGGCGGGGGGCCGGCGGGGCGGGTCGGCGGCGTCCGTCCGCCGGTGAGAAACACCTGGGGCAGGTAGGAGGGTGGCGGCCCGAGGGAGTTCCCACCTGTGGCGCTCTTAAAGAAATGGAGACTTAAGAAAATACTAAGGAGGGGCCGATCGGTGTCTTTCGGACGCGTCTGGAGCCCCACCCTCGGCCACAAGTAAAGCCCCTGGAGAACGGAGCGGACGCTGCAGAGAGAGACCGGGGACAGCGGCTCCCCCAGCGCTCCGCCTGGTCTCCCGCCGAGGGGCCGCCCGCCTGCGTCCCGGCCGCGGCCTCTGGCCCCGCGCAGCCCTCCCAGCCCGGCCTCCGGCGTCGCGCCCGCGACCCGCCCCGAGCCCTCCCATGGCGGCGGCCCCAGCCACGCGCTCCCGGGCCCGAGCCCTCGGCCGGCAGCTCCTGCTGACCCTCACGGTGAGTGGCTGTCCGGGCCGCGAGGGGGACACTCTGGGGACCGCGGCGGACACGGGTGGCGGGCCTGGGGCTCACTGGGAACGGGAGCCGGTGGCGGTGGGGGAGGGCGGAGGGCAGGAGGCCGGTGACCCGGGCGCGCGATCCCGAAGGGGAGAGAAGCGTGTCTCCCGGAGATGTAATCAGCGCGGGCAGGTGGAGACGGAGCCGGGGTGCGGACGCCCTTCCGAAAGCCTGGCCTCCGGGGACGCGCAGCGAGCGCCGCGCCGGCGCTGCCCCGGCTCCTCGCGCGCCTCCCCGGAAAGGTGAGGTCCCTGCGGCTTCCGTGCCGGGTCAGGTCATTGAAGGGGAGACCCTCTGCGTGGACGCGCTGGCTTTATGTGAACTTTTGTAGTTTCCACTTTTTCCTGTCACCATGTGAGGTTACCTTACCCTGAATTTTGGAGAAAATGATCATCCAGATCTCTTGTCATCTGGATTCTTCTGCCCCCTGCCCTCCCGCTTCCTTTCCACTTTAAAAAACGCAATAGCGAAGACCCTACCCAACCGGAGCTGGGAGCTGAAAGGAGTGGCCGTATTTGCGGCGGGAAAGCCCTCTTCCCGCGGCAGAAAAGAATGGGATCTCCCCCTGGAAAGTTTGGGATCAAAGGTGCCCCAGACTGGACTTCCTGGGTCGTCTGGAAGGAGAGACTGGAAATAGACCGACTGTATGCGGGAGAGTGCTCAGGTCGCTGGTGCCCTTTGACACTGGGACTTTGGCTGTTGT
The DNA here is from genome assembly GCF_036850765.1 of Saccopteryx bilineata. NCBI lineage: Eukaryota > Metazoa > Chordata > Mammalia > Chiroptera > Emballonuridae > Saccopteryx > Saccopteryx bilineata. The sequence continues at coordinate 36,907,454 of NC_089500.1, forward strand.
TGGGTCTCCAGTCAAACCTGAAGGACAAGGAGACGGACCGACAGACAGTGGGAAGATTCCTGGAGTGGTGGAACTGGGGGAGTGGAGGGGGAGGGGGACGGAAAATTTTGGATGTTTTCCCCTTCTCTACCATTCTTATTTTAAAGGAATTTCTTAATTTTTAAAGTAGCAAAATTGTAGTTGTTACTATTATTAGAAGGTACTTAGTACTCCAGGGACTCCAAACCCTTAACTAAACTCCCGGGCACATTAATACCATAGAAAAAGCCGAGTGTACCACAGTTAACAACACCTTAAGGTTGAGGAAACCGAGAATGGAATGAGTAACGGTCACAAAATATGTAGCCAATGACAAAGGAATGAATTTTGGTTAGATTCCTAATAAAGTTGCCACCTCTGTTTTACACCATTGGTCATTGTTCTTTGAAGGAAAGAGGGTGATTAGTCACAGGTGATAAATAGCATTGCTTTGTATATAATTACAGAACGTTCTACCTTCATCTCAGGTCCCTTTTAAAAGAAAGTGCTTGTAAGTGAATAAATAAATCAAATAATCCCCATTTCGTGACCTTCCTTAGCTTTACAGCAGGATAGACCAGAAGTGGGGTGGAGAGGAAATGATTCCAGGCTCTGGCTGCACCCCTCATTCTGATGCAATTAAGCTTGAAGGAAGGCTTGCTCTGCGCCCCACAAGTTGCTCTGATGCTCTTGGGCCTGTCACCACAGCGCCCTGCCAGCCTGGGCTGGTTGTTGCCATTGTGAGCTTCAAGTGGAATCAATGCGTACAGACTATCTGAGTAGAAGATACTATTAAATAAGCATGACTTGGGGGAGAGGGGAGACACCCTTTACATTTCTCGCTCCTGATATACCCCAGGAATCCTCCACCACTTCACTAATCCACTCTTCGCCACTTCCTAATATTGCCTCACCTCACACATAGCTTAACCACTTGATATCTGACTTCTCTCCAAATACCTAAGGAAGCTTCTCTTTCTAAGATCATGCGGCATCTTTATTGCTGAATCCAAATTCTTCCTTACATAATTCCTCTTTGTAGATTGTCCCTTTATCTTGAAATTTACTCTTCTTTTCTTTTGATATTCTTGACCACTCAGAATTGGACCTTCTATTCTACATCTTGTCCCTAAAATGTCATACAGATGCCTACATATAGGAAATTTATTTTGCTAGTTTGGGTCTCTTTATTGAACAATAGGTCTTTATATCGCTCTACCTCTGATGTATGGCACAATGTTTATCTTCCCAAACAATGTTGCTTTTCTTCTAGTGTCCTTCCTGTATTTCAATAAATGACACTAAGGTACACATTTTTCCTCAAGTAAAAAGTCTGGAAGCTATTTGTTTTTCCTTCCTCACTGTTCCCCTCCCTTAAATAATCATTCAGTCCCATTAAATCTACATTTAGAAATATCTCGTGGATATTTTTATTACTATCCATCACCTCTGCTGTTACTCTTTGCTATTACAAATATTGTCACATTGAGTAAATCTGTATACATATGTTACTTCATATATGGGCAGGGGTATCAGTATAATAGAAATGGGATTGCCAGATAAAAGTATAAATGACTGTAACTTTGGTAGCTATCACCAGCTTCCTTTCCCCTCCATGAAGGTTGTATATGACTAACTGGAGAGCTATTTTATGACACATGGCATATAACATCATTGAGGAGATATATACATATATATTATACTGTACTATGTATATATGGTATGAGACTACATACAGTACTTGATCTAGGCAGTCATTTGGCAAAATATTAAGGTGAATCCATATTCATATAGAACACCATAGAAAATTCCAAATAGATGAAAGATTTAAGTACAGCATATGCCATACAGATAATAGAAGAAAACATGATGAATTCCTATTTAAATTTGGAGTCCAAAAGGCCTATCTATGGCTCAGATTTGAAAAGCCGTTTATTAAAATTGAGAAAATCAATTATATTAAAATACACATAGACAAACACTTGTCCATGACAAAAAAACTATACTGAACAAATAAAAAATATCCTAAGCAAAGTCAAAGGTAACTGAGACAGTGGGAAAAAAATATTGTCAGATCATATTTTAAAAGGTTAATCTAATATATAAGGTGCTCTTCTCAATCAAGTCTAACATGAACATGGACATGAAAAATTCACATAAAGTAATAAATTTGTCCCATAAAAATATTTCAGCCTCATTCATAATAAGCAATGATGGATTTAAAACTACCTTGAAATGTCATTTCTTATTTGGCAAACATCCAAAAGTTTGACAGCATGCTGTGTAGGCAACAATGTGACTTAATAGAAACTCTCATAGATGTAACATAAAAGTTACTGCCTTTGGGGGCTGTATACAGTTACATCAAATGCAAACTAATCTGTTTTACTTCTTCCTTTCCAATTTGTATGCTTTTAATAGCTTTCAGGTTTTTGTATACTAATACTGCATTATTTTTATTTTTGAGACTTGATAGTATCTTTTAATATGTGCTAAGACTAATTATCCTTTCATTGATTTTGTTTATAATTGTCCTGTCTACTCTTAATTAATGATATTTTCTTATGAACTTTTGAATCAGCCTGTCTTGCTCCAGAAAAAAAATACTGTTAGGATTTTTTTAGGACTATAAAATTTATAACTTAGTGAAAATTGATATATTCATATTGTTTATTTTCCTTTTCAAAATAAAGATCTATCTCTGTGCAAGTCTACTTTAGTGTCTTTCAGAAATATTTTTGGATTTTTCTCAAATAGGTTTTACATGTTTCTTGTTAAGTTTATTCCTTGGCATTCTATCTTATTGCTTTCAAAAACAAGTTCTTCTCTTCTAGTATATTATTTAACTAGTTTTATCTATGTGTATAAATACTAATGATTCCTACATTTTAATTGTTACTACTGCTCCTTTGCTGAAACTCTCTTAATGTTTTGTAGTAATTTATTGGTTGATTTGCTGGGGTTTTCCAGGTGAATCAAATGTAAATAAATTTATTTTTTACCTCTTTCTTTCCAATTCATTTGCTGTTTAATATCTTCCTCTTGCCTGATATATTTTAACATAGTGTTAACTGTAAATAATGACCTTGGGAAGTCTGTCTTGTTTCTGAGTAGTGTGGCTACCGTTTTTATTTTCCCATTAATGTTGTGATTTTAATATAATATAAAAATCTTATTGAAGAAATACCTATTGATTCTATTTTGGGGCAATTTAAAAAATATCTAAGAATGGTTATTGAATTTGCTCAAATGTCTTTCAGCATCTATGGTGTTGATCCCATGCCAGGCCTTTATGTTAGGTGAAAGTATGAGGACCCTAGACCAAGCAAGTGTTATGAATGTGTAACACAGATCCACGCAAGCTCCAGTTTACTTCAAGCTCCCCCCTGCAATGGAGGCTTTGTATTTGGTTCCCACGTTAATGTGGGCAATTCTAGTCTAGGCGGACACGTGCATTGATTCATTCTTTTCAATGGAATCCAAAAAACAGAGTAAGATCTTTTCAGATTAGAAGTCATTTCTATGTACCAATCTGTGTCCCTGCATTATCCTCAGTTATTTTCCTAGCAGTTCCTTTAGGGTGTCTACAGAGAAATGTATTCATCATTTTCAGTGTTGATAAGGGGATTGTGTGAATATCCTAGTTGCCATTATTGGAAATCAAAATTGTTCCTCCGATCCATTGTCCACCCTGGTCAGACTTACCTTCTTCAAGTTGAAAGCGTCTTATATATAATTTATCTGCTTAAAACAAATTTCTGTCTTATTCTCTTTAGGAAATAATACCTCTATAGTTTATAGTGCTATTTAGAATCTGTCCATACTTACTTCTTTTAAAACATAAATTTTGTCCCCTCATTCTATATCTATCAGCTATTCCTGATTTTCATGTTCAAGTCTGTGTCATCACTGGGCCTTTGCATATGCCATTCTTCTCTTTAACACATTTAAGCTCTGCCTCTTCTTGACATGGATAACTTGTAGCCACTCTTCAGGTGACATTATCTAGCTCTTAAACAAAGTTAGTTTCCCCTGTTCTGCCATAGTACCCTAGCATAGCATTATTGTACTTCACTGAAATTACTAATATACTTTACTCTTGAATCAAGTGTATCATGAAGATCGTGTCTACTTCTTTGTGTCTGACACATAGTAGAGATTCCATAAATATTTGTTGAATGCATGAATGGATATATAGGACACTTATCCAAAGTATTGTCTTAATCCAGCCATTTTTTGCCTTTTCCCCTGTTTATACCTTAGTCCAAGTCACCATCTTCCCTCTCTTAGATTCCTCCTGTAGCTTCTAAATTGGTCTCCTTGCTCCCACTCTTGCTTCTTTATGGACTAGTCACCAGATGATTCTGTTGTAAATAAAGGCTTGCCAGGTTATGCCTCTCTGCTGCTTCTAAAGCTGACATTGCTTCTCTTTGAACTCAGAATGAAGTCTGCAGTTCTTCACATGGCCTTTTCAACCCTACTTGATATGCTTGTCGCTTTAATATCATCTCCTATCACTCTTTCCTCACCCTGCTCTGCTATGATAACCTCCGTTTTGTTTCTCCAAGATACAGGTAACATCCCTTTCCAGGGCCTTTGTTCTGGTTTTGTTCCACTTGGAAGACTCTTCCATTGGTGAACTGGTTTGCTTCCTCATTTCATTCCCTTTGTCACCTTCTCTCTCTTTGTTTTTTATCTTGTAACATTTATTTCTTAGCATTATGTAACTTTTGTGCATTTGCGTATTAATTTTTTTTGTCTCATTATAACGTCATCTAGGTTAAGGACTTTGCTTTGTTTATTGTTGTAGCCTTTGAACACTGTGTAGCACCTAGTACACAGCTCATAGACTTTGCCTGAATAAGTGGGTGTATGCTTTCAGTCACTGTGAGCTGGAATCCTCAGTCATCTGACTCTTTTCCTGCTCTCTCTGGACTCTACAGCCATTGACAACTCTTCTCATGTTCATCACAACGAAGAGAGTTCATAGACATTCTCTTCTTTGTGTTCACCCCCCAATTTCTAAGTGAAATATAGTTTCTGCTTTACCTAACTCTTCACATGTAATTAAAATTAGATAATGAAAGGACCTTTAATGTGTATTGGGAGTAAAAATTTTTATCCAGGTTTTGCTGATTTTTCCCTGGCCAGTTGGCTCAGTGGCTCAGAAGAAAAGAAAAAATTTTGCTGATTTTAATTTTTGTTTATAGACTTTGTAAACAATGATGTAAATGTTAGTTTTACCTATATTGCATTTGGTTAGACTATAGAAGAAAAATTGTGAATCATTCAGAAGCATTCATTATAAAATTTCAGAAAGAACAGAATTAAATTTCAGTATGTTCAAATATATATTGTATTGGAGTTTGTTCACCATAAATCACTAACTCATTTAAAAATTTTTGTCAATATTTTTATTTTCTTTTTTCTTTCTTTTTAAAAAAAATTTTCTGAAGTGAGAAGCTGGGAGGCAGAGAGACAGACTCCCACATGCACTCTACCGAGATCCACTGTGCATGCCCATCAGGGGGCGATATTCTGCCCATCTGGGGCATTGCTGCATTGCAACTGAAACCATTCTAGCGCCTGAAGTGGAGGTCATGGATCCATCGTCAGTTCCTGGGCCAACTTTTGCTCTAATGGAGCCTTGGCTGTGGGAGGGGAAGAGAGAGACAGAGAGAAAGTAGAGGTAGAAAGGTGGAGAAGCAAATGGGCACTTCTCCTGTGTGCCCTGACTGGGAAAAGAACCCTGGACTTCCACAAACTGGGCAAACGCTCTACCATTGAGCTAGCCAGCCAGGGCCAAATATTTTCTAAAATGACCTTAATTCTTATTTATGAGAAAATTCACCTTCAAAGTTAAGTTTGTATTCCAAAGTTCTCTATTTATTCCTGTTGAATATTACATAAATACTTTCCAACTCACTCCACAGCAGTGAATAAATGCCACTTTTTAAAAGCATTGGGATTTTCGTTAGGCTATTATTGATTTGGTACCATAGTTCATTTAAGCTGTTGACAGTTAATGAAAACATTTTGCTGGCTCATTAAGTTTGTTTTTGTTTCTCTTATTTACACACCTGTGCTGCCTCCGTAATAGTTTCAGTGCTCTCCTGCCTAAGTTGTCATTGGTTCTTCAACATACCTACTAGGATTGTGAAATTACGATTAACTTCTTTTATAGAATAGGAAACAAAGCCCAAAAAAGTAAGGAATTCTTTGAGTTTATATGCTTTGTGAAGGAGTGAGCCATGACTCTCACTTTTTAATTTTATTCTTCCTCTTGATACAAATTTTTTTCTGACTTTTTACTTCAGTGTATGCTTTTAATGTTATTTTGATAATTATGTAAACTGACTTATAATCATAGAAATTTTTTTATTTAGACAAATTTAACAGGGTGATATTGATTAACCAGAGTACATAGGTTTAGAGAAAACATAATTTAAATAAACTATATATACATTAGAAGTATCTTTTTAAATGCATAATATTGAATTGGTTTTTTAGGTCTTAACATTTGCCTGTGATGCCTGCAATAATGTGACACTGCATGTTCCATCCAAACTAGATGCTGAGAAATTTGTTGGTAGAGGTAAGAAACTTCCAAGATATGTAAAATCCTAATTTGTGTGATCTTGTAAAATGAATGGAACTTTTAGAACAATAACTGTGTAGGTACTAAGAGTTATAACAAGTATAGTACTTTATCATTTATAATGTGTATGGTATCATTCTAATAAAAGGAATATTTTATTTTTTAATTGAAAAACATGATCATATGAAGTAGATAAAAAAAGTTTAGTTTGAGTACTAAAAATTTATTAATATTTACATTAATTGAAAGATATGGTATATGTTTTAACATGCTTCTATAAAATTAAGAAATAGTATTGAAACTGTTTCTTAAGTTTAATTGTTTTTGGATTTTGGGCCTAAAACCAGTGGTGGGATTCAGCTGGTTCATACCAATTCAGCAGAATCAATATCTAATTTTTTGTTGAGTTCAGTGAACTGGTTGTTAAAAGGGCACTTGGAATCAGGGTTGTCTAAGGTGGGCGCCTGAGCAGCCACCCAATATGGAAATCACAAATGCACTTTCCTTACTCTTTTTTAATGTTCATCTGCACAACAGCATATTCTAAGTGCCCATAGTAATGTTCATCCCATCCATGGGTGAAAAATTGCAAGTGAGGATGCCAATCAAGAAGCCATATGGAAATATCTTAAATAACAGTTTTATTGCTTTTTGTCAGGTATTATTTAATATTTTTTCATTAATATTTTAAAACTCTTATAATCTAGTTTTGTGTTCTTATTTAAGTATTTAATGCATGAAATAATAAACTACCTTTGGTATATTGTATTTTAATACTTAAAACAGTCAATAAGGCAAAGAACCAGTTGTTAAATTATTTGAATACCACCACTACCTAAAATATTTTGGCATCTTATTGACCTTTTTGACTTTCACTTATTATTTCTTCTATATTAATTTTTTTTACATGACTTAACTGTATAAAAGATCAGATTAATGAGAACACAGAATATGATGACAATTTAATAATAGATATAAAGAGTTCAATAACATTTTAATTTAATCTTTTGAGTAGTGAGTTTTTTTTCATGCTCGCTGACACCCGGGAGTGAGTTTTTTTCAAACAATGAAATTAGTTTTAGTTACAGTTCTATTAACTTAAAATCATGTTTGTTTGATAACAAGTTTATGGAAATAAGAAGGACATACAATTACCTTTTTTTAATGTTGCCTTACACATGTACAGTCGTATTCTGGATGGTTAGGAGGCATGAGGAATGTATATGACGTTTGTACTACTCAAAGGGTTAATAACTGTTAATCTTAATCTTCTAGATTATGTGTAACTTCAAATGTACTAATTTTCAGTTAATAAAGAAAATTTTTTTGTTAACCAGTGACAGTTCAATAAATTCAATAAAAGAGAAAAAAAACTACTGTGAATGCTTGGGTAAAAAAAAAGAAAGATTTTTTTTTTTTAGTGTTGGTTTAAATATTCAAACAATGAGATTTCTGTGTCTTTATTACAAGACAAATGTCTCTTCTTTAAAAGGATATAGTATAGATATTAAAAGTGATATACTGTCAGTAGTATTTATTTTTCACACAACTTAACTAACCATAGTTTCATATATTCTTTTAAAAGTAAAAAATAAGTTCTATGTAATTAATTTTAAGTTTTTGCCCCCCCCAATCTATATATCATTGTTAAAACTATATATTGGAATTTTTTACCTTACAAAGACTGCTTTGTGTATTTTTTTTACAGTTGACCTGAAGGAGTGTTTTAAGTCTGCAAATCTAATTCATTCAAGTAATCCTGATTTTCAAGTTTTAGAAGATGGTTCTGTCTATACAACAAATGCTATTCTTTTGTCCTCAGAGAAGAGAAATTTTACCATATCACTTTCCAACACTGAGAACCAAGAAGAAAAGAAAATACTTGTTCTTTTAGAGCACCAAACAAAGGTATATCAAACTACAAAATGAAGTATAATGAAGTATTTTCTTCAGGTATAACTGACGTTTCCAGGGAAGATGTGGACTCAGAAAGGAAATGGGATAGTTTAGCTTGAAGAAGAATGAAAACCATGATGCAAATTAACAGTGTTCAAAGGGTACAACAGTGTACAACATGGGTTAATTAGAAGTTGTAATTCCTTTTCTTTGGGACATAGGAGAATTTGAGATATGCAACAGCATGAGACCTTGTGGTTAGACACAAAGGAACATTTCTTGATCGTTACTATAAAACAGATTTTTAAAAACAGGTTTTGAAACTCTATCTGGAAGCATATTTTGCAGTCTTAGAAAAGCAGATGATTATTTTAGGTTGAGACTTGGACCTCACCTATACTTATTATATTGTAACATTCAAGGTCAAAGTGACTTCTGTTCTATCATTGGCTATTACTCACTGTAGCAGTTTGAGACTTGTCACCATGTTTCTCTCCCTGTTCTGACACAGATCTCATTGTTGGGCCCCAGCTCTTCCTAGTTGCTGATGAGCGGATGATGCTTATAGCAAATTTAGAAGGGCGCAGTGTCTACTTATTTTCTTTGTATATCTCTCCTTCCATGTTTTTGCGTGGCAGTGTGGAAAGAGTAATTTCTTTTTCGGTTTTGATTCTAGGCTTCCAATTTCATCTCTCTTTATTCTGTGTGGCCATCAAGTTATTTTCTCATGAGGATGGCTGGGATAACAGTTACGGCATTTATCTTTTCATGATCCTTTTGCAGTGTTGATGTTTAGTTTGATTTTCAAGCACTACGATGGTCATACACCTCATAATCCTCATGAGAGGAAAAAGATGTATCAATGTTCTAGTATTTGAGAATAGTATGGTCGTTGACTTTATTATATTTTTCTTTTTTTCTAAATTGAGGTGCTAAAGCGAAGTCATCCTAAAGAAAAAGTTCTAAGACGTGCCAAGAGAAGATGGGCTCCAATTCCTTGTTCAATGTTAGAGAATTCCTTGGGCCCTTTCCCCCTGTTTCTTCAACAGGTACAATTTACTTTCTTTCTACTGTGATGGTCTGTGGTTTCTACTGTTATTTTTTAATTCAGACAATGAGAATTTAAAAGACAGTATTTAGGAGATATATGAATATATGAATGAATATGTACATCTATGTTTCAATAGATGGGTATAAGTATATATCTTTATATCTGCACATACTTTTCTGTTTTAATCATGCAAAAGTCATTAATAAAACTGTAAAAGCCATCTAACAATCTCAAACACATGGTTCCTTAATGAATTTTTGTATAAAGAAGGGTATCACAAAGCCTGGGTATACTCTAGAAAACTCACAAACATCGTTCGTAAAAAAGGATGGAAATTGCTAATAAAAGACCAAATGTTGTGAAGGAAGAAGACATATGTTCCTTTCTATTACTTATCCCCAAGTCTACTACTTAAATCATACTAGATCCACACTTTCTCCCATTCTCTTTTTTAAAACTTTTAGTGGAAACCTTCGCAAATCTTTTTGCTTTCTTCCACTTGAGTGGGCATTACCATTCAATCTATGATTTGCATTTTCTTTCCCTGAGTTCTTGAAATGGTGAGAGGGAAGCCTCCTTTACAGTTCACTCCAAAGTTAACGCAACTGAGAGAATAGCACATTGCAGTTGAGAAATAAATTGTTAGAAAATAATTGTGTTTATCATCCTGATCTGTGGTCAAGACCTTACCAAGAGGTTTAAAACAACTTGGAAAAAGGTTGCTTTTTGAATCGAGTACCAGAATATTACACTTGCCAGGTTATTACACCATTTCTATTCTCATTATACCCCCTCCAAACACACATAAACTCAGCTCCTATAACACAGAAGATGATGACAAATAACAAAAACTAATTAAGGAAAGCATTTTCCCAAGTGTTTGCCATGCAAAGAAAACATTTCAAATGCAGTAGTATCTCAAATAGTATATCATATGGGGAGGGAAAAAGTAGGTTTACAGTTGTGAATATGTAAAACAGGTTATTCTTGTAATGGTATTTATTAATTATTCTATTATTTATATTATAACTATAAACCTTTTTTTGTCTACTGCTGTATAAAATAAAAATTCAGAATTTTTTTTAAAAATGACATTTTTTTACGCTCAGAATTATCTAAGATATTTTCTAAGACAGGAAAAGTCTTAGATGTTTGGTCCATATAAGAATTATTTTGCTTTTAAAGTATTCCTTAGTTATTCTGGAAAACTAAGAAGCCACTACATTATTCTCCTCATGCTTTGCTCTCAAAATTTCTCAATTGTCAGTCATCCTTATTCTTTAGTTGCATTTTTTCCATACATCATAATAAAGAGAATGGTTAGTTATTTCAGTAAAAATGGCAATGTGATTGTATAAATACATAGATGAAATAAAAATTTATCTCATGTATAAAATATCTGTCTTCTAGGTTGAATCGGACACAGCACAAAACTATACTATATACTATTCTATAAGAGGGCCTGGAGTTGACCAAGAACCCCAGAATTTATTTTATATAGAGAGAGATACTGGAAAACTGTTTTGTACTGATCGTGTGGATCGTGAGCAGTATGACTCTTTTGAGGTAAAGTTTAAAGTTTACATGTTATATTAGTAATTATTACTCGTGGCTTTTTTGTTTTCCATTCTCAATTTATTTACCCCTTTCTGTTTTTCTGAGCTTGTCATTTTTGCATCCGATGGCACAACTTTGGCTTAAGGCCAAAAGAATTTCATCGATTCCATTAGAAAGTTCTTGGTATTATAGTTTTACTACTTTATTTTCAAAAGAAAAGTACAACTTCAAAGACAGTTATTTAGTTAACAGAGAAGATCTGTGAACCTCTTCATGGTAGGGCAAGGGATGGAAAGTGCATGAAGTTTAGAATTAAGACTCAATATACTTGAAGTGGGAGATAATTAACTTGTGGTGAGCAAATAACGTCTATGAACAATGCTTAGGTGGGATTATTTAGTCTTTTCATCATCTGGGTGACTTCCCACGGTGGAATGAGAGGTATAATGTAAGAATTTAACCTAAGGCATTGATTTCCCAGCAAGACATGGTCATTTAACTTAATTCAATTTTAATTATTGTACATCTATCTTGATTAACTAAGTATTCACCAGCAGACCAAATTTACTGAAAAGACATGTGAACTTTGAATTAAATACTTAGGAATAGAGTTGCTACAACATGGCCCTCTAAGTCTCTGTGTTGTTCTATTCTTTTACGATAGTTGTTCTGAGAAAGACTGGAATTGAAATTCATATTATAAAATCAAAAAGAAGTAAATTATATTCCACATACAGCTTACAGCCATTCAGTTGTTCTATTTCTGACTCCCTGTTTTTTAAATATAAAAGTCTGTATGATGATAGTTATCTAAATATGATCATCAATATGCTTAAAATTATAATTAGTAAAAAAGAAGGCATTATTTAACTGCATGTGGGAAATTTGAAATTCTAAGATTCCAAAGTTAAAAATATCCAGGAAATTGTATTTAAAAGTCATGTACCTGAAACTCTTAAACAAAACAAAACATAATAATCCTTAAGACTGTTTTGGGAAAATAATAATAAAAATCATTATATTCTTGAACAACAATACAGCAATGGTGAGGAAAACTTTATTATATTAGACAGATTCAAACATTAAATGCTATATACTACACTGTGAAATTAACCACTTTTTGTGGCATGAAGGTTATGTCCATATCCAGATGTAATAATAAAGTGTAAGCCTCATCGCTCACTGCAATGCGGAAGAGTCTACCACTTAAAAAGCCAACATTAGGCCCTGGCCGGTTGGCTCAGTGGTAGAGCATCGGCCTGGCGTGCAGGAGTCTTGGGTTCGATTCCTGGCCAGGGCACACAGGAGAAGCGCCCATCTGCTTCTCCACCCCTCCCCCTCTCCTTCCTCTCTGTCTCTCTCTCCCCCTCCCGCAGCCAAGGCTCCATTGTTGCAAAAGTTTGCCGGGGCACTGAGGATGGCTCTGTGGCCTCTGCCTCAGGTGCTAGAATGGCTCTGGTTGCAACAGAGCAACGCCTCAGATGGGCAGAGCATCGCCCCCTGGTGGGCATGCTGGGTGGATCCCGGTCGGGTGCATGCGGGAGTCTGTCTGACTGCCTCCCCGTTTCCAACTTCAGAAAAATACAAAAAAAAAAAAAAAAAAAAAGCCAACATTAGTTTGAAGCATATTTTCATGATTGTTTTTGCTCTTATTATTTTACTCTCTTTGCAGCTGGTCGCTTTTGCAACAACTCCAGATGGGTATAATCCAGAATCACCACTTCCCCTGATAATCAAAATTGAGGATGAAAATGATAATTACCCAATATTTACAGAAGAAATATTCATTTTTACAATTGCTGAACATAGCAGAGTTGGTGAGTACCCAATTTAACAATTTTTGGCAACTGGGGGTTTCAATTTAAAAATTCAGTGTTCCTATGAACTTCAGGAGGCAGCATATCCTGCTGGTAAGGAAAAAGGGCTCACTGGGTCGCCTGCTGGGGTGAAATCTCATTCTGCCTTTCATTAGCTAGTTGTGTACTGTGACCCGGGCAATTTGATTACTATGTAAATTGTTTTCTATTTATTGATATTAGAGAGAGAGAGGAAAGGGGAAGGAGATGGACAGAAACATCAATCTGTGCCTGGGATCCAACCCACAATCTTTGCATCTTAGGTTGATGCTCTAACCAACTGAGCTATCCCACCAGGGCAGCCCCGTGGAACTTAAAAAATTCTGATGAGCCGTTAGTTTCCTTATCTGTAATGTGAGGTATCAATATTCAAGTTTGTCACAAAGATTAAATACAACGCATGTGGGATGCCAAGCACAGTGCCTGAAAAATAAGAACAACTTAATAAATGTTACCTTGCCTTTCTGGTAGAGATAAAATAAACACTTTCAAGAGAACACATGCCAAAAAGAGTAAACCTTTGAGCAGCTGAAGTCTTAGCCTTAAAGAGATCTACTGATGTTCTGTAGTGACTAAATGATTGACAGTTTTCTGGGAATAATCATAAAGGCCACTGAGAATAAAACAAATGCTTTCTCATCTTGTGTGATGAACCATTTTAGCTGGAAGACACAATGCAATTTTTGAGCCTTCCTCTAGAAAGATCTAACTAAACCAAGAATTTTCAGAGCAAACTTACCGATATGATCAAATTTAAGTACAAGCTTACAAATAGAAAAAAGGTTCTAGGATACTTAGAACTCTAGAACTACAAAGACCATGAAAGGATATTATCAATATTTATAAAATTATGTATTAAATATAATAAATATTAATATGGTCACCAAATACCAGAAGCTTAGACTGCTGAGATATTTAAGAGAAAGGGATACTTTATATAGAAATTCACAATATATTATTATATTATATTGTTATAAAAACTGTTATTACTTTGATATATAAGTAAGTGTTCCAAAACATATTCGAAGTAGATGGGCAAAAATGATATAGAGGGAAAGTTGAAAATGTAAAAGTTTTGGAAGTTAAAGAGGATTTTTTAATATGCAGGTTCCAACGTGGGACAGGTTTGTGCAACTGATAAAGATGAACCTGGCACACTTCACACGCTCCTGAAGTACACCATCCTGGAGCAGTGGCCAGCGTCGCCCACCCTGTTCTATATGCATCCATCCACAGGTGTGATTACCACAACATCATCTCAGCTAGACAGAGAGGTAACTTCAGTATTCACAAAAACTTGGTTTGCCACGGTTTTATATAGTAGTATCTGTGTATTTCTGTATATTACCAGTGAATATGTTTTTCAGAAGGACATGGTGAATCTCATTTTAGAAAAATAATCATTTTAAGTGTGTTAAGGGTGGTCATTAACTTTGCAGTGTGCTCATTGTGATCCTCTAATTTGTTCTCTCCTGAATTGTGTTTTATAAGATCAAAGTTCCTAAGAAACTTCTATAGTATTAAAAACAAATATCAAATGTGAAAAGAAAAACTTTCAGAAATGTGTAGAAAATTTTTATCTACAGATAACAGCTGGTTTTTCTGTCTGTATCAGGTTTTCCTCAGTAGGTTCATTTGCAGTCTTCTTCTTGCATAGATTAAAAGAAAGTTTATATTTCTCTAATATTTGGCTTATTATTTTCAATTGACTGATAGAAAGCTTTATGTGGATGTTTCACAGGTACCTAAAAAGCATTATATCTAAAATCAAACTTCTTCCTTTCTAAACATACTCTTTTTCTTACATTAATACATTCTTTTCTTTCTTTTTGTGACAGAGACAGAGAGAGGGACAGATAGGGACAAACAGACAGGAAGGGAGAGAGATAAGAAGCATCAATTCTTTGTTGCAGCTCCTTAGTCTCCTTAGTTGTTCATTGATTGCTTTCTCATATGTGCCTTCATGAGGGGAGGCTAATGCAGAGTGAGTGACCCTTCTCAAGCCAGCGACCTTGGCCTTCAAGCTAGCGACCTTTGGGCTCAAGCCTGCGACCATGGGGTCATGTCTATGATCCCATGCTCAAGCCAGCGAGCCTATGCTCAAGCTGGTGAGACCATGCTCAAGCCTGCAATCTTGGGGTTTCAAACCTGGGTTCTCTGCATCCCAGTCTGACACTATCCACTGTGCCACCACCTGGTCAGCCAACACATTCTTTTCTTAGTAATAATTTCTTATTATGACTCAAATTCATGTTCTCTAAATTGTGTTGGATATCTCCTCTTACCCTCTAGGTAAAATCACTTTCTTTATTGAATCTACAAATAAATTCCTAAGTGAAATTGGCACCTATTTATCTTAATATAAATTCATTTATTTTTACTGTATGTGCTGGTGAAGAATATGAGATCATTTGCTGGATAAATGAATGAATTAGTGTTTTGGGACTACACATAAGTATTGCACATTCTTTGTGGAATTTATGTACTCAGGAAAAGCAGATTATAAATCATTTCCTTTTCTATAATGAAGTCTTGAATAGATCCTTCTGAAAGAATCAGTTGAAGACTAATGGAGGAACTTTGGAGTGCATTTACCCCAGAGCACTCTGGGGCTACTTTGAGACTCCAGGATCCCAGTTTTCATTGTTACTGTCAACCTTTTAACTTAACCTGACCTGTGGTGGCACAGTGGATAAAGCGTTGACCTGCAACACTGAGGTCACCGGCTCAAACCCTTGCACTTGTCTGGTCAAGGCACATATGGGAGTTGATGCTTCTTGCTCCTCCCTCCTTTCTCTCTCTCACTCTCTCTCCTCTCTAAAAAATCAATAATAAAAAAAATTAAACGTCAGAAATTTACCTCCACTGGAAGATATCACAAGTTAATAGTTAGGCCCTTAAAACATCATTGCTTTGTTTTATCAACTAATTGGTTATTTCTGATAAATCTTAGTTCACTACAAGCAGATTATGTATTTCCTCTTGAAATTACACTAGAATAAGGTTTTTAGAACTTTTAAATGTGATATGGCTATTACTTTTCAAGTCAACATGTGTGATTGGTTATGAGAGAAAAGCAAATCAGAAAGATTTTGTGTATAAGAAGCATAAAGATTGAAAGACATTTTAGGTTTTAGGAAATGTATGAAGCTAAGAAAGTTGAAGAAGTGATGGAATGAAAGAAAGAAGGTGGCTGTGTAAGAGAATGGTGAACATTCTAAATAGAAGTTTAGGGTAGTTTTTCACATACTCTTTCGTCTTATGAAAGGAGAGGAAGCATGTAAGAAATGTATTGTCGTCGTTGTTTTATAGAAAAGGAGACCTAGGAAAGGAGAACTTTCCAATTGCCCGAGATTACATTTGTTATTCTGGGACTTGGGAATAGAACCTAGTCTGGAGGTGTTATTACCAGTGTTTATAATCATTCTCTCTCTCAACTATTTATGATGACTACAACCATAATGAGGAGAAACACATGTTCTTAACTAGTGATAATAAGCCTTCTGCAATCTCTGATAAATGGAAAGTCCTAGAAGCCAGATGCAATTTTTTAGAGACAAAAAGTGACACAGCCAAGATATTTGTTTTCATTCTAATTTAATGATCTTTTTATCAATGTAAAGTAAATGTTTAAAATCTACATTTTTTTACAGAATGGTATTCATGTTATTGTTTTCTTGTAAGTCTGGTATAAAAGTCACTGCTGTGAATTTTTGAACATAAGAATGTGCTTTGAACAGGAGGTAATGATTTTGATTAATTACTAGGCAATATTAAATGTAGTAGGGCTGGCTACATCTTTCTGTTGAGGAAAGCTAAAACCAATCGATTCCATAGTTTATATAAGTAGCACTTTAAACTTGAGAAACTACTCTATTTTCATAAATTAATTAATTGAAAATTATTAGTTTGAGGAAATTATCCTTCTGCCAGCACATGAAAGCTATGAAATTTAATAGTGTACCTCTTAAATTTTTAATGCAAGGAAAATTGTAGTGTGTAAAATAAGATTTCACTTATAATCTTGCTTTCGTTCAGTGATTAAATTCTTACTCTTTTTTTTCAGTTAATTGATAAATACGAGTTGAAAATAAAAGTACAAGACATGAATGGTCAGTACTTTGGTTTGCAGACGACTGCGTCTTGCATCATTCAGATTGAAGATGTGAATGATCACCTGCCAACCTTTACTCGTACTTCTGTGAGTACATGATATTAATAAAAGGGAAATGCACAACCTAGTGTTAATTGCAAAATATGCACATATCTCCACCTATGTCGCATGATTTCAAATGAAGTATCCCCTGTATAGCAGTTTGGAGTTAGGGTTTAAATCGTGTTAACATAGTACTTTGTGAATTAGAAGAAGCAGGCTTACTTTACATGGTGTTCTATATTTGTGAGAGTTACTAATAATTAAATTCCTTTTGTTTTTATTTTGTTTTAGTATGTGACAACAGTGGAAGAAAATGTAGTTGATGTGGAAATCTTACGTGTTAGCGTGGAGGATAAGGATTTAATTAATACTGCTAATTGGAGAGCTAATTATACTATTTTAAAGGGCAACGAAAAAGGAAATTTTAAAATTGTAACAGATCCCAAAACAAATGAAGGAGTTCTGTGTGTAGTTAAGGTAAGAATAAATTAGTAAATGTTTTTAGATTATATTATTACTGATTAGTATACTAAACTTAATAAAAAGAGAGGAATTTTTGTAAATGTAGCAATAAAATGTATAACTGTAAATGCTATGTTCTTCATATATAACTGGATGAATATGTTCATTTTGGGAACCATTTTTTTTAAATTGAGGTATAATTGACCTAACATTATATTAGTTTCAGGTATACAACATCACTTGATACTTGCACATGTTGCAAAATGATCACCACAATAAAGTTCAGTCACCATTCATAAATACAAATTTTTTTTTTCTTGTAATGAGAACTTTCAAGATCCACTCTCCTGGCTACTTTCAAATATGCACTATAGTATTATTAATTATAATCACCATGCCATAATTACATTCCCATGATGTATTTATTTTATAACTGGAAATTTTTTCATTTTGGCCAATTGATTCAATAGTCCATAAGTAGCAGTTTAAATTTCAGAAACAACTCTATCTTTATGAATTAATTAAAAATTACTAGTGTGAAGAACCTTACATAAAGGCATGCTTTTAAAAGAATATTTAGATATATATGTGTTCAAATAATATGAAAATAGAATGCACTTTGTAACCAATAACTCTTAACAATTCAAAAACTCGTACAGCTGTGATGTCAGTGGGACGTACCAGGCTTTTCTAGCCCATTCTTTCTGTAGCTGGGTCAAGGAGCCTCCATTTCCCAAATGATGAGTTGTTGCTCCTGGTCAAACCCATAGAGAGGCTGTTTGTAGTTCCTTAGTTTCCCGGTTCAGAATGAGAAGCCCACCTTTCAAACGTGTAAATACTTCTAAAACATTTTAATACAAAATTACTCCTAATTCAGGAGCCAGAGTTAGCTTGTAAAGTGATCTGAGCTTTTTCGGTGTTAGGCGAGTCACAGGCTTATGTATCTGCTTCATCTCTACCTGGAACGTGACTCAATCCTGGGGGTTTCCTTTTGTACATATTACAGGGAGCATGGATCAAAAATAATGAATGCATCTTTTTTTACAATGATGAAAAGCAACTGCAGCCTTCAGTTTCTCTTTGTTTCAAAACGACAAAGAAATGTCCTTTAAATTTTATCTCTTTTGTCACCTACCCCTTGCCCTAATCCTTGGTGTTCTAAGAAGGAAATTTATTTCTGTAAAGTTTAAGACCTGACACAATTTTTGTCTTTTACTAACTGGTTTCACTCATTCCCATTACAGCTACATATTAAGCAAAAATAAAAACCTGCCATTAAACTTGATACTGTCAGTTTTTTGGAAAGTCACTAGGATGGGAAAGATAAAAAAGAAAGTGTAATGTTCCTAAGCTTTCTATTTTCTTTTCTTTCTTTTTTTTTTTTTTTTTGTATTTTTCTGAAGTTGGAAATGGGGAGAGACAGTCAGACAGACTCCCACATGTGCCCCACCGGGATCCATCCGGCATGTGGCATGCCCACCAGGGGGCGATACTCTGCCCATCTGGGGTGTTGCTCTGTTGCAACCAGAGCCATTCTAGCGCCTGAGGCAGAGGCCATGGAGCCATCCTCAGTACCCGGGCCAACTTTGCTCCAATGGAGCCTTGGCTGAGGGAGGGGGAGAGACAGAGAGGAAGGAGAGGGGGAGGGGTGGAGAAGCAGGTGGGCGCTTCTCCTGTGTGCCCTGGCCGGGAATCGAACCCGGGACTTCTGCACGCCAGGCTGACGCTCTACCACTGAGCCAACCAGCCAGGGCTGCTTTCTATTTTCTTATCTCTTCTCTCTTTAAAATGTTTTATAATATTTGACCCATGTTTTTGTTTTTGTTTTACCTCGAACCAGGTACAAATAATTTCATTTATCTGAGGAGGGTAAGATAAACTGTCCAAAAATTAATAGAGTAGTCAATAACTGTTGATTAGGGTATGGACCTCCTAAAGTGTATCTCAAATGGTAACCCTGAAGCACTTTCATTAAATATTTAATTAAGTTGTTATCAGGACCTGTGATGTTATTTGTGTTACACCTGCAGTTGGGAAACAGGTGTTTTATTTGTTTGTTTGGTTTGGTTTTGCTGGCTTCACCAAATACTGAGTCCTCCCACCACCTCCATCTCGGTGGATGTTTAATATTCTCATGACTATTCCCAACACAGCACTCACATAGTTCTAAGTTTAATTAATTCTTTAGACTAGTTAGCATTGCCAAATATTAAACGTCTTGAACTGATTTTCAACACACTTGCTTTTGTAGCCTCTGAATTATGAAGAAACACAACAGCTGAACCTGCAGATTGGTGTTCTTAATGAAGCTCCGTATTATAGAGAGCGTAGTTCAAGATCAGACATGAGCACGGCTACTGTTACTGTTAATGTAAGAGATCAGGATGAGGGCCCTGAGTGTATCCCTGCACTGCAGACGATTCGAATTAAAGAAAACGCACCAGTGCAAACAAGGAGCAATGGCTATAAAGCATATGACCCAGAAACAAAAAGTAGCAATGGCATAAGGTATTTATAATTTAATTTAATTAACTCCAAATTTACCATGTTTTTTTTTTTTAACTTATAATTTATTTTGACATCAGTATTGTCATTTGGCTTACAATCCTTTTTGTTACTTTAATTTGTTATTAACAGGTATAAGAAAATAAATGACCCAAAAGGATGGATCACTGTTGATGAAAACACAGGATCAATCACAACTTTCAGAAGCTTGGATAGAGAGTCAGAGGCCATCAGAAATGGTATATACAATGTCACAATCCTCGCATCAGACAAAGGTAAGGACTGTTTTTTAAAGCAGATACATACATCTTCAATGCAAGAACCCTCAGCTGTTAAACCAACAGCATCCATTTTTTTTTTTTTTCTGAAGCTGGAAACGGGGAGAGACAGTCAGACAGACTCCCGCATGCGCCCGACCGGGATCCACCCGGCACGCCCACCAGGGGCGACGCTCTGCCCACCAGGGGGCGATGCTCTGCCTCTCCGGGGTTTCGCTCTGCTGCGACCAGAGCCACTCTAGCGCCTGGGGCAGAGGCCGAGGAGCCATCCCCAGCGCCCGGGCCATCTTTGCTCCAATGGAGCCTTGGCTGCGGGAGGGGAAGAGAGAGACAGAGAGGAAGGAGGGGGTGGGGCTGGAGAAGCAAATGGGCGCTTCTCCTATGTGCCCGGGCCGGGAATCGAACCAGGGTCCCCCGCACGCCAGGCCGACGCTCTACCGCTGAGCCAACCGGCCAGGGCCACAGCATCCATTTTTAAGTCAGCTGTATACATTCTTAAAATGTGTTTCTCCTCAGCTGACATACAAAATAATTGAGAGGTTTGTTATAATTTATTAATTCATGTCTGCTTATGAATAACACTCTCAGGTGTAGGTATAATTATAAAATAACTTAGTCATAGAATTACAACTTTTAATGATTTATAGAATTAAATAATCATTAAAAATTGAGGAAATGACTTCAGTAAAATTAGCTTCAATTTATCTAGTCAAACTCTTAAAATATTTACCTTGGTAGAAAAATTTATTTTAGAAAGAACATATATATTGCCCCACAGTGTACAGTTCTGTCTTCTTACAGGAAACTAACAGTATACTTAGGTTTAGAATTCTAAGTAAGGACATTATATAAAAAATAAAATTTAGTTATGATTAATACTATATTATAAAATTAGAAAGATATGACCACAAAGATTATGTGGTTCATTTATTGCATAAAATATAGTTTTACTATAACATACATTTTAACTTTAAGTCTATTTAAAATAAATATGCTAACTATAATAATAAATTACACTGTAGCTTGCAAAATTGGAATTTATAAGTAATTTTGAAAGATGTTTTAGATAGTCTTATTCTCTCAAATCAATGAAAAATGTCTTATATTTGTTGACTAAATGGGTTAAAGCTGTTATCATTAATTTAACTTCAACCAATTAAGACTGTTAAGGCCTCAGCTTCTCATGTGCCTTAATTAAGATGGAATTTTTGGTCAAACATAAATAAAAAAAAAATATGAGGCCCTGGCCGGTTGGCTCAGTGGTAGAGCGTCGGCCTGGCGTGTAGAAGTCCCGGGTTTGATTCCTGGCCAGGGCACACAGGAGAAGCGCCCATTTGCTTCTCCACCCCTCCCCAACATTGGAGCAAAGATGGCCCCGGCGCTGGGGATGGCTCCTTGGCCTCTGCCCCAGGCACCTGAGTGGCTCTGGTCGTGGCAGAGCGACCCCCCAGAGGGGCAGAGCATCGCCCCCTGGTGGGCAGAGCGCCACCCCCTGGTGGGCGTGCCGGGTGGATCCCGGTCGGGCACATGCGGGAGTCTGTCTCTCCCGGTTTCTAGCTTCAGAAAAATACCAATATATATATAGGTATTTTTACCAATATATATATATAAATTTCCATATATATAAATTTATATTTATATATATTTCATATATATATGGAAATTTATATATGTAATATATAAATTTTCATATAAATTTCATGTATATATGAAATTTAAATTCGTTGTTTTTACATTTTGATAGCTCTTGACAAATGGTTTGTTGATAGATAAGATAAAAATTACTGTCTGAGCCCTGGCCAGATAGTGAAGTGGTTAGAGCATTGTCCCAAAGCACAGAGGTTACTGGTTCAGTCCCCGGTCAGGGCACATACAGGAACTGATTGATGCTCCTGTCTTTCTCTGTCTTCCTTTCTCACTAAAATCAGTAAAAAAAATTACTGTCTAAAATTAGACATTTTGAATATAACTTTTTTCTACATTCTCCTCTGTTGTGAAGGAAATAAAATAATTGAGAGAACAAATATTTTTATGGTGTTTAATTGAGAGGACCTGTTAAGCATCATTGTCACATAAATGTGTAAAAAGCCCTTTCCCATTTTTTTGAAGAAAGGAGAATAATTATTTCTGTGACTTTTTATTTTATGAACTGAGATAACACAAAATATACTTTTGTTTCTTTCTATTGTTTACATTTTTCTAATATCTATACTGGCTAATTTCAGTTTCATTTGAGCCTTCCCTGCTAGTTCCTAAAGAAAGATGCTCCCTCCTTGGGGGCACTGACCTCCGGGCTATGCTCACTTCCCTCCTTCCTACTTCTCCAAGACCTTGTTTCTTCTTTCTGAAACACTCTCTTACAGTTTCTATATCTTTACTTTTCAATATGTCCCTTTTTTCCTTATGCTTTTTACTTTTATGAAGTTCTCTGAAAAAGTTTAATTTCTCTTTTTTTTTCCATCTTTTCTCAATCTAAACTCCTGGCAATTTTACCCAGGTATCTTCTTTATACAGGTGAATTTCAGGTTTCTCTATTTCTTGTGTATTTCAAATGGGGAGAAAGTATTTTCAGTTGTTTCAAACATTTAACAGGACAGTGTTATGCACATAAACCGTGAGGTCATGGGGCCTCCACTTGACATGACTTTATATCTGGAATTAGTACTTATTCATACACATAAAATTATACTAATGTTAGAAGGTGAGGACCTGGCCAGTGGTCAGTGGATAGAGCATTGGCCTGGAGCATGAACATCCCAGGTTTGATTCCCAGTCAGGGCACAGACTGGAGAAGTGACCATCTGCTTCTCCCCCTCCACTTCTCTCCCTATTTCCATCTCACAGCCAGTGGCTTGATTGGTCCAAGCGTCAGCCCCGGGTTGCTGAGGATAGCTGGTTTGGAGTGCATCATCCTCAAGTGCTAAAAATATCTTGGTATATGAGCATCAGCCCAAGATGAGGTAGCTGGGTGGATCCCGGTCATGGTACATGCACGAGTCTGCCTCACTATCTCCCCTCCTCTCACCTATACATACATACATACATACATAAATAAATAAATACAATTTAAAAAGAAGGTATTACATGCCTGCACTCAAGTGAATTGGAGAGTGTTCTGTATGTCTCCATCTGATTAAAAACAGCTGTGAAACATTGTGAGCCAGATACCTAAAATCTTTGGTTTAAATGTTTTATAACAATACTAATTACAATGTGCAAAAAGACAAGTTTAATGGGCAACTCAAAATGTTTAAGGGGAAGAGAGATTCAAGCATTTAGCACAAAAGTAAAAAAGCAAACATGTAGGAACAATGCAATTAACCTAATGAACCAGATTCAGTTGGTAAAACTTGTACTTTCAACTCTGTGTCTGGACCCAAATGGAAAGAAATGTTCAGGACATCCGGCACTCGGGGAGAATAAGAAAGTGGCACGTAGTGTGAGAACAAGAGAAGCTGAGGCGTGAGGCAGTAGTGCTCTGATAGAAAGTATGCCAGGTAAACAGTATATCTCTCTCTCTGCCTTCCTTTCATTGTATCGAGAATGTAGGTGTGCGTACTGTGCTTTTCCATCTTTTTGAATTTCCTTGTGCTTTTAAATATACCGGAAATGTCCTTTCTCCTTTTAAAAATTATCCAAAACTCACGTCCATAAAAGTTTCCATGTCCATTGTAGCTATGTAGTGAATGAATGACAAATCTCAATAGCAGTTACTGTCTGTACAACCCATTTGAAAGTGATGGTATTTTACTTTTAATATTCCCTAAGGGCATAACCTGTGACGGCTTGTGACTGTCATTTATAGGTGATGGGTGCCTAATAAGTATCTTTTTAAAGTTTTTAATGCATAATTTTCTAGTGAAAACTCAAAACTAAAAATGTATTTTTACATTCGATGTTCTAGGTGGAAGGACATGTACCGGGACACTGGGAATTATACTTGAGGACGTGAACGATAACGGCCCATTAATCCTGAGACAGACAGAGATAATCTGCAAACCCGTCATGTCCTCCGCGGTGATTGTTGCTTCCGATCCTGATGACCCTATAAATGGCCCACCCTTTGCTTTCAGTTTGGACAGTGATTCTGATTCAGAAGTACAGAGAATGTGGAGACTGGCGAGACTTAATGGTATGTATTTCTAAATATGATTTTGTCCTTTTCAACATCAGGATGTCTGAAATACTTTTTAAATGAAATTTCTTGAGGTGACATATTAAGTTTCAGGGGCACAACTCAAGTCTGATCTCCTTCCATCATAATATATTTGACCCCCTTTACCCTGCTTATCCCCCCACCCTGAAATACTTTTCTTGATGAAAGAGAAGAATAATTCACTATGTGAGAACCACCAATGAAAAAAGGCAATTTCTCAGATTTGGTGTGGTAAGAAGTGGATCTCTCTAGTACTTATCTCTCATCTGTTTTGCGCCATGATTGCCTTAGGAGCTAACGTGAATTCTTGTTTATTCTTGCTCCACATACACACACCCTTTGAGTGGGTCTAATATAATCACTTCCTGACTTGTGTACCTCCCACCTCCGCAGATTCTGTACATGCTAATGGTTCCACATACATCACAGGTCTGTTCTCCAGGAGGCAAGTCTGAGACAGAGTTTTTCAGGCAGAACATTTATTAAGGAATTTGCTTGGCATCAATGGCTGTGACAGGAAGGGAGACAGGATTGGGCAAAAAGAGAAATCAAGCTGCAACTCAGGCCAATGGACAGTCTCAGATGACCCTACGGGGAGTCTGAGCTGACTGGCTTTTCAAAGTGGCCCCAAGTAGAGTTTCTACTTTCTCCTTGCTCAGTCAGTGGGTTGGGCTACCCTGAAAGGCACGACCTTTAGTGGGAAGACACGGTCTCTGAAGGTACTGATTGTCCCCCAAGCAGCTAGGACAGGGAGTCCCTCATGGCAGGGTATCTGTGTGTGTGTGTGTCACACACAGTGTCCACTGTGTATCTCTCCTCTCTCTGCTGTATTAACTCCTGACCATTTCTTATCTATGTTTTCTACTTGGGATTCTCCCCCAAATTGACTCCTATATTACTTCTGACTTGAAGCACACTGATGTCTAGGGAGGCATGAGTAGGCAATGTAAAGGGGCCACTCTCCATGCCACCATGGCATCACTCCATGCCCCAGTTCTTAATGCATCAGCACGTTCTTCATCGCCTGACTACACTGCCCACAGGCCACAAGGCCCAGTCTCCCAGCGCTCCGGCTTTCGTCACTCTAGGTCAGGGGTCCCCAAACTTTTTACACAGGGGGCCAGTTCACTGTCCTTCAGACCGTTGGAGGGCCGGACTATAAAAAAAAACTATGAACAAATCCCTATGCACACTGCACATATCTTATTTTAAAGTAAAAAAACAAAATGGGAACAAATACAATATTTAAAATAAAGAACAAATAAATTTAAATCAAACTGACCAGTATTTCAATGGGAACTATGGGCCTGCCTTTGGCTAATGAGATGGTCAATGTGCTCCTCTCACTGACCACCAATGAAAGAGGTACCCCTTCTGGAAGTGTGGCGGGGGCTGGATAAATGGCCTCAGAGGGCCGCATGCGGCCCGCGGGCTGTAGTTTGGGGACCCCTGCTCTAGGTCCATCAGGCTGAATGGGATCTGTCTTTAAAGTGTTCTGGAATGGTTTTCAACCCCATGCTTTCAATGACTATTCTTCAATTTCCCCGTTGGGCAAATAAGAAAATTAAGGTCTTGAAAAAAGGAAAAGGGAAAATAGAATGAAGTAATAGATGAATCATGTATTTTTAAAAAAGTACACTGAATGGTCATATTAAAAATTATAAAATGCTGATAAAAACCAGTCTCTTAACAAGTTTATTCAGATAGGAAAAATTTTTTCAAGGAGAGATAAAAATTTTTTCAAGGAGAGATAAATATTTTATTACAAAAATCAAATGACCTTTTTTGAGAGACAGCAGAGATAACCTTTTATACGCAATATGTTTGCAATGGCTGGGGATAGACCTACTCAGTCCATTCTCATTACAATCTTGTAAGTAGCAGTAGTGCCACCCCATTAGGAGCATCCATCTGTAGGGAAATGTGATGACTATCCTATCACTCAATGTTTATGCTCAGAAGAAATCAATGACGTTCTATAACACTTGGTTTTATTTTCTTGCAGATACAGCAGCACGACTTTACTATCAAAATGACCCTGCATTTGGACCATATACAGTACCTATCAAAGTTACAGATAAATATGGCCTGTCACAAGTCACTCCAGTAAACGTTATCGTGTGTAACTGTGTTACGGAAAATGATTGCACACTTCGCGTAGATCCTAGGATTGGCAGCGGAGAGATGAGACTCGGGAAGTGGGCCATCCTCGCAATATTGTTGGGCATAGCCTTGCTGTTTTGTGAGTCCCTTCATTAACTCAAATAATAGCCTTTAAAATAACTTTCAAGACACATTCTTAGATCAGCACTTCTATCTATAGCTATTCATTTGTACATAGCTGTATTCCTATTTAACACACCAATTCAATTTATATATTGAAAATCCATTTATTTATAGTTCTGCCTTTTGCTCAGCATAAACAAAGTTTAACACAAATACAGCAGTTAGCATGTCTTTGTTGGATATCTGGTTCGGGCAGACTTTTCTATTATATGCTACTTTAACACAAGCCAAAGTATATGCATTTTCCAGAAAGCTGCCTTTGTATTAGTCATCTTAAATTTGTAAATTTGCATTGTCTTATGGTAAATGCAAGTAATTTCCCTCATCCTCCAGGTATCCTATTTACCTTAGTCTGTGGGGTTACTGGGGCAGCCAAAAAGCCCGACGCATTTCCTGACGATTTAGCCCAGCAGAACCTCATTGTGTCCAACACTGAAGCCCCTGGGGATGACAAAGTGGTAAGTAGTTTGTCTTTTCTTTAAATGTTTATTTTTATTGATTTTAGAGAGAGAGGAGGGGAGAGCGAGAGACAGAGATGGGAACATTGATCTTTTCCTGTACATGTCCTGACCAGGGATCAAACTGGCAACCTCTGCTTTGAGATGATGCTCCAGCCAACCAAGCTATCTGCCAGGGCAGTAGTTTGTCTTTTAAAAATAAATGCAAAGGAGAAATTGGCCTTGCCAACTATAATTACCTTTTTTGAACAAACTTATTTTGAAATCAGGTAACTTACTATATAAATAAAATGTTACCAGTCTCATGGATCATTTAAAAATAGCATTGATTCCCTGTGGCAATAGATGGCATTGCAATTTAGCCATATAGTGTTACTTAATAGTAAAAATCTTTTAGCATGTCAGTATTATTTTCCACTTCAAAGGTTTCAACTTCAGAACCAGTTTTTTATATATTGAAACTGTTGTTTGTGTTATAAAAATGTTTTATTTACTATTCACAGATCATTAGCATAATTGCTTAATTTTTTTTTTCTAGCAACAACAATTAAATGACTATAAGCTTTGATCAGCATGGGAAGAACTTAAATGGAGTCTTTCTGATTCTAATTTGGGTTAAAAAGGAGCCTTAGGTCAAATACATGAAACAGTAATGTCAGCAAGTGACTTACAGCCCCAAGTTTGATTGCTAGCCTAATATGTCAATGAAGAAGGAGTAGATTCTCTATAAAAACATGATTGATGGTTACAATAGGCTAGATTTAGAAAACGAAAGAATGTGACATCTTGGAAGGTTTTGGAAAAAATAAAACTTTGAGTTCTCTATAACTACATAAGGTAGAAAGTTAGTGGCCAAAGCTTCAGTATTCTTATTTGCCCTGCTGATGTATTTTTATTATTTTTATTTATTTAGATTGTAGAGATTCATTGTTGCAGCTAAGATTTTTATGGCAACTTTATTTCTATGATTCTTGTTTTAGTTGAAAGGGAACTAGATAAGACACTGAATGAAACCTATCGTTATTGCTGTTTCTGCCCTCGTCAGGTGGATGGAATGCATTTACACTAAGCAGGGTGACTGTATGTGAGACAGTCGGAATGGAATCCCGATTTTGAGGTGTGGGATGCTGGGAGGTTTTAACACATGAAGTAGTACAATATTTAAGAAGTTTTGAAAGACACAATGTACGTTAAGCTTTCTGATTTGTCTCAAGGTACAGACCATTTTATAGCTGCTATTTGCTTCTTGTATTGGACACTACATCATAAAGATGAGATTATAATAGTTAGGTACTCAGGATTGCCAAGCAAGATTTAATTCCTGCCTTCAAAGATCTTACCTTCTAGCTCAAAAATTCAGGACATTATCTACATGGTTTTCTTTTTCTTCCCCTTCTCCTTCTCCTTCTTCTTCTTCGTTTGTCATGTGTGTGAGTGTGTGCGCGAGTGTGTTCTCTGTATTTCCCTAATATGAAGCGTTTTGTTTCAGTATTCCTCAAATGGCTTCCCAACCCAGACGGTGGGCAGTTCGGGCCAGGTAGTGTGTGGCACCGTGGGATCAGGAGTGAAAACTGGAGGGCAGGAGACCATTGAAATGGTGACAGGAGGACACCAGACCTTGGATTCCTGCCAGGGCCCTGGACATCATCACACTCTGGAGTCATGTAAGGGAGGTGGACAGCACACCCTGGATCCCTGTCAGGGAGGACACATGGAGGTGGACAACTGCAGATACACGTACTCAGAGTGGCGGAATTTCACTCAGCCCCGTCTTTGTGAAGTGAGTTTCCCTAAGTGCCTTACAACTCTATTTTAATTTCTGTCCAACTTTCTAAATGACTTTTGGTTTTTATTATTAGTCTACTAATTGGAAAGCTGTTTTCCTTAATTTTAATTTAGTTACTATGTTCAGATATGAAGTGGATCTTTCTCTCACATGTTGGTTGATTTTTAGTTCTTAGTAATGTGAGATATTAAAATAATTTTTCTCATGAGTTTGTGTCAATATTTCCCACCTGACAGGTCATATCTTAGCAAGCCACATTCTCACACTAGACAATTCCAGCCTGCACAGTCACTATGCCTATGTAGAAAGATCTGACCCCACTTCAATTTGGGATCAGTTTAATGGATGTGTTTCGCCTAACCATATTTTCGAAAGGAAAAGTTACTTAAAGTGAACACTTGTGTATTTGTGCCACGTGTGTGGCTCTTAGAAACGTGCTATATAGTGAATTTATAGTGTGATTTATGATACAGACCAATCATGTGCATTTTTTATATGTAGGAACCCATTAGAGGACACACTCTGATTAAAAATTAAACAATCAAAGGTAAATCAAAGCCTTTATTTTTATGTTCATAAGTTTTGGTGTTTAAAATAATAATAATAAAATATGTTGTGTTTTTCCCATGACAGAGGGTGCAGCTGTGTGATCAGGATGACAGCCCTGGACATGCTCAAGACTACGTCCTTACGTACAACTATGAAGGAAAAGGGTCCATGGCTGGCTCTGTAGGCTGTTGCAGTGAACGACCAGAAGAAGATGGACTTGAATTTTTGGATCACTTGGAACCCAAATTTAGGACACTAGCAGAAGCATGTGTAAGGCGATGACTGTGTATTAATAAGTCTACAAAAGCCAGTGGCTTTATCACCTTTTCTTTTCTTTTTTTTTTTTTATAAAAAGCCAGAATTTTTTTTTAATAGAAAACATTATGTTTGGGACTACCCCTTTGTTTTGTTGGGATGTCTTTAGGGAAATGCACACTTACTAAGTAATGCTGTAAATAAGTATACAATTTTCCCAATTTTTAATAGAGTTTTCAAGTTTTTATCTTCTGCCCAAGGAGACCTAAAGAAATAGAAATATTAAGGGAGTCTGCATTATTGTTTACATTTGTGTATAACGACAACTGCCAATTTATAGTGCAATAAGGTAAAACTAATTTAAGTCTTTATCACAGACTACTTAAAGTATAACCTAATAGAAAATTATAGAGACCTTGCTTTAAGGTGATCTCCAATTATCTAGAAAATTAATTTTTTTGTGTGGTGCTTGAAGACTTGTTCTCCTAAACATTCTTAATAATATTGTTTTATTCTTATAACAAGATCTCTGTTTATAATACAAAGGGAGATTCCCAACCAGGCACTAACTATCATAACAATTCCATTTTGGTGGAAGTGAATTTCTAGGTTGTATTCTATATGAAATCTACATTTCCTCTGTTACCCACCTTGTCAGCAAAATTTAAGCTAAAAAAATGCTCTAAGAATGTATTTTTATTCCTGCAAGGTTTTGGTCTCCCTCTCTTTCTCTTTCTCCTCATTCCTCCTCCTTCCCCTTTGTTCTCCCTCTCCTTCTCTCCTTTCCACTTTTCTCTCCCCTCACCCTTTTCTCTCCTCTTTGTTTTTTTCAAATTTTTACTTGAGTTGAAAAATCTAAATATTTTATAAGCCTTCCCTTTCTTTTCTCTTATAAACTGGGTTATTCTGTCTTTCTTTTATGTAAGGGCATGCATTCTTGGTTTTCTTTAAAATCAATGTAATGTTGACTTTATTGTTTCAAATATCTTGGTGATTGCTTCATTATCTCTTTAAACAAAGAACCTTTACTTTTGCAATTGTAGAAATGTGTGATCTTTTATTAGTTGCAACTTTTTATGTTAACAAAAGAAATAATGTAAATAAAATTGGGATGTGGCTATTTAGTTTATAATGTGGTTTTAATGCAAAGATGCAGTTTATACATACAAAATAGTGATGGTTTTTAAAATAAGCTTTTTAATACAGGGATTATGAAAGCTGTCTAGGAACAGCTATTTTATAACTTTTTAGATGACATGGCTAGTCATACCAATGTGTTTGTAAAGTTATTTTTTTAATGTTTTAAGATTACAGTTTTTAACAATGTAAACTAAATTTTGAAACAATAAGATAAAATTAAACTTAATAGTCAACCAAATTCCAATGAATTTGTTATATATGCTAACTATATGGGTATTTTAAATGTATTTCTAATATTTATAATTATTAATATACCTTTCTTGAATTCACAAGGTTGGCTTATAACAATTATTTTAAGTATTAACATTGAATAATTATTCAATAATCAATTTATCTTTTCAGTAGTTTCATTACTGATCAGTCAAATGTGCCATTTTTCAAGATTATTTTTAATAAATTATGTACTAAATTCTTATATATTGCTGGTGATGATAAAGTAAATCAAGTAGTTTTTAAAAATTGAAATGAGGTTGTTAATCATGTGTGTGATACAAACTTATGGGCTTTTATTTTCTTACATAGAGAAATGAGTCTCTTCTTTAGGTTCCTGTTCTATAATTTTTAGACTATTGAGCTTGCATTGGAGAGCTAATTGTTCCATTGTTATAATTATTTTGTTCTAAAGACTGTGACACTATAGGATATTGGTTAAGTTGCGTAATTTCTCTGTATCTGGCTTTATTTCATCATAAAATGGGGAAGAATAATAGAACTCCTTTCCTAGGGTAACTATAAGACATTTGAATAAAAAATGGATTTTAAGCATGAAAGTCACACAGAATGATTCACCTAAAAGGTATTCCTAATAATATAAGTAATTTTAAATAAGTCATGTGCACAACCTATTGCATATTCACAAAAATCAATCAAGAAAATAACGGGAAGGCTTTATTATTATTATTTTTAACTTTAGAATATTTGTTAATTATGTGTCTCATCCTCATGCTCCCTTGATAACTGGCTATTATATGTTCAATGGTTCAGAACATACATTACAAAGATTGCTGAAGCATCTGCAAAGGGTCACTTAGTTTGAAATACTTTGAAACTAATCAGATGGAAAGAAGCACGTCCACTTCCTAAAATGGGCACTAATTCTAAAGTCCTATAAAATTATATATATATGCACATAAGATTCCTCCTGTCAAGGCCTTCCTGAGCTGTCTCCGAGCTGCCCTGCCAGAGAGATGGCTTGCCTCAGAGGCAAGCATTTCCTTGCCTGGCAGTTTATGTCCCTTTGGCAGTCACCAGTGCAACCCTAAGTGCAGACACTCCTGAGAGAGTGCATCGATGCAGACGCTCCGTTCCACGCTTACTAGCCCTGGGATTTCAGAAGTCACTTAAACTTTGAGTCTCATTCCCTCACTTGTATGATCTGGATGGGGGACTTGGCGGGGTCTACTTCATAGTTAATTCATGAAAAGAGTTGGCATGGACTTAGCCCTCAATATATGTTAGTGAGCTGGTGCTATTTTATGAGAAGAGGACGCTTCAGGTGGGAATAATCATATCTCTAACCTCCACTTTGCTTTCCAGCAAACATCTCGCCCAGGCGTTGCCATTCATCTTTCTAGAAACTTGACCAGTATGTCACTGATGGCCTTTGGGATCTTCATGGCTCATAATAGTTTCCTGGTCTCATTCACATAACAAACATACAGAGAGGCTACTGTTCTGCCATCATATTTTTAACCTGCTTGAATAAATGAAGCTCTTAGTGGTAACATGATATCTACGTAGATCTATAGTTCTTATTCAGTTCTGCCAGACCCATTATCCTCCTAGTACTTTAAACTTATGCAGAGACAAACATATTACCACATCAATCCAGGTTTTTCTGGGTTTTCTATATAAATAGTGTCTTCCAGCCCTGGCAGTTGACTTGGTAGAGAGAGCGTCTGCCCAGCGGGCAGATGTCCTGGGTTGGTCCCTGGTCAGGACATGCAGGAGAAGTGACCATCTTCTTCTTTTCCCCTCCTTCTCCTCCTTCTCTCTTCCACTCCTGCACGATTGATTCTAGTGTTGGCCTCGGGCTCTGAAGATAGCTCGTTTGATTCAAACAACATCCCCAGATAGAGGTTGCCAGGTAGATCTTGGTTGGGGTACATGTGGGAGTCTGCCCCCATCTCCCCTCTTCTCACCTTAAAAAAAAGGAACAAAAAGTGTTTTCCTAATTACATAGACTTAAAACAGAATCCTCAATTCTTTTTTTTTTTTTTTTTTTTTTTTTATTTTTCTGAAGCTGGAAACGGGGAGAGACAGTCAGACAGACTCCCGCATGCGCCGGACCGGGATCCACCCGGCACGCCCACCAGGGGCGACGCTCTGCCCACCAGGGGGCGATGCTCTGCCCCTCCGGGGCGTTGCTCTGCTGTGACCAGAGCCACTCTAGCGCCTGGGGCAGAGGCCAAGGAGCCATCCCCAGCGCCCAGGCCATCTTTGCTCCAATGGAGCCTTGGCTACGGGAGGGGAAGAGAGAGACAGAGAGGAAGGGGGGGGTGGAGAAGCAAATGGGCGCTTCTCCTATGTGCCCTGGCCGGGAATTGAACCTGGAACCCCCACACGCCAGGCCGACGCTCTACCGCTGAGCCAACCGGCCAGGGCCCTCAATTCTTTTTTCTTTTTGCATAGCACATCTGATTTGTTGCCCAAAACTGCCCAACTTTCTCAGAATTTTAAACACAATTTCATTCTTTCATGAATTTATTTTGCATACTTTCACTTAATGTGTTCTCCAGTACAGCCATGTAAGGCCTTCCTAGTACAGACTGTGCTGGTATGAGAAGGCACAAGGTGAACCAGCACTGCATGCACCCACACACTAGTACAGGACAAGACACAGTATAGCTTTTTTTTTTATTCTTTTTTAAAATTTTTATTTATTCATTTTAGAGAGGAGAGGGAGAGAGAGAGAGAGAGGAGAGACAGAGAGAGAGAGAAGAGGGGGAGGAGCTGGAAGCATCAACTCCCATATGTGCCTTGACCAGGCAAGCCCAGGGTTTCAAACCGGTGACCTCAGCATTTCCAGGTCAACACTTTATCCACTGCACCACCACAGGTCAGGCGACACAGTATAGCTTTGAGTGGATGTGCATATGCAATGGGCCAGTGCCTGTAAAACACATCACGTGATAACCTGACACATGGTAACAGCTCATAAAAAAATCCAGGTAATGGAAGAAAACTGGACTATTCTAGTGCATGCACTTTTTCTTGTGGTATTCTCAAACCAACTGTTCATGACCAGGAGGAGCACCGTACTTTTACTGGACTCTACACCTCTCCATGTTTCTCCAGCCAGTATTCTGGTTCAAACCCACAGCATCATTCAGCTGCAATGGTGTTTGTGCCTCTAATCTCTTTCCTCCTTCCAACTACCATCAAAGAACAGATAACCATCATGACGTTTTCCTGCCTAAGGTACTTCTATGGTTTTATAGAAAATAAATATGAGATGCAAAATTCTATTTAAATACTACCTCCCTGTACCCCACACACACCTTCTTTGCGCCATGTTCTTGATGAGCCTTCATTTTCAATATCTTTACTTACTCACTTGTTACTCACTTTTTCCTTTAGGAAAATATGATGTTTTGAAGATCTAGTTCAAATACCATCTCTAAGCATAGACATTTATGTGTCTAAAGCACATTGCTTGCTGTTCAGTTTTCACTTAGAGGTTTATACATACGTTTGTGTATGTGTCTGTATATGAGTGCACTAGTGTGTCTGTGTTTCTTTTCATCTGGTAAGCTTTCTGAGGACAAAGAAAGGTGTTACATATTTGCATGTCAATAGAATGCTGATCAGTACATTTTGATGAGTCACATTATATTGACCAGGTCACAAGAAAAAAGGTAAAATAAATTGTTTTCTGATTCTTAGCATATTATGTTACTTTCCCTTCACATAAATTTTCCATTATAGGTAGACATAATGAATGTTTTATTCTGCATTGAATTATTTGTTTCAATACAGAGATATTGAATGCATAGACATCAAACATTTGTATACAACTTAGTGCAAGAAAGTAAGATGGTGAAGCTTTGGAATTCTGAATATTCCTCATTCCTGAGTCCTAACATAATAACTAAAGAAAAGAGGCAACTTCTCCCTTAAGGTGGTGAGGGTGACAGGTCATGTCTGGATCTTGTGAGTCACTCCTTACCTCCAATAATTGCATGACCTTCTTGTAATCAGTTGCACCATATTGAAATGTGAGCCGCAAAGGGTCTTGACCATCTTTACCACTGTGTGCTCAGCACACAGAACAGTAGACTCTTAGTATGTTTGTTATGTAAATAGATGAATGAATTCACCTACTTATTAGGTACTTGGTCAAAAATAATCTGCAACTTTGCCTAAGGAACCATTTTTTTTTTCAACGTGAAACTCATTGACCAATGTGAAAATTGTATTCTTGACAGTTTCATTGTCAGCAATTTTCAATATTGTAGTAAAGATAATTTTTGCTAAAGGACCACTTACTCATCCCTTGTGATAAAACAACTAAAAGTCACTAATGTTTTAGGGATTCAAGAAATAATTCTTAAGGATTTGTTGAAGCCATGTTCATTATTAAATGTTGAAAGTTAGGTCTTGACACAAGTAGTCTCTTGAGAAACCAGAAGACAAGGAAGATGGTGCTGATCTAAAACTTCCTCTGAGTTAGACTGGGAGAACATTCTACAACAGACAACACGCTGCTCGTGTGCTTGGAGAGAGAAGGAGACCTTCAGACGAAGACCAGAGGAAAGGAAAAGAAACATGCAGGCGTGAGCCTGGGAAGTATCGACTGTATTGTACTGTGAACTGATCATTTTGCCTGGGAGATAACACATAAGAAGTGAAGCCCTATCCCCTGTTTTCGGCCAACTTGTAGCAAACAGACCTATCCCACTAATGGAGGGCAAGGCTTAGTAAACGCAAGACAATTATACTTCTGGGTTTTTTGTTTTGTTTTATTTTTGTATGATTTTATGGTTTTTTTGGGTTTTTTTTTCTTTTTTATTTTTGGTATTTTTCTGAAGCTGGAAACGAGGAGAGACAGTCAGACTCCTGCATGCGCCAACCGGGATCCACCCGGCACGCCCACCAGGGGTGACGCTCTGCCCACCAGGGGGCGATGCTCTGCCCCTCCAGGGCATCGCTCTGCTGCGACCAGAGCCACTCTAGCGCCTGGGGCAGAGGCCAAGGAGCCATCCCCAGCTCCCGGGCCATCTTTGCTCCAATGGAGCCTTGGCTGCGGGAGGGGAAGAGAGAGACAGAGAGGAAGGGGGGGTGGAGAAGCAAATGGGCGCTTCTCCTATGTGCCCTGGCCAGGAATCGAACCAGGGTCCCCCGCACGCCAGGCCGACGCTCTACCGCTGAGCCAACCGGCCAGGGCCGATTTTATGTTTTATTCAATCCCTGCACCCCCAGGTCTGGGTCTCAGTCTGAAGACTGAATTAGTTGGTAATACCCTGTCTTTTCAGAATATAACTCTGATGAAATAAGTAAATCAGAAAAAAACAAGAACTACATGATTCCATACATTGGTGGAACATAAAAACGAGACTAAGAGACATGGACAAGAGTGTGGTGGTTACCAGGGGTGGGGGGAGGGAGGATGCAGGAGGGAAGGAGGGAGAGGGTTAGGGAGAGGGGGAGGGGTACAAAGAAAACTAGATAGAAGGTGACGGAGGACAATCTGACTTTGGGTGATGGGTATGCAACATAATTGAATGACAAGATAACCTAGACATGTTTTCTTTGAATATATGTACCCTGATTTATTAATGTCACCCCATTAACATTAATAAAAATTTAAAAAAAGAGAATATAACTCTGAAATGCAGTCTACCTCCTTTCCCTGAGAGTCACCAGCAGGACTGAGCCCACTGCATTAAGCACAGTATTTGTTGACTTTTATATTTTCCCAGTCTCACTTTTCCTATTCTGAGTCTGCCTCCAGAATTATCTCCCAATAGATAACTTCTTTCACATCCATGTTTCAGGCTCTGCTGTGAAGGAAACTAAAGTGTGACAAGTGCAAGGAAGAAATCTCCTGAAAAAGAGTTGCCTCTCTTTTTGTTTCCTCATCAGTTGGCCTTGCCTGTCTTTGGCTCTCAGTAACCATGACTTGTTCACCACTATTCCCAGAAAACTCACTTTCTCATCATTAGTAATGACTTCCTCATATCCAATGCAATGGTCAGTTTTTAGCCCTAATCTTTCTTGAGTTTTCAAAAGTCTATGCCCCAGTTAATTACTTCTGTCCCGTTGACAAACCGTCTTCTCTTGGTTTATGAAACACCGTGTTCACAGAGTGTTCCTCCTCACTCATTGGTCACTCTCTTTTAGTCCAGGAGAAGCTGGTTCTTTTCTCCCTCCTGACTCCTGGGGTACCTCAGGGATCTATCTTCACTTATTTTATAGATTTTCCCTTTTAGTCTCAAAGTTAAAAAAATGTCAATTTGGATATATAATAGACATTTTAAACTTTATTTGCCAAATAAAAACCCTTGATGTCTTAAGCCAAACGTGTTCCTTTCCCAATATTCCTCATTCATTCAACCATTCATTCACTGCCAGGCTTCCCCAAACTACGGCCCGCAGGCCACATGCGGCCCCCTGAGGCCATTTATCCGGCCCCCCACCACACTTCCAGAAGGGGCACCTCTTTCATTGGTGGTCAGTGAGAGGAGCACTGTATGTGGCGGCCCTCCAATTGTCTGAGGGACAGTGAACTGGTCCCCTGTGTAAAAAGTTTGGGGACCCCTGCTTGACACTGATGCTCAGTCCAACGGCCTTGGTAGCATCCTGGATCTCCTCCTTTTCTCACATCCTCTCTTCAATACATCAACCCATCTTGTGAGGTCTTACTTCAAGTTATATTACAAATACAAATTTAATCACTACATTTACAGGATAAGCCACCATCACCTTTGACTTTCATCTGCCAGTATTGCCTTCCACAATCTGTTTTTCATTGTAGTGATTTATAAAATACATAAATTGCTCCCTCCTCAAAGTCCTTCAATGGCTTCTTATGAACAGATAGAATTAAAATAGAAACTAAACTCTTTAATAAAGTCTATGAAATTTAGAAAAGTTTTGTGTATGTTGTTTTTTACTACTTCATGTGTCAACACCCCTCACTCCACTCCAGCACCCCTTGGCTCCTCTCTGTTCTCTGAACAACCAAGCTGATTCTGACTTCCAGGGCATTTACACTTGCTGTTCTCAAGGCTGGAATGCTTTTCCTCCAGATCACTGGTTCCCTCTGTCATTCAGGTCTCCAACCAAAGTTCACATCTCAGAAAATCTTTCCAACATAGCTTCCATAAAATACCAACTTCTCAGGTTATTTAAACTAGCTTAGGTGTCAGTACTGTTTGGTCTTTCTAAAGAGGTATGAAAGGAGACGCATGACTTCAGGAATCATAGTCCATCATATGTGATCTAAAAACATTTGTACTGCCCCAGTTGAGAGCATGGGATAGAAAGGCAAAAAATAGGTAAAGCATGAGGTAAGGGAAAAGATTCAAAAATTAAAAAAAAAACAAAAACCTTTTACCATCAGGGAGAGACAGACAGAACAATCTCAAAGAGAAGTAGGGTTTTGTTTCAACACTGACACAAACTCCTGATGAATAAGACATTGCATTGCAGCACTTTGTATGAAAGTAATGGAGGCACCTCTCTTTGTCTCATGTTTACTGTACCATGATGCTAAAAGCCTTATGAGACAGTTTTAGTTATCCAAATGGGAAAAGAGTACCAAAATAATAGGGGATTTTTTTCTTTTTCCCAGTGGCTGTGGACAGCAAAGTAAATGGTAAGAATTGTGTCTATTGTTAATCAGAAGAAAATCTGAATTATACAGATGGTTTACCTGGAAACCATTTTAAACCTAAGCCCAAGAGTTAAAATATTTTTCTTGAAATGGGAAAACTGAACCAATGGAAGCTTGCTAGCCATGAATATTTCCCCAAGGACAAGAAACATCTAGACTTAACTGAGTATGTGGGAGAAATTCTTTGATATACACCACCACTGCAATTTATTTAATCAAGTGAGATAATTTGAAAGTAAGAATAAAAGAGTCCAGATAAAAACAGGCAATAACAGGCCAGAAAGTACTGCATATTTTATCACGCCCAGCATGTAAGGATCTGAGGAAATACACAAAGGCAGCCTGGAGCTTTTCTTGTTAAAGTACCCATTGGACAGATTATATAGATGCTATAATGAGGGCTAAAAATGAGGAATGAAGATGTTGCTTCTAACTCAAAATGAAACACACACACAAAAATTAAGCATCTGCATCTTAGGGAAATGCTGAGGTCTAAATTCCTCCAAAATTAGTCTCATAATTTTATGGGTTTTGTATCTGTTATATTTCATGGTGAGTAAAGAGCCTCCTACAAGAAATTGAAGAGAAGAATAAGTTAGAGGCCCTTGATCAAACTTGGAGAAAAACCTGGCATATTCTGACCAATTGTTGTAATACAGTATTTCCTTCTTCTGGGAGAGCCTGGTGGAGAAAGGCTCAGCCCATTTATTTTCAAGTAATAACTTTTATATTATAATAAGGGAACGTGGCAGAAAATAAGATGTCCTTTGACTTATATTATGTCATTAGAACTTGTGTATGCTTATTACTTTCCATATCACTCTGGAGAAAGAAAACCTGACTTTTAGTGTATAAGATGAAAAAGGAAAAGTTAAGATTGGGTAACATCAGTGCCAATTATCCTGGGATTACTATAGAAAAGCAGGTCACCGTAAAGGAGAGAAGATGCCATTGCCATATCCATGGTGCTTCCCTTTTCCAACTTCTTTTTGTCCACCCATTCTAGGAGGAGAGGAGTATGAGGAGGCAGTGGTTTCCAGCCTCAGCTAGACTTTTTGAAGAAACAGTATATCAGTTGAAATCAGATAATTTGTTGTTAGTATAGCAGCTTAATATCATCTTGAGCAGGAAATAAGCTTTCTGGTACATGCCTATGTGCCTACTAAGAATATTATTAGCATTTCATTTTTTTATTTATTTTATTTTATTTTTTATTTTTTTGTATTTTTCTGAAGCTGGAAACGGGAAGGCAGTAAGACAGACTCCCACATGCGCCCGACGGGGATCCACCCGGCACGCCCACCAGGTGGCGATGCTCTGCCCATCCGGGGCGTCGCTCTGTCGCGACCAGAGCCACTCTAGCGCCTGGGGCAGAGGCCAAGGAGCCATCCCCAGCGCCCGGGCCATCTTTTTGCTCCAATGGAGCTTCGGCTGCGGGAGGGGAAGAGAAAGACAGAGAGGAAGGAGAGGGGGAGGGGTGGAGAAGCAGATGGGCGCTTCTCCTGTGTGCCCTGGCCGGGAATCGAACCCGGAACTCCTGCATGCCAGGCCGACGCTCTACCACTGAGCCAACCGGCCAAGGCTAGCATTTCATTTTTTTAATGTTCAGGTGGGCCCTGTGTATTAGGGTTGTTTAGTGAAACAGGTATCTGATGTAGTAAGTCTAGAGTTTATCTATTAGGGAAGTGTGTAGCTGATTATAACACTGAAAGGCAAACACAGATATGATGCTTGATAGCAATACAAGAAAAGAACCACTTGTTCATACATTAGCCTGCTCAATAGCTAATTGGAGGACGGTTCCTTTGCATCTTGTAACAGAAGGGCTGGGGAAACAGGGCAGGCTGCAAAGAAAAGACAAGTCAAGAGTAGCAAGTCTTGAAAACATAATGTTAGTAAATATACAGTTGTCAGTAAAATAATTAATAACAATAAATTAATTAAATAATTTAGTGCCCACGAGAAACTGCTGGGAAAAGCTGCTTCTCTAACTCCTGAGCTAGTCTACAGACATTTCAACTGCGAGATATGCTACGCCCCCAAACTGATGGAGAAGGACGTCTCTCCTAAACTTCTGGGAAAAAGAGGCTGATGAGACAGTGAATCAGAGAATGATACAGGGATAAATGACACCTGGGACCTGGAAGTCAGCCCACTCACCCCTGTAGCCTCATGCTTGAGCAATGCCATTTGAAGAGACAGATGCACACGGTGAGCTCCCGGGGACATGAGAACATCCAGGACAAATTATAGCCCCACCCAGGGGGGAGGAGACCTTCACTCTGAAAGAAACTGCAGTCAAGGATTATGAGATGATTCCAAGATGAGAAGGACTGAAAATTCACGTGTCAGGTCTTTGTTCTGCTGCTTTCTTCTGGTTACTGTGAGAAATTATCACTCACACAATAAACTATTCTTGTGTGTGTGTGGAAATCACCTCTCCTCCCAGCCCTATGAGATGTCACTAGATCATTTCTCCCTCTTTAAAAAGCCTGTTGGCAGAAGAAAGGTTAATTGTTAAGGGCATCTGAAGATTTTAGTAGAGGATGAAAAAAATTATTGTAATAGTTCTTAAATCATTAGTTAACACGGAGAGACTGAAAGGAAATCTTTCTGAGCCTGGACCATTGTCATGGTGTCACTTCAACTGAATAACTTTGAATTTCAGAAGTGTACATTTGTCTGAAGGTGGTATGATTGTTGCCAAGGTTACAGTGAAAGGTCACACCTCTGTGAAAGGAAATGAGTTTTCTCTTGATGGAAATGGACAGTTCCACAGTCAGTCATTCTGGGCAGAAGGTAATCCTAACATGAGAATGAGGACCCAGCCCAGAAAAGGAAGGAGAGACTACTCTTACCTGAGAGGCCATTTTGGACTAGACATAAAGTTTTCTTTGCTGTCTGGGCCATTTCCATGTAGACCTGGGTGGGGTGCTTACCATGTGGAGATAGGAGAGGTGAATAGCAGGGATTCTGGACTGGCTTTAGTTCTGAGCAACAATGCAATATTAGAGTTACTCTTGAGTTCCACTTTCTGTTATCCCCAAATTTCCAGTGTTTTTTTAAAATGACCGGAAAGTAATGGCTATTCTCAGTGGTGCTCTGGGAAATTAGCAGAGGGCCTTTAGTCACACGTTGGGAAAGGTAGTATAAGAAGAACAGCTCCTCCCCTGGACAGCAGAGTGGCAGGAGCAGAGGGGTCACAAGTGGGGGAAAACAGTGGTCGAGGGGAGAGCATCTGACCGCCAACCAGAAAGGAAGAACCCTCTCTAATACAGCAAGTGGATACATTAAAGGCAACTAATTTCTAAAATCTGCAAGGGCTCCTGGCATCTGATTTCACATTTGTACAGTATTTCTCACTGTTGTTCCAAGTAATTTGATCGATTACTGTTTATTACACTATTTATCTTAAATAAGGTTCCAGAAATGATCTGAGTCGACGTGTCATGGCAGAACTCATTTTGTGTCACAAGAAGGATGATTCAGACCAAGCTTTTACTTGTTTTTAAGCTGCTTTTCATAAAATTTCAATTTCATTACTGGAAAATTGTTTCCAAACATGGTATAGGTGCTCTGGCTATATTTCTTAGGTGAGTTTGAGGAGACTCACACTTGCAGGTCACTGTGCATGCCAGCCACTGAGTTGAGGAGGTAGGTGAGACCAGCAGCTGCTGGCATTCCGCTGTTCAAGGCGGCCAGGCTCAGTGGGCCAGGACTCAGCTCCCATCTCCTAAGTCATTATCGTTCCCATGGCCAAAGCTTCTTCGTAGTTACAGGACCTCTTAACCATCTTAAGTTTGCTTTCTACTTAAAATTTTACAATTCACCGAGATTCCTGAAGTTTTCTATTTTTTTGATAAAAACTTTTCCCATT
Source organism: Saccopteryx bilineata (assembly GCF_036850765.1). NCBI lineage: Eukaryota > Metazoa > Chordata > Mammalia > Chiroptera > Emballonuridae > Saccopteryx > Saccopteryx bilineata. Next base: position 36,950,235 of record NC_089500.1, read on the forward strand.
TTGATCCTTTACTGTTACTGCTCTTATCTTTCAAACTAAGAAAATAACAGGAAAACAAAGGGGTTTTCTTTTTTCCCATTTTTTTTCACAATCTTTTTAGTAGTGACTTCAAATAACTTTGTATTTGGGTGGGGTGGGGTATTAAAATAAAGACATTTCAGAAAAACTTTTATGCTTTATGATGTCTTATAATGATTTCAAACTAATTCCAGTATTCACTATATCAAACTGAAACTCATATTTTAAATAAATTTGCCACAGACTCTTTTTTTTTTTACAGGTTTTTAAAAAATTCATTTGGGGGGAGAAAGAGAGAGACAGAGAGAATGAAAAGGGGAGGAGCAGTGAGCGTTAACTCCCATATGTGCCTTGACCAGGCAAGCCCAGGGTTTTGAACTGACGACTTCAGCATTCCAGGTCGACACTTTATCCACTGTGCCACCACAGGTCAGGCCCACAAACTCTTTTAAAATTATAATTTACACAGGAAAAATAAAAGTAACTTAAATTTATCTCCAAGTCCTTTTTGTGTGATAATTAAAACTGCCTATAAAGATTCTTCTCTAAATTATAAAAATGCATTACTTTATATTAAGACAGACAGACTAATATTCTCATGATGGACAAGAACAAGCTATAGCACAGAAAATTTTAAGGTAATTACTAATACTATACCCAGTTATTATTTAGTATTTATACTGCATCTAGAATTTTGCAAAACAGATAAAAAACATCCCCAACATGTTTTATTACAGTATTTCTGGAATTGATTTTGATAATTTTCATTTTGTACAAGCTGAAAATGAAAGCTCAGTGTATAGTCAGTAAGCTTAACCTATAGTCAATAGACTTAACAATTTCCTCAATTACAGAGCACAGATGAAACAAGCAGACGATAACGATCTGAGTTTTACTCACTTGGAAGACAGTCATAATCAGGTCCAACTCACTCTCGCAGATAAATTAAAATTACTAAAAACGAGGACTAATTAGAATGAGGACAAACATTTCAAAGACTTTTACTCGTTAAGTATTAAGGGAAAGAAGTATCAAAGCATTAACAGGTGTATTAATAAAACCGAGCTCACCAAAGGTGATAATTCTGGAACTGTAGTTAGTAACCCCTTTTTATAGATTGAGTGGATGGTCCTTCTTCTCTTCCAGGATGAAATTTTACTCCTCGGCCTGATTTGTCAGTCTCCCTAACCTAATTCCAAGCCACTGGAGTTCTTCTGTCCCCTGGTTCTGCAGGAACTCTCTTCTGTTTCCTGGGCGTGGAAAGTCCGCACAAGATGCTGCACAGCTTTGCTAGTGATGTTACTGTGGCCTTTGCCTGGAACACACCCTTCCGTTTTGCTTTCTTGGTTCTTACTCAAGCCTTTATTTCTCATAGTTCAGAAGGTGAAGAGTCCAAAAACAAGTTGCTGGCTGATTTATTTTTTGATGAGACCTCTCTTCCTGGCTTGTAGATGGCTGCCTTCTCTTTATGTCTACAAGTGAGAGGGAAGGAAGGAAGGTGGAAGAGACAGTGGGAGGGGGGGAGAGGGAGAGAGACAGAGAGAGGAGGTCAGCTCTCTATTCTCTGATGTCTCTTCCCATAAGGACACTAATCCTATCAGATCAGGACACTGCCATTATGCTGTCATTTAACCTTAATTACTTCCTTTTAGGCCCTATCTTCAAATACAGTCATAGGAGTTAGGGTTTCAACCTTTAAATTAGAGAGGACACACATATTTCATAGTTTCACCTATGTTCCAGGGAAGCCACAACCCACTTGTGTTTCTAAAGGCCGGCTGGGTCCAGAGGAGACTGTGAGAGGCTTTTCCCAAGGTTATGGGTGAAAGGGAAGGTTTGGAGAATGGGAGGTAAAAACGGTTGGAGTGGAGAGAAATTCAGAAGCTATGCCTGAGAGTAGAAGAGCTCTCCTTTACAGAGGCCTCGAGAGGTGAGACAGAATCTCTGATGGGTTCCTTGAATGTGTCAGAGATGGGACAGAAAAGCTAAACTTAATGTCTGAGTCCTGAGAGCTGAGGCCTGTGAATTTCAGGGAAGCCGAAGGACAACTGATTAGGATGGGATGAATGAAGCCAAAGCCCCTTCCCTGATTAATCTGGACTAGCTGAGTGTTCTGACTTTGGAGCTTGTGCATGGACTTTGAAGACAACCAACACATCTAAGGAGTTCCTCCTGAATCCAGGAGTTATCGGTTTAGGACACAAAATTCAATCTAGAGAGAAGCAAAGGACTGTGGATGTCCTCAGTGTTGCAAGCTACCTCTCTATTAAAAAGTTTAGCATACTGGGCCATGATGATTATCTTTATTCCCTCTTAGACTCGAAAGTGTTCTGAGCAGGAACTGGGTTTTGCACACTTCCCTTCCTCCAGCCCCTTACACAATGCCTGGGTGACTTTAGGCCCTGACACATATTTGTTGAATGTGATAATGAAAAAAAAATGGATTAAGCATTGCTAGGAGAGTAGGGAGGCTACTAACAAAATGAGGCTGATGCATATCTCGTTCCTCAGTTTTCAGCTGCTATTAAATTGCTAAACTGTTAAACTCAGATCAAGGATGAGGCATAAACTTCTTGGAACAACCACTGAAACACATGGAATTGACACCCTCTTTGTAGTTACCCCTCTGCTTTTGCATATTGAAACCAACCAATCCCTATCAAGCTAGTCAGCAATCCTTCCTTTGCATGAAAGAATTACATTTGGTGGGTTTTGCCTTTATAAACCCTGCCTGTCTTTCTTCTTTCCAGAGCATTGTTTGAGTTGTTGCCTGAATCTGCTTCTCTGAGGCTGCAATTCTTTTGTTCAAAGAAATGCTTTTTATTCTTTATTACAGGTTAAAACTTCTTTAAATTGACAAATGGTGTTGAATAAGTAAGACTCTTTTAGAGTAGAGAGTTTTGTGTGGAAGATTTTCCTCTTTCCATAAACTGAAAAATTGCTATTGGTACAATCAACACGTAATTACTAAATCAATAATTTACATAGAAAAACATGCTCTTTCTTAGACAGTTCATACAAGGCCACAAAATTGGCAGTAAACAAAGCTCTGAGTGTAATCATTCTTGTTTTTGTGCGTAAATATGGTCAGAGAGCAGAATTTCTTTTAGTCGGTTTTAGGTTCTGCTATACCAAAGGCCAGCTTCTTCGTACCACTGGGATAGTTTTCCTTCCGTTATCACGTTAGTCAAATTCGGAAAGAATGTACATGTTTTGTATTAGCCAGGAGGCATTGCCCAGAACTTTAGCAGAAGTCGAAGGGAAAGATCAGTGTTCCTGGCATGCAGCAGCTGCCGTCTCAGGGCAGGGATCCCTGCCGGCGGATTTGGGTTCTGCTGGGAGGAGGAGAGGTGCAGCGTCTGCAGGGAGGATGCCGGAGACGATCTGGGAAGGCGGGGCGGCAGCGCCGCGGGGCAGACGAGGGGTGTGGGAGAGCGGGCAGGGACCCGCTCGTGGGACCGCTTTCCCGCGAGCGAGCGCGCGCTTGGCGCGGCCACGGGGAAGCGGCGGGGCAGGCTCAGGCACCTCCCCAGCGATCCCCGCGGAGATAAAACTTGAGAAATAACTAGGAGGGGCGGCTCGGCGTCTGTTAGGTCCAATCCTGTCTCAGGAGTGAACACGCTCCCAAGGAGACCAGCCTGAGAGAGGCTAAGGGGACTCACAGACCTCCTGCGCTGCACCTTCCTGGGCTCTCGCCCCTCGGCATCCCGACCCCCGCCGGGATGGCAGCCGCCGGGCCCCGGGGCTCCCTGCGCGGAGCCCTCTGCAGGCTGCTGCTGAGCCTCGTGGTGAGTGGGAGGCCGGGCGGGGCTCTGCGCGGCCGCCGCGGGGCGCGGGGATGGGGAAGCGGGTGGGACCACCTTGACCCCCGCCGCGGGCGCGTTAGAGGCTAAACCGGCGGAAAGATGTGGACCGCTGCTTAGCTCAATCCTGGGGGGCAAGGACGAGCCCACATTCGTACCAGGAGGGATGAAGGTAGAAAACGACCTTTTTGAGGACGGCTCAAAACTGAAGCTTTTGTTTGAAACCCCGTGTTGGATTATTTGAACCACAGGAGAAGCCCTGCGGCTTCGCTGCGCGCGGGCGCACGCCGTGGCGACCGGGCGGGGGCTGAGTTCGCACTCTCCTCTGGCTCCAGCGGCTGGTGGTGGTGGTTGGGACGCGTTTGCGTGGCAAGAGTAGTCAAGTCTATTTGGTCAGTTGTTTCAGGATCTCTGCGTGAGCAAAATACACATGTGAGATGGGGTCCCAGGGGCTGTGCCATAGCCCAGGGGCGCCTGGAATGCGGGCGTTAGTGCTTGGAGGGGTTTGAGCGATGCTTCCGGGAACCAGCATGGAGTTCCCTCGGCAAACAGCTTTCAGGTTTTCTCTCCCTGAAGGTTATTCAACAGCTCTTCCGTACTGCCCACCCCCGAGAGCCACCTGAAGAAGGGCAGAGTGTGCCTGAGGAGCGAGGTGGTGGGAAGACTGGGTTTGGACTGGGTTGGGGGCCAGCGGTCTGAGAGGAGAGTTGGGATGGAGTAGGGTGGGTGGCGTGGTGAGACTGGCGCGAGTCTTACTTTGGCTCTGAGAAGACAGCACAGGACCCTCTCCCCGCCTGGGATCTGCTGTGCCCGAGAAACCTGTGACCCAGGACGAGATCTGCCTGGAGAAGTTAGGGACAATTGTCCTAGAATTTGGGGGACATAAGCGAAAAATTGGGAACTCCGACGGCGCGATTCCGCACGGAGCCTCGGAGGAGACCAGGGATGCCCTTGGAAGGTGCTGCGTAAAGAGCTGGAGACCAGGGACTTGTCCACGTCCAAGGATGGGCGTGGGGCCCGGGAGCGAGAAGGCCCCGCCTGGCTTGGGAGGAGGCCTACTTCGGCTACGATCATTGTTGCCACTCCTCTGCCTCCAAGCAGGGAGATTGGGTCCAAGCTTTGTCCTTTCTTTGGGTTAACAAATTATGAATTTTGGATCAATAGTTATGACCTAAAATATATTTACGGGCAAAGAATTGTACAAAAAAAGCGCGTCAACAACCTTCAAAACCACTATTCCGACAAAATGCTGATAAAATGACTCTCCAAATGGAAACTGCTCTCAAAGTGTGTTGTATGTGTGTCTGTGTGTGATATTTGATAGTGTTGCCACTTTTTGTGTTTAAAAGCATGAATTTAGTGTCTTGCGCTTTCTCTGGGAGAAGGACTGGAGAATGGGGAGTAGAAGCCGCAGGGGCTGCGTGTTCCCAAGGTTTCTCGGATTCGCCAGTTAGGGTGTGGTGTGCAGGGCCTGTCCCAGTGACAGGGGGTATTGGGGTGTGGCAAGGCAAGAAGATGGTGTAACTCTAGCGATACCATCAGCTGTCGGACGTGGCACTCGTTTAGGATGATTTTACAAATAATTTCCTACAGTTTAGATCAAGTTGTATATCTGGAGATTTTTAAACGGTAATATGGAGAGTGCACGTAGAACACTCGAGTTTAAAATCCCCAGTCAACCATCACCTTCAACTTCCGTTTTAGAAGGGTAGATTAAGACCTCTATTGACCACACTATGTCTGTATTTCCTTTTGACTCATACGATTATCAACATTTCAGCCTAATAATAATGGCATAACACTTCAGAAGCATAGGTTTCATTTTATAGATATCTTAATGGAGCGCTCAAAAACAATCCCATGTTTGAAGCGAGAGCTCTTCGAAGCAGGTCTTTAACACAACACGGAGACTTTTAATGTGTTAGCCTTCCCACCGAGCTGCATCTTGGGTTGAGGAGTCTTTCCACTTACACATTTCTCTTGCATCTGCACCCCTTTACAATTCTAGATAATTCCTAATGATCCCCTTGCCCCACACACAAAGAAGGAAAAAAAAGTAGGAAAGGAGGAAATTTCTAACCTTACAAAAATTGTAAGAGATGAGGAAAACTGATTTACGTTAGCTCAGCTGTTTAGATGTCTTCTACCCAATTACAATTACTGAGGTTCTTTTAAATATATGTTTAATATGATGCAAATTTTACCTATTACAGATAATATGTACTTGGACACAATCTATCATTTTGTTAAAAAGGTTCTTTTGCAAAAGGAATTAAAATGGTGTTTTTAAAAATAGCATAACATGCTTTGTCCCTTGGATTATATGAATTTTACCTGAAGCCTATCTTGACAAATTGGCATTCTACCTTTTTAGATTTTATAACATTAATTAAAGAGAATAATGTATAATGTGACTCCCTTAACAGAAAGACTGTTTTTTTTTGTTCTTGATAACAAGTTCACATGTTCATCTTTTAAAAATAAAAATGAGTATAATAATTTCTATTATTTTTTGCATTAGTGAAAAAAGTTTAAGATAAATATAGGAGGTAAATGGGGATTAGATTATATTAAACACCTGATCTTAATGATGTCAAAGTTTTATATATATCTAGATCAATGCAATACCAGTGACCTTTTTAAAAGGAGATAGTTGTTGTTCATATTGAGATACAGCTAGATGCTGAAGCACCTTCTGAATCACTTAGTACATGTGAGCCCGTGCATTTTTTGGCTGTGTTGTAATTCCCTTGGCTGTTGGTATTCCATATATGGCCTCTGAGGTGACTTGTGGCTAATCATACTTTTTTATTTAACTACAACCCCATCTTACAAAGAGTTTGTTAGAAGGAAATTTAGTAGACTTATCTCAGGACTGAGAGTACAGAGAAGTAAATTTCCAATTTACCTTTGAAGTGATAAGAATTTGAAAGGTTATATTTCCTTTTTGCAGAAGTGGTGTCCATCAGAAAACATGAATTTCAAGTTCTGGAACTATTATGCTCAGTTAGACAATGTCTTAATTTTTAAGACATTCCATAACTTTTGATTACTTAAGCCACCTTTTTATTTATTTATAAAAGAATGTCAATTTAGAACTCCTACCTTGTATAATCACTATAAAATTTTACAACAATACGAAAGTGAAACAATCTCAAATAACCTCTTTGGTTTTCACTCTGTTTTTTGGCATTAGATTTTTCTATCAGGATTTAGTGATTTGTTAGATAAGTTCCTTATCATGCAATTAATGAAATTTAGGTAATACTGTAAAATGAATCAAAACAATTTATTTGTCCAGACTATAGTAAACAATACTTTATATTATCATTTAAAAAATCTAATTTGTTATAGTTTGCTTGGAACTCTAGATTTTATAAATCAAAGTTGCCCCAGAGTGGTCTCCGTTAAAAGGCATTTTATTTTGTAACTCAAATAGTCAACTCACAACTCACTAATCTTTAAAACTGTTTTTGTATACTACAGTTTTTATTGGGCACTCTTTTACATAAAAGTTATTTAAAAATATCTTTAAAGGTTACTAGTTCATCATTGCTAATCTAGTGAAAACTTTACATTTTTTACTTTATTTTCAATAATACATCCAATTCCCACAAATATTGTATCAAATCACTTTTAGTTTCAAGAATGACTTAACTGAAATTTATATACATATCATCCTTTTAAAAATTATATTAATGAATTAACTGTATATTCTTTCTGATGATGCACTATACAGCAATGAAAATGAACTACTTTATACTCAGCACGGATAGACTTCACAAACATAATTTGAGCAAAGAAATCTAGTTATACTCAATAAGCATATGACTGTATATATTGAAAAGCCAAAAACTGACCAAATAAATCTTGAAGGATGGAAGGATATACAATTGGGGGAGGCCTTGAAGTAACAGTAATGTTTTGTTTGTATCCTTGAAGGTGAATGCTCTAGTTTGCATTTTATTATTTCTTAAAATGCCTATTTATGCTATATATGGTCATTTGTATTTCTTTTTTTAAAAGAACTTTTTTAGGAAACAAAAGAAACAAGCAATAGAAAAAAATGAACAAAACCAAAAACCCTTCTTTGAAAGTATAGACAAAACTTGCTGGGATTGAGCAAGTAAAAAATAAAGAAGGCACAGATCAGGCAGTGTTAAGAATGAAAAGGAGACTTAGTTGTCAAGAGAACAGATGTTTTTCAAAATAGATAATAATATTAATAGATCATTCCAATTAATTTCAAAACACAGATGCGCAGTTTTCTACAAAATACGAATTACCAACATTGACTCGAGGAGGTATATAAAATCTAAATAGACTTAGAACCATTAAAGACATGGAAACAGAAGCCAAATACACACCCTTACTCATATCCATCAGGTCCAGACCTGTGATGGGTGAATTCCTCCATAATTACATGGAGCATATAATTTGTACCTTATATAAATTGTTTCAAAGAATAGAAAAAAGTGAACTCATTTTATGACAACTGTATGAAGTTGAAAAATAGTAGTTTAATCTCACTGTGGACATATCTTTGAAATGCTAAAATAAATAACAACAAGTGAAATCACTAATGTATTAAAAATTATCATGTCTTATGAGGTTTATCACAGAAGTGGAAAGATGGTTTTACATTAGAAAATCTATATATTGTATTTTAACATAGTAATACATTCAGAGAGAAAAGTCATATGTTCATTTCAAAATAAGTGGGTAACTATATTTATTGTTATAAAACCGAGCAAATAAAATATGAGGAAATTAATCTTCTTAATATAAAGAAGCATACTTACAAATGACTAAGCGTATGAAGAAAAAGAAAGACTCAAAATTAACAGTGAAATGCTAAAAATTTTCTCTTAAACTTAGAAACAAACCCACAATAGTCACCATCACTTCTAATTTAGTATTCTACTGGAGGTACTCACAAGCACAGAAGTAAGAGAAAAATCTAATTGCCATTTTGTCTGCTATAAGATTAGCTACATGGGAGAGCCAAACTGTCTAGCAAACTTCTAAAGCTAATAAAAGTAAGCAAGTTTTCTTGGTAAAAAAAAAAAAATCTAAAAGAATTTTGGTCGGCTGATCTTAAAAAAACTGTGGATGAGTGGAAGGCTAAAAAAAACCAAACAGATGTAAGGATTGGGGTCACCGTAACAAACATCATGTTTTACAATAAAAGATATATGTTTTACTATAAAGATATATTAACTAAAACCGTATAGTACTGATGTAGAGATAAACACATATATTGATGAAATAGCACAGGTTACTAGAAATAAATTTTGTATTTGAGGGACCATGAATATAAGTTATGTGGAATTATCATTAGTTAAGAAAGGAAGATATATGTAGTGATAGTTCAGTTGGCGAACCATGTGGCAAAAAATTAGATCAGATAGTTACAGTGAATCACACATAGAATACATTCCAGATGGGTAAAAGTTGGAAGTAACTTTAAAATTTTTAGATAAGATAGTGACAGTGAATAACACATAGAATGCATTCCAAATGGATAAAAGATTTAAAACTTGGATGTTACTTTACAATGACAGATATTAGATAATATATTTGTGGCAGAGCAGAGGAAGAGAGTTAATAATATACAAAAGTATAAGTCAGAAGAAATGGTTAATAAAATTGACTAAAAACTAAAAGATGATTAATAAATTTGACTACTTTAAATAGAGGCACTGTTTATCAAAAGATATTGCAAAAGAAACAATGCCATAAAAAAGTGAGAAAGCAACCTACATAAGTCTACAAGTTAAAAAATTCAATAATTTTAAGCTTGACCAGGCAGTGGCGCAGTGGATAGAGCATCGGACTGGGACGCAGAGGACCCAGGTTTGAAACCCTGAGGTCACCAGTTTGAGCGTGGGCTCATCTGGTTTGCGCAAGGCTCACCAGCTTGAAGCCCAAGGTCAGTGGCTTGAACAAGGGGCCACTCCGTCTGCTGTAGCCCCCTGGTCAAGGCACATATGAGAAAGCAATCAAAGAACAGCTGGGGTGCCGCAACAAAGAATTGATGCTTCTCATCTCTCTCCCTTTCTGTCTGTCCCTATCTATCCCTCTCTCTGACTCTCTGTCTCTGTCAAAAAAAGAAAAAAAAAATTCAGTAATTTTAAAAAGATAAACTTAATATGAAAATGAGTTTTTAGTGTTGTTTCTTATTTTTGAGTTGTAAGATTTTTTAATATATTAATAATTTGATAGCTTCTTTGTTGTTATGTGACTTAAAAATGTTTTCTCATTTTCTGTAGGTTTAATTTTCACTTTATGGTATTCTGAAAAGCAAAAGTTTTTATTTTTAATTAAGTCCTAATTATCAATTTTTTGTTTATAATTTGTGCTTTTGGTGTTAGATCTAAAAAATCATTGCCTAACCAAAGATCATGAACACCTACTCTTCAGCTTACCTCTAAGTAGTTTTACTTCTTACATTTAGGTCTGTGATATATTTTGAGTTAATATGTATGTATGACATGAGGTAGGAGTCCAAATTCTGTTTTTTTTTTTTTTGTATGAGGTTATCAAATTGTCTCAGCATCATTTTTTGAAGATTATTTCTTTCTCTTGAACTTTCTTGAAGCTATTGTCAAAAATCATCTAACCAGCCTGACCTGTGGTGGCGCAGTGGATAAAGCGTCAATCTGGAAACGCTGAGGTTGCCAGTTCAAAACCCTGGGCTTGTAAGGTCAAGGCACATATGGGAGTTAATGCTTCCTGCTCCTCCCCCTTTCTCTCTCTCTCTCTCCCCTCTAAGAAAAAAAAATCATCTAACCATAAATGCAAGTGCTTATTTCTGGGATTTCAGTTCTATTTCATCAAGCTATATGTTTATCCTGCTCTCCCCACCTAAGAAAAAAAATCATCTAACCACAAATGCAAGTGCTTACTTATGTCTGGGACTTCAGTTCTGTTCCATCAAGCTATATGTTTATCCTGATGCCAGTACCACTCCGTCTTGGTTGATGTAGTTTGCAGTAAATTTTTGACACTGAAAAATGTAAGTTCTCTACCTTTGTTCTTTCTCAAGATTATTTGTGTCTTTGGATCCCTTGCGTTTGCACAAGGATTAATGACCTATTGGGACATTAAAGTTATTGGGATTTTGATGAAGATTGCACTGAAACTGTAGGTGTATTTTGGGAATATGTCTGATGCATGAAGAGCAATATCTATGTCAAGTGATATTATTTGCTTGTGTTATCAGACTTTTTATAGCTAGTGTACAGGAATGCAATTGACTTTTGTATTTTGGTCTTATATGCTGCAACCTTGCTGAACTTATTTATTATTTTTGATGGTTTTTTTTTTTTTGTAGATTCATTAGGATTTTCTGCATACAAGGTCATAGCATCTGCAAATAGAGACAGTTTTATTTCTTTCCCGATCTGGGTCCCTTCAATTATATTTATTTTTTCTCTGTAATTACCCTGGCTAGAAGCTTCATACAGTGTTGAATAGAAGTGGTGAGAACGGGCATTGTGGTCTTGTTCCTCATGCCAGAGGAAAGCAGTCCTCCACTAAGCGCAATGTTAGTTGTAAGCTGTTTGTACACACTTTTGCACATCTAGAACAAGTTTCCCTCTGTTCCTTTTTTTTTTTTAAATTTTTTATTTATTTATTTATTTATTTTTACAGAGGCAGAGATAGACAGGGACAGACAGACAGGAACGGAGAGAGATGAGAAGCATCAATCATCAGTTTCTCGTTGAGCGTTGCGACTTCTTAGTTGTTCATTGATTGCTTTCTCACATGTGCCTTGACCGCGGGCCTTCAGCAGACCGAGTAACCCCCTGCTGGAGCCAGCGACCTTGGGTCCAAGCTGGTGAGCTCTTTGCTCAAGCCATATGAGCCCGCGCTCAAGCTGGCCACCTCGGGGTCTCGAACCTGGGTCCTTCCGCATCCCAGTCCGACGCTCTATCCACTGCGCCACCACCTGGTCAGGCAACCTCTGTTCCTATTTTGATAAGGGTTTTTAATCATAAAACAAGTGTCAGATTTTGTCAACTTCTTGTGTTGAGTCTTTTAAAATGATCGTGTAGTTTTGTTCTTATTCTATTAAAAAAACACTTTATTGAGGTAAGATTTACATACACAGAGCTGTACATAGTTAATGATACACCTTGATGAGTTTGGAGATAAGTATGTATCTGTGAAGTCATCACCACAGTCTGTGCTGCAAACATATCCATTGCCTCCAAAACTTTCCTCCCGTCCTCATCATTAATTATTATTTTAATTTTAAGTGTACAATACCGCATTGTTAAGTGTAAACACTATGATATGCAGAGCTCTAGAGTTTATCCTGTATAACTAAATTTTTGTTCTTTATTTTGTATCATATTTATGTGACCTATTTATTTTTTATTCTAGGTCTTCAGTTTTGCTTGTGAAGCCTGCAAACAGGTGATATTCAATACACCTTCTAAACTAAATGCAGACAAAATAGTTGGCAGAGGTGAGAAATCTCAAAACAGTGTTTTGAATTCAGAAGTTTTAGTTTACCGACACAGAAAAGAGCAGGTTATCCAATCATTGCCTTTTGGAATTAGCTTGAAAAAGTATAATTTGATACAATTTAAGACAATTTAAATATGTTTCTGTGCTTTATTACTCCATTGAATCCTGTAGTTGATTTTAGTGCAAATGTTCTTAGCCATATATTTGTAGTCATTCATGTTTGAGGATTTAAAATTACATAAAGAGTTACCTGGAGAACAGAGCCCTTCATTGCTCTAGGATTGTGGCCCTAGAGAACTATAGATAAGGAGCTGAGAGAAATCAGATCAGGTTGTTATCAATGCTATGGCTGCACTGAGGAACATAACAGCCACTCCATTCAAAATGATATTGAACCATTTACGCACTGAGAAGTTAGGAACCTCACACTTTTCAACAGCAAGGGAGTTCGGTGCAGGCAGATGTTGCCTGTAGTACAGGGCATATTGGAGGAACACATCATGATTTTTAAAAAGAGATATACTTTGTCCTAGAGATATCAAATAGCTTTTTCAAAAAAGGATACCATTTCTGGTTATAGTGCCTCATTTAATTTCATTAAACAAGTGTCACTTTTATTCCTATGAAGAGAAAGAAAGGAAAGGTTGTAAAGAGAGGTCAGGGGTGTTCTTCTGCAGTGGTCTGCAAACTCATTAATCAACAGAGCCAAATATCAACAGTACAACGATTAAAATTTCTTTTGAGAGCCAAATTTTTTAAGCTTAAACTATATAGGTAGATACATTCCTTATCGAGGTAGCGCCTGCACGTGGTATTTTGTGGAAGAGCCACACTCAAGGGGCCAAAAAGCCGCATGTGGCTCGCGAGCCGGTTTGCCAACCACTGCAGGGAAATAGACCAGAGCTTATTATTCTGCTAAAAAATGTGAAGATATGAGAAATAGAACATCATTCCTAAAGATGTTTACTTCTTTTTGACTATTTTCACCTGTGACAAATAAGGATTAAAACCAAAACTCTATGCATGGGTAACATGAATTCTTTAACAGATTTTTACTTAATTAAGCACTAATATATCAGTTTGTTTTTCTGTTAAGGAAGACAATTGAAGAATGAGATGGAGTTGATATTTTTATGTGTCAAAACACTTAAATTGATATGTATATTTGCTGACCTTTTATTAGAGGGAAAAATTTCCAGGGAGAGAAGACCCTATGTGGACTTTTGGTGGGAAGTTTTGAAAAACTAGAAACACAAAGATAACTGTGAGCCCTGGGGAGGGATGGATAACAGAAGCTCACCAGTGGAAGACTTCGCAGATAAATTTGTCTTACTTATCAAGTAAGACAAACTTACTTGATAAGTAAGACAAATTTATCTAAACTCATACACTGCATGCTATTTGGACTAAAGACAGGTGTATCTTAAAAAGACTTAGACTATATTGTTAAGGAAACTTTGCTGTTTGTTTATTCAGGTGTGTGTGGGGGGGCATGTAGCTTAGCTTTGTCATGATTGCAATACCCACACCTCTTTTAGAGGAAGATCATTTTCATAAGCTTTTTAGAAGCATATGAAGTTTTTAAGTACCCTGCTTAATACAAATATGCAATCAAGAATTATTTTTTAACTGAAAGAGAATTATCTTTTTTTTTTTTTAAATACATGTAAAGAGACTGGTGAAGACATTTGGTAAATGCAAAGTGGTTGGTTTATTTCATTCTACTTCATCATTTTGAAGATGATTGTATAAATTATTTTAACACTTTGTTTTTTTGCATGTGTTTCCATTTTGCAACATGGAACTCTTTACTCGCAGTTAATTTGAAAGAGTGCCTCCGGTCTGCAGACCTCATCCAGTCCAGTGACCCTGATTTCAGAGTTCTGGAGGATGGGTCAGTCTACACAGCCCATGCTGTTGTGCTGTCTGATGAGAAAAGATCATTCACCATATGGCTCTCTGACATAAAGAAACAGATCCAGAAGGAGATTCCTGTGCTCCTGGAACATCAGAAGAAGGTAATTAAGTGCGTTAATATGTTTGGCATGTTTTTCTTTTTATTTAAATATTTTTATTAAACATATCAAAGAGGACTAAAGGATAAATAGGAGTTTTTCCCTCTCCTTTGCTCTTCTTTTTTTTTTTTACCCTGTGTTTACTTTTCCTTCCCCTTCCCCCCCTTTCTTTGCACTGGCTAAACCTGAGATTTTGCTTTGTTAAATTTAAATGACACCTCTTCCGTGAAGGCTTCCTTTGCCTCTGAAGTCTAAGTAATTGCTTTTGTGAGCCGTGTCAGTTTGGTTACCCCACTATTCCAACATTCAGAATTGTGATTAGTGCAAATCTGTAGTTGTTTGAGGCATGAATTGATCTCCATTTTTGCTTATAGCCTCAGTAACACCTGACCCATCCATAGTCAATAGGTGCACACTAAATTAATGTTAAGAGCAGTGGTTCCCAGTGAAGATGAGGTTGAGTTCAAGTGCCTGTGGTGCTTCTGATGTTAAAATAGGATGAAAATCCTGGAGTATGTGTAAGTAGGAAAAAGAGTATGTATGACATGATTAACCATCACTCGGGATTATTCATTGCAGTTCTAGATTCCACATCATGAGTAATATGTCATAAAGTAGTCACAGAAATGACGAAGGATTTAGACTGCATTACGACTAATTGATTTTACGTGTATTAATAATAAAATTAATTTTAAAAACTGCTTAGCACTTTTAAAATGTTTAATAAAATTTATTAATTAACTCTCAGGAAACAAAATGTCTTCTTTGCTATACCATGAAATAAGATGGAAATCACTATAAAGTCCAGTAGAACTTTTTGCAGTAATGTAACTGTTTGGGAGAATCTGCACAGTCTGATAAGGCAGCCCAATATTGATGACTACGGAGGAATTGACGTGTGGCTAGTGTAACTGAAGGATGGAATTTTATATTTTAATTAATTCTAATTAATTTAAATTCAAATAGTCACATATGGCTAAGGCTGCCATGTTGGACAGTGCAGATAGAGTGTTAAGGCAATGAAAAACATGCATTTTCTCGCTCTGATTCACCTGAGAGTGTGAGGTCTTAGCAGAAAGAACAAGTAAGTGCTGTTTTTGATTGTTCCTAAGAGGATGTGTTCTTGATCTATTAGGGACAGGGAAGCAGAACTAATAATACAGCAATGATTTCCCTAACCTGAAAGTATGGTCAGTGTTAGAAAGATATGTGAAAG
Organism: Saccopteryx bilineata; assembly: GCF_036850765.1. Lineage (NCBI taxonomy): Eukaryota > Metazoa > Chordata > Mammalia > Chiroptera > Emballonuridae > Saccopteryx > Saccopteryx bilineata. Next base: position 36,965,765 of record NC_089500.1, read on the forward strand.
GAAATTCTCTAGTTTATGAAAACTTAACAATCTAGATACATTCCTTTTTACTCTTCTAATGACAAAGACCCTATTAACTGGTCTTTGTTTTCATCGTGGACATTCCTGAGACTGACCCTCCAGGGAGGCATTAGGTTTATGGGCTGTCGGTTATCTTACAACAGAGTAAAGTGTGATGCTTTTGTTTATTTAATGTTCTTTCTCTAAATTCAGGTACTGAGGAAAAGACACGCTAAAGAAACTGTTCTCAGGCGTTCCAAGAGGCGATGGGCACCTATTCCCTGTTCGATGCAAGAGAATTCCTTGGGCCCTTTCCCTTTGTTTCTTCAACAAGTAGGTTTTGCATTCCTTCTGGTTGGGAGTGTTTTAATCCAAAAGTCTGTTTTATTTAAATTTAATAACTCTTTAAACATTAAGAAAAACACATTTGATTGAAGGTATAAAGCATAATAAAAGCAAGTAAAATGAAAAAATCGCTAATGATGAGAAAAACTAGAAATCATTAAAAATTAATAATACTACGAGACTGTAGCCATTGAATGATCTCTATTAGTTTATTCATTCATTAAGTAGCTAGTTATTGAGCACCTGCTATACCCTGTAAAAGACACTGCTCTACGTACTGAAGCTAGAAATAAATTTAGTCATGGCCTTTGTGCTCATGTAGTTTCTTAGCCTCGTAAGGGAGAGAGAAGTCGGCTGATGATTATAATGCTGAGGGACAAGTGCTATGTCAGAGATGAATTGGGGAGATCTGAGAATTCATGGGATAGGCATCAAGATCTGGGATGAAACGGGATAGAAAACAAGAAAAGCCTTAGAGAAGGAGACATCTGAGCTAACTCCTGAAGGATGGGAAAGTGCTGTGCAGGTAATCAGTTGTGGAGGAAGAGGGAGGTGCCGAAGTGACAGCGAGCATGGCCCCTTGGAGGAACGCTGGGCCGCTTAGCCTGGGATCCCAGGTATGATGGCAGAACAGGCAAGCGGGGGTCAAACCATAATGAAACACATATGTTCTGCTGGGAAGGTGAACTTTGTCCAAAAAACAAGGAAAATTTTTAAGCAGGGTCAGTTTTACTTTTCATAAAGATCTTAATGGAATGAAAACAATTACTGAAGTAGGGCTGTGTATGGTTTGCCTTTTCTCTTTAAATTTCTATTACTGCTGTTGAATTTTTTTCATATAACAATGGTGCAACCTGTGTGCTAGTTTTTTACATTTTAACTACCCTTGCAGGGTCTTTTACACTTTTTTTTTTTTTGTGTGTGTGTGTGGCAGAGACAGAGAGAGTCAGAGAGAGGGACAAATAGGGACAGACAGACAGGAAGGGAGAGAGATGAGAAACATCAATTCTTCATTGCGGCTCCTTAGTTGTTCATTGATTGATTTCTCATATGTACTTTGACCGGGGGACTATAGCAGACAGAGTGACCCCTTGCTCGAGCCAGTGACCATGGCCTCAAGCTGGTGAGCCTTGCTCAAACCAGAGGAGCCCGCGCTCAAGCTGGCGACCTCGGGGTCTCGAACCTGGGTCCTCCACATCCCAGTTCAACGCTCTATCCACTGCGCCTCTGCCCGGTCAGGCCACACTAATTTCTTACTCTCTAGTGCTAGACCCTTGTTTCTTCTTTTTGATTATTGTACTTTAAGCACTGATGAGGCATATTAAGAAATGATTTCTGATTACTAGGGTTATACGGATCATTGTTAATTTTAGCCTTTACATTGCTAAACCAGTCCCTAGTTTTCAGTCCTCATTTCTTTGTCATACATATGTACGTTCGACATAGTGACCTCTCTGTCCTAAAAATATTTTCTCCAGTTGGCTTCTAGGACACCGTTTACCTGGTTTTCCACTTAGCATGTTTTGCCGGTTCTTCCTTGCTCTCCTTCCCGTTCGCCCAGCCCCCCACCAGTCTCTAAACTTTGGAGACTTCCAGGGCTCAGTCCGTGGACCTTGTCTTCTATTTACATGCATTATCTTGGTGATCTCATAGCTTTAAGTACTATTTATACATTGAAAACTTCAGATGTCAAGCCCAAACTGCCTACCTGATATATCCACTTGGAAGTTTAGTAGACATTTCAGAATTAACATATGCTAATCAAGTGTTTATCCTAAAAACATTTTCCCATCTAAGTTAACAGCAATGCTACCCACTCAGTTGTTGGGACATTGGAGTCTGTTGTAAGGTCTTAGCTGTAGAAAGCATATATCTCTCTAAGTAGTTAACAGATTGGGATTTTCTACTGTGCACTAAATAGTTTATAGAATTGTTGGGAAGACTGAAAACCAAACTTTATATTGAATTTTTGGGAATGAACCTCAAGCTACAGCACAGGATCTACCACCCAGGGACATGCTGTTTTCTCCAAGATGGGGAAGCCACTAATTCTAGAGCCAAAGTGATATTGCCATGGTCAAGAAATCACCAGTCAGGATGTGTTCTTCCAATTTAAGCTCTAGAATAGCATCTTACCTGCTCCAGTCAGGAAAAAGCTTAATCCATACCCTGTCTTTCAGTATCTATAAAGCTTGTGAAAAACTACCAGAACTTCTGCTACTGCAGGAAAGAGAGAGAGAGAGAGAGAGAGAGAGAGAGAGAGAGAGAAAGAAAGAAAATTATGTAAACTATAATGCCAGCAAAAACTGCACAAAATGGGACAGTGGACAGACAGCTACCTTATTTATGGCTTCCAAATCTCATGCAAGCACTCCTGATTGTATATAAACCCAGAGTTCTGGTTTTAAGAGACTCTGAAAAATGGAAAGTCTTTGATGAATCTTTCTGATAACTACATTATGAGAAAACACAGTAGAAGGAGGATAAAATATTGATCCCCAATTTAACATATCTATTGTTTTCAGTTAAACATTTAATTCCTTATTATTATAGGATAATGGTATAACTGCAGTTTAGCAAGATTTTAAAGTATAACGGTTTAAGCATAACAGAGATTTATTCTTCTTGTGTAAATATGTGTTCAGGTCAAGAATCTAATCTGAAAAAATACTAGACCCAGTGTCTTTGCTTTTTAGCTTGGCCATCCCTGCAAGTTTAAGATGGCTCATCACTGTATCCAAATAAAACACACTCTTCCACCTTCTAAAGCACAGTCTAGATCAGGGGTCCCCAAACCTTGTACACAGGGGGCCAGTTCACTGGTCCTCAGACTGTTGGAGGGCCAAACTATAAAAAAAACTATGAACAAATCCCTATGCACACTGCACATATCTTATTTTAAAGTAAAAAAACAAAACAGGAACAAATACAATATTTAAATTAAAAAACAAGTAAATTTAAATCAACAAACTGTTCAGTATTTCGCCCTGGCCAGTTGGCTCAGCAGTAGAGCGTCGGCCTAGCTCTACCGGAGGACCCGGGTTCGATTCCCGGCCAGGGCACATAGGAGAAGCGCCCATTTGCTTCTCCACCCCTCCGCCGCGCCTTCCTCTCTGTCTCTCTCTTCCCCTCCTGCAGCCAAGGCTCTATTGGAGCAAAGATGGCCCGGGCGCTGGGGATGGCTCTGTGGCCTCTGCCTCAGGCGCTAGAGTGGCTCTGGTCGCAACATGGCGATGCCCAGGATGGGCAGAGCATCACCCCCTGGTGGGCAGAGCATCGCCCCATGGTGGGTGTGCCGGGTGGATCCCGGTCGGGCGCATGCGGGAGTCTGTCTGACTGTCTCTCCCTGTTTCCAGCTTCAGAAAAAAAAAACAAAAACTGTTCAGTATTTCAATGGGAACTATGCTCCTCTCACTGACCACCAATGAAAGAGGTGCCCCTTCCAGAAGTGCAGCGGGGGCCAGATAAATGGCCTCAGGGGGCCGCATGCGGCCTGCGGGCCGTAGTTTGGGGACCCCTGGTCTAGATCTTGCACACATTATTTTTGTTCTTCTGTTGACCTGATCTTTTGTGTGGCCATACTTAATGACTCAATTGCAAGGGAGGCAGAGCCATGTCTTTCTTTCTTTTCCTTTTTCTTTCTTTCTTTTTCTTTTTTTTTTTTTTTGTGTGTGTGTGTGTGTGTGACTGACAGAGACAGAGAGAGTTACTGACATGGACAGCCAGACAGGAGGGGAGAGATGAGAAGCATCAATTCTTCATTGTAGCTCCTTAGTTGTTCATTTATTGCTTTCTCATATTTGCCTTGACCTGGGAGGTTACAGCGGACTGAGTGACCTCTTGCTTGAGCCAGTGATCTTAGGTTTAAGCTGGTGAATTGTGCTCAAACCAGATGAGCCCACGCTCAGGCTGGTGACCTCGAGGTTTCAAACCTGGGTCCTCCACATCCTAGTCCGATGCTCTATCCACTGTACCACTGCCTGGTCAGGCAGAGCTATATCTTTCTTTAGGGCAACCTTGTGTTTGATAAATTCCAATACTAACAGATATTTTAAGAACCTTTTTTAAATCAAATTTACTGGTGTGACATTGTTTAATAAAATTATATAGGTTTCAAGTATGATACATCATCTTTATATTTCCTTGTGCTCTGTTATTTTTTTAACATTTTTATTGAATTTACTGGGATTACATTGGTTAATAAAATTATATAAATTTCGGCCCTGGCCGGTTGGCTCAGTGGTAGACTGTCGGCCTGGCGTGTGGCAGTCCCGGGTTCAATTCCTGGCCAGGGCACATGGGAGAAGCGCCCATTTGCTTCTCCACCCCTCCCCCTCTCCTTCCTCTCTGTGTCTCTCTTCCCCTCCCGCAGCCAAGGCTCCATTGGAGCAAAGATGGCCCGGGCGCTGGGGATGGCTCCTTGGCCTCTGCCCCAGGCGCTAGAGTGGCTCTGGTCGTAACATGGTGACACCCAGGATGGGCAGAGCGTCGCCCCCTGGTGGGCGTACCGGGTGGATCCCGGTCGGGCGCATGCGGGAGTCTGTTGGACTGTCTCTCTCGGTTTCTAGCTTCAGAAAAATACAAAAAAAAAAAAATTATATAAGTTTCACATGTACAATTTTATTATACATCATCTGTATGTGTCCACTACCCAAAGTTAACTCTTTTTCTGTCACCATTTATTCTCCCCTTGCTGACCCCCCTTTTTTTTTTCATTTCCCCCTCCCCTCTTTCCTTCTGGTAATCACAGTGCTGTTGTGTGTGTCTGTGAGGTTTTTTGTTTGTGTATTTTGCTTAATCCCTTTACCTTTTCACCCAATCCCTTAAGCCTCTGCCTCTGATGGCTGTGAGTCTATTGTCTGAAGCTATGAGTCTTTTTCTGTTTTGTTTGTTGATTTATTTTGTTCATTAGATTCACATAAGTGAAATTATATGATGTTTGTCTTTCTCTGACTGGCTTATTTCACTTATTATATTACTCTCTGGTAAAATAGTAAGATTTCCTTTTTTTATGACCAAGTAGTATTCTATAGTGTAAATGTACCACAGCTTTTTTATCCACTCATCTACTGAGTAGACATTAAGGGATACTAGCATTCTCTGAAATAGTGTCATTCTCAGCTTCCGTCTTCACACCGCACATGCAACTCATTAGCAAATCTTGTTGGCTGATCTTTAGATTATATCCAGCATCTAACTACTTGTTACCACCTCTGCTGTTACTATGCTAGTCTAACAAACTGTCACTCTCCCTGAATTATTGCAGTAATTTTCTAAATGGTTTTACTATTTCTTTCCTTACCCATCCATCCAAGTCTAGTTTTATTAACAAGACACCAAGTATTATCTTTTTAAAGTATAAATCAGATAATATTACTCTTGTCTAAATTATCTCTTCATCAGACTCCAAGGGAAAGGCAACATCCTTAGAATCACTTGCCTGAAGTGGCCTCTTCATCTTCTACTTCCTTCCCTTAGCTCTCTCATCCACAGTGACCTTCTTGCTGTTCCTTTAGCACTCCAGCTACAACTCTACCTGGTTGCTTTGTACTTCCTGTTTTTTTCCACCAAGAAGAATCTTCCCTGTTTATTCTCATTTTTTTAGTTTGTCAGCTCCCCCCCTAAGTTACATTCTAGTTGCCATTCCCTTCACCATATATGATAGTCCTGTTTGCCTTGTTCTTACCAAAAATGGGTATTACTGTTATTTTATACCTCTGCCAAATCACTAAATATAAAATTTTTACTTTTTTTTTAAAGAGACAGACAGGCAGACAGGAAGGGAGAGAGATGAGAAGTATGAACTCATAGTTGCAGCATCTTACTTGTTCACTGATCACTTTCTCATATGTGCCCTGATGAGAGGGGGCTCCAGCTGAGTCAGTGACCCCTTGCTCAAGCCAGTGACCTTGGGCTCAAGCCAGTGACCTTAGAGTCATTTTTACGATCCCATGGTCAAGCCGATGACTCCACGCTCAAGCTGGTGAGCCCACACTCATGCCGGTGACCTTGGGGTTTTGAACCTGGGCCCTCAACATCCTAGGTCAAAGCTCTATCCATAACACCTGGTCAGGCAAATTATGCCTATTGTTTGTAATTAGATTTTCTTTGTTTACTGTTTACATTGATCATTGTTTTCATTAAATTTGAGCAGTTTTTTTTTTTTTGTATTTTTCCGAAGCTGGAAACGGGGAGGCAGTCAGACAGACTCCCTCATGCGCCCGACCGGGATCCACCTGGCATGCCCACCAGGGGGCGATGCTCTGCCCATCTTGGGGCATCGCTCTGCCGCAATCAGAGCCATTCTAGCGCCTGAGGCAGAGGCCACAGAGCCATCTTCAGCGCCCGGGCAAACTTTGCTCCAATGGAGCCTTGGCTGCGGGAGGGGAAGAGAGAGACAGAGAGGAAGGAGAGGGGGAGGGGTGGAGAAGCAGATGGGCGCTTCTCCTGTGTGCCCTGGGTGGGAATCGAACCTGGGACTCCTGCACACCAGGCCGACTCTACCACTGAGCCAATCGGCCAGGGCAAATTTGAGCAGTTTTAAAAAAAATCTTTTGCTAAGTATTTGTTATTGCTTATTGTTGATGAAATGACACATGACTATTTTGTTAAACTCATCCTTTTAAAATAAAATATTGATATAAAATAAAATATTGATATATAAGGTGCATTTTTGAAAACTAGCATTTTAACATAATTTAATTTTAATATTTTTACATATATGTATTTCTTTCCTTTTAGGTTCAGTCCGATGCAGCACAGAACTATACCGTCTTCTATTCAATAAGTGGACGTGGAGTTGACCAAGAACCTTTAAATTTGTTTTTTATAGAAAAAGACACCGGAAATCTGTATTGCACACGGCCTGTGGATCGTGAAGAATATGATATTTTTGATGTAGGAGTTTTGATATAATACATGATTTCAAGTGATTAAACTATGTTTCTTCTGGTACTCCATCTTCTTTTTCCTGTCTTCTTGCACTCTTCATATATGATGTCTTAAAGTTAAAAGAATTAGAATATGTTATATTTTAGAATATTTTCTGCTTTTTATCTCAGCTTCTGTTGTTGCCTGAAATGAAGCAAAGAGCTTTAATTATATTTGAATGCAAAATCCAGTAAGTTTCCAGGAGTTGTTTATACTTATGAGATGCTCTTGCACTCTCTGGTCATGGTACAATTTCCTCTCTCCAGGACATGGCCACAGTCTTTCCTCTTCTTCTCTAACTACTTCTTTTGTCTTTCTTCCACTTTTATAATCTCTAATCACATCTGAGAACTGGATAAGAAACAAAAGTGGGAGATAAAACCCAAATAAGGGTTAATAAGCCAGCATTCCGATATGGATAAGCTTACAGTCAATTGGGACTAACAAGACAATTTTCAGTGTAAGATGATCAATGTTGTGGGGTCATTCTTGTGGTGTAGGGACAATTATTCCCCATAAGAATAAGGGATTCTTTTCCTAGAAGAAGAAAGAGATCTGGGTAAGCAAATATGACTGATGTTTACCACATGACATTTCTTACTTTTTGGTTAGAAAATTATCAAGTCAGTGTTGTAATCACATGCTGAATAGAAATACATTCTATTTGATATTACAGTGCTTTTAATTACTTAGCAATGCAGAAATTATTAAATGGATTTTGTTAGAAAAACTCTTAAAAATATGTGATCTATCAGGTAAAACAAAAAAAGTGCTTGGTAGTTTCAAGATTAGAAATTGCTGCATTATTTAGATGATGTAATAGGGATTTTTCCTAGTGCAGTGAGTTTAATTGTATTCTCCAATACAACGTTCTGATTATGGAGAGAATAAGGACTATAATCTGAGTCTCTATATTTGCATTTCAATTATCAATCTAATGTACACAGTTGTCCATGACTTCACTGTACTCTGAAGTTTTATTTGCAGTTTAGACATTTCTGCCAAATACTAGATACCCTTTACTGTCCTTAAAAGTGTTTCTCCATTTGATGCTTTGATGATTAAAAAAGCAATGAATAGAAATTAAGTGGGTTATTACTGAAAAGATTTGTAAGGAAGGTAGTAGATAAAGGATAGTAATTGCTCTTGTTGGAATCTTATATCAATGGACTATCGACTACTGAACTTGCTTTTTCTTTTCTTTCAGTTGATTGCCTATGCATCAACTGCAGATGGGTATTCAGCAGATTTACCCCTTCCACTGCCCATCAGAGTGGAGGATGAAAATGACAACCATCCTCTTTTCACAGAACAAATTTATAATTTTGAAGTTCCAGAAAGTAGTAAACTTGGTAAGACAAGTTTTGGACTTTTTTGTCTGTGTGTTTTCTTTGGCCATTTGTATTTTTCTTTTCTGAAATGTATGTTTATTTCCTTTGCTCTATTTTTATTTTTGGCATTTATCTTTTTTTTTTTTAACTATTTTTAAATCTACTTTACAAAGTGTTCTTTACATGCCTGACCAGGCGGTGGCACAATGGACAAGCGTCGGACTGGGATGCAGAGGACCCAGGTTCGAGACCCCGAGGTCGCAAGCTTGAGCGCGGGCTGATCTGGCTTGAGCAAAAAAGCTCACCAGCTTGGACCCAAGGTCGCTGGCTCGAGCAAGGGGTTACTCAGTCTGCTGAAGGCCCCCGGTCAAGGCACATATGAGAAAGCAATCAATGAACGACTAAGGTGTCGCAACGAAAAACTGATGATTAATGCTTCTTCTCATCTCTCTCCATTCCTGTCTGTCCCTATCTATCCTTCTCTCTGACTCTCTCTCTCTGTCCCTGTAAAAAAAAATAAAAATAAATAAATAAAGTGATTTTTACATATTAAGGATATTAACTTGTCACATTGCAAATATTTTCTTAGTATATTGTTGCTTTTAAATTTTATTATAGTTTCTTTGTGTAGCAGAGTAGTCGTTCAGGTCTTTATTTAGTTAAATCTCTCCATATTAGGCTTAGAATGGCCTTTTCCCTTTCAGACCTTATGGTAAGACAGCTTTTAAGAGTGAAATGTATTATGGTGATATGTTTGTGTACATTTTTTGAGATACTGAATTTTTTATATTCAAGGCCAATCATCCTGAGATGGTGTTTGACCAGTTTCTATTTACAAATGTATTCATCCTATCAAATACAAACAATATGTAATTTAGAGGATATTATGAGTTTGTAGTATTGTCAGTATGATACCAATTATTTATAAATGCTGATGACAGTTGTTTAAACTTCATACCATATTTAGTTTATTTACTTTATTTCATGTTATCATTTTGTGGGTTTATCAATATTATCACCTTCAAACAGAGAACATGCAGGGTAAAATGTACAATACAAGTAAAATCAATATTTTGGGGGGGTTTATTTAGAGAAGTATTGAATGACATTCACTGATGAAACATTTTTTAAAGCTCTTATTTCTATTGTCTCTTCTATTAAACTACTACCTTACTATTTCCAATTTAGAATGAATACTGGAATAACTTCAGAGAAACTTACATTACTTGTTCTCCATCCTAAACACTTGCTCTCACATGTGGAAAACCAAAGAGTTTCAGTTTAGTTGGCTTTTTAATGTGGCATTCATAATGTCTTCTGAGACTTTCAATATGGACAGTATCCACTCATAATAAAGTTGAGAAATGTGGACTCAATCATAAAGGATGACTTTGCTAACTTGCTTGTTGAGGTTTCTGCTAGTTACTTAGATCTTCATTGCATTATTATACTTGTTATTTCCCTTTATATTTTACTTTGATAATTTGATGTCATTGATGTCGATCTCTTTATTATTCATAGGAAACCTAGTTTTTGGTTTAGGGTCTGTTATTAACTTACTGTGGGAACTCATGAAATTCCCTTTGAGTTCTCAGACCTGTAAAGTGAGTTAATTAATGTTAGATGAGCTATAATGTTTTCAGCTTCACAAGCCCATGACCTTGGTTACACTTCTTTTTTTTCAAAGGGAAATGATTGGTTTCAAACTCTTTCTTGAGGTTTTTGTTCTCATTGGAGGTAACAGAAGATTCAAGGGTGAACACTTTGATGCCCAAATTAGCCCAGGGATTTTTAACCATCTCATACCAGTAGGTTCAGACCAATTAAGGCTATCATACACTGAACTAATGGGTGCTCCTGAGTTTGTCTTCAGTCACACACAAAGATGGTTTGGACAAAGCATAACACGCATGGGAAGGAATTGGCAAGATTTTAGGAAAATTTTATGTGATAAGTAAAGCAGTTCTTTATCCAGAGAATTAAAATTGACAGTCTTCTTGACTCTCAATAAAATTGCAGGAAGAAAATGTAACTTCTTACAAAGATTATAAACATTTTTCTAAGAAAAGGTAAATAGCCTTTATTTTTTATGATAAAAAATTATTAGTTCATATCTGCATATTGATCCATGGCAGAAATTTTGTAATTAGTTATAAGTATGTAATTGAACATTCCCTACTATATCTAATATATAAATATACAAGTTAGAAATATATGTAAAATATAGATATATACTATAGTTTATTTACATATATATGCACACATATATAACACATATATTGTGTTAAAAGTTTTACTTGGCTTTAATTTCTTTCAAATACAGTTCAGTTTAATTTTTTTAAAAAAACCATCTGATATGCTCAGGACCCATGGTTTATCTCTCCAGCTAGGTTTGTATTACGATATGGGGGAATATGTGTTGAAAATATTTTTAAATGCCTTTTGAATAAGTTTTTAGGGATTCACTATCAAAAATTTTGAGCTGTAAGCAATGTAAAAGTATACTTCAATCCTCAAAGTTTTTTATATTATAAATTGAAGTCACCTTTAGTATTATCTAAAGATTGACTACCTCTGGTAAGAAATGCATTTTAAATTAGTTTTCCACCATCACTGTTAACATCTGAAAAGTGTAGATACTCCTAAATGTGTTTGACAATTCAGTAAATTAAACACTTTTTTTTAAAACGTAGGTAGTACGGTGGGAGTGGTTTGTGCCACGGACAGAGATGAACCAGACACGATGCACACGCGTCTGAGGTACAGCATTTTGGAGCAGAAGCCAAGATCACCTGGGATCTTTTCCGTGCACCCCAGCACAGGCGCAATCACCCTGGTTTCTCAGTATTTGGACAGAGAGGTAGTTTTCATACTTCCTAGAATATCTTTTTATGGGAGGGGGTGAGGCCCCCTTTTCTTCCCCACTTACTGTACTTTGCTATTCTTCGTGCTGAGTTTCCATTTCCAGTTTTATTTTATTTAGGCATAAGATAATAAGAATTCTTGGCCATGTTATCTGTTTTTCATTTTATTTCTATTTCCTATGTAAGCGAAGCTATGAAGAGTAGAAATACAGATCAACTGGTATTCAGAAGGTGTGGGAACAAAAGATATTATGCAATTTATCATTGCTAAGTACTATTATTATTTTTTAAGTGAGAGGAGAGGAAATAGACAAACACCCGCATGTGTTGCAACTAGGATCCACCTAGCAACCCCCATCTGGGGCCAATGCTTTTCTCATCCAGGGCCATGCTGGAATTAAAAGAGCTATCCTCAGTGCCTGAGGCCAATTCTCGGACAAGTTGAGCCACTGGCTGGAAGAGAAGAGGAGAGAAAGAAGGGGGAGAGGGAGGAGAAGAGAAGCAGATGGTTGCTTCTCCTGTGTGCCCTGACCAGCGATCAACCTAGGACATTTGCACTACCGGGCTGATGCTGTATCTGCTGAGCCAACTGGCCAGGGCCACTAAATTTTTTTTCTTCTGTGTGTCTAGTTGGTTCTACCCAGTAGAGGGTCCAATTCTCATAAAGGATGATTTGTTTTGTTCCATGAATATAGATCATACCCTGATTCTTACCCAGTTATTATATATGTGTGTTTTTTATCTAGAAAGGATTAGTTGAGGCGAGGTTTATAGATTATAAAAAATCTATAACACTATTTAGATAACAATAATAGCGTATTTTCATATATATTATTTTATATTTAACTTATTTCTGCATAATTTGATTTGATTTTTATAATTTTCTTGTCTGACAATCGGAAAGATTGACCTGACTTTGTTACCCTATATTTGAGGCAAATTCATCAGTTTCACATGTACAAAATAGCTTTTTTGGAACACTTACATGCTTCCCACTACACCCAAAGTAACGTAAATAGAAAGACCAATAAGTCTGGAAGCGATAATAAAAAGAAAACATCGGTGGAATTTGATGCTATAGAAAAAGGGAAGGATGGTGAAAACTTATAAAAATGAATCAGAAGTAGTACAGAAGCTTTAATAATTTTTTTGGGGGGGGTTGTGTGCATTTGTACAGGAAGGATATTTTATATGATAAGGCACAGACTGGTAATAATGAGAAGGTTTGAAGGGGGTAATATGAATGTGACTTGTATCTGTGTAATATACAGAGGTAATGTAATCAAGTGAAAACAAGGCTTTTCCCTCATTTTTTACAGATTGAATAATAAGGCTCAGAAAAGATCATTTAAGTTTACATAGCTTGTAAGAAACAGCTTTGGGGAATCAACTCAGGTCTACTTGCTGGATTAAAAAAAAATCTAACAGAATTTTGTGGGAAATAACACAGAAAGTAAAGAAACGAACAAGAGTGGTAAAGAAACTGTGCCTTTAGAGAAAGAAAAAAGAGGCTATCTGAGTCCTGCAGCCTCTGGGTGGAGCATTTTAGGGTGGGAATGTTGATTTCCAACGTGGAAGGGAGAAAAGTAAAATAAAGCCTGGGGATAGAGGGAAATAAAAAAAATTAAGGAAATTAAACAACACAAAGAGTGGCTAAAGAACAGTATGATAGAAGAGAAAGGCAAGAGCGATAAAATTGTCACAAAATAAGGTCTGCATTTTTTCATCAACATACCATCTGTGAAACTTCATTCCCAGAAGTAAGTGATTTTCTAATTATCAAATGCAATAGTTACCTTAAGTTCTTGTTTATTGTCAGTTACTGAAACTCCCTCATTCCTTGGATTTCTGGTTTTCCTACTGCTTTTCTGATTTTTTGTTTCTGCTTAGTCTTATTTCCCCTTTATATTCTCAGCACTTAAAATGCTATTGTTCTTTACATCCTCTGCTCTTCTCATCCTTTAACCTCTCCTAGATACTGATTCCTGGCATGATTTCAACCAGCCTCTACTTGTGATTCCCAGATCGTTATTTCTGGCTGTGGTCCATCCCATAAGTATGGGCCATATATGAAGGTGTCTTCTGGACTTTTCTTCTTAGATTTCCCATAGGCATGTAAAATTCAATATATGCCAAAAAAAAAAAACAAAACAAAAAAACCACTCATTGATTTTGTCACTCCTTGTGAACTTGCCAGTATTCATTTCATTAGAGAAGTCTCTTTTTCTGAATTTCTTATATTGATTGGTGACACCAGTCTGCCTATCTATACAAGAATGATACCTGAGCATCATTTTCAACCTTTCTTTCTTTCTCCACTTGTATATAGAATTCGTTATCAACTCTACCTGAATTCTGACTCCCACCTAACTTCCCTGTCACCCTCATGGTTTTTGCCTCAGATTTATACTACCTGTGTTAGACAACTTTAGGAACTCTTAACCGGTTTGACTTCCAGTTCAGCTTACTCCAAATTCCTCTCCACATACTTGAAGAATATTCTCTCTAAAACACAAATGCTCTTATTTTTTGCTCTCCCTAAGACTTCAAGGAGACCCTCCATATCGCCTGCCATGTAAAGCATAAGTCTAAATTCTTAGTATGGCTCTTTATAATTGAACCTCTTCTTTTCAGCTTTATACCTGTCTACCAAATTCTTAAAGTATATGCAAGTATGGAAATAAAAGCATGGATGCAAACAAATAGAATGGACAATTAAAATTTCACTTTATAAATCTAAACGAAGTTGCTCAAAGCTAATTAAATATGTGCTTTGTTTTAAGGTTGCAGACAAGTACACACTGGTAATGAAAGTACAAGATATGGATGGTCAATTTTTTGGATTGATTAGTACATCGACTTGTGTCATAACAGTAGCAGACTCAAATGACAATGCACCTGTTTTCAAACAAAAAGCTGTAAGTATATCATTCCAAAAATCTATTTGTTTATTATCATTTGTAATTTAATTTAAAGTAATAAACATTTATTATATTTTGAAGTATATGTTTATTTTTGAATAAAATTAAATAGTAGATATAGAAATCTATTTTATTTGTTCATGGTATTATATATATTAATGACCTTTTGTTGAAGGCCAGTAACATTTGTCTACATTTATAATGGAATTCTTCTTTCATTTAAAAGATGTCCTCATGAAACAATACTATTTGAAATTCATGCTTTTAAAATAATCTTTAGGCAAAACTAGAAGAACAAATACTTCTGTAGTTGAACATTTTACTTTCTTTGTAAAAGTTTTCTTTATAGGCCCTGGCCGGTTGGCTCAGCGGTAGAGCGTCGGCCTGGCGTGCGGGGGACCCGGGTTCGATTCCCGGCCAGGGCACATAGGAGAAGCACCCATTTGCTTCCCCACTCCCCCCCTCCTTCCTCTCTGTCTCTCTCTTCCCCTCCCGCAGCCAAGGCTCCATTGGAGCAAAGATGGCCCGGGCGCTGGGGATGGCTCCTTGGCTTCTGCCCCAGGCGCTAGAGTGGCTCTGGTCGCGGCAGAGCGACGCCCCGGAGGGGCAGAGCATCGCCCCCTGGTGGGCAGAGCATCGCCCCTGGTGGGTGTGCCGGGTGGATCCCGGTCGGCGCATGCGGGAGTCTGTTTGACTGTCTCTCCCCGTTTCCACCTTCAGAAAAATACAAAAAACAAAACAAAAAAAGTTTTCTTTATAAAGTAAGTTTTTAATGAATTTTTTCTGTTACAGTATAGAACAGAAGTAGAGGAAAATAAATACAATGTGGAAATCTTGCGACTACCTATAGAGGACAAGGATTTAATTAACAGTGCCAATTGGAGAGCTAATTTTACCATTTTAAAAGGCAATGAAAACGGACATTTCAAAATCTCTACAGACAGAGAAACTAATGAAGGCGTTCTGTGTGTTGTAAAGGTACAGTAATAATGAATAACTAACAACTTGGCAAGTTAACATATTTTAATAAACTAATAGTTTAATCAATTAAATAGTTTCAGTTCATAGACTACATGCTGGAATAAAACAGTATCTAGTACCACTGTTCCCATCTACTGCTGCCTTTCATCTGTAATTTAGTTTCCAGTTATTAGTCACCGAACTTATACTTGGACATTCTCAATTATAAGAATCTCCACATCTCAGTTGGCAGCTTATTTTGTATTTAGTGAGCTCTGATTCTCAGAAGCCCTTATGTCTGCTGTACCTAAATTATTCTCCATATATCCCATGTCTTTGATCCACATTTTATTGCTAATGCTATACAGAACAGGTATATTCTTTTGAAAAGGCTATTATGTCTATTTGAAACTTACCTTCTGTAGGAAAAATACTCCCAATGCTCTTTAACTACTCCTTACTTATATAAATTAGCCTTTGTATTATCCTTAAAAAAATAAATAATACTTCTCTCTGCCTCCCTAGTAGCTATTCAAACAATAATAAAAATGAAAGTATTTTATAAGCCATTTGATATCATTATTATATTTTTATACATATTAACATGTTCTTGGTACTACTGTTTATAATTTTCCATTAAAAGACAACTTTTGTCTTTAAAAAAGAAGATAAATTTTCTGGAACCGTAGAACATAAGTTGATACAGTCTCTGGTTGAGTCCTGGGTAAGCTTTTCATCTTGATGTTTGTTTGTTTCATTCTCAACATAAAAGGTCCTCAGCTCCTCAAAACAACACTTCATTTTCTAGAGAGTTGTTAGCATCTCCATGCAGATCTTTCTGAACAATTTATTTCAATTGATGAATCAAAAAGATGCCCTGTGGTGAAAAGGAATTCATGTCTTTTCATCAATCATCGAGTTCATCCCAGTAGATCTCTAATCTTGCAGAATTTTAAGCCACTAAAGACAATATCCAGTTTAAGCCTAGAAAAATTACATAAAAAATTCTAAGGCTTCAATTAGCAGGTGGCTCTGGATCAAATAACTGCACCTCCTCCTGCTCAGCAGCTGTTTTCTAAATTCTCATCCAATTCTCATTGTCAACAGATGCTCTGACTCTGCACGATCATACCAACACATATAATTTGTGTGATGGTGTTCATTAGCAACAAATAAACATATTAATTGGTATTCCCTCTTGACTCTATAGTTTCTGGGATAGTCATAGAAATCAAAACGGATTTCACATGCCTTTTGTAGACTCTAAGATTCAGAAATTTTTTTGACTTTTTAGTGGATTTATGATATTATTATCTCAGCTTGATAATACCTAGGTATGGGGAAAGGCTTAAAATTAAAATATTACTTATCAGCTTTGGTTTTGTTCCATGTACAGCCAGGATTTATTTTTTTAACTTTTTTATTGACTTATTGGGGTGAGACTGGTTAATAAAATTATATAGGTTTCAGGTGTACAATTCTAAAACACTTCATCTGTATTTTGCATTGTGTTTACCACCCCAAGGCAAGTCTCCTGTCACCCTTTACCCCCCTTTACTCTCTCCTACTTCCCCCACCCCTTTCTTCTCTAGTAGTTAATACAGTAACAATCACTCTGCAGTTGCCTGTGCCTTTTCCTTCTTAGTCCTTTCACCTTTTTCACCAAATCCTTCAACCCCCCTCTTTCTGATAGCGGTCAGTCTGTTCTCTATCTGTGATTTGTTTCTGTCTTGTTTGTGTATTTTCTTCATTAAACTCCATATATGAGTGAAATCACATAGTATTTGTTCTTCTCTATCAGCCAAGATTGTTTTGATAAACAGAGACTCAAAGAAAAAGAGCTTCAAAGTTTGTGTAAAAAAGTGTTTTATGGGTTTTGCTTGATTTGTTGTCTGAAAATCAGTTATAATCCAAGGATTGATTTAAAAGAATTTTAGAGGCTAGTGAACCAGTTAAACAGCATAAAGTAGCAGAGGAGTAACAGTGTGGTACTTAAGGACATGGACTGAATGAAGCCCCACCACCTGGCTTCAATCCAGCTCAGGTGGGAATCTTTTAGCCGTGGAAAAATCAGTTTATCCCTTCTCCACTTTCTTACTCTGAAAAACATGGATAATCATCATAATAACACCATTAAGCATATCATATTTGTCTTACTCAACTGCATTTTCATGGTGAGAGTTCCTTAGGATAAAATACAGACAATGCCAAAGTATAATTCCCAAATTGTCAAAACATAATTTCATAAAAATAGTCAGCATAGGTAAAAGTTCTACTTAAAACTAATTAATGAAGGCACCAGCAGAAAGGCAAGGCAGATTCTTAAGAAGAAATGAAACTCTGGATGGGTTTTGAGAAAAAGAAAAGCTGAAATAAGTTTGCTCAGTTCTATGCCTGATAAAAATGATATTCATGAATTAAAACATGCATTGGGAATACCTTTTCTATCAGGGAGGAAAGACGATCATTGTTCCTTTCCAGTTTTTTTTTAAATTTTTTTTGTACATTTTTTTATTTATTCATTTTAGAGAGGAGAGGGAGAGAGAGAGAGAGAGAGAGAGAGAGAGAGAGAGAGAGAGAGAGGAGAGACAGAGAGAGAGAAGGGGGGAGGAGCTGGAAGCATCAACTCCCATATGTGCCTTGACCAGGTAAGCCCAGGGTTTCGAACTGGCGACCTCAGCATTTCCAGGTCGACGCTTTATCCACTGCGCCACCACTGGTCAGGCGTTCCTTTCCAGTTTTAAGTTGACATCTAATTTGGTCCGAGCTGTAAGATGTCTGGGCCCTAGTCAATAGTAAATAGTGAGCCACAAGTACACTCAAGCAGGACCATGGAACACTGTCATCTATTTGCATCATCTCCAGGTTCAGAGTAATTTTTTAGTATGAGTGAATCATAAAAATATTTAAGGAATTGCTTTTCCCTAACTCCGCAAGCCACCTGCAGAAACTTTTGGACTCTTGCTAACGACCTAGTGAAGAATCACTCTCTCTTTAGCAAAGGATAAAAGTCAATATGAACTAAATGGGAACGTGGAATGTATGCATGGAACGTGTTCACATTGACTGAAGTTCACATGCTCTACGAAACATCAAGTGTGTTTTACACTCATACTGAAATACATGGATTTCTTTTCAAAGCCACTGAATTATGAAGAAAACCGTCAAGTGGTTCTGGAAATTGGAGTAAGCAATGAAGCTCCTTTTACTAGAGATACTGCACCCAGGACAACCATGAACAGAGTTCCGGTCACAGTTTACGTGAAGGATCAGGATGAAGGGCCTGAATGCAGTCCTGCAGCCCAATATGTACAAATTAAAGAAAATTCAGCAGTGGGGTCCATGACCGATGGCTATAAGGCATATGACCCTGAAACTAGAAGTAACAGAGGCATAAGGTACAAAGAAATCTATAATACCGATTATGCATTTGAAACAATTGAGACAGTAATTTATTTTAATGCATTTTATATTGCTAAAGGCTACTTTTATTTTTTATTAACAGGTACAAAAAATTGCATGATCCTAAAGGGTGGATTACCATTGATGAAATTTCAGGGTCATTCAAAACTTCCAAAATTCTAGACAGGGAGGCCGCAACTCATCGTAATGAGGTGTATAATGTAACTGTCCTGGCAATAGACCAAGGTAAACAAAAAATTTTCATCTGCATTTCCTTAAAAAATTTGAGAACAGTGCAGTTATTCTTGTGCAGAAATATTCTTGTGATGACTATATGGAATTTGTAGAAATCACTTTAAAGACTCTGTTCTTACTTCTCTCTCTCTCTCTCTCTCTCTCTCTCTCTCTCTCAAGGAGGGGAAATAGTGAGATAGACTCATGCATGCACCCTGACTGGGATCCACTTGGCAAACCCCATCTGAGGCTGATGCTCGAATCACCTGAGCTATCCTCAGCACCTGGGCCAGTGCTTGGACCAACTGAGCTATCCTCAATTCCTGGGCAATGCTCAAACTAATTGAGCCACTGGCTGTGGGAAGTGAAGTGGGAGAGAAGGGAGGGAGGGAGGGAAAGAGAAGCAGAGGGTTGCTTCTCCTATGTGCCCTGACCAGGAATTGACCCAGGGACGTCTGCACGCTGGAGCAACACTCTATATCCACTGAGCAAACCGGCCAGGGCCGCTACTTCTCTTAATCATCTAACAAAGCGAAACTGTTTGGGAACAAGAAGCCATGTCTTTTTTATCTTTATATCCTTATCCTGGTGGACCTTCAGTGCTTATTGACTCTATGTTAGAAAACAAAAATAAAACTGAAGTCTGGGGATAATGAAATGGTCTCACCAGACTCTTCTAGAACTCTACATGTTACTTTGAGCCTTTAATCTGACTTTTAGGTCAAAATTATTCTTTCCTTGAATTCTGTTCCTTAAATTAACCCAGAACATCTCAACCCTAGTTTCATCTTAAAATAATTTCTGACACTTTAAAAAAATATCAAGGTATAGACACTACCTTAGAACAACTGAATCAGAAATCCTGGTTGGAGAGCCTAGACATTACATAATTTAAAATATCTCTCTAAGTGTTTTGGATGTATACCAGGATTAGAATAACATTTTTGTAGTCATGTTTTTGCTCATTAACATCTGTGCCAGAAGGTATTCAAGGAAACAGAGTTTGAAATTCAGACATTTATTTGTACTGTTTGGTAATAACAATAACTTTGGTAGAAAGTTTATTGGCAGTTGTATCTGATATGGTCAACAAAGGTACTCATTTTAGATAATCTGCCAGTTTCATCTATCCATGTTCTTATTGACCACTTTTTTTTTTATAATTCAGAGTTCATAAAAAGAACCCATATATCATAATTAAAATTTATATGATTTTTTTCTTAAGAAACTATAAGACTTTACAAACTACACTAACTCTTTCTTCTTTCCTCCTAGATGGTAGATCATGTACTGGAACACTAGTAGTTAACATTGAAGATGTGAACGATAACGCACCAGCAATACTTCAAGATTATCTAGTAATTTGCAAACCGAAGATGGGGTATACTGACATCTCAGCTTTTGATCCCGACGAACCTATCCATGGCGCTCCATTTCATTTCAGTTTGGCAGACACTTCTTCAGAAATCAACAGGATATGGACCCTCAAGAAAGTTAATGGTATTCTATCAAAAATAATGATGTATATGCTCAGAAATAATTGATAATGGATTTACTTGTTTACTTGTATGAAGCATGTAAAATTGATATTCAATAGCCTAACATAAACTTTTACAAATATTGTAGGGGGCTTATGTTATATATTGTATGTAAAGTAAAAGAAATTATAATTTTTATGAGGGCAAAATTTACTTTTACAACAAAGACAAAAATGCTTTGTTAAACTATTATTGGGCAGCTCATTATTAAATTGTTTTTGTGTTTTCTAAGTAATTTCAGTGAGTTGAAGAGGCAATGAAAGATGGTCAGTTTAAATTTGATTGTAAGCAAACTGGTGATGAGGAACCCGGTGTATGAGACAAGCATTCTATTTTGGAAGGAAACACGTGGGATACGGACGGAAGTCTGGCACTGGAGCCTGCAGGGCAGTCTTTGTGATAGTGGTTCTGGGAGTGTAGTCTGTATTTTAGCCATCGCTCACTGCTTCTTTGTTACTATGTCATGCTCTTTCATGAAGTTGGACTTTTTTTAGCCTGTCCCAAATGCCTAGAATACTTCCCTTTCCATTTCTTAGCTTGATGTTAATTTGTAATATTTATGGAGCACTTACTGTCTACCGGGCACTGTTCCAGACCCTGGAGACAGACACACACATACACATACACACACACACACACACACACACACACATATTGAAAGTAACAAGACAGACATGACTCCAGCTCAGATGCTCATGTCTCAGAAGTCTTTCTGAAGTAGGTGTGACACTGTGACCTTTTGCTACCTTTATTATAATGCTTTTCATGTTGTACTATCATCTGTTTACACTTCTCCTCAAATATATACATGAGTTTCTCAAGACATTTGTAATCTATTTTTGTATTTCTAGTACCGATTCCAGTGCTTAGTAATACTGGTTGCTTAATAAATGTTTGTTGAATCAATAATTCACTAATATATGCTATGGCTGGGTGGCTCAGTATGAAGTGTTATCCTGGTGCTCTGAAGTCATGGGTTTGATCCCGGGTCAAGGCTCGTACAAGAAGCAATCAATGAGTACATAACTAAATGGAACAACTAAGCGGAATAACAAATTAATGCTTTTCTCTCTTTCTATCTCCCTTCCTCCCTCCTTTCCTTTTCTTTCTCTTTCTCTCAATCAGTAGAAAAAATTTAAAAAATTCATTAATGTATATGCATGAAAGAAGGAAAGCACTAGTGTGATAAGGAAATCAGTGTTGTTGGAATTTAGAAAGTTTTAATAGGAATGCTGTGAGAATGGATGGAGAAAGAGAGGAATCTGGTGGTGATGAGCCTCGTGTGGTAGACCACAGAGAATAGCTTCTGTATAGTAGATGACAAAAGGTGTGCATTGGGAGAGTACAAGTGAGGAAATACTGTATCCAGATCTTTGACTTAAAAAAAGTGAAGATTGTGGCAGTTAGGAGGACAATTTGAAGAGGACAGTGTAGAGTGGCAAGGCAGTTCAGAGGCTGATGAACTCCTATGAATGAATGAGAATGTGGCTCAGTTTGTGGTCTTGAGGAAGCAGAGGGATTTGAAGGATCTTACGTTAGACACAGTCTGATTCTAAGGGGTCAAAATAAACCCAAGTAGTAATTCACATTGCTCCAGAAAGCTTCAGACATGAGGTGCAGCCAAATCTTCAAAGTTCTTACAGATATAACAGTGCATCTAAGCGCAGCTTAGAAATTACAGATGACTTCCAGATGTGTGTTATGCTATTCTGTCATTTCAATGAATGCATTGCAAACACTCGAGTAGGTAGTAATTACCATTGAAAGTGTGTAGAGTTTTTGGTCAGTTGATAATAAGGTAATTAAAATCAGGTATCAAGACTGTTATGGGAAATATCACAATTGACAAATATGTATTGCTATGATATAAATATAGCTGGGGGTTTTTTTGTAAGCGTTACACTTAGCCTGGGTGAAGTTATTTAGCTTTATGGTATTGAGATTACTTCCAGAAGCAAGGTACTAATCACAAAAAGTCTATTGTGTTTTTGAACAATTTTCTTATCGATAGGATAATGGACAGGTACCAGAAGGTAAGTGGATGAGAGAACATGAACTTAAAACATCCTTTGTGTTAATTCTTTATGAGTATCATCAACTGGTACTACAGAAAAATATTTGAAATGTATGTTAAAAGTCAATCTAGCATTATTAGTTTGTAGATAAGGGAATATTAAATATTGTTGAAATGCTACTGGATCCCTCCAGTGTAAAATTATTTCTTTAAACTTCTCTCTAAAAAGTTACAATATATACACATATATGGTAGTGTTGGTGCTTGAACACATCGAAGAGAGTCATCCATTTTTATTCATTTTTATGTAGCAGGTGGTTCTCTGAGAATAAGATCTTTGCATACAAGTGTGGCGAAACAAATGCTAAGGGATGACTCAATATTCACTAAAAATACAATTCTTTTATTTTCTTGCAGAAACAGCTGCCCGTCTTTCATATCAGAAAAATGCTGAACTTAAAGAATACAGTATTCCTATTACTGTAAAAGATCGAGCAGGTCAATCTGCAACAAAAACCTTGAGAGTTAATCTATGCGATTGTACTCACCCAAGTCAGTGTGTGGCAACATCAAGGAGTGCAGGCGCATCACTTGGAAAATGGGCAATTTTGGCGATACTGCTGGGTATAGCGTTACTTTCTTGTAAGTCCTTTTACTTTTTTTTTTTTAAGTGAGAGGAGGCAAGATAGAGAAACAGATTGCTGCATGCACCCCAACTGGGATCCACCTGGCCACCCGCATTTTGGCTGATGCTTGAATCAACTGAGCTATCCTCAGTGCCGGAGGCCAGTGCTTGAACCAACTGAGCCACTGGCTACGAGGAGGGAAGAGAGAGAGAAGGAGGAGAAGAAAGGGAAGAGAAGCAGATGATCACTTCTCATGTGGGCCCTGACCAGGGATCAAACCTGAAACATTGCATGCTGGGCCAATGCTCTATCCACTGAGCAACTGACCAGTGCCTTCTTTTATTTATTCAAGTTATAATTATATAATAAATATCTAAGTGCAAAAAAAAGGTATTTGAAAAATAATCTTGGTAATCTTGTCCAACCACCCATCAGGTGTGAGTCCCCTTTACAAATTACCTTTGTGTTATTAGCTGAGTTCTGACTGACAATTTTCTGAAAAGAGCAAGATCCTTTTTTGACATAAAAGATTTCATATCTGAACAGAACTGTTGAAAATTCCTTAGATTGTGTTAAATCTGTCAACATAAAACTTTTATTTCTTGGTCATAATACTACCCGTTTTAGTACTATAAAACTGTCTAACACTTCTGCTCTAGGAAAGTTCACTAAAAGCCATTCCATTGCATGTCTTCTCACCGTTCAGCCACAGATTTATTAGAGATGTTCAGCAATAGCTCCTCGTTGATGTTATCTTGCCAATTTTGAATTCTATTAACCTCTTTACCAGGTGTCTAGTTCCAATGGCACCACATCCCCCCTTTTTTATTCCCACCCAACCTCCAGCTCAGATTAGCTGTTGTTCCTCATTCTGTGACAGGAGCACTGATTAGAGCAGGACCCTGGAATCGGTCTGTCTGGGTGGGTACCCCACTCTATCTTTTGCAAGCCGTGTGACCTGGGGCAAGTTACCTAACCATGCTTCAGTTGTCTCTCTGTAGGATGAGATAATTATAGTAGCCTACTTTACGGGGGAGCACCAAGGGTTAATTAATGTATCTGAAGAGCTTACAACAGTGTATGGTATTATTTCTAATAAGTGTTCATTATTTTTCATCAACTCAACAAAGTAAATATATATTGAACATCTGTGATATGCCAGAAATGGTCTAGATACATGGGACTCATCAAAGAATAAAACAGACAAAAACAAAAATAACAATCTGTCTCGAGACAGTAAACTAATAAATAAAATTAAGTGCTATGGAGGAAAAGGTAGAGCAAAATAATTAGGATCTATAGCGCTGTAGAATGAGTGGAGTGAGTGTGGAAATTGATGATAGTGATTGCAATTTTCAGTAAATGGTTAGGTCCGGCCTAGCTGAAGGTTACGGCCGATGATTTTTGGAAAAGGTGAGTCAGGGCAGTGGAATTCCTGGGGAAAGAGCTTTCAGGTAGGGGAATCAAGGAATTGCAAGGAGGCCAATGTGGCTAGGGGGCAGTGGATGAGGGTTAAGTGGGGTAAGAAATAGAAGTAAAAGGTCACAAGGGGCCACAAGGGTAGGCAGAGGTTGGTATACTTTGTTTAGGGCTAGTTAGTGTATATTTTAAACTTTGTAGGCTGTGTATATAACTAAAATGCAGCTTTGATGATAACAAATCAGATCTGCCCTTGTATCAAGAAAGCAGCCATAGGAAATATTTAAATAATGGGCATGGCTGTATTCCAATAGAACTTTAGTTGTGGACACTAAAATTTGAATTTTGTATAATTTTTACATGTAATAAACTATTTTTTTGATTTTTTTAAAATTTACTGAGAGGAGGAAAGACAGAGACAGACTCTCATATGCACCCCGATTGGGATCCACCCAGCAAGCCCTCTAGGTGGTGATGCTCTGTCCATCTGGGGTGTTGTTCTGTTACAACCAGAGCCATTTTTTAGTGCCTGAGACGGAGGCCGTGGAGCCATCCTCAGTGCCTGTGGCCAACTTGCTCCAATCGAGCCATGGCTGTAGGAGGGGAGGAGAAGAGAGAGAAAAAGGAGGGAGAGAGAGAGAGAGAGAGAGAGAGAGAGAGAGAGAAGCAAGAGGAAGAGAGGTGGAGAAGAAGATGGGCACTTTTCCTGTGTGCCCTGACTAGGAATTGAACCCAGGACTTCCACACGCTGGGCTAATGCTCTACAGTGAGCCAACCAGCCAGGGCCCCTTTTGATTTTTATCAAGTATTTAACAATGTAAAAAACATATTCATGGGTCATACAAAAACATGTGGT
This sequence comes from Saccopteryx bilineata, assembly GCF_036850765.1. NCBI lineage: Eukaryota > Metazoa > Chordata > Mammalia > Chiroptera > Emballonuridae > Saccopteryx > Saccopteryx bilineata. The sequence continues at coordinate 36,991,205 of NC_089500.1, forward strand.
GGGCTGGCTTTGGGGCTGTGCCATGATATTTTGTGGTATAGCAATTTGCAGAACATTATAAAAACATTTATTGCTATTATTTATATTATCATAATTTTAACTTCCCACAATTATTATGCAAAATAAAAATTCTGAATAGGCAAAATACAAAAAGGTTTAATTCAGATACTTAGAGATAAATTTATTCTGAAAAAATGTTTTGTCATGCTTTCCTATAGGCAAATTATTCTTAGGAATGAGTAAATCTCTTTACAGTCTTTGTCTTAAATAGGTACTGTTTAACTCATGATTCTAAATGCTTCAGTATGATGATATCTCTTGAAGATGAGTATCATCAAACTATACATATAATCATGCCAAAATTTAAAATTAAGCAAAATACTGGTTTAATCTAAGCTTAGTGGCTTTATCTGCGTCCTGTGTGTAGTTTAGATGATAAGATACAAAAGACGGGTATTTTATTCTATGTATGTTAAACTATATACTCAATTTTTTTCTTTTCAAACTCAGCTGTGTTGCTGACTTTAGTATGTGGAGTTGTTGGTGCCAGAACCAAAAAAGGTTTTTCTGAGGATTTGGCACAGCAGAACTTAATTATATCAAACACAGAAGCACCTGGGGATGATAAGGTGGTAAGTAATCTTCTTCAACGAGTATTTATCTCTGAGTATCTTCCATAATTTCTCAACTCATCCTCATGAAGTTATTTTGAAATTTAGATGTTTATTTATATTCTAATTGAGTAAGATTTGGTAGACATAAGTATTTTATCTGTCAACATTTAAACATATGTGTAGTGACATTTATTTAATTTTTAAACCAGATGCATTGTTTCCATTTTCTTTTTCCCACTGTCTAGTATTATAATGTAAAACTTGTTCTTGGAGGTTGTAAATTTATTATAATAATCTATTTGGCTGCTCTCTACAATTATATTTCCTGATATTATTATTATTATTATTATTATTATTATTTTATAGAGACAGAGAGAGAGATAGATAGGGACAGTCAGGCAGGAACAAAGAGAGATGAGAAGCATCAATCATCAATTTTTTGTTGCGACACCTTAGTTGTTCATTGATTGCTTTCTCATATGTGCCTTGATCGTGGGCTCTCAGCAGACTGAGTAACCCCTTGCTCAAGCCAGTGACCTTGGGTCCCAGCTGGTGAGTTTTGCTCAAACCAGATGAGCCTGCGCTCAAGTTGGAGACCTCAGGGTCTCGAACCTGGGTCCTCTGCATCCCAGTCTGACCCTCTATCCACTGCGCCACCGCCTGATCAGGATCCTGATATTATTTGTCTCTTTGACTATTTATAGTAAAAAAATAACTTGCTAAAAGCTCTGAAAATAATGAAAATTTCAAAGAGATATATGAGGTTTTTTTTAATGTGTGTGTGTATGTGTATGTGTGTGTATGTGTGTGTATGTGTGTATGTGTGTGTATGTATGTGTGTATGTATGTGTGTATGTGTGTATATGTATGTGTGTGTATGTGTGTGTGTGTGTGTGTGTGTATGGGGTGTGGGAGACTAGAAGATCAGTGCCAATAGCCAACCTCATATATTTTTGGGACTATGCTTCTTGTTTTTTAGGAAATACATTAAAAAAGGTTTTACAAGGCATGTTCTTTCCTCAAAAATGTTTTAATTTATGATAAATAGGATCTACTTTTATAGAGAAAATAATTAGGCACATGCCAGTAAACCATTAACATCAATAAGCTAGAGAGCATTGTCTGAGTTCAAAGATACCTAGGTACACATGTCATCTAGACCAACCAGGGAGGCTTGGTGAAAGAGGTATACCTCACTCTATGAATTAAAGATTAAGTAACATTTGAAACTGAAAAGATGTTGGGAATAGCTAAAGAGGAGAAAAACAGCCTAAAGAATTAAAAAGAAGACAATAAAGTTTAGGGATTATTAAACAAATTGTAAATAAACTGATTTGAAATAGAAAAAGTGATGTTTTGGAGTAGAGGTTTGAAACTTAAGTTAGTCTTTGCAAGGGAAGATATAAGAGAGGAGTGAGAGATGGGACTTGCATGGACCACCGTAAGGACTTCAGATTTATTTCTTGGTAAGGGAGAGTCAGTCAAGGCTTTTCTCGAGAAAGCAGTATAGCATGGGCAGTGTCATGATGAATCACACTGATCAATGAGAACCGGAAGGCATTAGAGACAGGGAAGAAAAAAGATTAGGATCTTTTGACAGTTTAAGGGTAAGGTTACTGGGATAATGTTAAAAAGGATATTAAACTAGGGATGGGTAAGAAATATTTTTAATGTGTAAATGATAAGATTGTTTAATTTTGAGTAATAAGATAAAAATTGAAGTCAAAGGGATAGCTGCTACGACCAGGGACAATAACGCTATATCAAGCTTTTTGGTATTTCAGGGTGAAGATGACTTTCTCATCAAGTATTTCTCTTTCACCACCTCCCCACCCTCACACAAAATCATAACCTACGGGATCTAAGCTGTCTATGTGTGGAACCCTGTCATTTGCACTCCATTCAGAAAATAGGTTCAGTCCTTTGATAGTCCTCACAAAAATAGCAAGTTCTCATTTTCTATCTGAACATGGAATGAGTGAGCTTTAATTCATATGTGGGTTTTTTTTTGCCATTTGATGCTGAAGCTGATAGTATTGATCTGAAAATCAGGAAATTCATTGTAACAGCAACCTAACCAAAAAGGACAGGGTAACAGTGCCACCAGATGGCTGCTTTTCAGTTCTCTTCTTCTGGTAGTTTTTCTAAGGCAGTGATTTTTGTAGATCCATTTCAGGTTCAGTAAATCATCTGAACTTGAAAATCTTCCAGTTTAGGTGGACACACTGCATATTAAATCTAAAAAAGTTAAATTGCTAAGAAGACGGCAGCAAAGAGCCTGATTGTTACAGAGGTCTTGTCATGACCATAGTGGTTTTAATTAGGACGGACACACCGTGGTTTCCACTATAACTAAACTTCACACCTATGTTGTACGTCTCTAGTGCCATTTATATCAATTTTTCCTTGAACCTGAACTTTTAGAAAAAAATAGTTACACTCAATTTTGCTATATTATCACTTCCTGTTCACTCAGCATTCCTTGTTAATTCTGTGGACAGACATCACCAATGGCCTCTTTTTTTGCTAAGTTTGTTTGAACCAGTTCTTATCTTCCTTTGATCATTGATCTCCTTACCATACCCCTTCTTTGCATGGCTTCAGTCATGCCTGTTTGCTTCCCTCTATTGCAGTGGTTCTCAACCTTTCTAATGCCGTGACCCCGCAATACAGTTCCTCATGTTGCGGTGACCCCAAACCAAAAAATAATTTTGGTGGCTACTTCATAACTGTAATTTGCTACAGTTATGATTCGGAATGTAAATACCTGATATACATTATGTATTTTCCGATGGCTTTAGGCGACCCCGCCGGGGTCGTGACTGACAGGTTGAGAACCGCTGCTCTATTGGCTATTCCCTATCAATTGTCACAGCTGTAATTCCTTTACCTGTCTGCTAAAGTGGGTTTATTTTCTGTGGTTTTATTTTTAGCTTTATTCCTAGCCCTCTTTTCTTTCAGTCTGCAGTTTTCTCTGGGTGATGTCATTTATTCCCTGGGCTTTAACTACCACCTATATGGCAGAGCCTCCCTGAATTCTATCACTAGCTCAGCTCTAACACTGGAGCTCCAGGTCCCCATATTCACGTACTCAACTTGGACATCCCACAATTTCTCAAGTTTACCACATCCAAAATTGAATTGCTTGCCTTTCTCTTACCCACAAACACTTCCTTGTTCCCTATTTCAGTTTGAATTGTACCATCAGTCTAAGTGTACAGGGCAATGCATAAGAATTATTTTTGAACACTCCCTTTGCTGCCCCATCTGTCTAATCACCAGCGAGCTCTCCATGGAGTCCACCCACATTTTAATAACCACTGCCTTTAAGTCCTTACCATCTAAATCATCATCCAAATCAGTCAAAATCATCACTGGCTTACGTCCTTATCATTTTTCACCTAGAATAATTTGGCGACCTCTCTAATCTCCATGACACTAAACTTGTCTGTCTTTCACATTATTACCTAGAATGATTTAAAAAATATGTTCCTCCCCTGTTGTGCAAACTGTTCTTTGAGCCTCATAATCTCAGGATAGTCTACATTTTTTAGCATGACATGCAGGTCTTTATGTCCACTGGTCTCTTATAACTTTTCCAACTTCCTCTCTGAATTCTACGTGGTAGCCATTCTTGACAGGTCAAAGTTGAGGATCCAGAAAGGATTTTTTGCCTCTTCCTCCCATTTCTCAGTAGGAATCCTTCAGCTCAGTTTTTCAAGTAACCTTTCTGGATTTGAATTTTTATGTTCTTTCTCTATGCTCCTATAGCATTCTGTGTTCACCTATATATCAGAATAATCACATTCTTAAAGTGTTATCTATATTCTGACTTACTGGAGTAAAAATTTCTTGGGGTCACTGAATGGCCATGTCCGTCTTTGTACTACTAGACTGAGCACATAATTGAAAATGATCAATGTCTGTAGAAGGAAGGAAGGAAAGAATGAATAAAAAAGGTTGAATAAATGTTCTTTCTCCCTTGCCTTCCTGAGACTTTGCTTAAAATCCATTTTCTCCCAGTATGAATGGTCTTATTTTATTTCAGTGTTCTGCCAATGGGTGTATGACCCACACAGTCAACAACTGTAGCTTTGGTGGCACGATGGGATCAGGAATGAAAAATGGAGGACAGGAAACCATCGAAATGGTGAAAGGAGGAGGACACCATACCTTGGATTCATGCCGAGGGCATCATCATACCCTGGATTCCTGCAGGGGAGGACACATGGAGATGGACAATTCCAGATACATGTACTCAGAGTGGCATAATTTCACTCAGCCTCGTCTTCGTGAAGTGAGTTTCTCTAAGCGACTTCACTCTCCAATTTAAATGTCCAAGTGGAGAACAATAGGAAATCAAAATTAACATATGTTTTTAGAAACAGCTTTTCCATATTGTTCATGGTTTCCTCTTTCTCATTCTCAGGTTACTTTTCCTCTGCTCTTTGATTGTGTTACTTAATATAAAAGGGATTTTACTTCATCTGTCATAAGCACTTAATTTCTAAAGTCTCATGAGAGTTGGGGGTTTTTAATATCTCTGACTTAAGTTACATTTTAGTTTTTAGATGTGGGTTTACCTCATGAGCTCTTTTAAGATGGAAAAACAGGGGATGGAATCTCATTGCTCACAAAACTCCCCAAATCCAATCCCCACTTCTCTGTGGAAACAAACCATCTATACACAATTCCAGAATTAACATTAAATAATAGGCTCTGTCTGAATGATTTTTAATGTGAAAAGGACCGTGCGAAACAACGTGTTTTATTCAGAAGAAAACAGGGATTTTAAAGAAAGGAGAGATTAAATAAGGGATTTTCAATCCTGATAGCACATCAAAATCCCCCTTGGGAGATTTTTAAAAATACTAATGCCTGCGCTCCACTTTGAGAGATTATTAATTGTTCTTTTCCTAAAGCTCCCCAGATGATAGACATGCACAGCCCAGGTAAAATCTACTGACTAAATTCCTTTCAGGTACTGAATTGTCACTTCTTTAATCGGAGGGTAGCAGTGCCTAACACAGCCACTGGACCGGAAGCCCTAATCCTCCAATGGAGTGCATATGGGCAACCTTCTGTGACACGGCTATAGCTTATCACATGTCCAAAGCAATTTTTAAAATAAAATTCAAGTGTTACTCCTTTTTCTATTTCTAGACAGTTTCATGTAATATCAGGTTGAGAAGGAGCAAAGCTTGGGAAGCACTGTTAAGAATGTTCTTCAATGTGCACATCAGGTAATGGGATGTGAGGCTAAAATGGTCATGAGAGAAGATGGCATTTGATGACGTGAGACTAGGAAATAAGCTTGGGTTAGAGAGGAAATGCACACAGGCGAGGAAAGGAGCAGACACAAGAGTTTGGCAAGTGAGCAGATACACCATTAACAGTGAAGAGAGATGTGGCTGAGTGCTTGGCCCTCCATTCTAAAGGCCAGGTTTTCGCAATGTGGGTCATGTTATTGTTTGTGTGTGTGTGTGTTTAAATTTCACTGAAATATATTATGCATCCCTATTTTGCCATGTTTTGGTTATCATGAATATTTGATTTTGAAGCCAATTGAAGTCATTCTTACTTACTTTCTAACTGCCCAATAATATGGAGTTGTTTTAGTTAACATCTGTTGTCTGTTTACTACATGCTGGGCAGAATAAGAATATTTTTTATGCACTACATCATTTTAAAAAGGTCTTGTGAGATGGTTACTGTCTAGATTCTCATTTTATGCTTGAGAAGGGAAAGACAAAATATTTAGTAACTTGCTCAAGGTCATATAGCTAGTTGGTTTTGAGCTATGAATCAAAATCAGAACTTTTTGACCATTTAAGCTCAAATTCCTTACCACTGTGCATATTGTCACCATTCTGTGGACTAGCCTGACCTCTAGATATAAATTTTAAAGATAAGAATTTAATGATAATTTAAATATACTTACATATAACATTTGTATACATATATTTTTATTTGTATGTATTACTAGATTTGTAAAATATACTGACTTGATGGTATGGTTGTGATATAGACCAATCATGTGCATTTTTTGTATGTAGGACTCCATTAGAGGACACACTGGTTAAAAATTAAACCTAAAAGGTAAATAAAAAAATATATTTTATGTTTATATGCTTAAGTGTGTTTAAAACAATAATGCAACCTTTTTAAAATTTATTTTACAGAAATTGAACCGATACAATCAGAGTGATGACCACACCTCATCTCAAGATTATGTTCTTGCATATCAGTATGAAGGAAAAGGATCTCCAGCTGGCTCTGTGGGTTGCTGCAGTGAAAAACAGGAAGAAGAGGGTCTTGACTTTTTAAATAATTTGGAAACTAAGTTTACTACATTAGCAGAAGCATGCACAAAAAGATAAATATTACAAAATGCTGTAATCAGACATGATTTTGTCAGACATTTTGGATGTTTCCAAAAGGGATACTGTAAAATTCAATTTCAATTTCTAAATACATATATATAATTTATAAATGAATTTTCTAAATTTCAAATTATGCTGATTATCAATTTGTGTTTCTCAAATAATTCATTGCTTATTTTTTCATGAAATTTAAATGTAACACCGATTTTTGCCTTCTTTAAAGCTGCGTAGAGAGACAACTAGCAAATCTCATGTTGTAGCATTGGAATTAAGGTCTAAAAATATCTGTTCTACAGATATTTTCCCAATAAATACATTGTGTAAATATTAGTCCAGCATTAGCTAAGCTGTATTTGATTGAACATTGCAAAACAGCTACAAGGGCAGAAATTTTGTTCTTGGTCTAGATTTAGATTTAAGTGAAACAGGATTGTTTCAAACACTATGGAAAATTTTGTTGGATTGTTTAGCTCTAAAAAATCAGTATTTATTATTTAGTAGACCTTGTGATTTCAAAATTTTGTTTTTCTTCTTGGTAATAAGGTAATGAAGTACAGTCTTATCTACTAGAATGCCCTAATAAAGGTATCAAAATGCATTGCCACAATTTTAAACTACCCTAGCAAGTGCAAACCAAGAAATGGTTATTTTTATGTTTTTGAAAGTGTATTTTATGGTTTATAAAGGATTGTTATGAGGAATATAAGTTTTCTTATACTCAAGAAACAAAACTGTATTCACCATACAGAGAGTTATTGCCAGTATTTTAAGGAAAATACTAAAAATCTTTTTATTGAGATCATAGTCCCAAATCTTAACTTTATTTTTTTTTTAGAGATAGATTCAGGACTACTGTTTCAAAACTTGCCAGTAATGAAAATGATGCCTCCCAAAAGCTGCTTTTCTTCTCTTGAGTATTGTACTTTCATATTTTTATTTGCCATTCTACCACATGGGGTTCCTATTTTCTCTCAATAGTAGTCATTTGAAATTAAAATATGTTATCCTTTGAAGGATTGTGGTTATACTTTAAAATCTGAAAAGACAGACTCATATCATAGTTATAAGTAGCAGTGAGGAATAAGCATTCATTTTCATTTATTGCCATTTTCAAATAAAATATATTACTCTTTATTAAGGCAGATAGATATTACAAAATGCTATAAATCAAAAGAATACAGGGAAACTTAACTGCTAGGTGCAATTTAATATCTTCCAAGACATTGTTTAAATTTAATTCTTCTCAAATTTATCCCCGTGACTGAGCCCCTGGAGGCCTGCAGTGTACTTCAAAGCAACAATGTTATGAACTTAAAATAATGAATACCTAAATTTATGGTAAATCTAATCACATGGCTGTGTACTTACTTCAACTGATAGTTTATAATTAGAACTAGAAACAAAGGAGCAAAAATAGGCTTACAGTTGTAGTGAAAATTAGTAATACAAAAATTAATAAATAATAATACAAGAATAAACTGTTTTGCATACTCACAGCTGTAAACCTACTTCTGCTCACCCTATATAAAGTGTCACTAGCTGAAGGAAATTTAGGGAGAAAAAGAAATAAAATTAACTTAAAAAATTTTGCAGCCATGAACTGGGACCTATTTCCCCCCTGCCCCAGAAAATTCTTCATTTGACTTTGGGGACAATTTGTTGAGCTAGCCCATGAAGTGGCTATGTTCTATAGGTATATAGTTTGAATAGAGTGTATATGTGTGTGTGTGTATATATGTGGGGACACAAGAAACTTTGGGGGAGAAAAAGCTCAAGGGGCATATTTGGACAGTTAGGGAGCATCATGAAAACCCAAGCCTTCAAGGACAAGAAAAGAGGACAACCAAGGGACATGAGTGGTAATAAAAGCAACATTATGGCCTCATAGTTTCTCCTAAGCCAGGCTGTTCTTTTACTTCTTTCTCAAGCCAGTGGAAGCTGCCATTTGATTTTGGTAAAGTCTCACCAACCCTTCCTCTGTGCCTTTCTTTAATTGGAGAGCAGAGTCCAGGAGAAGCGAGCTGACGGTAGGATGAGTCTGAAGGCTATTACAGGATGCACCTGAACTGGTTGTGCAGAACAAATAAGGCATTCATGGGATGTGCTTTATTCCTCTGTAGCCTTTTGAGCTCTAAAATAGAAGCTCTTTAAATAAATATGATCTAAAAGTTTTTATATGATGCTACGTTTTTGGTTTTCTTACTTGCCCCTGAAATCTTGATGTTTAGACTAAGACTTTTTGAAAGGATAGTTTTTCTTCTAAAGTTTTCTTGAAAATATCTTTAACATGTAGTATTCTTTCTTTTTATGTGAAAAGTGAAAATTATGCTATTTCGGTTCTTTTAAAGCTTTCATGTATTGCAGTTCTTGACTCTTTAATGTAAATGTACAGGTTATTCTTTTTCTTATTTTTATAAAGAAACACTTAACTATCTGTGTAAAATGCAGTGAGGTGTGTTTTGCAACATTTTTAAAAGAGCTTTAACTTTGCTATAAAAGTTACTTTATATGGCAGGTTATAATAGCAAAAATTGGATGTGTAAAGAAATATTCATGGATACAGGATGTAATAAAACAATGTTAATTTGATTTTTTGTCTTTGCTGTTTTCAGAGATTAAATTATTTTGTAAATACATTATAAAATTGTGCTTAAGACCTGTATGGAAATAGAGATTCTCAGTAATGCTTTTTTTGTATTATTGCAGAATATTTTAGAGAATGGATAATTTTAAAATTGTCAACATTATTAATATATATTATACTATTTAGGGGGATTGCTATTTGGAGGCAAATGATTATTTATTTATCCATCTACTTATCTTTCTATCATCTGATTTTGTTTGAGTAAAGAGGGACTACAAGGTGGTTATAATTACAGACAGCTCCGGAAATAAAATGCTGATAGAGTATATTCTTAGTGGAAGAGCAGTGTAGACAAGAGGAAACATTAGGAGTTAAAAAAAGAAAAAGCAACTGATATTTCAACCTTGGTTCTGCCACTTACAGGATACATAACTTCAGAGCTTTAATTACTACTGAATTATGGTGATGGTCAATTCACTGTCAGTCTTTTCCCCAGATGTGTGTGTGTATGGGTGCACACACTCACTTCCCCACACATATAAGGCAGACCATTTCAAAAATGTATTAGTTTTATCAATAGCTTTAAATTCTAGTATAATTTGAGCCACAACTTCAATTTCAGGACTTTTACTGTGATCATTATTTTTCTCTCTAAATATCTGGCTGAAGAATATTTGTTGAATTTTTTTTTTGTAATAACAAAACTGGACAAATTCCAAATGTCAGCAGAATTGCTTTGCTCAAATATTAGGTCATAGTGATTCAGAAGCATGGACTCTAGAGACAGACTATTTGAATTTGCATCCTGGCTCTGCCACTTATTCTTTGAGGACTTTAGAAGCCTCCTTATCCTCTTTTTCAGTTTTTTCATCTTTAAAATCAAAATAATAATACTGACCTCACTGGGTTGTTGGGATGATTAAATGAGTTAATATAGTTAAAGCATGCAGCAGATTTCCTGTACACAGAAAAAGATTTAGAAGTGGTAGGTATATAGGCAGTACAAATATGTAGTTGAGTATACCACAAAATAATATCTAATCTCATTTTAGGAAAAAGCTTATGCTTATATAGGAAAAAAAAATCCTGAACAGATTATTTCCAGACAATAGAATTATGGTTGATTTATATTTGGTGTTCATTTTCTACAATCAACATTGCAAACATTAAAGGTTTTTTAAAGGATTAATCTGAGCCTCAGACAGCTTCTTCATGACTCCTGTTTTAGTGAAGTTTAGGGTTGCTTGCATGAACAGGAAGCCTAAAAAGGCTGTGACATAAAAAAAAAGACTCAGATTCAGTTTACAGACCACTTTACCTGGTAGTTTATTTTGATCCCATTGATGTGAGTCTCAGATCTTTCATTTTTCATTTACCAAAATAATTTTTATATTTAAAAAACTTAAAATTCACTATTTTAATCATTTTTAAGTGTTCAATTCAGTTGTAATCAGGACATTGAGAATGTTATTCAACCATCACCATTATCTAGTTCTAGAACATTTTCATCTCCTCCAAAGGAAACCGAGGAGGCAGTTACTCCTCACGTCCCCACTCCCTCGGCTTCTGGCAACCCTTAAGCCTGAGGTTGGGACCCTTTTTAGCTGAGAGAGCTAGCTATGAACGCTACATATTTTAAAATGTAATTCCGTGAGAGCCATATAATGACCCATGTACGTAATGCATTATCCAATAAAAATTTGGTGTTGTCCTGGAGGACAGCTGTGATTGGCTCCCGCCACCCGCAAACGTGAACATGAGCGCTAGGAAATGAAAGGATTGTAATATGTGAGAATGTTTTATAGGTTTAACGTTATTATTTTTTTTATTAAAGATTTGTTTGCGAGCCAGATGCAGCCATCAAAAGAGCCACATCTGGCTCGTGAGCCATAGGTTCCCAACCCCTGCCTTAAGCTATGTTCTGTTTCTACGGATTTGCCTCTTCTGGACACTTCTTATAAATGAAACCACACAGTATGTGCTCTTGTGCATCTGGCTTCTTTTCATTGAAATTAATTTTTTTTGTGTGTATCTTTTTGCTTTGGAAAGAAATTCTACAATATCTGAAAGGTCATGTTCAGAATTGCTCAGAAACAATATGACTATCAGTCATTTACCAAATTCAAAATGAGTAATTTTGTGCATGTGAAAATCAAATGTAATAAAGCAAAAATAGATTTTATGATACTTATAACCATATGCACCACTATCTATTATTTGTAAAAACATCGTATCTTCTTGGCAAAATTTAGAGCTGTAAAAACTGACCTCTTTAAAAGGTTTCAGAGAAAGCCCTGGCCGGTTGGCTCAGCAGTCGAGCATCGGCCTGGCGTGTGGGGACCTGGGTTCGATTCCTGGCCAGGGCACACAGGAGAAGCGCCCATTTGCTTCTCCACCCCCCTTCCTTCCTCTCTGTCTCTCTCTTCCCCTCCCGCAGCCAAGGCTCCATTGGAGCAAAGATGGCCCGGGCTCTGGGGATGGCTCCTTGGCCTCTGCCCCAGGCGCTAGAGTGGCTCTGGTCGCGACAGAGCGACGCCCCGGAGGGGCAGAGCATCGCCCCCTGGTGGGCAGAGAGTCGCCCCTGGTGGGTGTGCTGGGTGGATCCTGGTCGGGCGCATGCGGGAGTCTGACTGTCTCTCCCCGTTTCCAGCTTCAGAAAAATACAAAAAAAAAAAAATATATATATATATATATATATATATATACACACATATATATGTAAATGTAGCCTTATTAAAGTAGTTTTAATAAGATAAAATAGAAAATTATAAAGAGTTTAACTTAGCTGTACAAGTATTTTGAAAGTGATATGTCTTAATTTTATATGAACCGGGAAATATTTTCTAGACAGAAATTGATCGATTTGGGCATAATTCTAATATCTATACTCAAAAATATAAAATTAAATGTTCTCAAGAGTTGAAACTCAAGCTGAAAACTTGCTTTAGCTTCTCTGTTCAGTTCTGAACAACCCACGTGATTCTGTCTTTCTATCTTTGCGTGCGGCTGCCCCCTACCCTGGCCAACATGCTGTCTAAGATACAGTCCATTCTGGAGTGTGGCTGCTGTTGGAAACACACATTACATCACAGTGCTGGGATACTTTCTGTTTCACACCACTGCACATCTCCAGGATGTCCTTGTCTGGACTTTTTATATTCATGACTAACAGGGGCCCATGCTAAAATACTACCCCCTGCTTGTAAACAAATAAACCAAAACAGTGGCAGCAACTTATCTACTGAGAAACTATAATATTTGCCTGTATATAATATGCCCTTTTTCCCCAGTCTGTGCTTTAATGAGTTTTAAGAGACCCTGAGTCCCTGGCCCTGTCTGCTGACTGTCCAACTTTATGCTTGTGAGAGAACAGAGAAGCCACATGATTCAGCTATGGGCATGGGCTGGGGCGGCCTTATTTTTTCCCCCAAATATGAGCTTATAATGCACAAGAAAATTCTGTAACATGTTTCTCCTTCTGATAGTTTGGACTAATTCTGAGATCCTTGTCCCGTTTTAAGTGACTAAATCCTTCAGCTGTTCTGTAAGTGTGCCGAGGAATTAACACAGATACCAGTCTCAAGCACGCAGGTGACTGTGATGAGATTAGCAGCTGCATTGGTGACCCCCTGCGTGAGTCAATGAGGAAGCATCATACGCTCGCCCGACCCAGTTCCCGTGGGTACTCTGTAGGAATAAGTGAACCTTACACTCAACCTCAGAAAATGGAAGTGTAGATAAAATCCCAAATGACATATTTATTTTCTGCCACCTTGGCTCAATTAGGACTTGAAATACATAGAAACTGAGTGAACATGAAAAGTTATATTTCTGGAACGTAAAAGAAGTAAACTGAGATTCTTATCTACTATTCAAACAAAGAAGCAATCAGAGATTACTGAAAGATAGTTAAGAAAGGGACTTCCCTTGTATGTACACACCACATTTTCTTTATCCTATCATCCATTGATGAGCGTTCAGTTGTTTCCACCTCTTGACTATTATGATTAATGCTGCAATTAATATGGGAGTACAGCTCTAATCTTCAAGATTCTGATTTCAATTTTTTAGAATAAATATGCAGAAGTGAGATTGCTGAATCATATATATGGTAGTTCTATTTTAACTTTCTGAGGAATTGCAGTACTATTTCTAAAGTGGTAGCACCGTTCAGCCATAAAAGAGAAGAAAACCATGTCATACACTACAAATGAATGAACCTTGAAGGACATTATGCTAAGTGAAACAAACCAGTCTCAGAAGGATAAAAACGACATGATTCTACTGATATGAGGTATCAAAAGTAGCCGAACTCAAAGAGACAAAAATAGAATGCTGGTTTCCAGGAGCTGGGGTGGGGGGAGAGAAAATGGGAAGTCGTTGGTCAGTGAGTATGAGTTATGCAAGATAAAACAGTTCTAGAGGTCTGCTATACAACTTGTGCTTATATTCAACAATACTATACATGTAAACATTTGTTGGGGGCTAGATCTTATGTCTTTTTTTTTTTTAGCTCATTGAGGGAAAAAGAGTACTTCCATTCAGGATAAACTGGTTTATGGTGCTCATGAGGCGAGGTAAGTTCTATGAACCCTCAGCGTAGGAGAGGCTTGATGTTCTGCCTTTGCCTCCGGCTCCCAGTGTCCCTGGCTCCTTTTCAGGTATCTGTAAGAGAGTGGGAGACACACCCTTCAGTCACTTACACCCCTCCTGCGCTTGAAGTGCATCTGGGCCTGCACAAACACCTGGGCAGTGCCAAAGAAACACGCTATCATTACATATGACTTCAAAAGCAGGAGAAACTTCAGAAGCCAATTTGCAAAAAGCTAAATGCTGGCAAAAATTCCTGCAACCTCTTCTATAATTGTTCTTTGTCTCTGTGCACAACACAATCATAGTGGGAGGAAAATATGTCGTTTAGATATTAACAGACAGTGTTATTAGCTTACATCAAGGAAGCTAATAGATGTAATATGATGCCAGAAGAAAACCCGAGTATTTGTTACTAAATTCCCACTCAACCTTTATTGATTTTATTGTTTTCTTTTCAAAATATAGTGAAAATATATGCTGTGTAATATACATGTATATACATTTGCTTTTTACCTTTTTTTATTCAGTGAAAGGAGTGGACTCCTGCATGTGCCCTGACTGGGATCCACCCGGCAAGTCCAGTAGGGAATAATGCACTGCCCATTTGGGGTGTTGCTCTGTTGTCAGCAACTGAGCTCTTCTTAGTGCCTGAGGTGGAAGCACCTGGGCCAACTTGCTCCAATCAAGCCATGGCTGCAGGAGGGGAAGAGAGAGAGAGAGAAGCAAGAGAGGGAGGGGTGGAAAAGCAGATGGTCGCTTCTCCTGTGTGTCTTGACCAGAAATCAAACCCAGAACTTCTACATGCTGGGCTGATGCTCTACTGTTGAGCCAACTGGCCAGGGCCACATTTAGTTTGTTGAAAGATAGATTTCTGTTTTCACCTTAATTGTTACTAGTTACAGATTTGTGCTGAGACATAAACATTCTGGCTCATAAACTATGCAAGTTCCTATGATATGATGTGACAGGTTCCAAGGTGAAGTACAATTTCTCAAAGATTCTTAATACATTGTAATGTATGGGTTTTCCTCTTAATAGAAAGCATCATAGACAAAGTAAACAGATAAAGTATAATGCCATAAAGCTATTTGAGGAAATTCAAGAAAATAGCTTAAGTAAATTAACCCTAGGAGGAGAAAAAACATAGTAGAGAGAACAAGGTGATAAAAATTTTATTAGAATCAAATTGGTGTAGTCACATTATTATTATTATTATGTGATTCTTACTTTATGCAGCTGGTTATATCTGATCCATAAGAATGGGGTCTCAAAATTCAGTATGGAATCTTCTGTAACCTCAATTTTCAAAACACTCTTTTCCTCAAAAGGAATCCTCACTCAACACACCCTCTTGATTCAAAAAAGATTGTATATCACTTAGAAGAAATTCTTTGTTATATATGTGTTAAAATGTAGGACACAAATAATATCCATGACCACAAGTTCAGATGTAGAAAATATGTCAACATGTTTTCATAACTTAATTTGTCTTTATCTTGACTCTATTCCTGCCTCTTATTTAGTCAGGTGGCAAAAATGAAGTAAAAATGTAAATTGTATTAGATTAAAATTAGGTTTCTTATTCTTCAATGACTGGAGTTTATGCTTCTTTATGTAGCTGGGATCAGAGTGAGGAGTTTCTTTCTCTGAGATCTTTGGATCCAGGTCACACTCTCTCTTCTTCGTATTTTTTTGTTTTTTACTACATTTTCTAATACTTGCAAAAGTTTTGTAATCTTCCTTTAGCCTATATTTCTGAATAGATTTATTGGTAATCTAATTAAAAGTTATAATCTCCAACAACCAATTGGACTAAGTTTCTATCTCCATTCTACACACCAACACTCATGCCAAACATGTAACAATAAAATAAATTATCCTTGATAGATGAGGATAACACAACTTTGTAACAACGATTCAAAGTGGACAAAAATACAAAAATGCACATGAATACAAACAAAACAGAAGCTTCAGATGTGAATGCCATTTGTGTTCTAAATAGGTACGAGCACTTTTTGGCTCAGCCGGGAGAAAGTATTTGACTTGCCAAGTAACCTGGCTAAACTACTTCATCTCTCTGTGCTTCAGTTTATTGTCTAAAGTAAGACCATTTATTCATTCACTGACAATTATTTCTTGGTCAACTACTACAATCCAAGTGCAGTTCTAAATGCTAAAAATGTACAGCCAAAGTTCGTGTTCTCATGACAAATCCCAAACAAATAGAAAGGGGAGGCAGATAATGAACTAATGTATCAAATCATGTATCATATGACATGAAATAATAAATGATATAAGGAAAAAAGGCAGAATTAAGGGCATAGGAAACTATGGAAGATTCCTATTTTGTTAAGAGTGGTTACAGAAGTCCCTTATAATGAGGTGACATTTAAGTAAAAATCTGAAGGAAGGAAGTGAACAAGCCATGTGGATGGGGGAGAGAATGTTCTGCTGCTAATGATCATCTAGCACAAATGCTCTGAGCTAAGGCTTTGCTCGGTGTGTTCCATAAAGCCAGCACAGCTGACCTTGAATGGAAGAGAGAGTCAGAGGAGGTGGAGAGGAGAGGTCACTGGAGGAAACCAGATCGAGCAGGTTTCCGTGTCTGTAATAATGATTTAAGATCTGACTTTGAATAAGTTCTTAATAACAGCCTGTTGAAGGGTTTGGAGTAGATGAGAGACATAGTTACAACAACAGTACCTACATTACAGGTGAAGGGAGTCCTTACATATAAAGGGCTTTCTTGTTCTTCTTTTCCTTCTATTCATTTCCTCTCCCTCTTCTTTCTTCACCTTCTTCTCTTAAGTTTCTCTTCCTCCTCAGTTTCTTCCTTTCCCTAATATTTTATTCTCCTTCTCCACCTTGATTTTTGTCCTATTTTACTGTCTCCCTGATGTAGAACTGAGTGTGCCTCCCAGCTTTGACATGTGCATATCTCCTCAATTGTGTGTCACCATGGAAATGCCATGGGATTGTCACAAAGAATACATTAAAAGGCATGAACCAGCAAGTGTGGCTGAGAACCTAAGCTGCCAATATCAGCATTTAGCATTTAGTTCTTCTAACAATGGGAATCTATATAACTTGTCTTCTAACATGTCTTTCTGGCTGTGAGACCGATTCAGCTTTCACATGAATGTTCGCCCTCTAACCAGCTTAGCTTGAGTGTTTGTGCTCCACTCTGAGTCAACCCATTCTTACTGCAATGCTTGAAAAATACCGCTCTTCAACAGAACCTGCCTGTCTTTGCTAATCGTATGTTATAACGTGAGCCCTCTATATAATCTAGTCTAGGTTTTCTATTCTTCTCTGTACCAACAACCCCATACTTCTACATGCTGGTAAGAAAGGTAAAAGACATAGGTACCTATACTCCAAAAAGTCTGTTAAATAAATATGCAGAATAATTTTCTTCATGATTAAGAAAAAAAAATCTCAAAGAGATTGAATTGGGCAATTTATTTAATTTTTATTAAAAAATTAAAAATCTCAAATATGTTTACTGACATTCACTATGGATGAACTTAGAATGTATTATGCTAAGTGTGATAAGTTAGTCAGAAAGGACAGATACTATGTGATTTCACTTATATATAAAATCTAAAGAACAAAATAAACAAAATTGAAATGGACTCATAGAAACAGAGAACAAACTTACGGTTGCCAGAGTGAAGGCTGAGGTGCATGGGTGAAAAAGGTGAAGAGGTTAAGAAATACAAATTGGTGGCTACAAAATAGCAGGGAGGATGTCAAATCCAGCACATACAGTGGATATATTCAATGGTATCGTAAAAGCTATGAATGGTGCTAGGTGGTGATGAAAATATTGAGGGGAACACTTTGTAAAGCATATGATTGTCTGTCTACCCACTATGTTGTACATCAGAACTAATACAAAATAATACTGAATGCAAACTGTAATTGAAAAATAAAAAAAGAGAAGAGGACACTTGTTAAATTGTTTTACAGCAGAGCTAATTTTACTTTTGAGTTTATGTGTTCAAATAACATGTTTTAGATACTTTTGGGAAGGCATTAAACATAACTAGTAGATATACATTGATAATTAATCCATTTTATCTATTCTTAATAATGTCAGTTGTCCCCAAACTAACAGTTAACTTACTATTTTCCTTTTCCTTTTTTTTTTTTTTTTAATTTTGCTAGAAACCGGGAGAGATAGACAGACTCCCGCATGCACTCCACCGAGATCCACCCGGCATGCCCACCAGGGGGCGACGCTCTGCCCACCAGGGGGCGATGCTCCGCCCCTCTGGGGCGTGGCTCTGCCAGGACCAGAGCCACTCTAGCGCCCGGGGCAGAGGCCAAGGAGCCATCCCCAGCGCCGGGGCCATCCTTGCTCCAATGGAGCCTCGGCTGCGGAAGGGGAAGAGAGAGACAGGGAGGAAGAGGGGGGGGGTGGAGAAGTAAATGGGCGCTTCTCCTGTGCCCTGGCCGGAAATCGAACCCGGGACCTCCACACGCCAGGCCCACGCTCCACCACTGAGCCAACCGGCCAGGGCCTAATTTACTATTTTCTATTTTTTTTTATTCCCCTTCTTTGTTTAAAATCAAATCCTTTATTTCACACACCATAAAAGCTCAGTGAAATTCATGTGTGTTTGAGAGCTATTTTTAAGTGCTTTTTTTCCTGCTGCTGCTGCTTATCCCAAACATAAATCAAATAAATGTACTTGAGATGGTTTCTATTAGAAAATTAATTTATTTTTCATACCTTGTCAAATGTATGTGCAAATCTCAGTTTGGGGCTATGGTCTATTTTCCTAAAATTCTACTTAAGAGTAATAAAGTTAAGATTTAAGGACAGAGACCAATCTTAGTAGACTTTTCTCCCTGCCCTTTTATTATATATCTAAAATAATATTTGCTAAACATGTTGTCCATAATTATTTCATAGCTTTCTGTTGGTGAGATGACTTCATTTTTTTTTTTTCTAAATCAGGGCAGTTCCAGAATCCCTGTATTTGCGGGGGTTCAATGGGAATTATTTTCTAAGCAGAACTGTGCATTTTACTATTTTCACTATAACCTTGGATGCAGAAATAATGGGCAATTATTAGGGGTATCAGAGGTATTGCTTTATTGGAGGCAGTTCTAATGGGCAAGTCCCTTTCTATCCTTTAATTGGGCATCATTTCTGCAGTCACATGCTGTGCCCCTGAACTATAACCTCAATAAAAGAATTTCTGGACTTAGAAGCTTATCAGAAGAATTTTAGAAAGTATTTTTGTGGGGGGAAGTGACATACAACACTTGTAAATTTCTTGTCAGAGACTGCACTCTGAATAAACCCCTGGTGGTTTTCAGTGAGAGGGAAGCGGAGATTTACAAGGCCAGTACCTCCCTCACTGGATGGCTCTGAAGATTAACAGAGCCAGTTCAGGTAAAATTCTTAGAACATTGCTTGCCTGGAGTGAACATTCAATAAATGTCAGCATTGGTTTGGTCATTTAATATTGCCAGTTTTGGGGTCAGAACTGGATTTGAATTGCTGGTTTTATTATTTACTAGAATCCTACATCTTTTGATACTGTAAAGGCCCTCACAGAGAGTTGAGTGACCTTAATATCTGGACCCAATAGAAAATACATCGAGGGGCCTAACCTAGCAGGTACATTCAGAATCCTAACCTTTATCACTATTTGGCATCTTGTGTCTGGGTGTTCAAGGACTTAAACAAATAAAAAAATGTATAAATATTTGATAATCACTTGAGTAGCATGGCACAGGGTAAGATGCTGTGTTTTAAGTGGCAATTTTATTATAATCTATATGGTATAGTATACCCTATGTGATATAGTTTACGCCTTGCAGTGATCCTTAATCAAATTTCTTTTATCAGCCTAAAATATCCCTAACTCTTTCAATGCAATGAATGAGGTTTCTCCTCTCTGGGAAAAGTGAATCCCTTTAGCATTAAATAAGATGGGATTTATTAAGTCAGCTCTTTGAGGAGGTTCCTCGGAATGAGAAGAAAGGCCTAATTACCTCGCCCACTGAAGACCTTCATGCTTTCTTCAGCTTTTCACCATTATGGAGTATTGATGCTAACACTTTCTATAATCCTACATTCCTTGCATGTATGAACTAGCCTGGGTCTTTTTTGGTAACTGCTTACCCAAAATCTCATATGATTTTTAAAAACAAAATCTAAGAGTCTTTTATGTTAGAATGAGCTCTTGAAAGCGGAAAAATGACCCGAAGGTCCGGCAGCCTGTTGCCATGAAAACCAATTACACAAGTGCTGATGAAAGGGAAATAGGTTTATTTAAGTGACGGCCACCTGAAAAGATGAGGGTACTCCTGTCCTCAAAAACCTATCTTAATCTTTTTGTGCAGACAAGGCTTTTTATAAGAAAAGAGAAAGAGGGGAGAACAAACAATAACAAAAAATAGAACAAAAGAATCAAAAGAAGGTGATTGAGAACTTTTTATTGAGAGGACCAAGAGCAAGCCAGTTTGCAGTACTTTTCATTACTGAAGGTCAGCAAATCTCCCGGAGCTGGCATATCTGAAGGTCAGAGTCTGTTTCTTTGATTGTTATAGGAACTGAAGCCAGCAAGTAACTTAGAAACTAGGGTTACTGTTCTTTGTAACAGGTGCCCACACATCCCTGCAGTCAGCTTGCTCGCTTGGCCTTGAGCAAGAATCAGAACTGTAAACCTCAGCACGGTGGGAGTGAGAAGAAGGGGTCTGAGGTGGAGTCATGAAGTTCCTGTTTATGTTTATTCTTACTCAGATGTTAAACCTTGATGTGAGTCAGCGGGAGAAAGACAGGTCTTTCAACTGTAAGGAGGACTTGGTTTGGCCTATTTTCCTGTGTTACTTTGTATTGATTATATACTTTTGATTTGTTACAGAATACATAACTTTGATTACTAAACTAGTAATATTAAATCATGTTATAAGAGTAACAGGCCCTGGCCGGTTGGCTCAGTGGTAGAGCGTCGGCCTGGTGTGCGGGAGTCCTGGGTTCAATCCCTGGCCAGGGCACACAGGAGAAGTGCCCATCTGTTTCTCTACCCCTCCCCTTCTCCTTCCTCTCTGTCTCTCTCTTCCCCTCCTGCAGCCAAGGCTCCATTGGAGCAAAGATTGCCCAGGCACTGAGGATGGCTCTGTGGCCTCTGCCTCAGGCGCTAGAATGGCTCTGGTTGCAACAGAGCGACGCCCCAGATGGGCAGAGCATCGCCCCCTGGTGGGCATGCCGGGTGGATCCTGGTCGGGATCATGATGGAGTCTGTCTGCCTGCCTGCCCGTTTTCAACTTCAGAAAAATACAAAAAAATAAAAAATATATAAGAATAACAAACATTCTCACTTGGCTCTATTTTATGGCTAGTCAGACTAAGATCACTAAATGGGTAATATAGCTTATCTATTCCAGGGTACTTTTTCTTTTATCTTTGTGTGTGTGTGTGTGAGAGAGAGAGAGAGAGACAGAGACATCATTGATTGCTTTCTCATATGTGCCTTGACTGGGGACTACAGCAGACTGAGTGACCCCTTGCTCAAGCCAGTGACCTTGGGGTTTGGAACCTGGGTCCTCCGCATCCTAGTCTGATACTCTATCCACTGCCTGGTCACTGCTTGGTCATGCTATTTCAGGGTACTCTTAAGGAATGTGTTTTTATTGGCATTTTCTGAACTTTCCTCCAATGGCCCTTTCAACTCACTGCTCCATTTTCTGCTTGATTTCAGCTACTCTGAGTAGCTCTTGTGTGTGTTTTGTTGACTAAGGATAATAGCTGCACTTTTTTTTTAGTGCTGTGTAACAAATCACCACTAACTTGGCTTAGAATGGCATATATTTGTTATCTCAATTCTATGGGGCAGGAGTGTGAGCCCCATTTAGCTAGGTCATCCGCTCAGGGCCTCACAGGGTTGCAATCAAGATGTCAACTGCACGGCACTCTCATCTGGAGACTTGAGAAGGAAGAATCACTATCAGGGTCTTCAGGTTGTCGGCAAAATTAATTCTCTGGCAGCTGCACACCTGAGGGCTCCCAATTCTTGATGACTGTTGTCATGATAAGTTGCCCTCAGGTTCCACAGGCCAAGCAAGTTCCCAGAGGCCAACCCAGGCCCTTGCCACGTGGGCTTCTTCAGTGTAGCCGCTTACTTCTCTCTTCCTCCAGTTCATTAAGCCACGGTCTTACATAATGTAACTTAATTATGCGTGTGACAGCCTATCACTTTTTCCGCGTTCTATTGGCTAGAAGCAAGTCATGAGTCCAGCCTGCACTCAAAGTGAGGGATGACATAAAGGCATGGATACCAGCAAATCACTGGGGGTCACCTTTGGCTCTGTCACCAAGGTCTGTCTCCTGGTTTCACTGAAAATGGGGGTCTCAAGGTTTTATGTCTATTCTACTTTGCTTTTAATATTTTTTTAAATTGTTCTTTTTATTAAATTTTAGAAAGGTGGAATTAACCACTGTTGACCCAATATATTCAATTAAATAAAAAGCAAGCTAGAAAACCATTGACTTAGAACTTTAGATTAATACTACAGATCCATTGATAAACATTTTAATGACTTATTGAGAGATACTATTTCTTTCAGTCATATTATACTTTCTTTTCTCCCCCCTCCTCCTAGACACACTGGAAATGATTAGAATACTTAAAAAATTATATTTTTATTTTACTTTATTTTTTTCTGATGAGGCTCAGCAAGAAATGTGTTTTTTTGTTTGTTTTATTTTAAAGAAATATCTGTTTCTTTTTAAAATATGTAATTTAAAATATCTAGTAGCATTGCCTGGATATCTCAATCTTTTATTCTTATTTTTGATTTCTTACATATTTATTTGAAAATAATACTTTTTCTTCTTAGAAATTATAATGTGTAGACATAGGAATTGTCTTTGTGAGGGTAATTTTCAAAGTTGTGTTGATTTAATCAACCGAATTAATGTTGTAATTGTGAGATAGCCTCCTAAGTAGGCTTCAAAGTTGATTTTGGCTTTCTAAAACCTTGTCAATTATCTAAGAAGTGTTTCAGGGATAAAATTTTTTCCAAATAAGTCCTTTTAGAATAACTAGGTCATTTTGAGAGAATAACAAACCAAGAACTTTTAAAGAATTATATTTAAAACAATAGGTAAACATTAGAGCCAGAGGAACTACTTCACAGTTTCGACAACCTGTAAGATCACGCCAAAGTGACAATGTCCATATAAGTCAATAAATGCTCATATCATGATATATTCTTTTATACATATATTTTGTAAATATCTCTAATTATTTAATTATACTTTATTATGTTTTTGGTTTTTTTAAAAAATAAGTATTATTATAATAAAAATTATACATGCTTATTACTAAAAAATATAAACATCAAATGGAAAGTATAAATAACAAAGTCCCTCATTCTGAGCTATCTTAATTGGAGATTTTTTTTATTTTTATGATAGCAAAGCTTTATCCTCCACTTGACCTAAAATCTCGAAATAATGAATAGCTATGTGTGATCTTTCTGCCTAAGCTGAGATCTCAAGGTCAACTGTAAGAAATTTCTACTCTCCACCATTTTTCTTTGTAATTTCCACATCTCTTCATTTGATGTTGAAGTATCAGGCAGCTTATCTCAGAATTGAATTGAATGCTATTAGAAATATTCAAAATTTAAAGATTGATTTATATTATTTTCTTAGTATTCTCTCTTTGGAGTTGGGTGCGGGTCAGAAGCTATGCTATATGTAAAATTTATAAATCTTTTCTTTTCTTGACTTTGGTTTTACTTTTTAAAGTTTGAGCACATGATTACACTTCCTTGTTTCATTACAACTGATGAATGTATTTTAACTGACTTTATACTATATGATATTTAAATTTTTCTAAAGGCAAACCATTACAGATGTATCTAGGTATATACACATTAGGATGTCATTTTCTAGCATTGTATGCATTCAATTCATATTATTCCAAGAACCCAAGTTTTTTTTAATAATAGACATTATAAATGATCTATCCTTGGCCCATGAAAACAATGACCGTGTTTGAACAAAATATTACCTTAGTCAATTTTTAAAATATATCAAATAAGAAGTTATACCAAAAAGCTTATTTGAATAAGTTAGCACTTAGTCATTTGATTCATTTTTATTATTACTGGTTATTTAATATTTATACAGATATTCTAGTTGGAAAAAATCTTGATATTTCAGTAATGTTTTCACATTATAAATATTTTCTCCCAAAATGGATTACAAATGTAGACATGATTTTTTTTCCATTAGAGAGAGTTACAGAGAAAATATTTTTAAAATATAAATATTTATAAATATTTTAAGACCATATTTTAAGCTACTATGTTTAACGTGGGAGTTCCCTGTTCCATGTAGGTATGAATTTTTAATATCTGTGTAAACATAGTGAAGAGAGAAAATGTCTAAACTGAGAAGAAGAGAGAATCCTCATAAGAAATAGATATTTTTCTGATGCTTGGTAATAAATGGGGTTTCTTATATCAACAGTTAAAGAGTAGTTGATAAAAAAGATATACATATATATATATATATATACACACTATATATATATGGCAACAATTGTAGCCTAGATCTTCAGAAGAAAACAATAGGTTGATAACAAGGGAAATGGTAGATCAACATCCTAAATTGTGACTTTGCAAACCCAAACTAGAGCCAGATATTTATTAAATAAATTAACACAGAGAGAAATAAAAACAAAACAGTCATTTATTCTTATCTGGAAGAATAAATTCTATGCCAGAGTTTAGACAAAGTAAAGAAAAAAAACTAATGCAAAAGTATTAAGAGGATAGCACTTAATCTGGGGATTTAGGTTATTTTATATCACAGTTAAATCTACTGGAATTAAGGAAAGTTTTGCTGAGATTCAACAGGATAGAAAGTTTTATCAAGAGCAGCAAAATAAAACAAAAATAAAGGAAGGAGAGAAAACTTCCCTGATAAAATTAAAAATGGGGTGGACCAGTCAGATAACTTGAAACCGTGAGTTTGTGCTCAGGTGTTGGTGTGTTTGTCTATTTAAAAACAGCAGTGCATGCAAAACCACAGCTGTCAAAGTATGCAGAAAAATCTAGAATCCATTGGCTGGACATTAGGTAGTGCTGGTTAAGGAAAGAGAGCTGAAATTAATGTAGTCAACAAATCAGTTTGGGGTGCACACTCTGCACCCTAATGTGTGATATGACTTCTTTGATTGATTGTTAATGTCAATTTGTGTCTCAGCTCTTAAAGGACAAGATCTATTCCTTTGTATGTGACCAATGAACTCTTCTTCAGACCACATGGGGTTTTTTTTTCTTCCTGTAAATTTGCTGAGAGAAAAAGTAATACTTGTAACCAACTTTGATTTAAAAATATTGTGATATTTTATAAACTCTTAACCTAAAGCATACTTGTTACAGAGGGAATCCTGTGTGCGTTAAGTAGAATTGGATCTCAGTTGGTGTGGTGTCACGATCCCATTTTCTGCTCCTCTATCTTACTGTTTGCTCTGTAGACATTGATGATCCAGCATCTGCGCTTGGCATACAACTTGGAAAGAGAAGCCAGAAGCTGGCGCAGTGATGGTGAAGAGACATATGGCTACACGGTCTTTCATGATGATGTCAAGAGTTCCTTTGACTTAAATTTAAAGGTCTGAAAAACCGTCGCTCAGACTGACCCAGAACCACTCAAAGCATCCATTCCCTGTTCTCTCTGCTGTACCTTCCTGTAGCATATAAACTAGAAATATATAAGCTACATGTCACAGGCTTTCCTGCATTTAGGTTTTGGCTGCAATTTAGGTTCCATTCATCACATGGAAAGCAGAAGAGAAGCAGAGGTCTGACTTCTGTTTATCTTTTTTTTTCTGAGTTTTTGGGGTTTTTTTCCCCAAAAATTAGTATCTTGGAAGTGCCTTATTATACTAAGCTCCTTGACAATTGCTGCTTCTTGATTGTGGCTTTGTTCTGATGGTAGTGATTTCCTGACTGTGGTGGTGGTGGCTTACTCCTGGGGCCAGCCACTGCAGAAGCAGCCTCCATGGTAAACTCATTCTTCAATGGGGCTCTGAAGTATTTCCTACATATTCCATCTATTCAATTCAATTCAATCTGTTTCCTTAGGCACTTAATTCCCTTAACAAATATTTTTATTTTTATTTTTAGTGAGAGGGGAGAAGGTGAGGAGAGAGAGAGAGAGAGAGAGAGAGAGAGAGAGAGAGAGAGAGGGAAACATCGATCTGTTCCTGTATGTGCTGAGTGAGGATCAAACCAGCAACCTCTGCACTTCGGGACAATGCTCTCTAAGCCACAAAGACATCTGACCTGGGCTCCCCTAATATACCTTTTTTTTTTTTTTTTAACTAGCCTAAGTGTGGAAGTGCATCCAGAAAGGTCTGTTCTGAAGGATATACCTCTTAGTACTTATTTATTTAGACTATGGTACTGATCATGGTTAATGTATAGGTTTCTCTTCTAGGTTATAATTTTTATCCTTTAACATTTACTACTGTCTTAGATACCCTTAGAATGTTTTGTTTTGGTATTTTGAGACACCACAAAGGAAACCAGTGAAGAAAAGTGGGTTTGGCCCTGGCCGGTTGGCTCAGCGGTAGAGCGTTGGCCTGGCGTGCGGGGGACCCGGGTTCGATTCCCTGCCAGGGCACATAGGAGAAGCGCCCATTTGCTTCTCCACCCCCCCCCTCCTTCCTCTCTGTCTCTCTCTTCCCCTCCCACAGCCAAGGCTCCATTGGAGCAAAGATGGCCCGGGCGCTGGGGATGGCTCCTTGGCCTCTGCCCCAGGCGCTAGAGTGGCTCTGGTCGTGGCAGAGCGACGCCCCGGAGGGACAGAGCATCGCCCCCTGGTGGGCAGAGCGTGGCCCCATGGTGGGCGTGCCGGGTGGATCCCGGTCGGGCGCATGCGGGAGTCTGACTGTCTCTTCCCGTTTCCAGCTTCAGAAAAATACAAAAAAAAAAAAAAAAAAAGTGGGTTCACCCACATTGACTCCTGTGTGGAGGCAGCATCACGATACTGGTGCCGGGGGCTGATATGTGCTGTGACCCGCAGAAAAAGAGGCAGAGAGGAGCTGTTGGGTGCATGATGGATGGACATGTGAAAGCTCCTTCCCCCTCAGTGCACTAAGACAGGTGGTCTTGAGTGGTGGATTCTTAAGTTACGTTCCAATGAATATTATTTGTTGTACATAATTATTTGTTTAACCTTTGTTTTCTCTCCTAGAAACCCCATGAGGTAGAGATTGGGTATATATTGCTTATTAGTTATTTCTACTGACTAGCATATAACAAGGTACTAAGTAGGTATTTATAAAGTATTTGTTAAATAGATAACATTTAACCACTTTAAGACTTACAGTAAGCACAATCCATCACGTGGGGAACTGACCATTAGTTTAATTTTAGTTGCTTGCATTAGCTGATATATAATGAGTATTATTTCTTTGAAAAGGTCACATGACTATCACTAACTTGACATGACTAATACATTTGTAAATTAAATGCATGTAAAAAACCAGGTAAAAATATATAAGAATAAGCAGATCAAAACAAGCCTAATATCCAACCCACTAGAAATAGTAAGCTTAATTTATACCTGTAGGTACTCAGTAAATTTAGAAAATTGATAAATGAAATGAAAACTAAATAAAAGATCTCATGAATAAATTACACCTTAAAAATTATAGTTATAAAATTATAAGTTAATCTTACTTCAGTGATAATCGGTTTTAAAATTTTGTTTCTGGATGTAATTTTAACATAATACCTTTCAACCAAATGTCCACTCTTATTTCAGTCCAAAATGTGATTTAAGAAATGACCGCTAGATGGCAACATATATTGTAGTCTTCAAGATTAAATCCAAGATATAAAGCACAGTTTCCACACAAAAATTTTGTTTTAGATAAACTGAATTATTTATGTCATTTAAGATATATGATACACTTTAAAAATTGTATTAAATTCTTGTCTCAAGAATTTTGGGATTTTATAGGATTTTCTATGTTGATTGGCAACTGAGTTAGATATTTAGTATTTGTGATATCAAATGCCAGTTTTGTATGTAAGAGATATTATAGATCTTGAAATGTAATCTTAAAATTTTGCCCTACTTGATCTGTTCCAAATCAGCAATTTTAGTGCATGTAACATCAGGGTTTAAAAAGCTGAATTTCTAAAAGGTAAAATAGTTCTTTTCTGTAGGACTTCTAAGAGATTGAGTATATTTTTGTATATTTCTTTTTTTCAAAAGGCATGCCTGGAATTTCTGAAATAAAACTCCTTTTTATGAAGCATTTCTTGAGGTAAATGATGTTCTTAGTAAGAATTTTTAAACAACAAATAATATCATTTAAAGTAATTGTAGGCATGTGAGAAAATAGAAAATACATGTAAAGTAACAAAATATAGAATGTGGGAGTACTAATCTAATTTTTGAATATATTTCAAGTTTTAAACTTTAAAAAAGTACCTAAAGTTAATTGGCTGGCTCATCCACTTTGAAGAAAAATTATATCCTGTTCTTCCAGAAGATAATGTAAGTATTAAAAATCTTGCATTCATGAGCTAAAATAACCTGATGTAATCAGAATGGATTTTCGCACATTTTAGTTTCTTTTTTACGAGAGAGGGAAATGGAACCAGAGACAGGAAACTGAGTATTGATTTCTAAAAGAAAATTCCAAGGCTGCCATGGGATGATTTTTATATTTTTTTTCAAGCTGTAATATTTCTTACTGCAAATTAATGTTCATATTGCTAACACTCTGACCCTACAAGATATGGCAGCACGAATGATAGATTCTATTATAGTTTCCACTGGGCTAAAATTGAGAAATGACTTGGTGAAGTGTTATTGCCACCGCACATGGGTGGAACTAAATACCACACGCATTTTCCCCACGAATGGATTTGTGACCAGTTCTATATTTTAGGCACCAACATTCAAATCTGTTGAACTCTGTTGCTAAATTTTGAATTGATTCCTTTTGATTTATCATCCTATGCTGCCACCCAGTGGTTACTAGAGAAATAAAGTGGAGAAATCTAATGTTTAAACAAGGGTTTGAGTTATTTGCTTCTATGGAATAATAGAAACAAGGGACTCAAGCAGACACGCGCCTTCTGTCTCCAGAAAGAACGATACTCGGTGGCACTCTTTCATTTATTTTTTCTATCTTTCATCTCTCTGAAATAGGCTGAGTTTAAAATAGTTGTTGCATAATGTATGAAGGAAAAAAAAATTCCTGAGAGGTCTTCAGAGTTCTGAGAAATAATTGTCTCTTATTCTAAAATATTTCCATTAGGGGAGGGAAAAAAGGACATCCATTTTCACCTTAATTTTCATTTGATCAAGAGAACTCATTCCTCTCTGAACACTTTGTCTAAACTAGGTTTTGAAAAATATCTATCATATCCATACAGTAATGAAAAAGCTAGAGTCGATCAGCAGAGAGCCAGGCTGATTTATTTTGAAATGCGACTACTTCAGGTTTTATCTTTTTTTTTTATCTTAATGAAACTTGGTGCTATTATGCTAGTGGTTTTGCTATTACCTGCAAAAGAATCTACCCTGTAATGGAATGACAGTCTCTTTGAGGCAATTTAATGTAGAAATACTTCCATTTATTCACAGCAGATAATGAATTATCTTCTTAAAAAAAAAAGGTAGCTTTTGATCATCTGTTTGTAATTTAAAACAAAGTACTTATCTTTCATAGTGGGAGATAATGAGAAAATATTTCAGTGAACATTAAACAGTAATCTTGATAATATTAATTCTTAACATTGAATTAATTGTCAAATCGATTAAAGTCATTAATCAGTATTTACAAACCAAGAATATTTCTGTTAACATTTCTATTTTATATAAGTAGAGATGATGAGGTTTAGTGTGGAGATCAAAGTCATAGAAGAAAGCAGAAGTGAAAGAAAATTAGAATTCTAAATATCAATTCAGCATTATGTTTAGTTACTCATTAATATAGCCCATAATGTTGCACTTCAAAAACATTAAATACTGCAATTTTCTTATTAAATATTTATTTTTGGCATTTTTATGTTACAATAGTAAGAAATCATGCTTTTCCCTAATCACAAGAGAAGCCTTTATGCTAGCTTGTTGAAGTTTTATCCCATTTCTCTCTTCCAGTTACCTACTAAAGAAGGATAAAATTTGTCATATGTTACTGTGTTGAAAATCTAGTTAGGTAAATATAACCACTAATAAGCCTCTGTCTTTGTAATGCATGTTGAATTTAGTAAACATATTAAAATGCAGTTATATTATCAATTATAAGTACATATTACAATCATCATTTTAAATTACATTTAATTTCCTTCTGTAAGAGAAAGAACAACTATATGCATAACAAATCAATATAAAATAAAAAAAGGTAAACAACAGCTTGCTAAATAAATAACATAAAGCAATTTTCCATCAAAAGCTTCAGTAATTACTTTGTGGAACAGGCTGCCCTTAATACAATAATTAATTAATTTTTCTAAATGAATTATGCAGGCCAATATTTTTTCTTCATTAATGTTTGTTGAAGTCATTAAGTTTCATTAATGAATAACAAGGAAGCAATTGGGTCTTTATTCTAACAGATATATATTAATGTGCTTAACTTGAACTAAATGTGTTTCTAGTATGTAATCAAATTTGAATCAATCAAGTCAATTTACCAGTCAAATGTCCTTGTGGAGCCCCCAGCTGCTTCATGTGGATGGCTCTTCACAGAGAACATGTAGAAAGTGACCCAGAAGTCTCCACAGTTCTGCCAAATATCACATCAATTCCTAATTGCAATCATCTGATTCTCTAAAGGAAGCTACTAGTGCCTCACGTAGAACTCTGATTCTAATTATGATGAATGTGAATAAAAGCTTATAATTAATCAGTGTAAAATAATGACTGTTAGCTAAGATGCCAGTTCCTTCTCCAATAAAGAGAATATGTTAATTTTGAAATTCAGGCTAATTTTAGTTCTGTACATGTATAAACACAAGCAGGTATTACCATTTTTTTTCCCACAAGATGTATGAAGAACAACTAAATTAATCTTGTGTTCATATCATGGCTATCCATATAAAACAAAAAGTATTGGTTTCTAAAATATGTGATGTATGACATTGTGACCTGTACAAAATTACTACTGGAACAACACCTGTCCACATCCTTATGGAATCTGTGAACTTTCTAAGCAAAAACATATTCATCAAGATATATGCATTTGCCCATGAACCTGTGTTTTTTAAGCACCAATTTTTTACTAATAATTAAGATGCACTTTACCTGATATTTTAAAAATAAAATCAAGCAATTCATATCAAATCATTGCAACAAAGTTTTTTGGGGGGAGCATGGATATAGTTAAGCTTATTTTAAAATTTCTTTTTTATACAAGTTTTATATTTCTTTCTGTTATTATTCATTTTTAGAGAGAGAGGAAAGAAAGAGAGAGAAAAAGGGGGGAGGAGCATGAAGCATCAACTCCCATATGTGCCTTGATCAGGCAAGCCTAAGGTTTTGAACTGGTGACCTCAGCGTTAGAGGTTGATACTTTATCCACTGCACCACCACAGGTCAGGCATTTATTCTAAAATTTCTGTGGAAAAAAGCAGTCCCTAAAACGGATAAAACAAACAAAAAAAATAAAGTGGAAGGAATTATTATTTGGTATTAAGCCTTACTATATAGCTATAGTAATGAAGACAGTTTGGCATTATTGGAAGGATAGATGTATAAATCAATGAATCAGAATAGACTACCAGATTACATCCATACAAATCTGCCCTGTTAACATTTTTTTTTTTTTTTTTGCGAGTGTGAGAGAGACAGATAGAGAGAAAGGGAAAGAGATGAGAAGCATCGACTCATAGTTGTGGCACTTTAGTTTTTCATTGATTGCTTCTCATGTGTGCCTTGACCATGGGGCTACAACTGAGCCAGTGACTCCTTGCTTAAGCCAGTGACCTGGGGCTCAAGCCAGCAACTTTGAGCTTTAAGCCAATGACCATGGGATCATGTTGATGATACCATACTGAAGCTAGTGACATTGGGGTTTCAAACCTGGGTCCTCAGTATACCAGGGTGATGCTCTATCCACTGTGCAACCACTTGGTCAGGCTGTCCTGTCTTTTTTTTTTTTTTTTTTTTTGTATTTTTCTTAAGTGAGAAGCGAGGAGTCAGAGACAGACTCTTGTATGCATCTGACCGGGATCCACCTGGCAAGCCCACTAGAAGGAATGCTCTGCCCATCTGGGGTCATTGTTTCATTACAACTGGAACCATTTTAGTGCCTGAGACGAGGCCATGGTGCCATTCTCAGTGCCTAGGCCAACTTTCTCCAGGGGAGCCTTGGCTGCAGGAAGAGAAGAGAGAGATTGAGAGAAGGGAGAAGGGAAGGGTGGAGAAGCAGATAGTTGCTTCTCCTGTGTGCCCTGACAGGGAATCGAACCCGGGACATCTATATGCCAGGCCAATGCAATTGAGGAAAAATAGTCTTTTAGATAAATGCTGTGAGAACAATTGAACATCCATGGGCAAAATAAACAAACAAACAAACCTTGACTTAATATGTATGCCGTATATAAAAAAATAGGTAAAAACGAATCATAGCATTAAACATAAAACTATAAAGCTTTTTAAAAATTAAATTTACTAGGGATATTGTATAATAAGATGATGTAAGTTTTAAATATGCAATTCTATGATACATCATCAGTATGCTGCTTTGAGTGCAAAAAAAGTATATAGGGGAAAAATTTCAGAACCTCAGAGTAGGCAAAATGTTCTTAGAGTGTAAAAAACCCCACAATCTATAAATTGATAAATTGGAGCTCACAATAATTTAAAGTTTTGCCTATGGAAGTTCATGAGAAATGCATAAAATGGATAAACTATAGGTAGAAAAAAAGATTCCAAAATTACATCTTTATCAAAGGACTAGTATTCATTCAGGATATATAAAGTATACTCACTTTTCAACAGTATAAAAATCAGACAATCTAATTAGATAATGGACAAAAGACACTAGTAAGTATTTTAACAAAGAGAATATACAGATGATAAGCATATAAAAAGATGTTCAGTATCATTATCCATTAAGGGAGAACAAAGTAAAAGCACAAGGTATTACTACATACCTATCAGAATGGCTTAAATAAAAATAGTGACAACATGAAATGCTGGCAAGGATCGAGAGAGTGGGCCACTCAAAATGGTAGTGGAAATAGAAAATTTCATAACCACTTTGGATAAGTTTGATAGTTTCTGATAAAGCCAAACATGTAACTTACTATATGATTCAGCAGTTATACTCTTGAGCATTTATTCCAGAGAAATAGCCAAAATCTATAATCTGCCTATATGTTTTTTAACAGGTGAATGTTTAAACAAATTGTAGCACCTATATACCAGGGAATACTATTCAGCAACCAGAGCGCTAAAGTATTGATATATGGAATAAGCTGAATGAATGAATCTCTAGCACAATATTCCAGCTGCAAAAGGTTACTTAATATGTTCTTTTCATTTGTGTAACAATTTAAAATAAAAACATGTTAGAAATAGAAAACAGACCAGTGATTGCCAGAGGCTAGAGGTGGCGGTGGAAGAGAAGGGAGAGGATGTAATTGAAAAGGTAACCAGAAGGACTTCTTTGCAGTATATTGATTGTGGTGGTGACTACTCAAAACTACAGAGATGATAAAAGTGTATACACACACAAAAAGTTAGTACAATTAAAACTGGAGAAATCTGAATAAAATTTGTGGATTTTATCAATGTAGCAGTACTCATGCTATTATATTATAGTTTTGTGAAACTGGGAAAAATGTTTAAGGGAATTTTTTATTTCATTTCTTAGAACTGCCCACATATCTACAGTCCACAAAGGTGACTGCAACACCAGTGCTTTTAGTCGGTTCTCTAGGCTCTTCAGAAAGAAATAAACTTTAAGATTTACCATTGATACAACTATGTATTTTCAAGTTTTATATCTTTGTAATGAAGCATCATAAGTTTTTAATTATAAGGCATCCGGCAAGAGATGATAGTGTAGCAAAATCAATTTCATACTTTTGAAAGAGCAATGAGTGCTTGGAGGTCCATTTAGAAAACCTTTGAGCAGTACAAGTTTGCTTGTGTTTATGTTATGACATTTATAATGACAAGCCATCTGGATGAAAAGTGAAAGTTCTGTGTGAATCAACCAGATGTGTCCAAGTATCTAAATTTTCATCATCAAAAGACTGAGGGAATTTTTATCTTGAGATAATCAGCTTCTTGTTTGATTATAGGATTGCAAGATTATTATACCAATGGTTTGCAGCACTCAGTTATTTAGCCATCTCTCGACTGTAAAGAATTAGTGGAAGGCAGTACTTGAGAGTGAGGCCTTGGGAGTTAGATAATACTTGGTTAAAATCTGACTTTTCCCACCTGTTAGCTAGGTACCCTTGAGAAAACTGTGAAAATTTGCTATTCTCATCTACACTACAAAGATTTTAATCATCTACCTTCTAGAGTTGATATGAGGGTTATAGGGGCTGTCTAATATAAAGTAGGTATTAAGTCAGTATTAGGTAACATTATTATATACATGTTTTATTTTTTTCATATATTAATGCCTTTAATGTCAAGAATGATTTACTATCTTATGTAGTCAGTATCTAATGTACAGAAAGTACTCAGTAAATATTTAATGAATACATTGTAACAAAATTTTATGTTATGTCAGTTTCCCCTTGTAATATAGATTACGTTCTTAAATCCTTTAAATTCTACATCTGATAGCATCTATCAACTGCTCAGTTGTAACTGTGGGTAAGAAGGTCATGACAGATACATTTCTTTTATTTATTTTTTGTGTGACAGAGACAGAGAGAGACAGAGAGAGGAACAGATAGGGGCAGACAGACAGACAGGAAGGGAGAGAGATGAGAAGTGTCAACTCCTCATTGTGGCACCTTAGTTTTTCATTGACTGCTTTCTCATTTTGTCTTGACCATGGGGCTACAGCAGATCGAGTGACCCCTTGCTCAAGCCAGTGACCTTGGGCTCAAGCTGGTGAGCTTTGCTCAAACCAGATGAGCTCACGCTCAAGCTGGCGACCTCGGAGTTTCGAATCTGGGTCCTCTGCATCCCAGTCTGATACTCTACCTATTGTGCCACCACCTCGACAGGTGACAGATACATTTCTTAAAAGTTTAGTTGAGAAAACTAGAAATTTCTTACAATCAAATTATAAAAAAAGTCAAAATATTTTATTTTACTTTCTATTATCATAAGAAAACCTTTTCATTATAGAAAGCACAGTGAGGTTTAAAAATTGTTGAAAGTTGCCCAGCTTTTAGATGTGGGTTTTGAACCAGGTATTGTCTAACTATCAAAGTTCTACTCTTAACCACTATTTTCTACTAATTGTTTTTTTTTTTTTGTATTTTTTCTGAAGCTGGAAATGGGGAGAGACAGTCAGACAGACTCCTGCATGCGCCCGACTGGGATCCACCCGGCACGCCCACCAGGGGCGACGCTCTGCCCACCAGGGGGCGATGCTCTGCCCCTCCGGGGTTTCGCTCTGCTGAGACCAGAGCCACTCTAGCGCCTGGGGCAGAGGCCAAGGAGCCGTCCCCAGCGCCCAGGCCATCTTTGCTCCAATGGAACCTTGGCTGCGGGAGGGGAAGAGAGAGACAGAGAGGAAGGAGGGGGTGGGGGTGGAGAAGCAAATGGGCGCTTCTCTTATGTGCCCTGGCCAGGAATCAAACCCGGGTCCCCCGCACGCCAGGCCGACGCTCTACCACTGAGCCAACCGGCCAGGGCCTTCTACTAATTGTTAATAGTCAGAGGGTAATGGCTAAATGTCATCTGACTATTGCAGACCATTGATGCTATAATAAACTTCCAATCTTATAGTCAAGTAGCATATTGATAGACAAAGGCAAAAATAAAACAAATAATTACAATGTAACCATAATGCAAATTAGGGGATATTTTATAGCTTCATATTCATTTTGAACTATCCTCTAATTTTTGTCAGCAGTATAGATGTGCACAAAGAACACACACAAATGGAGTGGTCAAGTCGACAACAGGAAGAGAAGGATGGGGTCAGGACAGCTGTAACAGAGAATGTGATACTTAAACTGAATGTTCAAAGAATATGTCTTCAGTATTAGGACTAGGAAGGCCATTATAGGTAGAGGAGGCATAAAGACCAGAGGCATGTCGCTGCAGTATTATTGACAATAACCAAGATATGGAACTATCTAAAATGCCCACTGACAGAATACTAGATAAAATAAAAGTGAGCTGTACATACAGTGTTTAGTCTTTAAAAAGAAACAAACCTTACCATTTGACACAATATGGATGAATCTTGAGGATATCAGTAAGTGAATTAAACTAGTTACAGTACAAATACTGCATAGTTCCACATATATAAGGTATCTAAAATAGTCAAATTCATAGAAACAGAGAAGGTAACAGTGGTTTCCAGGGGTTAGGTTGAGCGTTGGGAAAAATGAGGAGTTATTTTAATGGTTATAAAGTTTCAGTTATGGTAGATGAATAAATTCTAGATATCTGTTGAACAACATAGTGTCTATAGCTAAAAATGTGGTACTGTGTATTTAAAATTTTGTTAAGAGAGTATATCTTATGTTGTGTTCTTATCACACACACACACACACACACACACAACAAACACACATACCAACAGAGGGACACAGAATACTCTGGGAAGCGTTGGTATTGTATTTGCCTGTGTCCAAACTCATTAAATTTCACAGATTAAATATATATACATAGTTCTCTGTATATCAATTATACCTCAGTAAAACTTAAAAAAAAAAGATCAGAGACAGAGGCACAAAACACCATGGTTCATTTAATGAACTGCAAACAAATGAGTCTGACTGTGATGCAGAAGAGCATGTGGGCAGGAGCGGCTGTGGTGAGAAATGACTTTGCAAAAATAAGCAGCAGACAGAGATGATGGAGGGCTGAGTGTGTCCTGCTTCAGTGTGAGCGTGGTGCTGGGGTGACAACGGTAGCCATGAGAAGATTCTACACGCCAGTTGAAGGAAAGATTACTCTAATAGGTCTAAGGGAAGTTGGAAAGACTAAAGATTGAAGATTTAGGAAACTGTTATAATAATCCAGTTGGAGGGTGATTATGACCTTGATGAGTGGTTCTCAGTGCTGGCTACACAAAAAAACAACTGGGAGTTGTTCGAGACTACTGATTCCTGGGCTCCATGCTACACTAATTAAATGAATATTTCCAGGGATAAAAGCAGCAATGCATATTTATAAAAAATTCCCCAAGCTATTGTCATATGCAGCTAATTTTGAAAACTCATGGCCTCGTTGATGGTAGTAGCATCAGAGACGAACAGCGGGAGTTGAATTAGAGAGTTTGCAAGGCATGAGTCATAGAGCAGTGTCTCTTAAACTTTACTGTACAAAAGAATAAACAGAGGATTGTAGGAAAAAATATACAGGTTCTGATTCAGTAGGCCTGGGGATGAGGGTTGAGATTTTTGCACTTCTAACCAGCTCTTAAATGATGTCGGAGCTTTTAGTCCTAAGACTCTATACTTTGGGGAGCTAGTTTATGTATTTTGCAAGGAAGAGAGAGAGAGAAATAAAAAAGTTGAGAAAGGTTTCTTCATTCTTACTGGCATGGCTACATGAGCTGGTATTAAAAGTTGGGAGAAAGATCACAAATTCAGTTTTGAGCATATTGAGTATAAAGTGTCTGTGAAAAATAGGAGAAAACATGCCAGTTCTAGAGCTTGGACTAGATATCTGGACACTGGACAAATATGCAATGCCATCAGACTCTTCAGAGTAGTTGAACCACAAGAGTTGATAAAAGTGTTGTGTGTGAGTTGTGGCCAAAAAGAGAGCCCTGAGAATAGTAAGAATCAGATGCAAAGGAGCAGGTTAACCACTAAGGAAAGAAGAGTAAGATTTTCCAAAATGCAGGGGGGTGGTCAATAAGATAGTGTCACAAAAGCCAAAGAAAAAGAGATAAATTCAAGAGCATGGTCAATTCTGTCAAAGTCTGCTTGAGAATTCCTATAAGATTACTGCAAAGAGGCCCATGGAATTTACTGATGAAGAACTCACTGCTGATCTTGGAGAAAGTGGTTGCAGAATCCCAGCGAATGGACAAGTGAATCAGACACAAAGAAATAGGACAATATTTCCCAGAGGCGCTGTTGGGGTGTGGAGGGAAGAGGAAGAGACAAATAGGAGATAGATGCAGGTCCAGAAAAGGGCCTTTTTTATTAACTTGTCTGCACATTACTTCTGACCATTTCTCTTTCTAAGAGTTGGTTTGTTATCTAACATGAAAAAATAATTTTTAAATTGATTTTGGCCTGTTTACTATTTAAGTTTAAGCTTTGCTGCTATTTAAGTCACTAAATAGCTCCTTAATGTCTTTGTGTTACTAACTCTGTTTTGACTTGAGTACAAATTGCTTGCAAAGGATCCTTAAGGTTTAACACAAATATTCTTTCCCCATTCTCTGGTTCCAGTATTACTGGGCATGCTCAGTTCCCTCTTCCTATCCATTTTACAATATCTGTTTTCAGCACTTTCTTCCTCTCCATGGTGCTTAAGCTGGTGGTCATTTCCTTACTCAAGGCTGTACTTTTTACAGAGTGCTACAATCTGACACTGTAGGGTGGGTTTTTATCCTTGAATGAACATTAGAATTACTCTTAGGAATATAGATGCTTGGGAACTTCCACTGGTTATTTAAATCAGAACTGCCCAGATGCTAGCATGTGATTCGTATGTGCTGCTGGGATTGAGAACCATTGCTTTATAAACACTGGGACTTCTGGTTTTACTGCACAATTTGAAGGAAGCCAAAGACCTTTTTTAAACAAGTTAACAGGTTTTGTCATGAATGTGTAGATGAACATTTGATCTAGAGCAGGGGTCGGGAACCTATGGCTCACGAGCCAGATGTGGCTCTTTTGATGGTTGCATCTGGCTCACAGACAAATCTTTAATAAAAAAATAATAAGGTTAAAAATATAAAACATTCTCATGTATTACAATCTATTCATTTCCTACCGCTCATGTTCATGGCTGGAGGTGGCTGGAGCCAATCACAGCTGTCCTCCGGGACAACACCAAATTTTTATTGGATAATGACTAATGTACACGGGTCATTGTATGACTCTCACGGAATTACATTTTAAAATATGTGGCGTCTATGGCTCTCTCAGCCAAAAGAGGCTCCCGACCTCTGATCTAGAGTGTGTTGCTACTTTTAATTGAATTTATTGAGGTGACATTGGTTTGCAAAACCATAAAGGTTTCAAGTGTGCAACTCAATAAAACATCATCTGCACAGTGTATTGTGTGACCATTGCCCCAAGCAAAGTCTCTTTCTGTCCGCATTCCCCATTCCCCACGTCCCCGTCTCTCTGTTCCCGTTTGCCCCTAGCACCACACTGTTGTCTATGTGCTATGTACATAAGTGTTTTGGTTTGTTTTTTTTTTTTTGCTGTTCATTCACCTTTTTTCAATCAGTCCCCCAGCTATTTTCCCCCTGACAGCGGTCAATCTGTTCCATATATTCCTACCTCTGTTTCTGTTTTGTTTGCCAGTTCATTTTGTTCATTAGATCCCACATATAAGTGAGGTCGTATGGCACTTGTCTTTCTCTGACTGACTTATTCCACTTAACATAATACTCTGCAGGTTCACCCATGCTTTTGCAAAGGGTAAGATTTTCTTCTTCTTTTTTTTTTTTTTTACTGTCATGCAATATTCCATTGTATACATGTACCACCACTTTTTTTTATCTATTCATATATTGATGGACACTTGGGCTGTTTCCAGATCTTGGCTACTATAAATAACACTGCAATAAATATAAGGATACATATATTCTTTTGAATCAGTGTTTTGGAACTTTTAGGTTATATCTTAAGAAGTGGGATTGCTGTGTCAAAAGGCAGTTCTATTTTTAGTTTTTTGAGGAACCGCCATACTGTTTTGCACGGTGGGTGCACCAGCCAGTTTGTATTCCCACCAG
The DNA here is from genome assembly GCF_036850765.1 of Saccopteryx bilineata. Lineage (NCBI taxonomy): Eukaryota > Metazoa > Chordata > Mammalia > Chiroptera > Emballonuridae > Saccopteryx > Saccopteryx bilineata. The sequence continues at coordinate 37,031,463 of NC_089500.1, forward strand.
CAGTGCACAAGGGCTCCCTTTTCTCCACATTCTCATTGGCACTTGTTAGTTGTTGATTTATTTTTCTAATGTCACAAAAAAGTTATTAAAATAAGAAAGAATGATAATAGACAGAGGGTTTAGGGCTAAAATAATCCCCAGGAAGGAAGTATGAATTAAGATAGGAGATAGATATGGAAAAAGAATCTAGAAATAACATCAGAAGATTAAGAGGCTGAATGGAAGCTTGAAAAGATACTAGAATCAAACAAGAAGGAGCTGGAAGGGTGACAATGACATTGTATGTAGTACAGGGTCCCAGGGGACAGATGGTTTCAGAGGATTCTGTATTTATAATGAAAGCCAGAACATGAGAAGCTTGGAGTGTCTGATAGCTTTTAGGAAAGCAATCTTTACTTGAAACATGAATTCTAGACAGGGATAACCTGGCTTTTATCAAGAACTCAAGAAATAGCCTATCCAGGTTGGAGCTAAAACACGCCAGTAATGAGAGAGCAATCTCTTAAAAAAAAAACCTTATTACCAGTCTCTTTCTTAATAATTTGCCAACAACTCTCCTCATGTCAGGGCATAATGATATGTATTAATTTTGTGTTTGAAATATAGGCAGTTTAAGTGAAATTATTCAAACTCCTATTTCCAGCTGTGTCTGTGACCACTGATTAATTTAAAGAGTTTGTTTCTGCTATGGGAATAGATGAACCATCAGTCATTTGCTAAACTGATCACTGCAATTTATACACTGGCATTCAAAATTATATTGGGTAATTCCAAAAATGACCATTCAAAAACCACCTAATTTAAATGGCCTTTCATAACTGAGCAGTTGTTTTGTTCTCAGTTATATAAAAGCCAGAAAAGTATCATCAACCAGACAAAAAGCTAATTCAGGGCAAAACTAATTGAGAGAATTTTTGCTCATATTGTAATCAATTTCAGTAGTTTTCAGTCTTTTTAAATTATTTAGATCAAAAATTAAAAAATGTTTAAATTTATTTTACTTTCCCTTATTAGCAATGTTAGAATATATCAAGAATAGATGTTATCTCCTATAATTACTCAGTATTTATTATAGTAATTATAAACTAGCTATTGTGTTACTGTTGTATTAATTTGATTATAAATGTCAAAAATGGTTTTAGTGAAATACTTCTATGTAGTTAAAGACACATTTAGTATGAGATAGTAATATTAAAATTTCATAATTTTTTGCAACACTAATATGTAATCATTATAAAGCAAAACTCAATCCTTGAGAAAGAAACAACTATTAAATCTAAAGTATTTAAATTTATTAGATAACTGGTTGTAATTTATATTGGCATAGAATAATTTAGCTTGAAATTAGTACATTGGAGGAAAGATTTTTCTTACTTCTTAGGCACTTTTTGACTCTAGAAAAATACTTTCTTGTTTGGGAAGGCAACGATAAATATTAAATAACCTATGTTTCTCCTCATCTAATACTCTCATTGACATTAAGGCTCCCTAGAACTGTGTTGTCCAGCTGGAATGCCACCTGTTGCTATTGACCTCCAGATGTGTGGCCAATCTGAATGGAGAATTGTTGATCTGGATTCTTAAGACTTAGTATGACAACAGGGATATAAATATCTTATTGAGATTGTTATATCAATTCCATGTTCAAGTGATTATATATAAATCTACTGGTACCAATAAAAATGAAACTGCAAAGGTGGCAACAGTCAAAACAGTAAGACCCCAAGGAACGTGGTAAGGATTCTGGAATTTTCTTAACTGCCTAAGAAGACATTAGCAAGTTTTTGAAGAATCATCTGGCTTCTGTGAGAAGGATGGGTGTGGTAAGGGCAGTTGGGGGACGCGAGATTGATGAATAAAAACTGGGACTCTTGTCTTAATCTTAGTAGTTTAGGACAGAGGGTTGAGGATACAGAGGAACAGAATTTATGTGTTTATTTTGAAGGTAGAATAACATGAACTGACCATAGAAACAATATTCTGAAATGTGCTTGTAAAAGACATGCTGAAAAAAACCATTGTTTGGCATGTGATGTCCAAATTTGCTCACTTATTGACCAAACTTGTCAATCTCTTAAAATTTAATGTCTGTGGGTAGATCTTGCTACAAAATATCAGAAATCCCATATAACTGGATTTTAAGATAACAAGAAATCTCTTAGAAGAGCCTGGACCCAACAGGTCTTCTGAAAGTCTAAAGTAATCACAAAGACTCAATTACCCTACTTACTTGCCACCATAGAGAGAACTATATTTTACAGCAGCGAAGGGGAGTTTGTGTGCTATACTATTAATCTTTATGAGCCTAATGACCAGCAAAATTCAACAAGAGGCAAAAACTAATTGTCCAAAGTTGTTGGGGGGGAAAGACTGTGTCTCCCAGGACTTTTATATAGTCTGACTCTTTGAAGACTTTAATTCAAAAAGGCAGCCCACTCAGTGGTATGCCTACAAAAATGAACACGACGAAGACATTTTACTTTGAATGCCTCAGTCACTATTTAACATTCCATCTTCATCTTCTGTCTACATTGTTAAATTGCCTGAAACTGCAGAGCAGTCAGGCAGTACACAAATTAAGCCACAAAGTAATCGGATTTCAATCACTAAAAATTCACAGCTCAATTAAGTTATTTACTGAGATGTTTGTCTTAACTGTTGAAATCTTTGCATATTTATAGGCACTTCACACTAACCTTTTAAAAATATCCTGATGTGAAAATAAAAAAAAAGAAAGAACACATTTGTTTTATAAGGTAAGTTAAAGTTATAGCTTCCAGGTATTTAAAAATGAATAAAAAGTCAATTACCTCGTGTTTTCCAAGAGTCTGATCTGGTACCTACAATAGAAAGCTGACTACAAATGACCTGATTATGCTTTGTGTCTGAAAAAGAATATTTAAAAAAAAATGTGATCTGAGTGACAGTTTAATCTTCTGTTCTTCCTTTCATTTGGTGATGTTACAGATGGACCATATTTCCCAGATTCAGCACCTCTATCTCTGCTTTGTATTTAACCATAAAATTCGGAGAGTGGCTCTGGATAACTCAATTCAATTCAGTTGTGGAAGTTTCATTTCTTTCCCAAAATGAGGAAATAATAATAGCTATCTGAGACAAGGTGGTTCCGGTGTTCATCTGAACATAATAAAAAAATTCTCTTGAATGTCTGTTAAAAAAAATTGTGTTGATATATTTATACTATATAACAGTGGCCAATATTTGCAGCAAGGCCTTTTTAAGAAATTAGATACAATTTAAAGAATTTTACAAATACATCCTTTAATCTTTTCAGAAACCTTTTCTTTTAATACCTATTTTATAAACGAGAAATATTTAGGATGAGGGTGTGAATTGCCTAGGCTCGTAGCACTGGACAAGAGGCCAGATAGCATATTTTTACCAAGGTCTGTCTGAATTCAGAGCTCAAGCTCTCAAATATTCAACCCCATTGATTCTCTGATACCAAATGATATATGACTTTCACTGCATAGTTTTTATTGCTACTGTAACAAGTTACTACAAATTTAGTATAAAAACAACACAAATTTCTTATTTTTAGGGCAGAAGCCTGCATTCCCCTGCTCCTAGGTCCTGTCTGCCCTGACTTGAGCTTCTTGCTTCACTTTTATCACGACTTTGTGATCATATTGGGCCCACCACACTAACCCAGTAAAATCTCCTCATCTCAACATGCTTTATTTAGTGAATTACACCTGCAAAGTCCCTGAGACTCGGGATATGGCATCTTTGGGTGGGGAGAAAGGCACTATTTTGCCTACCACATTCTTTGTCACTAGAAGTCCAACATGCTATCCATTGCGCCACAGAGCCTGCCTGGTCTACCATATTCTCATTGAAATAAAAAACATATTTTAGAATGGGTCTTGAAACATGGCTACTAATTCTATGTCTGACAGTAAAGTATTTTATTCCTAGAGTGATATAATTCAATGATAATTTTTTTTTAATATATAAATAAATTTTTATTTTAATGGGGTGACATCAATAAATCAGGGTACATACATTCAAAGAAAACATTTCCAGGTTATCTTGTCATTTAGTTATGTTGCATACCCATCACCCAAAGAGAGATCGTCCTCTGCCACCCTCCATCCAGTTCTCTCTGTACCCCTCCCCCTCCCCTCCCCCTCTCCCTCCTTCCCTCCCCCCACCCCCCATAGCCACCACACTCCTGTTCATGCCTCTCAGTCTCGCTTTTATGTCCCACTAATGTATGGAATCCTGCAGTTCCTGTTTTTCTCTGATTCGCTTATTTCACTCCGCACAATGCTACCAAGACTCCACCATTCCGCTATAAGTGATCCAATGTCATCATTTCTCCTAGCTGAATAATATACCATGGTGTATATGTGCCCCATCTTCTTCATCTAGTCCTCTATTTTTTTTACAGTGATTAAAAGCCTTTAAGCAAACTCTTGGCCAATACAGCAAGAATCCATAAATGAGTAGTGTCCTTAACATGTTCCCCAAGTCCAAGTTGGCCCCCTCACCATGCCAAATCCCTGAAAAATGCAACCCAACCACAGTTCAGTCTGTTAGGAGCTGTCACAGGGAGCAGGAGTCCAGGAATGTTCCCCACAGGAAAAGTCCGTATGGCACTGGAATTGTTGTCACCATTCTATACTTTGCAGCTCATGTCCAAGTCCCAATGACCGCTGCTTCTAGCTGGTAATGATTCAGGTAGACTGGAAAAAGCCATTTGCAGCATGCGTGGATATGGAGCTTCTGTTCTCCTCTGCCTGGAGAGTTGAGACCAGGTTGCTTTTCCCTGGAGCTCTGTGACTGTGGCCTGGTAAAGAGAACCTTGGGATACACTAAGCTGGGTGGCAAAGGTAAATTCATAATACAAGTTGGCAAAAGGAGGAAAGAGAGCTCTAAATTAAGAGTAGGTCCCAGCCTGAAATATGAGTGGGGCATTGAGGTAGGAGGAATAAAGGAAACACTATATATTAAGCAAAGCAGCAGAAAATAGGACTATCAACACCCACAACAGAGATCTTTGAGGGAAGAATAAAGAACCTGACTATTCAGGCAAAACATAGTTAAGTGGCCCTTGTGCAAATGAGATCAGTTTACCTGCTTCTTGGAAGAAATACCCTAGGCTCGTCCACAGTGTCGTAGATGGGGTCGACGGCCCTGGGCACCTTCAGCCTTCAGTGGCAAACCCCAGCATTCTGGGCAAGGTTAGGTCATAGGTGGCTGGAGCAGGCCTGGAAGAGACTGAACCCTCCCTTAGAGGAGCGAGGGGGAAGCCCACCTTCCAGTGTCCCTGTTTCCTCACAGTAGAGGTGTGTAAGCCTGGCAGGCTTTAGCTCAATGACCTTCCTTTCCACTATTGAAGCAGGACCCAGATGGCATCCTATGAGACCCCTTTGTGGTGCTGGAGCCTTTAAGGGTGTATCCTAAAAGCTGGTAGTTCCCCCTGATCTCTATTGGGCTTTTTCTGCCTCTAGGTATCTTAAAAGCCATTCTCAGAAGATCTCGCTGAGGGGTTTGAGGATCCCCATCCGCCTATATAAATCTTTTCCATATATCTGGAGCTATTTGGAAAAAAGACAGAACAGTGTTATTAGCTAGATCTAATAAAGAAGGTAGATTTGGTGTCTCCTGTTCATCAGCTTTCAAAAGAAATGTAAATTTTTTTTTTTAAGTAAAAAGCATGATATGGTAGACCCATCGGAGTCATTGGCCTGGTGTGCAGGATTCCCGGGTTCGATTCCCAGCCAGAGCACACAGGAGAAGCGCCCATCTACCTCTCCACCCCTCCCCCTCTCCCCCCTCCCGGTCCCTCTCCTCCCGCCCACAGCCAAGGCTCCACCGGAGCAAATCCACCCTGGGCACTAAGGATGGCCCCATGGCCTCCGCCCCAGTTGATAATTTTTTATGATGAAAATGAGTAAATTTGATCATCTAAACTCTTTGTGAATCTGTAAGTTTCAGTCTTCTGCCACGAGAATGTAAAAAGTTACCATGCAAAGCTCCTGCTGGGAGATCAATTCTTTAATCCAAACACCATCTATATAGATGAATATTAACCTTATCAGTTAATATTTACCCGACTTGGAGAAGTGATTTTATAATCATATGTGACAATTATATCATACCTTTTAATATTTTCAGCACAAAATATTCCTGGTGTAAAGATCATTTATTTCATTATTAAATTACAGTCATTCAGAAAATAATTATTTAAGATAAGAGGGTAAGAGAAAATTGAAACAATACCTATTTTTAAAACATATTTTAGAATTAGAAGATATTTAAGATATTATAAAGACATTTAGAATATTAGAAGATATTTATGGAATGATTTAGCCAAAGGGTTTTTGTTTATTTTATCTAAACATAAACTTAATATACTACCCAGTATTACTGTTAAAAATGTTATATATTAACTTATCCATGCATGGCTCAAAGCTAAAAGACTATTAGTATTGGCATTAGTTTTTCAATTCTTTACTTCATAAAGAGAATTCCTGTCCTTCATCCTGTCCCTCAAAATATCAATATAAGTAACTACCTTTTCATTATATTCTAAAAGAATTCCTATTATTTTCTCCCTCTCTTTCTCCTTTCCTTCCTTCCTTCCTTCCTTCCTTCCTTCCTTCCTTCCTTCCTTCCTTCCTCCCTCCCTCCCTCCCTCCCTTCCTTTCTTTTTTCTTTCCTTTCTAATGAAAGAATATTCCTCATGGTAAAACATAAAACTTGAGACATGAAAATAATTATACCAGTTAATTTGAAGATGGAAGACATGGTTAGATTTTTTATGTCCCCTTACCTAAGTTTAATATGAAGTTAAGTCTTTTTGCTCTCACTCTTTCCATAGCTGAGGCACAGGACTTGTCTATTCCAATGCTGGGACCAGGCACTTTCCAGCTCAGGAAAACAAGGGTGAGGTGGGCCCCTCCCTGCCTTCTTAGTGCAATTCAAGACAAAGAAGAGACAGACATTGTTAGTGGGGTGCACAAACAATGCCTCCAGGTACATGGATCTGAAGTCCTCTTCAGCGTCAGAGAAATTAAAACTGCTAAAAAAACAAACAAACAAATAAATAAAAGGCAAACATGGCTGGGCATCTGGGTTCCACTGATCTCTGAGGCTGAGGTGAAAAAAAAAGGACACTCGAAGGTGGGAGAGAAGGAGAGAGGGAAAGGGGTTAGGAGCCCCTGGGACCAGTGGGGGGATGCTTGAAAGTGCCTGGGATACCCCAAAGGTGCAAGCCAGGCTGCACACCCAGCTGAGGAGCTAGCAGGTGCGCTGCTAAAATTCCCTGTCTACTGAGGACTATGTACACTGCAGAGCATGGAAAGCCTTCCTGAAACCTTTCCCAGATCATTCTCACTTGTGCTACTAAGCAGCGAAATTGAGGTTTTGCTGTTGTTACTGTTCTTGTTTTTTCTTTATAGGAAATGAATGCGTTGCCCTGACTTTTAGATGTTAAGTGCATAAGGGAAAAGGGATTGCATAAGCATTAAACTTATTAGTATTTCAAAGGAAAATTGTATTTCAAAGGAAAAATGCTTTGTTGGTAGAGGACTTGGAACATGATTTGATCTGTCAGTGAAAACAAAAATGCAATTGTCATATTTTCCGCTTTGAAGCTGACAACACTGATTAGTTCCTACAGCACAAGAACTGTGGGTGCTGACAAGCGGACGCTGGCTTTTGGCAACCCAAACTGCTTGCTAAATTGCTGAATCATCTTGCTATGCCATTAGCCTCATTTTCTCTGAGATAAGATATGAAAAAGTTTTACTTTCTTTTCAGGAAAAATGCAAGTTTTTAATGGGAGCTTAGAGCATTTTAGAATTAAGGGCAAAGTATGTTGTTTTTTAAAAAAACCTTCAATAAAATGGTAACACTTTTTTATATTATTTTCATTTCCCAAATTTTATGCTTCACCATAACGAGCATATTCCTCCATTAGAACAGTGACTGTACAGTATTCACTTGCTTGCATGTTTGCCTTTTCATTAAACTGAAAACCCACTGAGAACAAAAACTAAGATATTAGTACGTATTGTTAAGAGAAGCTAAAATAGATCTCAGTTAAATAATTAAAATTCAGCTGCCTTTTGGGATCTGAATACTCAGATGGTCAGATTTACAAATAGACTCTGTAATGGGTTGAATTGTGTTTCTTCTCCCTCTAAGAGATATTTTGAACCCTTAAGTCCTTAGAATGTGACCTTGTTTGAAAGTAGTGTCATTGCAGATGTAACTAATTAAGATGAGGTCATATTGGAGTAGAGTGGGCCTCTAATCCAATATTAATGGAGTCCTTATAATAAGACAGTCATGTGAAGACAAAGACATACAAGGAGAAGGCCATGGGATGACAGAGGACTGGAGTGATGCATCTACAAACCCAAAATATACCAACGATGGCCTGCAAGCCACTAGAAGCTAGGGAAAGACATGGAAGGGTTCCCTTACAGGTTTAAGGAAGCATGTCAACACCTTGATTTTGGACTTCAAGTTCCCAGAACTGAGACAATAAATTTCTGTTGTTTCAAGCCATTCAGTTTGTAGTACTTTGTTCTGACAAATGGTATGTTGTGAATTTATCCAAGCCAGTTTGGTGGCTTACATTTATTATATTTCCTTCTTCTGTATATGTAGCCTTTAATCATTGGAGGTATGTGATGACTACAGCCTTCCTACAAAACCTTGCCATCTGGTTGTATATTAAAATAAAACAAGTTACAAACAAAATTCTGTATACGTAAAAATGTTTATTAGAGAGTAGGCATAAAAACAATCATTCATTGTTGTTCTTGTAAGCTCCATGAGGTCCCAGCTGTCAGTCATTTTAGGTAATCCAATAAGCATCTTGTATAAAAGGTTCACTTAAGGTACAGGCAATGATACTCTAGAGCAGTGGTCCCCAACCCCCAGGCCGCGGACCAGTACCAGTCTGTGGGCCATTTGGTACCGGTCCGCAGAGAAAGAATAAATAACTTACATTATTTCTGTTTCATTTATATTTAAGTCTGAATGATGTTTTATTTTTTAAAAATGACCAGATTCCCTCTGTTACATCTGTGTAAGACTCACTCTTGACGCTTGTCTCAGTCACGTTATACATTTATTCATCCCACCCTAAAGGCCAGACCGTGAAAATATTTTCTAACATTAAACCGGTCCGTGGCCCAAAAAAGGTTGGAGACCACTGCTCTAGAGCAGTTCCTCCCAACCTTGTCAATAGAATGACACCCTTAGGAACTGATACAACTGCAGAGAAAGGACGAGGTTCCCCAAAGCCAGAGATGCTTGGCCCATGGGCTATGCCTGCCTAGGATTATTTCTAGGAGCTCTGAGGTTCAGACTCCTCTGAAAATTTCTTTTTTTTTTTTTAAAGATTTTATTTATTCATTTTAGAGAGAGGAGAGAAAGAGGAGGGTGGAGGAAAAGCAGGAAGCATCAACTTGTAGTTGCTTCCCATATGTGCCTAGACAGGGCAAGCCCAGGGTTCCAAACTGGCGACCTCAGCATTCCAGGTCGAAGCTTTATCCACTGAGCCACCACAGGTCAGGCTCCTCTGCACATTTCTGAGCAGGAGGTTAAACAGAGCTTTAAGTTATAAACATCATAGACTACTGGTTTTGTCAGATTCTTAAACTATGCTCATGTCAGGGCTGAGATCTATGATGTGTTTCTAGTCACGTTACACATTGTAGACGAAACTCATTCTAGCAATTAAATATCATTTCTAAACCCTTTATGTCAATTCATACTCTTTACATGCTTAAGATAAAATAAAGATACTTAAAGCGTTTGTAGAAGTTGACTCTGGAATGAGAACTTCTGATAAGTCTGTTTAAAATGCTAACTAACCACTTTGGAGTATGTAATCTTGATTGAAGTATTGCACATTTTATCTAATTGTCCATAGGGTGAACTATAATACTATCACACTGTTAATGCTTAAGTTAATAGAGTTAATAGATTCATTTATTCAATAAATACTTATTGAATGTTCATTATGTGCCAGACACTATGCTAGGACCTGGAAATACAAGGACATAAAAAATACAGTGCCTGCCCTCATGTTATTCAAAGTCTAGTGAAACATGAACATTAAATAAGCAACTATTTATGTTCCTGTATGCCCTTGGTAGATGGCTGGGTAACAAAAACCTGGATATGGTGCAGGTAATAATTCAGGTACAGGTACACCTCAGAGATACTCCAGGTTCAGCTTCAGGTCACTGCAATAAAGCGAGTATCACAGTAAAGCAAATCACATCAATATTTTGGTTTCCTGGAACATATAAAAGCTATGCTGATAGTATATTGTAGTTTATTAAATGTACAATTACATTATGTATAACAAATGAGCATATCCTTGTTTAAAAAAATTACTAAAACCCATTAACCAACATCTGAGACTTTAGCAAGTTGTAATCTTTTTGCTGTGGAGGGTCTTACCTCAATGTTGATTAAAAACATGATATCTGAGTGACGTCACGGAAATGGCGCCGTGAGCAGCGCGTCCGACAGCTCTCCCCTAAATCACAACAAATTTAACAACTAGAAACAGAAAAATTTATCCTCGGAGCATTCCGGAGTTCCACACAAACTGATAGCGAAAGGACTGTTATCACTTGAATCTGAGAGACGAGGGTGTGGAGGAATCGACCACAGGGACGTTCTTTCAAACCGCAAGGAAGTGCGCCTGTGGTGAGTCAGCCCATATACTTGGGAACCACGAGCTGCCACCGCGAGCTGCCGTGAGCCCCCACGAGCCGCCGCGCGCGCGCCCGGTCCGGTTGAGCACCGCTGATGTTCCCAGCGGCCCGCACACTGCGAGTGGGGGTCGCCGGCCACCGGTGCCCGGAGCGCCCCATTCGCGCGCGTGCCTTGGGCATTCCACGCGCCCAGGGCGCCCTGCTGGCCCGCACACCCAGGGGGCTCCATTATCCTGCGCCTGGTGCGGTCCAGCCGCCAGCGGCAGGGCGAGCGGGAGAGGCTTGGGAGATTCTCTCCGTGGGCGGGGCACCTCACCCAGCCATTCAAGCTAACAATCAAGCGTTGGGGGAGGGGCGCACACAGGCAGCCTAAAATACCTTCGGAAGCACAGCTGCGACCCAATCACTGAAATTAGCTTAACCCATAAAATCTGCGCACCCTCGGTTCTAATTGATAAGATCTCTCTCAGTTCAGCGATCCAAGACAAGAGGCGTGATATTTTTTAGTGCCTCTCGCTAAAGGGGCGGGGGCAACTTCTGATTGATAGAGCCTCCATATTTAGGGATAAACGCTAACAAGAAGGACTTGGCAGATAATAAGGTCTATACTACACTAGTCGTAAGCAGAGACTAGTGCCTCTTCTTCCCTGCAAAAACAGGCTACAAAGTGTGGAAAGCCTGGGTTGAGAGGTACAACTAAATGATAGGCGCTGAACAGTCACCTTGACAACAATTGACTCCCACCCCCGCCTGATTACACTGGAGGCCCTGACTGTCAGAGCCTTTCCCAAAGCCTTGCACTGAGTGGGGATAGAGTGGGGATTTCCCAGCTCTTTGAGCCTCTTGCTCCCCAGGCAGAAGCAGTTGCAGCCTTATAGCTGGATCACCAGGCTGCTAATTCAGAAAGGGGGGACTAGGAGAGAGAATCCAGGAAAGCAAACTCTCTCATCGTTGGACCCTGCAAACGCCAACAAGCCTTTACTTCCAGCAAGACTAAAGCCAATTATATGACATTGCCATAGAATCCCATCAACTGCAAATCCCTACCTAAGAGTGACACAGGGGCAGAGCCTGGGGTACAGAGTCACCGACGAGGAAGAGGGAGAGAAAAGAAAAAGGAAGAAGTTAACCTCTCAAAATCAAGAAAAACCCACAGACTTTACAACTTGATCCACTAATTTTTTTTTTGTTGTTGTTGTTGTTTGTTTCTTCTATCTTTTTGCCTTTATTTCCTCCACCTCGGTCCTTCTATTCTCTGCCCATCTTATGCTTCCCCTTTCTTGAACTACACTACCCATGAGTGTTGCATTTTATTTTTCTTCTTCATCCTCACCCTCCTTTAAGGTTATACTCCAAAACACTTAACTCTCACTCTCTCCTCTTTTGTTTTTTTTTTTGTCTTGCTTTATTTTGTTTTTTTCTCTTCCTATTTTATTTCTTCCTTCGTTTTTCTCTTTTTCTTATTTTTTCCTTTCTATTCATTTTTTCTTTTCTCATTTTACTTCCCTCCCATATAATCCTCAATCACGAACAAATTAGTTAATTTGAGACTCAAGGCTTTTTTTTGGCTTTATTTCTCTTTTTTGCTTTTGTTTTTATTTTTTTTTCTTGTTTGTTTATTTTTGTGGCATTTTGGGTCCTCCCAACCCAAGGTCTCCATTGTATTTAATCTTCGCTCCACTTAATACAACAGATTTTTACTTATTATTTTTATTTTTTCTTCTTTATTATTCTTTTTTGGTCCTTTTTTCTGGTTCCCTCTTATCCCTCTCATTATATCTCTTAGTTGACCATCACTTACAAGCAAATCATCTTATGCTTGTCTAAGATTTTCTTCCTTTTTTTTTTTTTTGCATTTAGTAGGTCCCTACTCCCTTTTTTTTGCCCCTTGAACTCTTCACCCCAAATCAGGCCCTCCATTATAGGCACAATATTTCCCTGAGGAGGGGAGAGGAGGGAAAGAGAAGAGAGAAAAAAAGGGGGAAATAATAAATTATTACTGTTTTTTTTTGTGGGGTGTTTTACCTTTTTTTTTTTTTTTTTTTACTTTTTACTCTTTATTAATTCTAATTAGTGCTATCAATAAGACCACCCTCAGATGCCGATAAGAAAGAGGAAATCGAATATTATGGATACAAAAGAAAGGTAACACAAATAGATGTGGAAAAATCTATGGAGAAAAGACTTAACATATTGGAAGCCTTGGAGCTAAATGACAGAGAATTTAAAATAGAAATCTTAAAAATACTCAGAGATATACAAGAAAACACAGAAAGGCAATATAGGGAGATCAGAAAACAACTCAATGAACACAAAGAATATATTACCAAGGAAATTGAAACTATAAAAACAAATCAAACAGAAATGAAAAACTCAATTCATGAGCTGAAAAACGAGGTAACAAGCTTAGCTAACAGAACAGCCCAGATTGAAGATAGGATTAGTGAAATAGAAGACAAGCAACTTGAGGCACAACAGAGAGAAGAAGAAAGAGACTCAAAAATAATAAAAAACGAGAAAGCCCTACAAGAATTGCCTGACTCCATCAGAAAGAATAACATAAGAATAATAGGTATATCAGAGGGAGAAGAGAAAGAAAATGGAATGGAGAATATACTCAAACAAATAATAGACGAGAACTTCCCAAGCCTGTGGAAGGAACTAAAGCCTCAAATTCAAGAAGCAAACAGAACACCAAGTTTTCTTAACCCCAACAAACCCACTCCAAGGCACATCATAATAAAGATGACACAAACCAATGACAAAGAAAAAATTCTCAAGGCAGCCAGGGAAAAGAAGAGTACAACATATAAAGGAAGGCCTATTAGATTATCATCAGATTTCTCAGCAGAAACTCTACAAGCTAGAAGAGAGTGGACCCCAATATTTAAAGCCCTGAAAGAGAGGAACTTTCAGCCAAGAATACTATACCCATCAAAGCTATCCTTCAAGTATGAAAGAGATATAAAAACATTCACAAATACAGAAAAGATGAGAGAATTTATCAACAGAAAGCCCCCACTCCAGGAAATACTAAGGGGGGTTTTCCAACCAGATTCAAAGAACAAAAGAAAACAACACCACAAGTAACAGCTCCACCAAGAACACAATAAAACCAAACTTAAACTGTGACAACAAAGGAAAAAAAGGGGGGAGAGGATGGAGATTAACAGTAGCAAAGGATGATGAAGTGCAGAAATACTTATAAGATAGGGTACTACAATGAATATGGTAGGTACCCTTTTCATTACTTAATGGTAACCACCCTTAAAAAAACCACCACAAAAACACTTGACTTAAAAAAGGTAGCAACAGAGGAAAGAAGTATGGAACACAAACAAACAAAAACAAATGATAGAAAAACAAAAGAGAAGAATCAAACTAGATACAAAACTAACAGAAAGCAATTTATAAAATGGCAGTAGGGAACCCACAAGTGTCAATAATTACACTAAATGTAAATGGATTAAACTTACCAATAAAAAGACACAGAGTAGCAGAATGGATTAAAAAAGAAAATTCAACTATATGCTGCCTACAAGAAACACATCTAAGCAACAAGGATAAAAACAAATTCAAAGTGAAAGGCTGGAAAACAATACTCCAAGCAAACAACACCCAAAAAAAAGCAGGCGTACCAATACTCATATCTAATAATGCTGACTACAAGACAGAAAAAGTACTCAGAGACAAAAATGGTCATTTCATAATGATTAAGGGGACACTGAATCAAAAAGACATAACAATCCTTAATATATATGCACCAAACCAAGGAGCACCAAAATATATAAGACAGCTACTTATTGACCTTAAAACAAAAACTAACAAAAATACAATCATACTTGGAGACCTCAATACACCGCTGACGGCTCTAGATCGGTCATCCAAACAGAGAATCAATAAAGATATAGTGGCCTTAAACGAAATACTACAACACCTGGATATGATAGACATCTACAGGACACTTCATCCCAAAGCGACAGAGTATACATTTTTCTCTAGTGTACATGGAACATTCTCAAGAACTGACCATATGTTGGGCCACAAAGACAATATCAGCAAATTTAGAAAAATTGAAATTGTACCAAGCATATTTTCTGATCATAAAGCCTTGAAACTAGAATTCAACTGCAAAAAAGAGGGGGAAAAACCCACAAAAATGTGGAAACTAAACAACATACTTCTAAAAAATGAATGGGTCAAAGAAGAAATAAGCGCAGAAATCAAAAGGTATATACAGACAAATGAAAATGAAAATGCGACATATCAGAATCTCTGGGATGCAGCAAAAGCAGTAATAAGAGGAAAGTTCATATCACTTCAGGCGTATATGAACAAACAAGAGAGAGCCGAAGTAAACCACTTAACTTCACACCTTAAGGAACTAGAAAAAGAAGAACAAAGACAACCCAAAACCAGCCGAAGAAAGGAGATAATAAAAATCAGAGCAGAAATAAATGAAATAGAGAACAGAAAAACTATAGAAAAAAATCAATAAAACAAGGAGCTGGTTCTTTGAAAAGATCAACAAAATTGACAAACCCTTGGCAAGACTCACCAAGGAAAAAAGACACAGGACTCAAATAAATAAAATCCAAAATGAAAGAGGAGAGATCACCACAGACATCATAGAAATACAAAGAATTATTGTAGAATACTATGAAAAATTATATGCCACCAAATACAACAATCTAGAAGAAATGGATAAATTCCTAGAACAATACAACCTTCCTAGACTGAGTCATGAAGAAGCAGAAAGCCTAAACAGACCAATCAGCAGGGAGGAAATAGAAAAAACTATTAAAAACCTCCCCAAAAATAAAAGTCCAGGCCCAGACGGTTATACTAGTGAATTCTATCAAACATTCAAAGAAGACTTGGTTCCTATTCTACTCAAAGTCTTCCAAAAAATTGAAGAAGAAGCAATACTTCCAAACACATTTTATGAGGCCAACATAACCCTCATACCAAAACCTGGCAAGGATGGCACAAAGAAAGAAAACTACAGACCAATATCTCTAATGAATACAGATGCTAAAATACTAAACAAAATACTGGCAAACCAAATACAACAACATATTAAAAAAATAATACATCATGATCAAGTGGGATTCATCCCAGAATCTCAAGGATGGTTCAACATACGCAAAACGGTTAACGTAATACACCATATCAACAAAACAAAGAACAAAAACCACATGATCTTATCAATAGATGCAGAAAAGGCTTTTGATAAAATACAACACAATTTTATGTTTAAGACTCTCAACAAAATGGGTATAGAAGGAAAATATCTCAACATGATAAAGGCCATATATGATAAACCATCAGCCAACATCCTATTAAACGGCATAAAACTGAGGACTTTCTACCTTAAATCAGGAACAAGACAGGGTTGTCCACTCTCTCCACTCTTATTCAACGTGGTGCTAGAAGTTCTGGCCAGAGCAATCAGACAAGACAAAGAAATAAAAGGCATCCATATCGGAAAAGAAGAAGTAAAGCTATCACTTTTTGCGGATGATATGATCCTATACATCGAAAACCCGAAGGACTCCACAAAAAGATTATTAGAAACAATAAACCAATACAGTAAGGTCGCAGGATACAAAATTAACATACAAAAGTCCATAGCCTTTCTATATGCCAACAATGAAATATTAGAAAACGAACTCAAAAAAATAATCCCCTTCACGATTGCAACAAAAAAAATAAAATACCTAGGAATAAACATAACAAAGAACGTAAAGGACCTATATAATGAAAATTACAAAGCATTGTTAAGGGAAATTGAAAGAGATACAATGAGATGGAAAAATATTCCTTGTTCTTGGATAGGAAGAATAAATATAATCAAAATGGCCATATTACCCAAAGCAATATACAAATTTAATGCAATTCCCATCAAAATCCCTATGAGATTTTTTAAAGAAATGGAACAAAAAATCATCAGATTTATATGGAACTATAAAAAACCCCGAATAGCCAAAACAATCCTAAGGAAAAAGAATGAAGCTGGGGGCATTACAATACCTGACTTTAAACTATATTATAGGGCCACGATAATCAAAACAGCATGGTATTGGCAAAAAAATAGACACTCAGACCAATGGAACAGAATAGAAAGTCCAGAAATAAAACCACATATATATGGTCAAATAATCTTTGATAAAGGGGCCAACAACACACAATGGAGAAAAGAAAGCCTCTTCAACAAATGGTGTTGGGAAAACTGGAAAGCCACATGCAAAAGAATGAAACTCGACTACAGCCTGTCCCCGTGTACTAAAATTAATTCAAAATGGATCAAAGATCTAAATATAAGACCTGAAACAATAAAGTACATAGAAGAAGACATAGGTACTAAACTCATGGACCTGGGTTTTAATGAACATTTTATGAACTTGACTCCAATGGCAAGAGAAGTGAAGGCAAAGATAAACGAATGGGACTACATCAGAATTAAAAGTTTTTGCTCAGCAAGAGAAACTGATATCAAAATAAACAGACAGCCAACTATATGGGAACTGATATTTTCAAACGACAGCTCAGATAAGGGCCTAATATCCAAAATTTACAAAGAACTCATAAAACTCAACAAACAAACAAACAATCCAATAAAAAAATGGGAAGAGGACATAAACAGACACTTCTCCCAGGAAGAGATACAAATGGCCAACAGATATATGAAAAGATGCTCAGCTTCATTAGTTATTAGAGAAATGCAAATCAAAACTACAATGAGATACCACCTCACTCCTGTTAGATTAGCTATTATCAACAAGACGGGTAATAGCAAATGTTGGAGAGGCTGTGGAGAAAAAGGAACCCTCATTCACTGTTGGTGGGACTGTAAAGTAGTACAACCATTATGGAGGAAAGTATGGTGGTTCCTCAAAAAACTGCAAATAGAACTACCTTATGACCCAGCAATCCCTCTACTGGGTATATACCCCAAAACCTCAGAAACATTGATACGTGAAGACACATGTAGCCCCATGTTCATTGCAGCACTGTTCACAGTGGGCAAGACATGGAAACAACCAAAAAGCCCTTCAATAGAAGACTGGATAAAGAAGATGTGGCACATATACACTATGGAATACTACTCAGCCATAAGAAATGATGACATTGGGTCATTTACAGCAAAATGGTGGGATCTTGATAACATTATAAGGAGTGAAATAAGTAAATCAGAAAAAAACAAGGACTACATGATTCCATACATTGGTGGAACATAAAAATGAGACTGAGAGACATGGACAAGAGTATGGTGGTTACCAAGGGTGGGGGAGGGGAGGGAGGACATGGGAGGGAGGGAGGGAGAGAGTTAGTGGGAGGGGGAGGGGCACAGAGAACTAGATAGAGGGTGACGGAGGACAATCTGACTTTGGGCGAGGGGTTTGCAACATAATTTGATGACAAAATAACCTAGACATGTTTTCTTTGAATATATGTACCCTGATTTATTAATGTCATCCCATTACCATTAATAAAAATTTATTAAAAAAAAAACCATGATATCTGGGGTACAGTTCTATAATACATCATCTATAGATTGTACGGTGTGTTCAGTTCCCCACGTCAAGTCTCATTCCAACACCACTTACCCCCCTTCACTATATCCTGCCTCTCTCCACCCCTGTTCCCTCTGGTTATCACCATATTGTTGTCCAGGATTTTTTTTTTCTTAATTTCTTCACCTTTTTTACCTGCTCCTCTCCTCTCCTCCGACAGCTGTCAGCCCGTTCTCCATATCTATAAGTCTGTTTCTGTTTTATTTGTTAGTTTATAATTTTCTTAACCAATGTCACCCCCAGATAAATACAATAAAAAACACAGTATCTGTGAAGTGCAATAAAGTGACGTACAATAAAAATGAGGTGTGTCTGGATATGTCTGTCTGTCTGGTACCTCTATGCAGATGCATTTCTAGCATTATACTGTGGAATCTTCCTAAATCTTCTCAATCCTTCTGCAATAAACAATCTGACTCCATGCTTCTTATGCTTAATTACTAACAGCTTTAAGCTTCACCCCTCCCTTTTTCTCTCTATGTCTGGGCAAACTAAAAATGCCCAGATTCTCTCTCCTTTGTCACTGGTGAAAAATTCAGACTATACTAGCTCCTGCACATGTGTGGGAACCCATAGCCTGGCTCGGACTCCAGGCCAATAAGAACTCCAGGCCAGTACTTTCCTTGCTCTCTCAAGCCACATCAGACTATGTTGGTATTCCTGCCTGCTCTCTATTACATGAGTAAGAAATTTTTTGTACCCTCTCTGGGCACTTGTGTGTGTCATTATTAATATTCAGACTGAATTTGGGGTGGTGGGGTTCATCCTGCTTCTTCAGTGACTCTAAAACACCATTCAATACAGGACACAGGCCATAAGACCAAGGTTATCCAGATATAATTTGTCTAATACAACCAACCAATGATACTTATGATGAATGTCATAATATTGAATGACTTTCATCACTATCTAATGGCCTGATGATTTTTATCCTGTGTTTTGAACACTTATTTTATATGGAAAACATTTTAACATGAATCATACTTCTCTCTCCCTGATTTTCCATAGTAGAACCAGCACTATTATTTGTACAAGCCTTTGTCACTAATTATGGATCAAAATTATTTACCAAACTATAACTTAGTGGCAACAAGTTATCACCCAAATGGCCTATGCTATTGTATAATCCCCTCTTATTTACTGCGGGTAAATCTGTAACTTGCTTCTATCCAACTGAATATGGTAAAGATAATTCCTATAATTACATTACATGATAAAGTGCAGGATTTTACAAATGTAACTAAGGTACCAAATAAGAGTGACATCAGTAACATGGCTGAAGAAGATATCTCTTATTAGTGTCCCCCTTAATAAAAGCAAACAGTACCATACTGGCATAAAATAGACACATAGACCAATGGAACCAAATTCTGCCAACAAGGAAGTTTGGGAGATAAATATGAGCATTACATGTGATCACAACTCTAGCTGATATCTTGAGCAGAGGATTCAGCTAAGCCATGCTTGATTCATGAAAACTGAGATAATAAGTATGTGTTGTTTTTAGCAGTTAAATTTGTGGTAATATGTTACACAGGGTATAAAATGAATATACATATTTATATAATACATATTTACAGATATAGAAAGATTCTTTGAGAGATGAAAAATTATTCATGAGAATATGTATTAGTTTTCTCTACTGCCCTAGCAAATTAACACAAACTTAGTGGATTAAAACAACACAAATATATTATCTCACACTCTGCAGATGGACATAAATCTTACTGGGCTAAAAGATATAATCTTACTTATGGCATCGCAGATTTTGTTCTTTCTGGAGGCTGTAGAGAAGGATCTGTTACCTTGACTTTCCAAGTTACATTCCTTGCTTTCTGGCCCCTTTGCCATCTCCAAATACAGAGAGCAGCATCTCTCTAACCCTTCTCTCTGACCCTTCTTTTGTTCGCACATTTCTCTTTGACTACAGCCAGGAAATGTTCTGTTCTCAAGGACTCATGTGGTTATTTTAGTATGTTATTTTTTTTAAAAGCACACTCTTAGGTAAGAGGTGCTTTTTTTAAAATTTATTTTTATTCATTTTTAGAGAGGAGAGGGAGAGACAGAGAGAGATAAGTGGTGGAGGAGCTGGAAGCATTAACTCCCATATGTGCCTTGACCAGGCAAGCCCAGGGTTTCGAACCAGCAACCTCAGCATTTCCAGGTCGACGCTTTATCCACTGCGCCACCACTCATGTGGTTATTTTAGACCTCCCAGAAAATCCAGGAGGATGTCTAATTGCAAGGTTGTTGACATTAATCACGGTCTGGAAAGTTCCATTGCCGTGTAAGGTAACATAGTTACAGGTTACAGAGATTAGGTCATGGACATCTCTGAAGGGTCATTATTCTCAGGATATAGCTGGAGGTGAGTACTTTTAAGTTAAGAAGTTTATACAGAAATCTTGGCAAGAAATGATGAAAATTTCAAGAAGTTGTAGTGGCCAAAAAACAAACAAACAAGAAGCAGTGTTGGCAAGTAGAGTGCTAGAATAAACTTGTGTCTGGAGAGGGTGAAGAAAAGGAGCTGTAGAAGTCTCAAATATTTAGTAACTAGGTGAGAGGCAGCATAATTAATTAAAGCAGGCTCCTATGAGGAGATGATATAGGTAGAATATGAAAATGAGATCAGTGCAGAATGTGCTGAATTTAAATTCTGGTATGATGTCAAGTTATAAAAGTGCAGCAGATATATCTTCAAAAATAATAGCTCTAGAAACCTGCTGGTCAGGAAAAGGAAGGTGGAACATGTGAACTAATTAGAGTGAACTAGAAGATTGAAAGGTGAAAGTGACCAGCAGAAAATAATAGTCAAAAATTGTGGAGTGAGATTATACAATGAAGGTTGGAGATGGACATAGTTCTGGGGACAACTCTGGGAACAACTCAATTTAGGGGTAATAAAGAAAAGAGAAGCCAGACTGTAATGGATAAAAATCTAAGAGAAGAAATAGCAGAGAGCACAGACAATGAAGCTGAAAGAAAAGGTTTTCTAAGGAGTGGTCACGGTGACAATACTGCAAGGGGATCAGGCCAGATAAGTCACTATCAGAGCTTGTATTAAGGAAAGTTCATCTCTTCCAATGGAGATATAGCTGCTAGGAGAATAGGTTTTACTTCAACCACACAAAGTTTTATGTCTCTTTTCTTTAGAAAATGTCAAATAACTTTGGTAATCATAATGAAAATTAGTTTTTTAGTTACTGCTTTAAATAGAGACTTACACTTTTGATTTTTCCCATTAGAATTCAAAGTAAATGATGGGAAAGTTAACTGAAGGATAATTACATATTAGTACTAAAAAGGGAAAAATGTTGAGCCGAAATTTCGGCATCTTTATTAGTATGGCCAAAATGGGTGTTTTTAAGTGTAAAAATTTAATTCAAATTTTGCATAAGTGGGAGTTGCAATTATTTTGTTACACAAAAGAGGTTCCTACTTTGAAGAAATAACATCTAATTAAGTTAGTTTAATTTGAATGTAAATGTGTTCCTGGCATTAGGACCCCTCTGAATCTAACACCTGCCATCTCAAAAGGCTAATCCTTTGAAACTGCTGCTGCTTGAATGGTCTCTTTTCATATTTCTTGTTTCTAAAATGGCCGTTTTTGAAGGTTTCTAGTTAGAAATTCTAGTTTTCCTGAAAAAGTCAAATAAAAATGTAAAGAAAAGCTACTACTGTCACTGACAGAATGGCAAAAAATGAATTTACTTCATTGACAGTACCTTTAGTTTTAAAGGTAGCCGATTTCCTGGATCATTCATTAAATGTTAATGAGGCATAGCCTCCAGGTTGAGGAGGAAGATAAATTAAGTTTAATTATCTCCTTAGTTACCAAGGAGGCTTTCCTATCAAAAAACATATTCTAGGCCTGACCTGTGGTGGCGCAGTGGATAAAGCATCAACCTGGAAATGCTGAGGTCGCCGGTTCAAAACCCTGGGTTTGCCTGGTCAAGGCACAAAAATGGGAGTTGATGCTTCCAGATCCTCCCCCCTTCTCTCTCTCTGTCTCTCTGTCTCTGTCTCTCTCTCTCATCTCTAAAAATGAATAAATAAAATAAAAAAAATTAATTAAAAAAACCCCACCATATTCTAGCCTTATGTAAGAAAAGCATATCCTGCTGGTTAACATGAAGTTGACACTACAGATTGTGAATCTCTAACCCTGGCATTTTGAGGCTAGAGTTGTTAATTCCTTTCGAAGTCTATGTTAAGACACAAGAGTGGCAGGGTGTGGTTTTGTCTTTGTCATCTAGGATGGATGGCTTCGGCCCCTGTTAGAATCTTTCTGATTAAAATCTCTTTTCTCTTAGAAAAAGGTGGGTGTTAACATCTAGTAAATTAATTATGAAAGTAGCTTGTTTCCAGGCTGTGAAAATTTCAACTTTATACATCTGAAAAGTTTTTCACTAGGTAATAATTTCTTTTTCTCTTGGTATTAAATCAGCATCATTATCAAATTAGCTATTTACATAGAATTTGCTGTTTGTTTTCAATTGTTTTAAATGCTGTACATATATATTTATTTGGTATTTTTCTAAAATGATACTGCACTAGGACAGAAATACATGTTCTTTGGCAGTTGAGTACATTTCCACGTTGTAAGTCACAACAGCTTAATTATTATCTTTTTGGTTAAAATGTATTAAAAGTGTATTAGTTATCTATTGCTGCATAACAAATTACTATAAAACATAGCAGCATGAGGCAATGAACATGGTTTTCTCCCAGTTTCTGAGAGTCAAGTTCCTGGAAGTGATGTAGCTGTGTGATTCAACCTCAGTCAAATGTCCACTGGGACTACAGTCATCTTGGCTGGGGCTGGAGGTGTCTGTCCTCAATGCCACTCACTCACATGGCTTCTGTGCCTCATTAACTGGATCTCTTCTTAGTCTTGCTCGTAATATGGCAGCTGGTTTTATCTAGAGCAAGTGAAGTGAGAAAGAAAGAGATGTAGAGAGAGAAAAGAGAGAGAAAATGACCAAAATGGAAGCCACAGTGACTTTCATAAATTAATCACAACTTCTACCATAATCTGCTAACCTTGGGAACAATGTGGGAGAGGATTACGAGAGCCTGTGAATACAGAAGGTGAGAATCTTAAAGGGCCATCTTGGAAGCTAATTACCACACCCTGACTGGTGAAATGGCTGAACAAATGAAATAACTTTGCCTGAATGTTTTACAGTAAAATAATGACTATTTATTATAATAAAATATTTACTATTTTACATGTCATAGAATGTACTTATTTCAGGATTGTTCTTAACTTTATGATCTATTAATACTTTATCAATGATTAAATGTTAAAATGTATATTTCATAATAAATGGAAACAAATATTTTTTCATATATGTTATTTTCACTTATTTAAAATAAATAGAATTTAAAATATTTTCAAGGGCGCGTAGAAACAATAAGAACAAGGCTCTTTAGAAAACACACACACACACAGGCTCATTTTTTATCTGCTTATTTCTTTCCATAGCAGATCAATCAGCCATCAAATGTTACAGTGAACAAGAATGCCCTAAATCGGGGCACAACTTATACAATGGGGAAATCTGGATGATTAAATATAAACTTGAGTTTCAGTTAGACAGTTTGGAAACTTGATGTTCAGCTTTATTTTTCTTTCTTCACTGGTTTGTTTGTACAACAATAGTAAAAAGGATTATTTTCAAATTGCTGATTTCCTACATTATGCTATTGGCATTATTGAGGAAATTAAAAGAATATTTACAATGAAGAGCAGTGGATGAGGGTAAGGCAATAAACAGATAAACATTAGACTTGTTTCATTAAATTATGGGCATTACTATAAACTATTATAATCTCAGTGTTGTTATTTTTTATATACTTTTTTATATTTTATAATTTTTAATAATTTTTTTACATTCAGAAGAATAACAGCCATTTCCCTTTGTGATAGATTTGAATGATCATAACGGTTCTTACCTTTGGGCATGACTTATATGACAGTTTGCCTAAGGAACACTTCTTTGTAGATTAATGTATTTCTAAATATGATTAATAAGAATTTTATTATTTTAAATGCATATAATATATCAATTAAAACAAACTGTATCTGCTATGGCATAGAATTAACCAATTCTTTAGTCTATAGAATACAAGCCACTGATTTCCTCATCCTTTGTTTGTTGCAAAATATCTTATCATGAAATGTGAATGCAAGCAGAAATGAGACACCATTAGAATCAGATGTAGATTCAACCACCAGCCCCTTGCCACTATTTCCTCACTGGCTATAAAATAAATGAAGACCACTTGAATGATAACATGCAGAAACTATTTATTCAGAGTATTTTTTATATAAAGAGGGTTTATACATAGGGATCAGACACTATCACCTGTGGTTGGCAGAAATTCCAAGTCAGGTAGGGGAGTGGGAAAGCTTTATAGTGGGAAAAGGGGAAAGCGTCAGGCATGCTCTTATTGAAGAGGAAGGAAATGGAGAAGCTGGTGGTCAACAACCAAGCCCTGACTGTTCTGAGCTGGTTGCTGTAGAGCAGGGGTCCCTAAACTTGTTACACAGGGGGCCAGTTCACTGTCCCTCAGACCATTGGAGGGCTGCCACATACAGTGCTCCTCTCACTGACCACCAATGAAAGAGGTGCCCCTTCCGGAAGTGCTGAGGGGATGGATAAATGGCCTCAGGGGGCCGCATGCGGCCCGCAGACCAGGCCGTAGTAGTTTGGGGATGCCTGCTGTAGAGGTTCTGGCTCAGCCTTTTGTTGCTATATATATTCTGTCTGTCACTGGATTCTTAGAGTTAGGGCATAACAGACCCTTTTACTAGTCAGACATTTAAGCATAAGTTTAGGGCCTAAGAGATTTCTTGGGCTTCTGAATATATCTTGGACTGGAAAAATAATGTTGGATGCAAAGCATAAAGAGAAAATCTAAACAAACAAAATAAATAACTTTTAAAATTAAATGTCCACAAAACATAGTATTATGTCATCTTCATAAGTGAAGAACAATTTGTGGGCTAAATTGTTTTCAATGGGCAACAATTTTAGAGAAATAAGTCAAGTATAATTAAGTGGTGGGCTCATAGGCAAATACTTTTAAAAACAAATTTATAATATTCCTTGCAAAAGCTTTTAAAGCAAATTTATTGTGGTTCATGAGGACATCTGGAGTTGGATATGATGTGGGGTAGGGACTCTCACAATGAGAATGCACTGTGCAGGGGGGGAAATCTATCAGAACGAGCTCTTGGCCTCAATGAGACCTTGCACTGGGGGTTCAGTTGGTAATGAGGATAACGGTTAAGGTATACTTTCATGTTGCCCAGACTGATTTACTCATCTCTAGTTAAACTAACAATTCTGCTATCATCAGGCATCATTATAATTTAGATTATGGAGGAGGAGCCTTCTGGGACGCTTCAGATGCATCAGAGTGGCAAAGACGTATTGTGCAGTTAATTAACCTCACAGAAAGATGAAATAAAACTACCCAGCAGCACAAACTTGACTTATGTTTATTTTTGTATTTGTGCTTTTGTCCTCATTTGGTTTTCTTCTCCCCAGCCCACTGCCATATGTTGCTGGGACTCAGCTGTAATTATCTTCCCCGTAGAAGAAACACAAAGGGAAACAGAGCAAACAGAAGGCTCACTGCCGCAATGCAGGGGTCTGCTTTAAGAAAAGTTCCTGAGTTTAAAATGATGCGGAACAAATTCCTCCACATGGGAAAAGGATATGAAGACTTTTTCATGCAGATCTATAGGTGTGACCACAATTAACCCATGACTTACCCATCTGAGCCTGTATTGAAACTATAGAGATAAAAAATATTAATAATAACAATACTTTTAACCTACTACAGATGCACATTAGAAATACCCGGGGTGCTTAAAAAATCCATTCCCAGCTCCACCGGGACTAAATAAATCAGAAAACTTGAAGGTAAGTCCAGAGGTGGATTTAACAGTGGGCACACCAGGTGCACCGGGCCTGCACCCTGGGCCCCGGTTTCTGAAGGCCCCGTAAAACCCCAACTTCACACTTTTTTCTAATGCCACCTAGTTTGGTGCATATGTGCAATTTTAACATTAATAACACACAATATTTTTTATTTATTTAAAAATATGGTTAACATGTATTTTTATTTTCCCTGTCCCTCTCTTTTTTTAAGGGGCCCAATATTTTCTTCTGTGTCCGAGGCCTCAACAAACCTTAATCCACCTCTGGGTAGGTTTCAGGCATCGGTATTTTCTCATTTCTGTTCCCCACCCACCTCTGCAACATGTGTAAAGGATTCTAATACGCATGCAGCCAAATTGAGAGTCACTGAATTATGTGGGCTCTCCATTTGAGGTAGTAGTAGTGTTTTGTGAATTCTCTGTGGATCTTCTCATTTGGGGTAGTTTTGTGATGAGTAATTAATTAGTAGCCATACTTTTGTGGAATAGTTAGTGAAGACAAACTAATTGATTTTCACATCTAAATAACTTAGAATTTAAGCTTCTTCTTTTTTTTTTTTGGAATGGTACACGAGATTCTTAGAAGTTGACTTTAATTCTTGTGACTGATAAGGTCAGTTTGGCCAAACAAGAAGTCTTTTCATACTTTCAGTGGCCTTTTTACAGGTCTACTTTAAAATAGGCCTGTAGAGGTTACTTAGCAAATAGATTAGAAGGTGGTAATTTACAAATAGGTAAAGAATCAATTTAGAAGCCAATGACCAGGAATCCTCTTTTCATTTTAAGCCTTGGTGACAAAGAATGAATGTTTAATTAGTTTTTCTTTGACTTATTTCAGATCCAGAGAAACTTTACCAAAATTTTAATACAGAGAATGCTTGTATTAAACTTTGGTTAAATACCGTCAATGACTTATGAAGAAAGGAAGGCTGTATTTAAAATATATATATATATATATATAAAGCAAAAATTTATGCTATCCCACTAGAGAAGACATGCAGAGGGCAGATAAGCACATGGGAAGAAATGTCACCAGGAAATGCAAATTAAAACACCAATGAAATCCCACTACATACCTATGAGAATGGCCAAACTGCAGCACACTGACAACACCAAATTCTTGGGATATGCAAAATGTCATCCATGAAGAAAGACAATGTGGTGGTTTATTACAAAACTAAACATACTCTTCCCATATGATCCAGTGATTGTGCTTGCTTGGTATTTATCTGAAAGGGTAAAAACTTATGTCCACACAGAAACCTGCATAAAGATGTTTATAGCAGCTTTCATTGTAATTGCCAAAACATGGAAGCAACCAAAATGTCCAACCAAAATGTCTTTCAGTAGGTGAATGAATAAATAAATGTTGAGATAGCCAAAATATAGAATATTATTCTGTGCTAAAAAGAAATGAGCTATCAAACCATAAAAAAACATGAAGGGACCATAAATGCAGATTACTAAGTAAAAGAAGCCAATCAGAAATGATATATTTTATATATTGTATGATTCCAACTATGTGCCATTCTGTAAAAAATAAAACCATGGAATGATTAAAAAGTCAGTGGTTGCCAGGGGCCAGAGGAGGGAGAGTACTGAGTACACAGAATTTTATGGCAATAAAAACATTTTCTGATATTATAATGATGATTATATGCCATTATACATCTGTCCAAATCTATAGAATGTACAACAGCAAAAGCGAACCCTAAGGTCCACTGTGGACTTTGGTGATTATGGTGTTTCAATGCATGCTTCACTATAGTAACAAATGTACCACTCTGTTGAGTGATGTTGGTAATGGGGGAAGTTATGCATGTAGGGGCAGGGAATATATGAGAATTCTTTGTATTTTTGTTGTGAATCTAAAATTCTCTAAAAACTAAAATCTGAAAAAAGTCAACCTTATGCTAATCCTGGAATAGACAATATAGCTGCTAACTCCTGGAAATTCCTCATTTTTTTGTGTGTGTGTTGTGTTTTGTATTCTGATCAGAAACATTGAATCTAATTTTAAAGTATCTAACCTCTCATCAAATGCAAACAATTTCACTAGTTTTAAAAATGGGCTTACTCCACCATTGGCTGTAACATTGTTGGCAGCAGTGAAATGGAATAAAAGATTTCAACCTTAAGATACAGATCTAAACCTTTTCTTAAATTATTTCTTGTAGAATTCTATCTTAACTTTGAAATTATAATTTAAAGCAATAAAATGATGTATATAATTTATAAAACTTTAATTTACATACATTTGCTTTGGAGCACGCAACTTCTCAGAAAATAAAATATGTCTATAAATCTTGGCCCAAATCATGGGCTTGCTAAAGCTGAAATTGATTCCCTGCTTTGTAGAATAAAAAGGAAACTTATAGGCAAGAAATTTTTCCCACTGAGAGGATGCATACTTTTTTCCTTCTTTTTTTTGCCTTAGGGAACTTGACATCATAAAGGTATATATTTGATCAAGACCTCCACTAGGATAAGCTTTGTTCTAAGCAAGAGTATTTTTTTTAAGAAAATGTCCAAAGTCTCTGTATCTTAAACTCAGAAATAAAATCACTAACCTATTTCAAATTATATGTCTGCTCAGGGTATGAACTAAAAATAAAATAATGATGGGTATCATGACTTCTCTGAAAGAGTAAAGAGAGAAACTGAAAGCAGAATGAAAATTTGGTGAGCATTAAACGAAGAAGTGACTAACCCAAAACACAGAGGGGAAGTGCTCTGTAATCTTAACAAAAGCAGTAAAGCAGTTGAGATGCAAAAGTGTATGCTGAATTGGATGGGCTTAGATACTAAAACCCAACTTCCACAAACAGGACTGGCTACAACATTTGCAGGGTCCACTGCAAAATGAAAACGTGAAACCTCTTGCTAGAACATCATTAACATTTCAAGATAGTGACAGGAGAGCCAAAACTAAGTCAAGGGTGTTCCTCGTGTGGGTCCCTGTGAGATGGCACAGGCTGCAGGCGGATAAATCCAGCTCTGCTCAAAGAAGGTATTACTGGGAAAGACTATGCATAAACTGTTTTGAATTAGAGAGTTTCTATTGTGGAATGATATAAGCTGTTTGAGAACTGAAAGTTAATTTTGCTGACCAATGAATTTTTAGGGTTTTTCTAGAATAAGCTATTAGCAATTTATCTCCTAGATTGTAGATAATTTTTGAGAGTTTGCTAGAATAAGGCAGTGATAGAAGGCAGATAGAAGATAAAACTGATGTTAATGGAGCTGAGGTGTGAATTGAAATAGATAAAAGACTGAAGACAGAATAATAAAAATTAGGCTTTTGCAATAGTCCACGAATAAGGTAAAAAAAAATAAAATTGAACCAGTACCCTGTCAGAGAAAACAAGTTCTATGTATGATGTGGAAAAATGACATTGTACTGAAAACGTAAAATGGTGCACTGCATTTTCATAAATGATACTCATTTATCACATGATTCGGCAATTCCACTCCTAGAGGTGAGCCCAAGAGAAGTGAAAACATGTCTACAGGTACAAAATTTTATATGTGACTTTTCATGGTAGTCCTATTCATAATAGCTAGGAAGTGGAAACAACCTCAATGTCCTTCACTCTTGAGTAACAAGGCTTGGTAGATCCACACAATGGGATATTGTTCAGCATAAAAAGGAATACAGTGATGGTAGCTGCTATAATGCAAATGAACCTTGAAAACATATTCCTAAATGACAGAAGCCTGACACTAAAGGCCACATAGTGTATGATCCTATTTACATGAAATGTCCAGAATAGGCAAATTTATAGAGGCAGAAAGTAAATTAGTGTCTGTTAGGGGCTGGGAAGAGCAAAAACTGGGGAGTGACTGCAAAAGGGGATAGAGTTGTTTTTTTGTTTTTTGTGGCGACCTTATTGTGACATTAGACAATGGTGACAGATGCACAATTCTGAATATTATTAAAGTTACTAAGTAATTTACTTTAGAAGAGTGACTTTTTTAAAAAAAGAGTGCCTTTGGGGCATGTGAATTATTTCTCAATAAAGCTATTATTATTTAAAAAAATAAGTATTTCAACATTGTATTGTACACTTCAAATATATGTATAATTACCATGTACTTTATTATATTTCCATTACACCTCAATAAAACTGTTATAAAGATCTTAAAAAATAATGTGTATATAGAAAATTTAAAGTAAAAAATAAAATGCAATTTTGAAATACAAAATATTTTTAACTATTTATAAACATAAATATCTGTATAAGGATAATGAGAAAATTTAGAAAGATAAAAACCTTATATTAATATCTAGGATATTCTTTTTTTCTACTGTAACTTTGTTTTGTTTCATAATGTGAAGACCTGAGATAAAGAGAAATCAATGGCCCTGGCCAGTTGGTTCAGTGGTGGAGCATCGGCTCAGCATGTGTAATTCTTGGATTTGATTCCCAGAAAGGGCACACAGGAGAAGTGCCCATCTGTTTCTTCACCCCTTCCCTTCTCTCTCTCTCTCTCTCTCTCTCTCTCTCTCTCTCATCACATCCTACAGCCATGGCTTGAATGAGCAAGTTGGCCCCTGGTGCTGAGGATGACTCCATGGCCTCGCTTCAGGTGCTAAAATGGCTCCGTTGCCCAACAACAGAGCAGCAGCTTTAGATGGGCAGAGCATCAGCCCCTGACGGAGCTTGCCAGGTGGATCCCAGTCTGGGTGCATGTGGGAGTCTGTCTCTTTGCCTCCCCGCCTCTCACTTGATAAAAATAACTAAACTAAAATAAACTGAAATGAACTAAACTAAACTAAACTAAAATGTTAGACCATTGAGGGCAAAGATATAATCTTTTACATTCGTTGATGAATCTCCCGCATGCAGCACAGGGGTAGATACACTGTAACCTAAGGGTTGAACCCAGTTGTCCACACTGGTTTTTCCATAACCTATGACTTAAGAATGGTTGACCCAAAAAATAAAATAAAATAAAAAGTAGTCGTTAGTAGCATATTAAAGTTATATAACATTTAAATTTCAGCATCTAAAACGTAGTTTGATTATAACACAACCATGCTCACATTGTAGTTTTTGTGCTGGAATGGTAGATTTGAATAGCTGCAACAGACACAAAGCCTAAAACATTTACTATCTAAATTTTATAAGAAAAGTTTGTTGGTTTCTGATCTAGGATAAAGCCAGTACATAGTAGCTTTTCAAAGATTATTTGTTGAATGAAGACATGAAGGGAAAGGAGACTGGGCTGATGAAAGGTAATACCTTTAGTTTGTGATATTGTTTGAAGTTCCAAGAGATCACCTGTCAACAAATATCAGTCAGGAAGTGGGAAAACGCACATTGGAGCCCAGGGAGGGAGGTGGGGTAGTGACATCAAGCTGGGGGTCATCCCCTCATTTCTTTACAATGAAAGTTCTGATGTCATTAGGAGAAATAATTTCCAGAAAAAAAGTAGAGAAATGGAGAACTAGAATGTGGGGAGTGTGCTATTTCATGGAGTGGCAAGAAAAAGAGCAGGATAAGAGGTAAAAAAAAAAAGACCAGGCTAATAAGGGGAGAAAGTTTGATAAAAATAGTCAGACAGAACCCTGGAGAAGGAAGGAAATATTTCAGGTGATTAGTTTTCTTAGAGTCAATGCTGTGATCATGAATTTATTAGTGACTTGGAGAATCAAGTTGTTTTACAGAAGAGGAGGTAGCTATAATGTTTACATGAAAATACTGTACGATAATTTTAAAAAAACATTATATTAGCTAAAGCATTGAACATTTAAAAACCCTTTTTAAATAGTAATAATATAGGAAGCTGTGAAAAAGAATTCATGCTGGGTGCAAGCTGTAGATGTTTGGATCAGCCCAGCACAAAGACACACAGAATAGCAGTGCATCATTAAAAATAAATTGTCAAATTAATTTTTTTTTCATATATTAGGCCAAGAAATCCAGCATGAAGCACTTGGCCACTTTTTTTCTCTAAATTCAGGATCTCAGAATAATTGTGTACGACTTATGCATTCTTGAAAGAAGATAAATACTTTAATTCAAACAACAGACATTTTCCCAATTTAATCTTTGCTATTATTTTATCATTTACAATAAATGGTTCAATAAAAATGAAATATGATTTTTTACCATCATGCTGTGGTTTTCTTCTGCTGTTCAGTAAGCATGTGTTGCATAAAAGTCATTTAACTTTCCCCTAAGGTCTATTGGCATTAGGTAGAGCTCTTGATTGATAACTGTTTATATGAAACACTAAACCTGCTTGTGTGTTTCTTCTTTCTAGTAAATGAAAGCAAGTCCCTGTAGACCTTGAGGCAAAATTTAAATCAGTGTTTTACCTCATGCTGTACCATCTTCTCTCTCACTGATCTAATCCTGCCACGGACGCTTCTTTTCTATAACACCCACAGTGATCGGGAAGTTTAATTGCTTCCAAGTACTGCAATTGAATTTATACTTTTATGGGCTAATTTCCAGTTCTAGCTGTGGATGGCTAAACCTGGGAGTCCCTGCACTTGTTATACAAAAGTCATTATCACCCAAGTGCTTATATGCGGTCTTTTACTTTTGTTCTTCAAAGTACACAAACACCAGCATGCTCTGTTACAGTGCTACTCAATAAAAGATGTAAGAATGAGCATTCTTTATAGGTCCTTTCATTTATTTTTGATGATATTGTATCTTACCATTTTCATTTCAGTCCCTTAGGGGTAGTAGAAATAACTCAAAAGACTAGCTTATAAATACTCTATCTTTTTCATGAAACCATTTAATCCAATATGATATGTCTGAAAAATGAATATTTCAGAAATACATTTCAATAGAAATCAATAAATATAACATATATAATAACTCTAATAAAGAAAACAGCATGCATCAAAAGGACACTTATAAAACATATGATAAAGACTTTACATTGGTTTATTACTAATGTGAGATTATTTGTTTTTAATATTAATAGTGTTGAATTTTATTGTTAATTTTGTCAATTGCTCCCTTTATTGAGCTTCATAGAGTTCCCACTGTTAGTTAGGTGTGATATTATTTGATTTCTGTACAAGAATGCACTTGACTTGATGGACCCAAACTGAGTTGACATGACTCAGCTCCTAAATGCAGAAATGGCAGGAATCTGAATATGTATATTTTAGCCATAAATTTGATGGAGATGTTCTACTTCTACTGGGGAAAAGGGAAGTATAAGGTACTTTAGTTCAGCTGTGGCTAAAACTTGGCCTTGAGATTTGAAAGGGTTACTGCCAGAGGGCCTAGGTTATCCAAACTACATATTCCAAAGGCCTTCATACTGGTGCTTGACTGGCTTATAGGATAACCTCAGATCCCTTGGAATATCCTGCCTGATAAAAGTACACCTGGGACCTAAGGCCAATGAGTCTGTGCTAACAGTGTTATTTATAGTGAAAGCCTGTTTACGTTGCCTGGAGTATAAAGCTGTACTATATCAGTTTGAGCTCTGCAGGTACTGGACAATGTCTAGCTAAGGTCAGCCATGCAAGCTGTCTACATCTCTGTGACTGAGCCCCTGTATAAACCCTGAATCCAAAGCTTGATGACCTTCCCTGGTTGGTAGAACTTTGAGTGTCTTCTCATACATGATTCAGGGAAGATTAAGTTCTGTTCGTGTGACTCCGTTGAGAGAGGGCAGCTGGAAGCTTGTGTCTGGCTTCTCCTTTTCTCCACCTTGTATACCCTTTTCCTTCTGCTGATTTTAATTTGCATCTTTTTGTATAATAAGCTGTAACCTTGAGTAAAACAGCTTTTCTAAGTTCTGAGAATCCTAACACGTAATCAAACCTGAGGGGCGTCTTGGGGACCCCATCACAAACGGGAATTGAGAAGTGTCAGAAGTTGTGACTCTAAGTAGTTAAATCACCGCGAGTAACAATGTATAATATTTTTGTGTTGTAAGCAGAATTGCATCTCTATGTTGTTTCCTCTTGAGAAAAGTATCTTTTTCAAAATAGATTTTAATTATAGTGTGATTGCAAATTGTTGCTTGTCTTTTTAAGATAGATTTTTTTTCTTTAATCATGCAGCTTAGAAGAGCCTGGAAGTGAGCTTTGCAAATTGTAGGCAGGATATGAGTTATGTTGTTTTTTATCTTATTTTGAGGGAGACATTCTCCCAACTCTTTGGCTTTGTGAAGCTCTAGCAGGATCATAGTGTTGAGGAAGACATCCAAAGTTATTGAAGTTAACCCAAATATTGAGAAATGTGAAAGAGGAAAGAGCTACCCATGTTTTTGCTACTGTACCCATTGTACAAATGTTGGGCTATTTCACTTGAATATTCACCAAGGTCATAGGTTAAAGTTATAGGTAGAAGGTGAAGTACATGTTAAAATACCATATTTCCCCATGTCTAAGATGCTCCCATGTATTAGACGCATTTTAATTTTGGGGCCTGAAACTTGAAAAAAATGTATGACATAAAGTTATTAAACTCAAATTTTATTCATCATAAAATTCATACAACTCCTCATCACTGTCAAAACTCCCATCCATTAGCTTGTCCTCATCTGTGTCTGATGATGAATCACTGTCTTCAACAATAAGCGCAAAAACAAGTGAGAAAAAGTGGAAATGCAAGTAAAAGTACCCTACAACCACTGTATAAGACACACCCAGTTTTAGACCCCAAATTTCTCAAAAAAATAAAGTGCGTCTTATACATGGGGAAATACAGT
This sequence comes from Saccopteryx bilineata, assembly GCF_036850765.1. Lineage (NCBI taxonomy): Eukaryota > Metazoa > Chordata > Mammalia > Chiroptera > Emballonuridae > Saccopteryx > Saccopteryx bilineata. Next base: position 37,066,403 of record NC_089500.1, read on the forward strand.
AAGTGCACATTCCAGTTTTACTTATGGTAAAAAAAACAAGTCCTATGGCAGTAAATAAACCTTGCGGTCCCTGGTGTTTCATTATTAGGTCTGAACTCTGGACAGTGGGAATGTGCTTGAAACTGTCCCAGGCACTGGGGAAAGACAGTGAACCTCTGTCACAGTAAATCACATTGGCAGCAAGCCAGAGGAGAACCCTGCCTGAGACCCAGAGACAGGTACGTTCTAACCCTAGAGGAGGGTCAACATTTTACAGCTCTGAGAGAAATGTTTCTAGGAACCACTTGTGAAAGATTTGAAGGATATTTTTCTTTACTGCTATATTGAAGTGCTTTGCAAAAATATTTACATGGTATAGGCTGGTGTGTGTGTGTGTGTGTGTGTGTGTGCGCGCGCGCGCGCACGCACGCGCTCGCTGTGGGAAATGGAAGAACTATGCTGGATATTTCCTCTTTGCCCCTCCAGATCTACTCTGCCCTTAACCTCTCTGTTCTGAGCTCCACGAAGCAGACCTAAAGACACGAGCAATGCTTGCTTGCTGGCTTCAATTTGGCTACAGCCATGAGAAACGTTAGGAGATCAGAGGCTGGGAAGAAATTAAGGCCAAGACTTTTATTATCCTGGCTCCTTCCCTGCTTAGGTGCAATCTATTGGCAACAATTCTCTTCCAAAGTTCAAGTCTCCTGGCAGAGCCTTTCACAGATGAATTTCTCCAGACTCGAGTAATACTCCTTCCAAAGGTTTCTTTACACACAAAGGTCTTACAAGCTCCTCCTGTTGCCAGTCCTTGTATGCACTGTTCCCTCTTGGTTTCCCTAATGCCCTATAGTTTATATGTTTCAATTGTAGATAGTCTATAACCATCTCTGAATGCAATATGGCCTACCAAGACTGAATGGCTTAGTAATGACCGATGTCAGCTTGAATATTCTATGGAAAGAAGTATAAATAAACTGGGAAAGTGTTTGCATTATTATTTCTACCCAGAATGCTTCCATTACACCATCTTACCTTCCTAGTGTTAGCCTAGTCGGACTCAGCCCAATCACCTCTTTCTCCAACAAGCCATCTCTTACACTTTTCTTTATTTTCTTTCTCCTTGTAACCTTTCTATTCCCAGTGTCAAGTTTTGCTTTGGTGATTTTTCTATTCATATTTTATCATTCCTGTATTATAATTATCTGACTATTTTTAATAAGTAGACTGTAATCTCTTGGAGTACTATACTTCACATGTCTTAATTTCTTGAACATTAGAAAGATTTTGCTTTATTTTTGTTCATTCTTTCTTTTGTTAATAATGGAGACCCTTGTTTCATGAGTAGTTATACAATAATTCAAAAGTAAAATGATGAGGCCCTGGCTGGTTGGCTCAGGCGTAGAGCATTGGCCTGGCGGGCAGGAGTCCCGGGTTCGATTCTCGGCCAGGGCACAAAGGAGAAGCACCCATCTGCTTCTCCACCCCTCCCCTTCTCCTTCCTCTCTGTCTCTCTCTTCCCCTCCTGCAGCCAAGGCTCCACTAGAGCAAAGTTGGCCTGGGCGCTGAGGATGGCTCCATGACCTCTGCCCCAAGTGCTAGAATGGCCCAGTTACAACAGAGCGACGCCCCAGATGGGCAGAGCATCACCCCCTGGTGGGCATGCCGGGTGGATCCCGGTCAGGCGCATGCGGGAGTCTGTCTGACTGTCTCCCCGTTTCCAACTTCAGAAAAAAAAAAAGTAAAATGATGGGTGACTATACCAGCATAGTAATTATGCAAATATAGAAGAAAGGTCTAATATAAAGTATATTACAAATTAAAACATTAAAATTTGATAACTTAATGAAGATATTTAGTAAGTTAATGGAATAAAATTCAATTAAAGATACAGGTAAAATACCAATATCTTATTATTGTTTTTAAATAAAATACAATACTAGCAAGATGTCATTTTGTGTGTACAAAAGTCTCCTATTCAAATTATAGAGTCAATCTTTCATTCCTGAGTTTAATGATAAATATATTAGTTAATAGTATATTAAGTACACTCTCTATCTCAATAAATTATAGTATTAAGTATGTACATAGAACTGAGGAGAAGGTGAAATGAAATGTTAAGATACAGTTTTTGATTTTCAGAAGTTACACTCTAGTTATTAGCACAGAAAGCAATTGAACAACTTTGTTGCCTGGATAAAATCAAATAGATTGGTAAAGTGTATTAAGATTTTAGAAAAGATAACCTAGTATGTACTAGAAAGGATGGAATAAACAAAGCAAATGACTGAGACTCCACCTGAACTTTGAAGTAAGACATGGATAACTGAGATAGAGGGAAGGACACTTCAGGCAGGAGAAACAACCACAGATGAACTAGAATCCAGGATAGGCATAATATGGTTGAATGACAGGAGTCTTAGAGGAGAACAAGTAGAGGCATGTCTTGTAAAGAAGTAGTGAGAGAAATAAGTTTAGATAGGCATATTGCAACTCAATGCATAGAAACTGAAATGTTTGATTCAGTTTGGACTTTGCCTGCTAGAAAAAAGAATGATGAATATTGAAATTTTTTGAGAGAAAGATTGAAATGATGAAACTAGTGTTTTAAAAAGATTGATCTAATAACTATGTGTGCTGTCAGGTGGGTACTTAAAATATTTGGGGGATCACTGTTTAAAGTATATGATTATCTGACCACTAGGCAGTATATATGAAACTAATATGAAATAGTGTTGAATGTAAACTGTGATTGAAAAAAAAAAAAAAAGAAGCTTGATCTCATGATTTAACTACAAAGAAGCAAAGGGCTAATCAGTCAGATAAAAACGTATGGCTGCAGTTGTGAAGTGGTAAGCACCAAATATAGCTGGTGTTGATGAAATGAAAATGAAGCCACAACTGTAAGCTTAGTTTTCTCATCAAAATCATGATAGCTACTTGAGAGGCTAAGATAATTTAAAGTGAATTACTAGAGTGCTCTGTTATTTTTTTCTTAAGAAAGAGTGAAAGCAAGAGCTAGAGCAAGAGCAAGAGCAAGAGAGAGAGAGAGAGAGAGAGAGAGAGAGAGAGAGAGAAAGATGAGACGTAGCAACTTGAAGTTGTGTCACTTTAGTTGTTCATTGATTGCTTCTCATACGTGCCTTGACTGGAGGGTTCCAGTCAAACAGGTGACTGCACGCTCAAGTCAGTGGCCACTTGTTCAAGCTTGTGAGCCTGTGTTCAAGCTGCTGACCTTGAGATTTCAAACCTGGGACCTCCACATCCCAGGTTGGTGCTCGATCCATTACGCCATCAGTGATTGGCAATATAGTGCTCAGTTTTTATAATTGCTGTACTTCAGGTTCTTGAGGAAGTAACTGGTGAATGGTAGGTTCTCAATCTATAATGTTTGTTGAATGAATAAACAAATGAATATATAGTAACCTCTTGGTTATATAATTATATAAATTATTAAAAGTATAACTATACTCATGCTTCCATTAATCATTATAAGAGAAGGAATTTGATTGATTAGATTACATGAATAGCAAAATAAAAAAATAAAAATTCCTAAAGTCAAGAACCCTGGTATTTGTAGTCATGTTCATCTATCTTACATATTTATGAATGGTCTTGAGATTTAGTTCACAAGGAGTGGAGTACAGGAAATTTCAGTACCCTGCATGAGCACATTCCCCACTGCTCTTCCATCCTCATATCACTGTTTTGCTTTCTTTGAAGGCACAAGAAGAGGGCATGTGATGGTGAGAATATGTATATTAAAAACAAAAGATTTTATTCTTATTCCAAGTCTAATACTCATTAGGTGTGTGACAACTGTAAAACAAACTATCTGAACCTTGATTTTATTGTTGATAAAAGGAGATCCATATGCTTTACACCACAAGTGGTAAAAAATTGCTATGCAAGCTTGTATTTTATAAAAATAAATAAATAAAAATGCTCATTATAATTAGTCTGGAAATAATATAATTATTGAAAGTGGAAGAGATAAATTGCATCAAATGGATTATGTTTAAATGAGAAATGAGACATAAAATTTGGTTATAAATATCAAGTACTAACTTAAAGAATTGGAAATGACAAATTGCAATCATAAAGCAATATTCTTACTTTTTTCTTCAGAAAGATTTTCAGTCTTGAGATTTAATTGGAATTATTGATTATCCTGGTTTCTAAAGTTATAAACAGTCTCCATCAAATGGATAATATTAAGTAATCTAGAAATTATTCAATACTCTTTCTGATACAAATGGTTGCTTATATTACACATGAGGTATTTTACTATGAAACAAGTCCTCAGTGTAATAAGTCCGACTTCTGACAAAGTGAACATTCAACATCAGTGCTTTCTGTCAAAAAGTCTTGACTTAATGTGCCAAAGATATGTGTGTCAAATAATCTTTTAATTAGATTACAAAATGCAGCTATTATATATCAAATATCTATTGATCTCAGGAAGAAAATAGCTTGAGGTTTCTTAAGTATGTACCAACAAAATTCATTTGCCATGCAATTAACTCCAAATTGCTACCTTGAGAAATTAATGTTGGAAAGAATGTTTAGGCATATAAAGGCATTTAATTGACATTTAGCAAGAAATCTTGGTGATGAATACTGTAGGGTTTTAAAAACATTTATTGCCAATATATACAGAATTTAGCCTTTACCTCACTAATTCTTTGTTTCAACATGTATTTATGTAAAGATTTATATGTAGGATTGCAAATGTGAAATAGTTTGAGCTGTGGGAAGATGGGATTTTTCCTTCAGCCATAAGCCAGTGCACAACATTTGAGCATCAACTCCAGGTGTGTAAATGGTTAAAAAGAACTATGCTTTGGGAGAAGGAGGTACAGTGAGCTGAGATGAACCATGGCACTGGTGTAAGCACCAAAGGAAAGGGGATACTTACAGACAGGTCCTCTTCTGGATAACTTTCCATCCCCCTTCTGGGTTCTGACAATTTAGTGTAAGAGCTGGACTTGATTGCAGGAGGTGGACGTACCAGTTGCTAAATACAGATCTACCTGCTAACGAGAAATGGGGACAGCCTTGGTTTTTATGAAATGGCCAACACCAACCTTACTAGATAAAAAAGGAGGCAAGGACACAAAAGTTGACTAAACCTATGCACAAGTCATGAAATTAGGTGACAATATTCCAGAAACCACCAAGGCAGCTACCTTTGCCTACCAGGATGCAGAACCTCAGAGACAGCAGGGCACAGAAGCCGGTCCTTGGTTTTACAGTGGGAGCCTGGAGTTTAGGATATTTGATTCCTGCATGTAATATGAGATTCAGAAGTTTATCTCATGTTTTTCTCCCCTACAGCTTATAATTAATAATGAGAAATACTTATTATATGACACTTTGGGCTCTTTACTTCTAGTATGTATTTACTAATTTAATGTTGACATAGTCTTTTGAATCAAATCTTTTTTTCCCACACTGTGTAAATTTCATAGCATGATAGGTATTGGATTGCCCAGCAGACTTATTATCTAAGTTTCTGGGTGGAGGCAAGAAGGTAATCCTTCTTACTATTATTTTTTGCTATGGATTATTAATTAAACACATTTACACAGTTTTCTTCGAATATATGTTACACATTTCACAAAATCCATACTGTTGAATTAAGATAAAAGAGAGAAAATAAATATATTTTATGCTATCTGTGAACAAAAAATAAGACCACCTAATTTCTTGGGAAACTCTGTTAGCACAAATCCCCCAAAATCTGAGCATTCAATATTTTAAATGCCATAAAAACCAAATACCCCAAAGAGTTAAAAGGACAGGATAAATGGTATATGAAGAACTAGAATGATCAATAAAAAATAAACAAGAAACAAGAAGAGGATGGAAGGATACAGAACATTCTCGGCACTGGTGTATATGAATTACCATTGCTGAAATTTTTTTCCAAATGAGGTCTGATCATTTTACTCATAAGATTTAAGAAATGACAGTGGACAAAGAAGAAAAAGTGTAATTATACAAAAACTGAGACAGATATGTGTTTCTTAGTTTGTCTGGAATACATTTGTAATATCCATGTGAAGAAGAGAAAGAAGCAAGACATTTAAAATATTATTACATGCTACCATTGAGGACCCCGCATGGAGTTGGTCCAATTTCTGTTGACTGTTAATCAACTACACATACCTGGAGACCAGCAATGCTGAAAATTAAAAGCTTCAGGACTGCTGTGAGGGAGGTGATTCATGCTAATATTTTTCTTCCCTCTCCAGGCAAATATCTATTTATCTCCTACTGAGTTAGATAGTTTGGGGTTGACTTCTACGACAGGCTGTCTTTCCCAATAGATATCTATTATATCTGAGAACCCAGTGTATAGCTTTTTAAAAAAAGACAGTGTTTATATTTGCAGATGGGATTTATATTAGGCGTTTGATAGTTGTAGGAGTTTTTATTTTTTTAAAGCAGAAACTTCTTTTACATATTTATTATCTATGATCATATCAGTAGAGTTCCTGACAAACACAAAAAATCTAATTAAAAATCTGTGATAAAACAAATGGGATGTGAATTCAAGTTTTTGTAACTTCCATTAAAATCATTATCTGAACCTTAAGAAAATTTTGAAATAAATTTAAAATTATATGGCAAAGTGTGAGTGTGTCTAATCTTTATTTAAAATATACGATCACATGTGTTTGGCATAATCATTGTGCTTTATTACTGACATTTGTCAGGAAGTAGGTTCTGGAGTTGAACAGTTTAGTGCTGGCCCCCTTTTCCCAGGCAGGTAATTTTTTTTCTAGGAAAATGTCAGTTTACTCATTTGCCAAGTAGAGTAATAATAGTAGCCATCTTATAGAGCCTCTGTTGACAATGTAAAGTTTTCTGCACAAGGCTTGGAACTGAATACAGATCTATTATTAGACATCTGATTATATACTTACTATCTCTATTTCTATCTATCTAAGTGTGTATATAACAAACATAAGATACCACTTAGAAAATGTTCACATTTGCAACATTATTTTTCAGAAGATGTTATTTAAAAATTAAAGCAGCAAAACATAGGACACTAATATTTATTCCAAATGTTTATTATGTATTACAGATAGTGTTACTTATGAACATGATACTCTCATTTTATTATTGAAATGGTCTTTTAATATTGTTATAAGTTTGAAAGGTGACAAATAATTACTAGATTTAGTGCGGTGACCATATTGTAAGGTATATAAATGTTGAACCACTATATTGTACACCTGAAACTATTATAATGTTGTATACCAATTATACTTAACTTAAAAGAAAATAAAAAAATAACCCAGTCTTTTATCCTTTGCCTCTGAAATCAAGATTGACCTTTAAGGTGGGCACTGAAGTTATCAGGAAGAACGTTTTATAAAGTATATGATTGTCTTACCACTATGCTGTACACTGAAAACCAATAAAAAATAACTTTAGAAGTAAACTGTAGTTTAAAAAAAAGTCAAATGAAAAATATAAAAATAAACTGAGTCCCCCTCAGCTCTACTGAAACCACCTTGAAAATGCAGCCAGGGTTCCTACTCTTCCCATGGTCTGCTTACTCAACATGGTCCTATCTGGCAATATGACCTCAGTAATTGCCACCAATAAGTCAACCCTGCCTCAAGTTAGACTCCTTCACCTTACTACAACGGATTATTCTAGACAAGCAATTTTCAAGCGGCATGCTGCAAGAGTTTTTAAAACATGCATTACATGACTATTTAATTAAGGGCACTGACTTCTTTTCCCTTAGACTGTCAAATAAAAAAAATGACAACAGGCAACACAGCAATAGCTGTCCAGTGTGAATGTCCTGTCTTGAACTATAAATATATGTTATATAATAGAGTTGAATTTCATCAGTCTTTTTGCATAATAAGGTTGCATCTGATTGATTAATTCTTGGTAACAGAAATCCTGATATACAAGTATAGGTACCTGATTTTTTTAAAAAAGTCATTCTGGAGCAAAAAAGGGTAGTAATCACTATTATTATATTTTTGTAAATCAATAAAAGTTATATCTATCTTTTGTCATATCATCAAAAGAATATACTATGAATCTTTGGTGTGCCACAGAATTTTAGTAAAAAATTTTTGTGAGCCATGAGATACAAAAGGTTGAACATCACTCTATGCTTAATCTTTGGACATAACCTGTAGGAAAAAAACTTTGATTAAAAAACAAAACAACCTTTTCATAGACTTTAAAGTAGATGCATTTTATTCAGTTATATAGCCTAGGCAGTAGGCAAAAAGAGAGTAAATAGCTTACTAAAATGGTAAAACTTAGTGTTGGAGTTTAACCAAGGTTTTTCAGCCTATTCAGTCTATGCTTCTTCTATATCATCACCGTGCATCTTGTATACAGAATTGAGAGTGATTTTGTGTATACAGAATAAATAGGCTTACTATTAGAAATAAATGCAGTCAACACACATACATTGTGGCTATCCTAGCTACTTCTATTGAGTACCTAATACGATAAAACATCTGTTCTTTTGTTTTTATGGAGAAAATGGGTGAAAAAAGTTAATATAAATAAGAGAGTAAATTAATAATATAGTGAAAATTTTCTTGCATTTTTTCATTTTTCTTTTGAAATGTAATGGATAGAAATTGAATTTTAAAATTGTGCAAAACCATTGTCATGTAATTGTACACATTAAAGCTTAAAAGCATTTGGACTCAGTTTAAATGCAGAAACATTCATGAGGTTTGGGATTAAGGAATTCAGAAAGTAATATCCTTGGGCTATCTATGGGAGATGCATTTCAAGCTATTCAGATGACAGTAATTCTTCATTTGGACCAAGCACAGAAAAAAGATTTAAATGCGAATCCACCATAGTGAATCTTTATAAGAGGATTTAGATATTAAATTCAGAAGGACCATAATTTAGTTATTATAAAATCATGTTATTCATTGTCTTTTGGGAACTTGTCTTCTACTAACAGCTACTAACAGATGCTGTTTCCTAAGTACCCATAGGAAAACCTGAAAATGTGCTGAATTTTGTAAATACTAAAGCTTAAGATTTAGATGTGTTACACTTAAAAAAAATTACAGCATGTGGTAGAATTAAGATCTGTAGCTCAGGGTATCACAGAAGTTGCTAAGGAAACACTATGGGATATAGTATAACATCTCTAAGAGCAGCTTTTAAAATAAAGGTAGCATAGAGAACATATAGTAGAAAACAGAGAAGATCAAGATTCTGTTTAGGTTAATTTGTTAATGGTGAATAATACCAGATGTTACTGGTGAAGTTAGACCTCAGTAGTCCTTGAGTTGTCTAATAAGGAATATAGAGCCAATAACTCAAATTTAAGTGAAAGTTTATTTAGAAAGTCACAGAGGTAGAAGAAGTGAGCTGTGAAACAAGTGAGCCAGTTGGAATGCATTGGCTTAGGAAACAAGTTACAGATAGATGTAACAGAAGAGTTCTTGAAACCTAGGAGAATAGAAGCAAAAGTATGCACCTTGAAGGAAGAAAGGGGGAAATCATGGGCATGACTGAGAGGGAGAGAGAGAGAGACTGAGAGAGAGAGGGAGGCAGAGATCATGCCTGAGGGAAGAAGGGTGTGAAGAAAGGGGCAGGCATGCTCAAAAGAGAGTTAGAGAGAGCGAGCAAGCGAGCGAGCATACATTGGTTCTCCATTTTAAGGGGTTTTATTTGTTTTATAAAGGTGGGGATTTTATGGTAAATCTCAGGGGAGACTCTCAATAGAATATTCATCAGCTGTCCAGGTGTGTCTTTTTATAGTCATGGTCTCTGTTGATTGATCAATGCTAGGTCATGAATCACTGTAGCTGGTCCTGATTTCAGCCATGGCATTGCTTTGTCCGATTTGGCTGCATTTCTGGGCCCGGAGGTGAGACACAAATGAGACCTAAATGTTATCTCTAGTTTGATCAAAATTCTGTCTCTGTGGTCAACAGATGCAAGACTTTGTTCTTAGATTATCTGATGTGGGCCAGAACGCCATTGTCAAGAGTGTGTAATGCTTAAGGGAGTGGCCGTGTTAGATCTTATATAGGAGCTGTGTGAGGCTATTCTCCAGCCCCCCCAATTCTTCCTCTAAGGGGTCTACCACATGGCTAGCTGAATGTCAGGGGAGGAAAGGTCAGGGGAGGGTCTGAACCACATGACCAGTGATATGAAAGGTCAAGGCTTCTGAATTATTTGATCCCCTGATATGCTAGAAGAACAAAGGTCACCCTGGGGGTGAAGTACCACTCTACAATACTTGTTTTCCCAGTTTAGCCTGTTGCTAGGCACCTAGGACTCTCTGTCCTGATGACCTTCTGTACTTGGCCTATCATTCCTACTATGCTCATGCCTCTCTAACTGTCTATTCTATCAAATTCATAAGCTTACCTTTGGGCCTTAGAATTAACAATGAAAACATTGTTTTGTTTTTTTATTTCTTTTTTTTATTTTTTGTATTTTTTTGAAGTTGGAAAAGGGGAGGCAGTCAGACAGATTCCCTCATGAGCTCCACCGGGATCCACCCGGCACACCCACCAGGGGGTGATGCTCTGCCCATCCAGGGTGTCGTTTTGTTGCAACCAGAGCCATTCTAGCACCTGGGGCAGAGGCCACAGAGCCATCCTCAGTGCCTGGGCCAACTTTGCTCCAATGGAGCCTTGGCTGCAGGAGGGGAAGAGAGAGACAGAGAGGAAGGAGAGGGGGAGGGGTGGAGAAGCAGATGGGCGCTTCTCCTGTGTGCCCGGTCCAGGAATCGAACCCAGGACTCCTGCACGCCAGACCAATGCTCTACCACTGAGCCAACCGGCCAGGGCCTAAAAATGGAAACATTGTTGTAACAAAAGATTGTTCTGGCTGTGACTGTTAAGAATTCAAATAGAGGTATGTGTGATCTAAAACACCTCAACCAAAACTTGATGAATAGTTGAAACAATTAGATGGATAATACTGGTGATTGTATTGTAGGTTTTAGGCATTTTTGCAGAGCAATGTTTTAATGTTTACCTTAGTATCCAAATATAATACATTTGGACTGAGTTTTTAAAGTTTTCATATCTTGATCTTTTTTTTACCTCTTGTTGGGCAGATAAAATATATTATGCTTACTTTGTTAAAGATGGCGCTGCCCACATGGAAGCCCATTGCCCAGATGATAATATTAACTGCCCTTCTTGGTTGGGATGGGCGTGATTATATTAATGTGAGTTGGGGGCTGGCTGTGGGCAGGCAGGATCCTTGTAGCCTGGGGCTTGGTCTTAGGACTAAGCCTTTCCCACCCTTTTTGATGTGGAGTGGTGCACTCTCATGAGGAATTTCACTATGCCTCAGATAAGTGACTTTGTATCAAAGACTTCCTTGTTTGCAAATTGGATTAAAGGTTTTGAATCTAATCTATAAAGTGGGGCAGATGGGGGGGGGAGGGTTTGCTCTCTCTCAGTTCCAAGATTAGCATTAGAGAGGAGAGCAGAGAAAGAGAGGCCAGGAGAGGCAGCCAAGATAGCTAAGTGCTGAAGGAGAAGCCAGTTTGTGCTGAGTTTGTGTAGAGAGAAGGAGATGGGAAACAGAGATGAATAAGGCTGGTGAGCTAGAAACCTTTGATTCTAGGAAACTCGGATAAGTCAGTGGCTTTGGGAGCCCTGAATGGGAAGGGAAGTGTTATCCCACTGTGTGTATTGCTTACCCGCCAGGTGCAAGCTAGGATTAAAGCTGATGGCCCACCAGTTTTTGGCTCCATTGTTTCATTACCGTCTGTCTGAATCTAATGCGAACCTGCACGGGCCAGGCGGCTGTGATGGTGCTGTGGATACTGGCCATACACCTCTCCTCTCTCTTTCTGAATAAAGACAATTTCTACAGCTCTGCTTTGGATGTAACATTCCAATATCTAGTTTCTAACATCTAAGCATTTCTTTATGGTATTCATTATGAACTTATAGTAAGTGCCAAAGGCACATAATACTTTTATGTAGGACTACAGAATATATTTAGTCACTTTAAATGAACATTGAAATGCAGAAACTACTTGCTTTGCTTTTTGTGAGGTCATTATGGCACCATGCCACCTAGGATATGCACCATTTTTATATATAGCACCTAATACACAACCATAAACAAACCACAGAGCCAAATAATGACATATAGTGCCAACTGTAAATAAATAATTTTTGGATGATGAAGCTTTTGAAACTTAACCACTATGACTTGTGATTAATAGCTGGATGAAGAAATTAAAGTAAATATTTTGAATGTTCATTTTAATTTTAAGTATGTACTTAATAAAATAAACACAGATCTATATAATTTTATATAACATTTTAATAGGTAATTTTGATTTTTATATTATCTTGCTCTTGTTTTGAGAAAATCTGTAGTGTATAATAGAAAAGTTGTGCCCTGGCCGGTTGGCTCAGTGGTAGAGCATCGGCCTAGCGTGCAGGAGTCTCGGGTTCGATTCCCGGCCAGGGCACACAGGAGAAGCACCCATCTGCTTCTCCACCCCTCCCCCTCTCCTTCCTCTTTGTCTCTCTCTTCCCCTCCTGCAGCCAAGGCTCCACTGGAGCAAACTTTGCCTGGGTGCTGAGGATGGCTCTGTGGCCTCTGTCTCGGGTGCTGGAATGGCTCTGATTGCGGCAGAGCGACGCCCCCAGATGGGCAGAGCATCGCCCCCTGGTGGGCATGCCGGGTGGATCCCGGTTGGGTGCATGCAGGAGTCTGTTTGCCTCCCCGTTTCCAGCTTCGGAAAAATACAAAAAAAAAAAAAAGAAAAATAAAAGTTGTGAGAAAGTAATAAATGAAAAATATCTTAGATTCAAAAGTTGTTATCATAGCATCACAATTTGTAGAACATATAATTATCTTATTCTTAGAATTAAATATAAATAAAGTGCCCCTTAATATTTTTGATTTTTCAAGAACATTTGGTATTTAAACATAAATTACTTTTATAAATTTTTTATTTATATTTCTTTCTTGTAAAGGTAACTTGTTATATTTGCATACCAATTTTGTAGCCAGAAGCACAGCATTTCTTTAAATAGACTTATGTCTTTGTTTAATTGGTTTCAGAGCTTGCCACTGTGAAAAAATTCTGAATATCTTATCCTTGAGAGCTTAATTTTGTTTTACTTTTTAATTTGATAGTCATATATCTTCAAGTGTTTTTTAAGTAGCATACTTTTACAGTTCTGTCCTTGTTTTTCACACTTGACAAATATGTAGATCTTAAATTTTTTTCCCTGATTTTTAAATTAAATTTTATATTCTGAGATTATTATAGATTCACAAGCAGTTTTGAAAAATAATGCAGAAAGATCTCCTGTACCCCATAGCCATATTTTCCAAAGGTAATATCTTACAAAACTATAGTATAACATCACAATAAAGATGTTAGACTTATTTCATCTGATAGGATGCTAAATAGTACTGTGTTTTTAAATTCAAATTCCACTTGTTCATTGTTAGTATATCTTGGAAAGCACTTGAACTTTATATATTATCCTGAAACTTTGCCATAATCACTTATAACTTTTCAGCATTGTTGTTGATTCTTCAGATTTTTTACAGAGATGATTGTGTCCGAGAAAAAAAGTTTTATTTCTTCTTTCTCCAACTATATTACTCTTACTTCATTTTCTTGTCTTATTGAGTTGGCAGGGACTTTCAGTAGAATGTTGAAAAGGAGTGGTAAGAAGAGCCATTCTTGTATGATAATTTTAATGTATCTATTTTGTATTGGTTTTGATTACTCTTTCTGCTGATTATAGGTAATCTTAAAATCTCTTTGCATATTTGATAATTTTTTATTGGATGCCAGACAATTGTAAGTTTTTACCTTAGTGGGTGCTTGATATGTTTTGTATTTCTTAAATATTTTTGAACTTTGTTCTGGGAAACAGCTTTTCAACTTGAAAACAGTTTTCATCCTCAGATCTTGCTTTTAAGGTTTGTTATGCAGAACGAAAGCAGCAATTGATCCATAGCTAATTTTCTCCTCTATTGAGAAAAGACCCTTCTGAGCAGTCTGTCTACTTCCCCATGATTTAGAAAGTCTTTCAGTTTGGCTTTTGATAAGAGAACCTGCTTATTTTCTTCTAATTCCTGTGGTGGTTATTTTTTTCCTAGGCATGGTTAATTTCCTCACATACGTACACTGATTATTATTCTACTTCATACTAAGGTGGGCTGTCTGCATATGTCCAGAATTACAATATGTATAATTTTCACTTTTCCAGTATTCTGCTTTAAAAGCTCTTCTTTCTTGGTCTCATTGGAATCTGCCTGTATTCTACCTGCTGTACCACAGCTTGAAAACTGTCTTAATGCTTTAAGCTGGAGCAATTATAAGAATGACCTCATTTGTTTTCTATATCTTAGAAATTTCATTTTATTGTTGCTTGATGTCCAGTATCCTGAAAACCACTGATTTTGTATTTTAATTTATTTTCCAGTAGTTTGGTTTAGACAGAAGGGTAAATCCAGTTCTTATTATTTCATCTTGCCAGAAGTGAAACTCTCCTTTTTATACATTTTTAGTATAATATTCGATGCATAAAAAGAATATATGCAATTTATATGTAAATTTTAAAGAATAATATGAATAACATCAGTGAATTCAACATGCAATCATGAAATATATTACCAAAGACTTACAGCTACCTATGTGTACTTCCCTATGCCATCCCACTATCATCCCTTTAGTATTAAAATTACCTCATTTTTATGTCTATTATTCCCTTGATATTTAAAAATAGCTTTATCTAATGCATATACACTTAATCACTATAAGATTTATTGGAGTTCTTTAGAGCTATATAAAAATTAGTATTCTTCCAGTTACTTAATATTAGATTTCTAAGTTTAAACCACATTTTTTAGTTGTGGTCATTTATTTTCATAGCTTATTAACATTCTATTTTATGAATACAGTAAGATTTATTTAGCCATTTTTCTGCCAGTGCACATTTGTGAGGTTTCATTTTTATGTTATTTATGAACATTGACTTTCATGAACATTATTATTTAACAACACTCTCTTTCTTTCTTTGTTTTGTAAGTAACTTGATTGTTGTGTTTTTTTCCAAAGGCTTTCTGACTGATAATACAACCTTACTGTTGTTATGAAAGCATTACAATAATGTGTAAAAATAAATCTTTAAACATAAGATTCAGCTTTCAAAAAGTTGAATTTCTAGAATTATTCTATACAGTTATCTCCTCTCTGGGAAATAGCTTTTTCTTTTTTCTTTTTAAGTCTGAATATTTCCTCTATGTCATTTGTTTTAATCTATTCTTGAGGAAATTTATTACATGTATATAAAATTTTCATTCTCTGGTCTTCTTTAATCAGTTTCTCTCCCATTATTTTGACCTACTTGTTTTTGTATTTCAAGAAAGCACACATTTAAAACTCAAAAATTTATTTATTTAATTATTTATTTATTTAGTGAGAGGAAGGGAGGCAGACAGACTCCTGCATGCCCCTCCTCATTGGGATTTACCCCACAAGCCCACTAGGGAGCAATGCTCTGCTCATCTGGAGCATTTCTCTGTTGCTCAGCAACCAAGCTCTTCATTAGTGCCTGAGGTGAAGGCCATGGAGCCATCCTCAGTGCCTGGGGCCAACTTGCTTCGACTGAGCATGTCTGCAGGAGGGAAAAAGATAGAGAGAGAGACAGAGAGAGAGAGAAATGAGAGGATGAGTGGTGAAGAAGCAGATAGGTGCTTCTCCTGTGTGCCCTGACTGGGAATTGAACCCAAAACATCCACACACCAGTCAAACGTTCTATCACTGAGGCTTCTGGCCAAGGCCAAAGATTTATTTCTCTATTTATTGGATCATTTAACTCATATTTATTGAGTTCTTAATATGGATTCTTATATATTTTGAACTTTATAGACTTTACAAAAATTTTTATTTTTTAAAAGATTTGTATCTTTACTTAGTTTCTCTACCTAATTTTTATCTCATTCTGTCAATATTCCATTTTATTTTGTTGCTTTCTCAGAGAAGCCATGATTTATAGTTATTATTAGCAGTTTTCTGCCATTATTATTTGGATCCTGGACTAAATACAAATCAAATGACAAACCTTTTCCTCATTTTATTTTATTTTCCTTTATAGTTGACATTCAGTATCATTTTATATTAGTTTCAGGAGTACCAGCATAGCAGTTAAACAATTATATACATTACAAAGTGATCCCCCCTGATGATTCAAGTATCCACTTGGCACCATTCATAGTTATTACATTATATGATAATTATTTTTCTGATTTAAAAAAAATATTTATTGATTTTAGAGGGAGAGAAAGGGAATGAGAGAGAGAAAGAGAGAGAGACAGAAACATTGATCTGTTTCTGTATGTGGCTCCACCACGGATTGAACTGGCAACAGCTGTGTATAAGGATGACATTCTAACCAACCAAACTATCTGGCCAGGGCTCTGACTTTTTAAGGTTCTTTCTTGGAACTTTTTCATAATTGAAAAGTAAATTTTATTGTTGTTCTATATTTTTACTTTAGTCACTTTCAGAGGATATTACTGTTCATTTAGTATTTGTTAAATAAGAAGCTAGTGCCCTGGCCGGTTGGCTCAGCGGTAGAGCGTCGGCCTGGCGTGCGGGGGACCCGGGTTCGATTCCCGGCCAGGGCACATAGGAGAACCGCCCATTTGCTTCTCCACCCCTCCGCTGCGCCTTCCTCTCTGTCTCTCTCTTCCCCTCCCGCAGCCAAGGCTCCATTGGAGCAAAGATGGTCCGGGCGCTGGGGATGGCTCCTTGGCCTCTGCCCCAGGCGCTAGAGTGGCTCTGGTCACGGCAGAGCGATGCCCCGGATGGGCAGAGCATCGCCCCCTGGTGGGCAGAGCATCGCCTCTGGTGGGCGTGCCGGGTGGATCCCGGTCGGGCGCATGCGAGAGTCTGACTGTCTCTCCTCGTTTCCAGCTTCAGAAAAATACAAAAAAAAAAAAAAGAAGCTAGTTTTATTGACCGTAGTTCTGTCTTCTTTCCACATTTCGGATGAGAAACTTATATTCTCCGAGAGATATATGCAGTTTATAATTCTAATTTTTTAAGCAGGCATTTAGCAGTTAGAGTTCTACCCTACTCTGGGGTTACTTGCTCCTATTATATAGCTGTTCCCCACTCAAATAATTGATGTAACATTTTTAGTTTCTGATGGTCTTTTTTTCCTCACCATCATAGACACACTAATTTTAGGAACTGAGATTCTTATAAATCAATATACGAGGCATAATCACTTCTGAAACCTTCATTTGTAAATATGTCAATGACTTTTAAATTAACTAGATAGAATTTATTTCTAATTTTAATGTGATCCTCTGAAATTGTTAGTAATTATAAATTAAGTCTCAAAGAACATAGGCAAGTGTATACAATAATCTCAGAATGATTGTATTCAATAAGAAATAACCCTAAACAACTTGGATATCCAATTAAGAGACTAAATAAGTCAGTATTATAGGCATTGTTTTGGTGGGTTTTAGGAGTTCTGAAATAAAAACCCATCTTTAACCTGTGGTCTTATGCAAAATGTTCAGTCCTTTAAAGATAAAGAGTTGTCTTAAGAGAGATACTTCTGTTAGCTGCTACTTTGGAATTTTGGAGAAGTGACAGGAACTAGCTGACTTAGTTATCCCTCAGGAAGTTTCTGAACAAATTAATTTGTTAACATCCCCATATCTCATGTGTGCTAACTGTTCTTTGGTAACTACAAGTTTAAAATTTTCCCAAGGTTCAGCTAAGAAGAATGTCTACTCACAAAAATTAGGGAATATTTCAAAATAAATATGAAGCTATAAAATGTCCCCTAATTTTTGTGAGCAGTGTACTTTGAGGCCATCTACAGAACATGCTATAAATTTTAGATCTTCATATCCATTTTTTTGTTAATAAAATGTATCTTTTCTAAAAGTTTTTTTAAAAATTTCTAGCCTACTAATCTCTTTCCCTCTTCTCTTTTCAGTGTTCTTGTGATATTTCTTTATGACATTTTTCAGTTCCATTTCAATAAGATTTTGGAAGGTTTGGTAAATAATGCATGTGCTCAGTCTATCACCTTAAACCAAAGGTCTGAAATGACTTTTTGTGTGTGTGACAGAGACAGAAAGAGACATAGAGAGGGACAGACAGACAGGAAGGGAGAGAGATGAGAAACATCAATTCAACATTGCGGCACCTTAGTTGTTCATTGAGTGCTTTCTCATATGTGCCTTGACTGGGGACTACAGCAGACCAAATGACCCCTTGCTTAAGGCAGTGACCTTGGGTTCAAGCTGTTGAGCCTTTCTCAAACCAGATGAGCCACACTCAAGCCGGTGACCTTGGGGGTTTCAAACCTGGGTCCTCCACGTGCCAGTCCGACAGTCTATTCACTGCACCACCGCCTGGTCAGTCTGAAATTATTTTTGTGAGTTGAAAAATAACTCTCCATTTTGGAAAATAAAAAGCATGTTAACCTATTAAGTATTAAAGACATTTTTATTTTAGGAGAAAATATTGTTTCACTAAGAGGTTCTAACTCAATTTTTGAAAGGTGCTATGTAATGATAAACTAATTAGTTCGTTGTAACAAAGTTATAGCTGCGTTAGTTAGGTAGTTCATGAGTAAAATTAAAGTAATTAAAAGTCAACTGTATAGGCAAGAATACTCATAGCAAGCTAAATAACATAGACTTTAATTCACTTCCAGTTAAGACGAGTTACTGACCAAGTCTAGATCCTCGATTCCGTGGGGCCCCAAATGAACTTGCTTGGTGAGGCAGAGTGCTTCATAGTAGTTGTCAAGGGGCTGTGTGGGCGATGTGGAGTTTGCATTGGAGTCTCAGGAGACTGCCTTGATCTTTACCCCAGCTATTTATATGTGGTTTGGCCACTCGTCACATCACAAGGTTACATTGTCACATTTCAAATATAAGTCACACATGGGCTTGATAGGGTGGAGAGATGCAGTTATCAGAAAAGGATGTAAGCCCATTACACCTTGGTAATTCCACCTTACATAGTGGGCTTTTATGTAAAACATATATAGTTAATCACATTAATGTATACACACAGTTGAAACATATGTAGTTATCTCAAAAGGGCATAACTGGCTACACCTATTTCACTCTTAGTTTCCCTTTTACATTTTATGTTCATTTGATTTTATGTTTACTATAACATGCTCTATATTAAAGAGTTTAGTATTTCAAATTAAATCAGAGGTAAAATAAATATATAAAACTCTGTAAAATATATGGGTATGGGTGGACTATGTGACATACAAATTCGTATGTGCTTTTGACCAAACATGACTCCAAGCTGGATTATTTCTGCAAGAAGTATGTAACACTTGGTGTTCACAGAGCTGTAGTCGGAGTCTAACATCAAGGAACGTTAGCAAATGAGGTTGAGACCAGGCTATGATTATGGTTAGGACTATTGCTAAGTGCGGCAATGAGTACATAAAATACCTTTTTCTTCCACTTTGCATCACACTGTCTTGCTTCCACGTTGTGGTTTTTATTTTATTTTTGTTATCTTTCATCATATTCATAAAGTAAATGCCACACCGATGTGTTACTTTGAAAAATTCTGTTAAAATATCACTTCTCTGAAAAAAAATGTGTTCCTCCCTCCAATGAGATAATACTGGGTGTACTGTGTCAAGGAGAAGTTAAATTAGATAGGTTAAACGGCAAAGAAGACTTTATTCAAGACTATCGTAACAGGAGAGAGATGGACTAAAGTCCACTGAAACCAAAAGCGGGAAAAACTTTTAAGCACTAGTATAAGTTAGTGAGAAAGTTCTGGAAGGAGTTAGGGAGGAAACTGGTCCATATGATTATGCTATTTTTGGTTGCTAGTTGTCACTTAGGAAATTGCTAATTGTTATTCATCCCTCAGAGACTGGGAGGTAAGGTCTTACCTAGTAACTCCATTCAAAAATGTGGCTTTCAGGTCCTTAAGAAACACATTCTGGAGTTGTAAAACTTGCAAGAAGCTCCGTGCAAAGGCACAGAGGAAGGATTTATGATTGCAGACTTTCTAAAGTCAATGTTCTAAGCAAAGGAGGGTCAGCGGTGCAGCGTTAGGAAGAAACCTGTCTATAGTTTAGTCAAGTTGAGGATCATGTTAAGGCCCTCTTTGTCAAGTGGGAGGATGTGATATTTAAATTAATTATATAAATTTCTTTTGAACCATATTCTAGAACAAGGGTCGGGAAGCTTTTTGGCTGAGAGAGTCATGAACGCCACATATTTAAAAATGTAATTTCATGAGAGTCATACAGCGACCCGTGTACGTTACACATTATCCAATAAAAATTTGGTGTTTTCCCGAGGACAGCTGTGATTGGCTCCAGGCACCTGTAACCATAAACATGAGCGGTAGGAAGTGAATGGATTGTAATACATGAGAATGTTTTATATTTTTAATGTTATTATTTTTTTTATTAAAGATTTGTCTGCGAGCCAGATGCAGCCATCAAAAGAGTCACATCTGGCTCGCGAGCCATAGGTTCCTAACCCCTGCTCTAGTACATTTTAAATGAACATAAATTATACTTTTTAAAAAGAAAATTAAAATTCTATAATTAAAATTATTATAAATTATATATCAATGGTAACAATTATCTGTATAATTATGGTCTAACAATTATCACCATATCTGTAAATAATGAAACATAACAGAGTATTTTAGAGAATATTTAGGGAAAAAAATTCAAGGTATATCTTCCAGTTTCTTAATACTTTCAGGATATACTAGCTCCTTTGGAGTGTTTAATCAGCTAATGAATATAATGGTTGAGTTCATGTATAGAGATAATTAATATCTAACCCAAGCATTAAACTTAGATCAGAACTTCATTTTTAATCAGAGTATTATAATTAGAAACATTTATGAAAACACTGTAATGCTGAATGTCTAAGATATATAGTTACATTAGCATACAATCCTGAGACTTATACAAATACCCCTTTTTTGCTGTTAGCCTTTGCTTTTGTTTGATCACAGTTGATGATTATAGTTAGAAAAAAAAAAGAATTGGGTACAATACTTTGGACCTTTCATGTTGCTAATAGCATCAGAGGACCAATTTACAATCGATCTTATTGATGTTTAAGATTTTACTTTTAACCTGACCTGTGGTGGCATGGTGGATAAAGCTTCAACCTGAAATGCTGAGTTTGAAGTGAGTTTCCTCGCTGGTTTGAAACCCTGGGCTTGCCTGGTCAAGGTACATATGGGAGCTGATGCTCCCTGCTCCTCCCCCCTTCTCTCTCTCTCTCTTCTCTAAATATAAATAAATAAAAAAATATTTAAAATTTTACTTTTCCATTAAATGTCCTCTTAAACAGCATGATTAAGTATACCTATAAATTAGCAAAAACTGCTTTCATATTGGATGAAAAGGTACTATCTAAATCAATGAACCCAAATCGCCTTCTAGTATCTTCAATATCTTTAGTTTTCATTCTACACAACTTTTCAGTACAGAGAAATAGAAGCAAGTTGGGGACACTTTTGGCAGAAGAAAGAGGTGAATGCATGCTTTGCTCAAATTGTACCTCTTCTGCCTAATAACTCTAATTCCCATAATCTTGTTTTTATACTGATTCCTTCAATGACTTTTCATCACAGTTTAACAAGAACATCAATATATTATCTTTCAAATTTTATTGACATACTGCCAATTTTGAGGAATCTTCTCAGAAGAGCATCTATTGGCCAGCTACAGTTGTGGCAAAGTGATACAGCTGTTCAGAGGTGGTTTCAATGGAATGGCTTTTTTATATAAAACCAAATAAATATGTTCAAGCTTTACTGCTTTAGCATTGCCTTCTCAATAATTCTTCTTATTTCCACAAACAATTTGAAAGATATTTAAGAATCATTTCTCCCACTATGCATCCTATTTTTATTTCTTGGTTGTAAAGCCTTGTAGAGTCTAGGTACATGTTAATAACTAAGTTTGCTTTTACTACTATTTATTCTTGTACTTGAATTGTCTTTTATTTTAATTTTTAGTAACTCTTGACTCACCTACTGCTAATCAATTTTGTCCTCTTTCTCTAATTGCATTCTTATCCTTTTCCTGATTGATATATTATCATAAACTCAGTAATTAACTTATTGTTGCTCTAGTCAAGTATTAGCATTTGCCATTATAAATTTATTATACAATTAGCCCTATTAAAGTGCTAAAATAGCTTGCCTTTTCAACACTGAATTCCTGAACAGGGCTCATTGTCTCTTATAGCAATGAATCATGTGCCAACTGTTGGAATTTCCTTTTTCCTGTCATCTCAGGAATACAAAAACTTCTATAAGCTTTGGGAAGAATTTTCCTAAAGATTCCAAAATACAACTGTTCTAGGGAAACATTTTGTTTGTATCAATGTTCCTCTAAGTTTCTTTTCTTTTTATCTATGCCTTTTAAAAAATGTACATAGCCCCCTTACTGTTTCTAATTTTTTCCTTTTTTAACTTGTCACTAATTAGCCTGTAATATAAACCTGGAGTATACTTTTACTAAACCATTGCAATTTTAATAAACTTTCATGTCCTACATTGTTTATTTTAATTGTAATGTTTCTCTTTAGTTTATAAAACCAAATTCAAATAGTATTAAAACCTAAATTAAGTTGGGGCTTCGCTATGTGATTCACAATTGATTTTTTCCCCCCTGTGCATCGGAAGATCTATTCTTTAGTTCCTAAAGCTCTTTACTTTGCTCTTGGTTCATTATTAATGACTGGTAAACCTCCATTGTGTCCATTTAATGCCGAAGGATAGTTAGAGATGCCAAGAAATGACAAATGTGGTTAAGAAATGGGTGCTTCAAAATATTGAGAGTTGTTAAATATAACACTAACTTATGCATGGGCAGAATTACTGCAAAAGGATTGTTATGAAGTCTGACACTTTGGTAACATGAATATATGTTATGGGGATAAAGAAAGCATGCAATTTTTATTCTCAATTCATTTTAGGGAAATATTTGTCATGTGACTTCAAAAGCAATTTTCTGTAATAGCAATAAAATTGACTTAGACAGGCCTCTCTAAGTGAATTAACATAATTAATATGATTTTATTAATGCAACAGTCAGAATGTTTGCCTTCCAGAAAATCTGACAGAAACTAAGCCTAGTGGTACCTAGCCACTGGCAAAGTAGAATTGTGTCTACCTCCATGCCCCCTGCCACATCCCTACTGTATGAATCCAATGAGTTTTCCTAAGCAGAACTTTTCAGGCAGGTGTCAGATGCCGGGAATATGAGTTATCTGGGGTAAATGAATGTAACAATAACTTTTATTGAGTGCCCAATTTGTTCAGCGCCCTAGGCACAATGGATAATCGCACAAAAAAGGAAGAAAACAAGATCCATTTATAACTCTTAGAGGTTTATAATCATGGCAAAGAGGTCACTTATTGGGCTCGGCAGAAAGAGTGAGCAGGACTTAGACAAGGCTCCCATCTAAGTTGTACAAAGAATATATCGAGTTTCAAGGAATGAGAATGAATTGCCACTTGGATAAATGTATCAAGATTTATGTATTTCTAAGAAGCACTGTGATTCACCACTATTGTGGCATCTTAATCTTTTGTGATTTGTAATTCCTGTCCTTATTCAATTTAATTCAGTAAACATTTCAAAATATATGCTGCTATGTGTAATATTCACTGTTGTGTCTCATTGCTGCCATAACAGTAAATGAAGTTTTATCTTTAAGTTCAAAAACAAATGTCCTCTTTCCCTACTAATCTGTGTTTCTGTCTCCGTCACTCTCTTTATATGTATATATACACACACACCCCGCTACACACACATATTTATGTTTATATGTGATATATACATATATGCACATACATATGATGAAGCTATCCACAAGAACAATATTTATAATTGCAAAAAGAAGATTATGATAATATAGAGAAAGGAGAAATCACTGATAAGGGATTTAACTTCTTTGATAGAGAAATAAGTTTATATTGTGAATCTGTGTATTATCGTTTAGAAAAAAACTTCATATAAATGTTAATTACAATGGGGCAGATGTAACCATGAATTCATAAGCAATACACGATCAGCAGAATAATGAATCAATAGCTGACCTATTGAAAGTAGAAGAACACATGAATATCTAAGTGATGGGTGGGAAAGAATGGTATGTGTTGTGGACAATAGGTAAATAAGACAAAGTATGTAGGAGCTACTTTTTGCCAGCCTAGCACAGAGCAGTTCTAGTGCATTATGTCTTTTATTAAATGTAATTCTTCTAACAATTCTATGACTTAATAATTGTGTTCTTATTCTGTAGATGAAAAAACAGCTTTGAGTGATTTGCTTGGCTAAAAACACATCTAAGTTGATAAAGAAGCTTAAATGGAGAAGTTACAGTGCTTTTTCCAACATCCAGTGGGGAAAGAATTTGTTTACATAGAATCATGGAGGAAATGAGAAAAGTAACTGTTTGGTGTTGCTCATTGCAGGGCATTAAACTTATATACAGAGTAGAATATAAGTATTAAGCAGAGACATACTAGGAAGAAGACTCTTTGGAGGAACAGAATGAAAATAATCTGAAGAAATGTGGAATTTTTTTCATTCTCCTCCTTTGTGGTCTATATAAAAAGTCTCAGATATTTCTCAGACCATGGTGAAGTAGTATTTTTGTATGGTAAATGGTTGGTCTAATGGTATGGCTGATGACCACATTATTATAAGTTTTGGAGAGAAATAAAGGGTCAGTTTATACTATGCTGCTAACAGTATAAATAAATAAGGAATCTTTCTTCATCCTCAAAATTAGGGGATAGTACAAGAATTTGCACAAGAAACCAAGCAGACTACCTTCTCTGTATATTCCTAGATGTCATTTTATCTCAGCTTAGTGTAGGAACTACGTAGTTCATATGGTATTTCTTTGAACTCATTTGTGACTTGTGTGGGACAAAATTTTGTCTCTAGGAGTTATTTTTAATTACCCTAATAGCAAACTAAAATAAATTGCAGCCATCTCAAAATTCTTAGCCTGATTTAATTGATAAATACTGCAGACTCAACTCTTTTAATGTATATTGATTGTAAATTTTCAAGGATTCAGTGTGATTTGGAGAACTGGCTAACATTCAGTACTCTCAATTCTTTTTTTTTTTAGAGAATAACAAAATATAACTTTATTTTATTATTTATTTATTTTTCTTTTTTCTTTTTTTGTATTTTTCTGAAGCTGGAAACGAGGAGAGACAGTCAGATAGACTCCCGCATGCGCCGACTGGGATCCACCCGGCATGCCCAGCAGGGGCGACGCTCTGCCCACCAGGGGGCGATGTTCTGCCCCTCCGGGGCATTGCTCTGCTGCAACCAGAGCCACTCTAGTGCCTGGGGCAGAGGCCAAGGAGCCATCCCCAGCGCCCGGGCCATTTTTGCTCCAATGGAGCCCCAGCTGCGGGAGGGGAAGAGAGAGACAGAGAGGAAGGAGTGGGGGTGGAGAAGCAAATGGGCGGTTCTCCTATGTGCCCTGGCCGGGAATCGAACCCCGGTCCCCCGCACACCAGGCCGACGCTCTACTGCTGAGCCAACCGGCTAGGGCCTATTTTATTATTTTATTTTATTAATTTTACTAGGGTGACATCAATAAATCAGGGTACATATGTTCAAAGAAAACATGTCCAGGTTATTTTGTCAATCAATTATGTTGCATACCCATCACCCAAAGTCAGATTGTCCTCCGTCACCTTCTATCTAATTTTCTTTGTGCCCCTACCACTCCCTCTTTTCCTCTGCCCCCCCCCCCCCGTAACCATCACACTCTTATCAATGTCTCTTAGTCTCGCTTTTATGTCCCACCTACGTATGGAATAATGTAGTTTTCGGTTTTTTCTGATTTACTTATTTCACTCCTTATAATGTTTTCAAGATCCCACCATTTTGTTGTAAATGATCCAATGTCATCATTTCTTATGGCTGAGTAGTATTCCATAGTGTATATGTGCCACATCTTCTTTATCCAGTCTTCTACTGAAGGGCTTTTTGGTTGTTTCCATGTCCTGGCCACTGTGAACAATGCTGCAATGAACCTGGGGCTGCATGTGTCTTTACGTATCAGTGTTTCTGAGTTTTGGGGTATATAACCAGTAGAGGGATTGCTGGGTCATAAGGTAGTTCTATTTTCAGTTTTTTGAGGAACCACCATACTTTCTTCCATAATGGTTGTATTACTTTACATTCCCACCAACAGTGAATGAGGGTTCCTTTTTCTCCACAGCCTCTCCAACATTTGCTATTACCTGTCTTGTTAATAATAGCTAATCTAACAGGTGTGAGGTGGTATCTCATTGCAGTTTTGATTTGCATTTCTCTAATAACTAATGAAGATCAGCATCTTTTCATATATCTGTTGGCCATTTGTATTTCTTCCTGAGAGAAGTGTCTGTTCATTTCCTCTTCCCATTTTTTTATTGGATAGTTTGTTTGTTGTTGAGTTTTATGAGTTCTTTGTATATTTTGGATATTAGGCCCTTATCTGAGCTGTTGTTTGAAAATATCATTTCCCATTTAGTTGGCTGTCTGTTTGTTTTGTTGTCAGTTTCTCTTGCTGAGCAAAAACTTTTTATTCTGATGTAGTCCCATTCATTTATTTTTGCCTTCACTTCCCTTGTCTTTAGAGTCAATTTCATAAAATGTTCTTTAAAACCAAGGTCCGTGAGTTTAGAACCTATGTTTTCTTTTATGTATTTTATTGTTTCAGGTCCTATATTTAGGTCTGTGATCCATTTTGAATTAATTTTAGTATAAGGGGAAAAACTGTAGTCGAGTTTCATTCTTTTGCATGTGGCTTTCCAGTTTCCCCAGCACCATTTGTTGAAGAAGCTTTCTTTTCTCCATTGTGCATTGTTGGCCCCTTTATCAAAAATTATTTGATCATGGCCCTGGCCGGTTGGCTCAGTAGTAGAGTGTCATCCTGGCGTGCAGAGGTCCCGGGTTCGATTCCCAGCCAGGGCACACAGGAGAAGCGCCCATCTGCTTCTCCACCCCTCCCCCTCTCCTTCCTCTCTGTCTCTCTCTTCCCCTCCCGCAGCCGAGGCTCCATTGGAGCAAAGATGGCCAGGGTGCTGGGGATGGCTCCTTGGCCTCTGCCCCAGGCGCTAGAGTGGCTCTGGTCGCGACAGAGCAACACCCCGGAGGGGTACAGCATCGCCCCCTGGTGGGCGTGCCGGGTGGACCTGGTCGGGCGCATGTGGGAGTCTGTCTGACAGTCTCTCCCCGTTCCTAGCTTCAGAAAAATACAAAAAAAAATTATTTGATCATATATATGTGGTTTTATTTCTGGACTTTTTATTTTGTTCCATTGGTCTGAGTTTCTATTTTCCTGCCAATACCATGCTCTTTTGATTGTCGTGGCTCTATAATATAGTTTGAACTCAGGTATTGTAAAGTCCCCAGCTTCGTTCTTTTTCTTTAGGATTGCTTTGGCTATTCAGGGTTTTTTATAGTTCCATATAAATCTGATGATTTTTTGTTCCATTTCTTTAAAAAATGTCATTGGAATTTTGATGGGAATTGCATTAAATTTGTATATTGCTTTGGGTAATATGGCCATCTTGATTATATTTATTCTTCCTATCCAAGAGCAAGGATTATTCTTCCATCTCATTGTATCTTTTTCGATTTCCCTTAACAATGGTTTGTAGTTTTCATTATATAAGTCCTTTACATTCTTTGTTATGTTTATTCCTAGGTATTTTATTTCTTTGTTGCAATTGTGAAGGGGATTATTTTTTTGAGTTCATTCTCAAATGTTTCATTGTTGGCA
Source organism: Saccopteryx bilineata (assembly GCF_036850765.1). Lineage (NCBI taxonomy): Eukaryota > Metazoa > Chordata > Mammalia > Chiroptera > Emballonuridae > Saccopteryx > Saccopteryx bilineata. The sequence goes on from NC_089500.1 coordinate 37,094,210, forward strand.
TATAGAAAGGCTATTGACTTCTGTATGTTAATTTTGTATCCTGCAAAATTACTGTATTGGCTTATTGTTTCTAGTATTCTTTTTGAAGATTCTTTGGGGTTTTCGATGTGTAGGATCATATTATCTTCTTGACTCAGTCTAGGAAGGTTGTATTGTTCTAGGAATTTATCTATTTCTTCTAGATTGTTGAATTTAGTGGCATAAAGTTTTTCGTAGTATTCTACAATAATTCTTTGTATATTTATGATGTCTGTGGTGATTTCTCCTCTTTCATTTTGGATTTTGTTTATATGAGTTCTTTCTCTTTTTTCCTTGGTAAGTCTTGCCAAGGGTTTGTCAATTTTGTTGATCTTTTCAAAGAACCAGCTCCTTTTTTTGTTAATTATTTCTATACTTTTTCTGTTCTCTATTTTATTTATTTCTGCTCTGATTTTTATTATCTCCTTTCTTTGGCTTGTTTTGGGTTCTTTGTTCTTCTTTTTCCAGTTCCTTAAGGTGTGAAGTTAAGTGGTTCACTTGGGCTCTCTCTTGTTTGTTCATATAGGCCTGAAGTGATGAGCGATCTAGAGCCATCAGCGGTGTATTGAGGTCTACAAGTATGATTGTATTTTTGTCAGTTTTTGTTTTTAGGTCAATAAGTAGCTGTCTTATATATTTTGGTGCTCCTGGGTTTGGTGCATATATATTAAGAATTTTTATGTCTTCTTGATTCAGTGTCCCCTTAATAATTATGAAATGACCATTTTTGACTCTGAGTACTTTTGCTGTCTTGTAGTCAGCATTATCAGATATGAGTATTGCTACACCTGCTTTTTTTGAATGTTATTTGCTTGGAGTATTGTTTTTCAGCTTTTCACTTTGAATTTGTTTTTATCCTTGTTGCTTTGATGAGTTTCTTGTAGGCAGCATACTGTTGTATTTTCTTTTTTAATCCGTTCTCCTACTCTGTGCCTTTTTATTGGTGAGTTTAATCCATTTACATTTAGTGTAATTATTGACACTTGTGAGTTCCCTATTGCCATTTTATCCATTGCTTTCTGTTAATTTTGTGTCTTGTTTAATTTTTCTCTTTCGTTTTTCTATCTTTCTTTTTATTTGGTTGTATTCCATACATTTTTCCTCTGTTGCTATCTTTTTTAAATCACGTGCTTCTGTGGTGGTTTTTTCAATGGTTGTTACCATTAAGTAATGAAAGGATTCCTACCCTGTTCATTGTAGTGCACTATCTTGTGAGTACTTTTGAACTCCATCGTCCTTTGCTACTGTTAATCTCCATCTTCTCCGCTCCTTTTTTTTGTTGTTGTTATCACAGTTTAAATTTGGTTTTATTGTGTTCTTGGTGGAGCTTTTACTTGTGGTTTTGTTTTGTTGTGTTCTTTGTATATGGTTGGAAAACCCCCTTTAGTAATTTCTGGAGTGGGGGTTTTCTGATGATAAATTCCCTCATCTTTTCTGTATCTGTGAATGTTTTTATTTCTCCTTCATATTTGAAGGATAGCTTTGATGGGTATAGTATTCGTGGTTGAAAGTTCCTCTCTTTCAGGACTTTAAAATTGGGTTCCACCCTCTTCTAGCTTGTAGAGTTTCTGTTGAGAAATCGAATGATAATCTAATGGGCCTTCCTTTATATGTTGTATTCTTCTTTTCCCTGGCTGCCTTGAGAATTTTTTCTTTGTCGTTGGTTTGTGCCAATTTCATTATAATGTGCCTTGGAGTAGGTTTGTTGGGGTTAAGAAAACTTGAAGTTCTGTTTGCTTCTTGAATTTGAGGCTTTAGTTCTTTCCACAGGCTTGGGAAGTTCTCATCTATTATTTGTTTGAGTATGTTCTCTATTCCATTTTCTCTCTCTTCTCCCTCTGATATACCTATTATTCTTATGTTATTCTTTTTGATGGAGTCAGACAATTCCTGTAGGGCTTTCTCATTTTTTAAATTTTTGAGTCTCTTTCTTCTTCTCTCTGTCGTGCCTCAAGTTGCTTGTCTTCTATTTTACTAATCCTACCTTCTATCTGGCCTGTTCTATTAGCTAAGCTTGTTACCTCATTTTTCAGCTTGTGAATTGAGTTTTTCATCTCTGTTTGATTTGTTTTTATAGTTTCAATTTCCTTGGTAATATATTCTTTGTGTTCATTGAGTTGTTTTTTGAGCTCCTTAAATTGCCTTTCTGTGTTTTCTTGTATATCTCTGAGTATTTTTAGGATTTCTATTTTAAATTCTCTGTCATTTAGCTCCAATGTTTCCAATATATTAAATTTTTTTCTCCATAGATTTTCCCTCATCTAATTGTGCTACCTCTTTGTCTTTTGTATCCATGATATTTGATTTCTTTTTCTTTAATGGCATCTGAGGGTGGTTTTGTTGATAGTATTAATGAGAATTAATAAAAAATAAAAAGTTAAAAAATAAAAATAAATAAAAAATAAAGAAGAATAAATAAAAAAACTATTATTTTCCTTCTTTTTTTTCTTCTTCTCTCCTCTCCCTTCCTTCTTGAGAAAATCTTGTGGTGAACTGTTTATTATATTGTGCTAAATATAACAAAAAGTACCTAGAATGGAGGGCCTGAGTTGGAGAGAAGTGATAAAGGGGCAAAAAGGGGGTATGGACCCACAAAATGCAAAAAAGGAAAAAAATTGGGTCAAGAATAAAATGATTTGCTTTTAGGTGATGGTTGACTAAGAGATCTGATGAAAGGAATAAGAAGGAAACAGGAAAAAGGGGAAAAAATTAAAAAATTACTATTGTATTTAGTGGAGCAAGAACTAGATAAAATGGAGAGCCAGGGTTGAGAGCACTGCTATTGAGCTAAAAAAATGAAGTAAAAACCCCCATAGTGCCACACACAAAAAAAATTGAGTCCCAGATAAAGTAATTTGTTCGTGATTGAGGATTGAACTAAAGGAAAAGTAAAGGAGAAAAGAAGAAACTAATATAGAGGGAGAAAAAAAAAGAAAGAAGAAAACACAAAAAGAAGAAAAAAGAATAAAAGGAGAGAGAGAGTTAAGGGTTTTGGAGCGCAACCCTCATAGAGAGAAAGGAAGAAGAAAGAAAAGATAACGGGAGATGTAACACTTATGGGTAGTGTAGTTGAAGGAGAGGAGAGAGTAAGACCAGCAGAAAATTAAACGACCAAATTGGAAGAGGAAGAAAATAATCAAGACTAGAGGATAAGAGAAACAAACGAACAAATATAATAAAATGGGATAGGTTATAACGTCTGTAGATTATTCTTGATTTTCAGAGGTTATCTTCTTGCTTTTTCTTTTCTCTCCCTCTTCCTGGTCAGTGACTGTACCCCTGGTTCTGCCCCTTTGGCATGCTTAGGTAGATGTTTGCACTTGATAAGTCTCTATGGCAATGTCATATATAGTCTTCAGTCTCGTTGGCAGTCGAGGCTCATTAGCATTTGCAGGCTCCACCAATGAGAGAGTCCATATTCCTGGAGCCTCTCTCCTAATCTTTCCTTCCTGAATTAGTAGCCTGATGATCCAGCTATGGGGTTGCTGCTGCCTCTGCCTGGAGAGTAAGAGGCTCAAAGAACTGGCAACTCCCCACTCTATTCCCACTCAGCACAGGGCTCTGGGTAAGGCTCAGTCAGTCAGAGCCGCTAGTATAATCAGGCGGGGCTTCGGCCCACACAAAGGCCTCTGACTCTGCCCCTCTCTGGGAACATGGGCGCCCACTCCTGGGGGAATCTCTTGCCCACTATCTGTGCTCCCTGACCAGGATATCCGGCCAGCCACCTCTCACCCCCAGTGAGGCGCCCTGCCTGCATGAAAAAGTTTCAGCGTAGGGAATTTTGCTCCCACTCCTTCCCCGTGTGCTGCTTTTCAGGGCACAGGGGCAACCTCAAGACTCTGGTTTCAGTCCACAGGAAGGCCTCTGACTCTGCCCCTCTGTCTGGTAACATGGGCGCCCACTCCTGGGGCTCTAGGAGGAATCTCTCGCCCACTATCTGCGTTCGCTGACCAGGAGATCGGGCGGATGGCTGTCCCAAGTGCCTTTCCTTGTCTGGGTTTGGCGCGAGCATTAGCTTGTGTTGACTGGGTTGCCACAAGCACAGTTTTTCCTCGGCTTGGATGTCCATGCCATAGCCTGGTTCGGACGTTTGTGCTGCAGTCTGGTTCTATTCACACCCTATGCCTGCCTTAGTTCCTATACTCTCAGTTCCCAGTGAAAGCAGCCCTTATTTAGGTTAGTGAGGAAGGTGGAGTGTTTCTTCCTCCTTATTTCCTTCAGTGTTGATTATATATTTAGTCAATTTTTCACTCAATCATACCTTCGTGTTTAGTGTGGAACTTTTGGAGGCTCCAAGGATAGATTTTTCTGTCTCTGGTTGAAGATCTTGTTGAATTTTAGGGGAAATTTATTGGTATCACTCCTTATGGTGCCATTTCTCTGATGTCATCCACCCAGTACTCTCAATTCTTTATACAGATCTTTTGAAATAGCCAAATTCTTCAATTGTTATTATTGGCATGACATTTTAATGACAACTGACAATACTTTCTAGGATGAATATAAATACTATAATATAAAACAAATGTCAAAGGCTAGGTTATTCTCATTGTCAGGAATTGGTAAAAGAAAAAAGTTTATAGTAATCTGAACATATTTGGCTGAACTTTATATCTTTCTTTAGGTCACTTTAAAGAGTATAACTTTTCTTGATACTTTAAGACTCTTGGTGAATTTGGGATTTAGAATACAAATCACTTTATTTCCCCAGAGGCTTTAGAAATTCACTTTTAGCAAGGCTCTCTACTGCATTCTGTGAGGTCTTCTGGTTCATTTAGGCATAAAATGTTTCTACTTCTTCTGGTGTTGGGAAGACTTAAGCAAATAGAAGGTGAGTAAAATCACTGTCACATTTATCAAATGCTTTCTGAAAAACAAATTAACAATAGAACTTCCATCTGTTCTGTTCACTGTTCTACCCTCAGTGCTTATAACATCGCTTAGCACATAGAATCATTTTATTCATGTTCACTAATTAAGTGAATAAATGAATGAATCTGTGTAATCATATGTAGCTTTTCAGGATGGCATCAAGCCAAATAATTAGTGAATTTTTCTTTTTTGACAGAGAGAAAGACAGAGAAAGGGACAGATAGGGACAGACAGACAGGAGGGAAGAGAGATGAGAAGCATCAATTCTTCGTTGTGGCACCTTAATTGTTTATTGATTGTTTTCTCGTATGTGCCTTGATGGGGGGGCGGAGTGTGCTACAGCAGACCGAATGACCCCTTGCTCAAACCAGTGACCTTGGGTTCAAGCTGGTGAACTGTGCTTAAACCAGATGAGCCTGCACTCAAGCTGGTGACCTCGGGGTTTTGAACTTGGGTCCTTTGCATCCCAATCCAATGCTCTACCCACTGCACCACCGCCTGGTCAAGCAGTTAGTAAAAAATTAACTTTACTGTAGACTTAAAATATGGACATAGATTTACATTTCTTAACAGTAGAACATAAAATAATGTGAAACCATATTTGTTAATAGAAAGAATAAGTGATTTCTTAATTTTAATAATCATTTTTGCTAATATATTTATTTTAAACCATTATCCTTCATAAAATGTTTAACATGAAAAAAAATCTAAATTTTGAAGTCTTCCTAGAAGGCAAAATGGGGTCCAGTAGTGAAAATACCAAAAAGGGAGGTCTTGACGCAAAAAAGCGAGAGTTCTTTATCAATTAAAAAATAAAAAAGATGAACCTAGGAAATATTTCTCTTTTGGAGGAGGGTATGCCAAATAAGAATTGCAAGATTTCTTTCAATTAGGACATTTTCTGAAGTTATAATTTTTTTCTTGGCTTCTTGATCACTATTTACTTCTGAACTCCTACAGATTTTATTTACCCAAAATATAATTTTAACAGCCCATCTTTACTGTAAGCCCCTTAAGGGCAGGGATTAGATCATATACTTTCCTGGAATACCCTACAAAACCTTGCACAATGCTGTCTACAAAGTAACTTTTCATTATCAAGTTGTTGAACGGGATGTGAGAGAATCTTATTTTTGCAGCAATAAGCTTTAGGTACTTTACTTACATTACCTAATTTAATACTGACTACAACCATCTGACAGAAGAAGTGGGACCAAGATCAGAATTTAGGCCTGTCTGAATATATCTCTGAATAACTCATGCAATTTAAATGATGATCTGTCAGCATTTCTAATCTGAAGTCTTGAATAAGTGCTTTGCTTTTATATGGTAATACGGTCCTTTTAGATTCTGTGGTTTGACCAAGTCATATAGATGCTTTTGAAATCTATTATTCTCTCTAGGCATTTTTTAGGCACTGGAGAAGTAATGTCTTTTTTTTTACATATTGGATGTTTGGCTGAAGAAAAAACCATTTGTAGAACAAACAGAAAAAGTATGAATTTTGACTCAAAATTGTTATGAATGCCAAGAATTGTCGTGGCTAAATGTTGTAACCTCTTTTAGTTCCTTGAATGAAATGCAGTTATGATTTAGCTTGGCATAAGTGAAGGAATGTACTGTTTAAAAACTATTATTCACTATCTCTTATTTTTGTTATATGCAAAACAATATAAAGAAATTAAAAACTTCCTTAGCAAATGCTTTGAGAATATATAATAAAAAAAACACGGTATTTTTCTTTTCTTTTCAACCTATATCCACTTTTTATTACTTGTAGAATAGACTAGTTTTTAATTCTAGTAATTACAATGAACACAAGTTTATGCAGAGAAATAAATTTAGTCATCTTTTATAGGAGAGTAAAGAACCCACTTATCTCTTGCCTGGTTTGGTGCTGGTGTAGATTTTTGTTGATCATCTTACTGTTTTTCAATGTGACCCTGAGATTTCACTAGCAGTGTTTAGAAACTCTCGTCAGTCTTCATTTCGTAAATGGTCATTTATGCCATTATGCTAATAAGTTGAATAAGTTTAACATTGGCCTAAGAGTGGATTTCAGTAAGCTTCTGGGAAACCTCTGCAAATTCACAAAGTTAATGGTTTGACCTCCCAATTCACCAATGTAAAATAAGCTATAATGATTTTTCAGGCTCTTAGCTTCCCTGTACTTCAAAAAAAAAAAAAAAGTGAGCTCCCATTTACTTCGAATGACTTGACTTTCTTTATAATCTGATTGTAAATGAATAATCCCTTATTTATCTTCTGAAATGATTCACTTCAAGTCTGCATTTGGTTGAGGGCCTTCTTCATGACAAAGAAACACTTAACAGATGTTCTAAACAAAACCAACGAATTCTTTGAAATTTATGACACCAAAAGGATATTTCTTTTTTTCTTCTTCCTCTTTTCCAAGTGAGAGGAAGGGAGATAGAGAGACAGACTCCCACATGCACCCTGACTAGAATCCACCCCGCAAGCCCTGTCTGGAGCCAATGTTCTGCCCATCTGGGGCCATGCTCACAACTAAGCTATTTTTAGCGCCTGAGAAGAGGATTCATGGAGTAATCCTCAGAGCGCAGGGCTGATGCCATCGAACCAATCAAACCATGGCTGCAGTAGGAAAAAAGAGAGAGAGAGAGAAGGGGGAGGAAGGGGGGTGTAGAAGCAAATGGTCACTTTTCTTGTGTGCCCTGACTGGGAATTAAACTCAGAACATCTACATGCCATGCCAATGTTCTACCACTGAGCCAACCAACCACAGTATAGGAGGATATTTCAAAGTGGCAGTTCTTATATTTGAGCAAATACCAAAAGAAGGAATATAGTAAATACTTTTAATACTTAACTTCTTGATTTATAGAAGGTTGGTAAAGTAGAAAGGAATGTATGTAATATAAAAAATTTTGGCCTGCATCCTTTTAAGAACTTAGAAATAAACAGTTGAATTTTTTTAACATTACTAAAGCTAACAATTTCTTGTTAAACTGAAACTTTGCCTACCACATTACATAGCTCTTAGTGAGTGGGTACTCATTTGCAGCTAATATTGAGTAAACTAGTGCTTTTCTAAAGAAAAGTCTTACTACATTTTTGGTGTTGAAATGAAAGCAAATAGGGAAAAATAGGATAATTTTAGATTTATTTAATGTTGGTATAAAGCTTTATCTTTGCTGTACAAACAAAAAGATTTTCATTAATAGCAGAAGTTAATAGCATAGGTAAAGAAGAAATTGAATAATTATCAGATTTGGTAGGGACTGGTTTCAATCAGACCAACAATATTCTTTCTATCTGTTAAAAAGATAGTAGCAAAACCTCTTATTTATGACTCTGGTTGCGAAATTACCATATTCTGTTGAACAATTACATAATGAGATATATTTTGGAGGTTTTTACTCTTACCTCTGCCCCCTCTCTTGATTTAGTAATTTACAAAGCAACAAACAGTCTTGTTTTAGAAGAGTCAATAAATATCAATGTTTTCTGATCTTAGAGGGGAAAGGGAAAGCTAATTTCTTTTTTTTTAAACCAGAGTCTCTCCCTTTAATGAATTCCTTAAATTTGTTCACTTTAATGTTTTCTAATCACAATCTTTATTAATTTTGAATTGTAAGAGGTACACACTAAAGTCTTGTTTTTACAACACCTATTTCCCTGGTATAAGGATTTATTCAGAACTGTCTTTGTATTCTTAATCTTCGGGATCCTAGCTTTGAGCAGAAAGAGTTCACATATTTAGTTTCCCCCCTAATTTTGTGACAAACAAATAAGGCAATGGTATAGTTAGGCAAATATCTTAGAAAATAAATATGTTACCTTTTGTCTTGAATGATTTGTCCCTGAAGCCATTTTACATTAAAAATAGAACTAGAGAAAGACAGATGCCATATAATTTCAATTACATGTGGAATCTAAAAAATAAAATAAATGAACAAAACATAACAGAAACAAACTCACAGGGAATATTTTGATGGTTTTCAGATGGAAAGGGGTTGGGGGACTGGGTGGAAAAGAAGGGATTAAGTACAAACTGGTAGTTACAGAATAGTCACGGGGGATGTAAAGCACAATAGAGGGAGCAAAATCAATAATAATGTAATAACTACGGATGGTGTCACATGGGTATGAGATTTACCGGGGTGATTACTTTGTAAGTTCTATAAATGTCTAATCACTGATGTGTATACCTGAAACTAATATAATATTGTATGCCAACTGTAATTAAAAAAAAAGAAAGAAAGAAAAAGAAAATGACTGCTGGCCCTGGATGGTGGCTCAGTGGATAGAGTGTCAGCCTGGTATATGGATGTCCAGGGTTCAATTCCCAGTCAGGGCACACAGCAGAAGCAACCACCTGCTTCTTCCCCTATTCTTCTCCTCTCCCCCCCCTTTTCCTCTCCAGTGGCTTGATTGGTTCCAGCATGGCCCTGGGTGCTGAGGATAGCTCTTTTGGAGCATATCAGCTTCATGTGCTAAAAATAGCTTGGTACTCAAGCACTGACCCCAGATGAGGTTGCTGAGTGGATCCTGGTCGGGTGCATGTGGGAGTCTACTTCACTATCTTCCTTCCTCTCACTTAAAAAAAGAAAAGAAAAGAAAATGACTGCCAATCAACCTAAAATGACTATTTTAGTGAAAAAAAAAAAAAAAGAAGTCCAAATTGGACCAAGGATCAACTTTACTAAAAAGCTAAGTCCCAACATGAAATGTCCTGTTTTCCCTGGATTGAGTTTGGCAGGGAACACAGAGCAAAGGGAAAGACTAGAGATAACCAACTGATTAGTGACTGGTTAATAAAGTGGATGGACTTTTCTGAACTGAATGGCTGTGGCTGTGCTGTTTCAGGAAGGTTGTTCCACAACATAGGCAACTGTGCTGAAAGGTACTTGTTCAGATATCAGCTGTAAAAACTAACTAAATAAAACCCTCTAAGTTGCAATCAGGTGGCCAATATCTTGAAAATGGTCTGTTGTTTGGGGGGAATTTAAGACATATTCCCATAGAACAACATTCTCATCTCTCATTATAGTGTTTTGGAAGATCAGGTATTATAAAGTGATACAATGAGAATAAATTGCCAGAAGACAGGGCTATTACTAGAGGCAGACTAAGAAAATATAACATCCTGAGTGTTGGTTCTGAGAACTTTTAAATGAGGTTTTAATGCAGATGGTGAAAGATTAAACATATATAAATTATTTTGACCTGATGGTTCATTTATATATATATATTTACATGGATGATCTTATTTTTGTTTTGATCAATGAATTTCTGGAGCCAATAGTTTTTAAAAATTAAGTTGCAATGATTGAGACATATGTGATGACCTGTGGTGGCGCAGTGGATAAAGCGTCGACCTGGAAATGCTGAGGTCGCCGGTTCAAAACCCTGGGCTTGCCTGGTCAAGGCACATATGGGAGTTGATGCTTCCAGCTCCTCCCCCCCTTCTCTCTCTCTCTGTCTCTCCTCTCTCTCTCTCTCCCTCTGTCTCTCCCTCTCCTCTCTAAAATGAATAAATAAATAAAAATAAAAAAAATTAAAAAAAAATGATTGAGACATATGTAAGTCTTTTTATTGTGCAAGAAATGTCACTTGTTTGCCATTGAAGTAACATTCACGGCACCTAAATTTCTATACTTGGTTCTCTTTTGTTTTCATTGGTATACACAGGTGTATTAGCACTGTGGCTTAGTCTTTTGGAATCAATAACTTTGGGATTTGGGTAGGGTTTTGCCATTAATATGTATGAAAACTTTTGGCTATAATTGGAACTTTTTCTGTAGAAAATTTAATATATTTAACAAATAGAACACAGATAGAAAGAGATATCAAGAAATCATGTCCCCTTCCATGTCTTCAGGCAGGAAAAAATAACTCTTTAATAATGTCAGGGTCTACTTATTTAGCCAAAATTCAGTGGAAAGTTGTGTAATTCTCCAGTGAATGGTGTTTGACTTTATAGGCAATGTAGGTGTTTTTCAAGGGAAATATTGCATTGCTGCCTAAAGAATCCATCTTAAATTAACTCATAACTTTCTACAATAGCTTGAGTGTGTATGCAATTCAAAAGAGGATGCTAAAATGATTTGAGTTCCTTTGAGATTTATAAAATATCAATGATATATATCCTTTCTCCATTTTCCCCCCTCAGAATTGAACCCACCTATGTTCACACCTGGATTCAATAGTCTCACCAGTGGGAATGAATGGGTTTATAATAACAATAATAACTGATGTTGCATTCACTCTTCCTCTCTCTCATAGTGAGCCTCTTCATTCCCTGAAAATCCCCCTCCTTAAGAATCCTACCTCCTTATGAATCCCTCCTGCCCATTTTGCCTGCTACCTCCATTTGGAAGTCTTACTAGAATGTTTCTCAAATGGATTAACCCAAAGTATCTTCTGAAAACTTTTCATCTAAAGCACTGGAGATACTTTGCCAGACATCATCATCGATAGGAATGAGATTTCTACAAGTCCGACATTGTACAAAGGTACAAGGTATATTTGTATATTTGGAGGGAAATTCTCTCTCCTCCTGTGTGATGTCCTCATAAAGGTTGGTCTGCTTGTTTTCCAGTGTACTAAGAGTTTTAGTGTCATAACTTCCTCAGTTTTTATAATTCTCTTGCTCTTTGAAAAAATTATTTGGAAGGCAGATCTGAGACCAATAGTCATGCTTTCACAGTAGTCCTACTGTTGATGGTTTAGGATGCATGACAGGTTAAAGATCATCATGCCTGGCTTTATTTTGTTTCAGGATGAGTTCTTCAAAGAGCTCCCCTAAAGAAAGACTCCTGAGAAACCATTTCCTTCTTTTATAGACTTATGCTGATAGATGCAAGTACCACTCATGCTGTGACCCTTCTCCACACTCTACCTGGATTGCCATTCATTACATCATGAATTTTATTTATTTAGTAGCAAATTAACTTTTGCCCTATGCTTTCTCCAATTGCTCAAGCTTAAGTTATTTCACTTATCTAAACTAGAGTGCAGAAAAGAATGACTATGTGTATTTCACGTAGGTTTCTGTTTGGAAAGTATATATAGTTAAAAGGGTTGTGATTTTATTTACACATCGAGATCTCTTTATTTCTTCCTCATTGTAACATTAAATGAGGCATGGTTTCCTAAATCATTAAAATTGTAACAAACTAGAATTCACACTTCCTTTTCTGTAAAGTTCATAAAATTTGCAGCCTTTTTTGGAGAATTTCCATGTTGGGAGAATAGATAAAAGAATATACCTGGAGGAGCTTAACAGTTCTAGAATTATATTGAAGCTGTGAGATTTCTTCCTTTGTGCTATTCTCAGTTAATTTTTCCCAGTTTATTTGTCCTAAAATGTAGTTTCTACTATTTAAAAATGATTTTGACTTCACTGATGTCAAGCTTAAGAGAAAATGGGATTAAAATCATTTGCCTAAACCCCCAGTTATGCTGCCAAAGGAGCCATCTGTTCACCAGGATGTGAGTGACACTGTTGCAGACAGAAGGTGGTGCTGTTGATCAGGAACAATCCGTAGCCCCACATTTTCCTATCAAACTCATGGTCAAGTTCTTTACAAAACAGAAAAAAAAACACACAAAAACCCACAATCAACTGGAACTTATTTTGGCATTTGACTTCAGTTGCTTCTCTGCTTAAAACTGGCCTGAAGAATGCTCCTGCCGTCGGATTCTTACCACCTGATGTAAATCTTAGAAACTGTGTGAAAAATATTTTTTAAAATATAGTACATGTTTTCCTCCATGCAGGGAGGTTTAACATTATCTGCAGTGACAGCAAAATATCCAGGGACCCGGATGACTCACCAGTTACAAGAAAAAGCCACACATTTAAAACAAACGTGCTATTATTGTTGCATTTGAATATCAATGTTTTCCGAACACAGAATATTGAGAGAACATTTTCTGACTCTGGGTTGCTCACTGGATCAATACTTCTTTGCTGTGGAACTCAAGCAAGCCCAGGTGACAGAAAAGGAGCCTGTCCTTCCCTGCATGTGTCAGAAAGTCTGGTGGTTACGTGCTGAGGCCCCTGGCTGTGTCTGAGAGGGTTGATGAGTGCCAGGAGCAGGCACGAGCTCATGTCTTCCTGAAAGACCCAGGGAAGGGCAGGGAGGCTAGAAGTCAGGTCACCTAAATATCTGCAACATCATGCAAATAGGTCAATACTGCAAAGCTATTTTAAAGTTTAAAATAAAGGCAAGGCTGAAAGTCAAATCAAGGAAACCATGAGCAAACTTAACACCTAGGTAGCAAGAGTAGAGTGACAGCAGGGAGGTGTATCATCTAGTTACTGAGAGAGGTGATGATGCCTACTAGTGACATACTGGTTAATACCAATTTGGGGGAACTGTGTTTAGCTTGAGAGATCTGTTTCTGTTTTGTGATATATAGTGACATCCTTTGGAGGAAAGCTGAGACAAGAAGAGAATCTTAATTAGCAATAATTATAAACTTGAATCTTACCACTGAACTTGAGAGTATGTATCTTCTTGTTTTTCAAAAATTCCCCACATTTCTTCTCAGGTTCCATTTCTTCCTGACATGTAGGTGATTTGTATCTCCTTCTGGTGGGGGTAACCAGCATAAAGATTGGTGGTTTGAAACAGACCTGAAACCAGGTTGTCTGTCCCTTTATATCAAGTGCCACCATTTGCTGGTTTCTTTCCTATGCCTCAATTTCTCATTTGCAAATAATTAGACTATCCAACTCATGGGTTTGTATGGAGCCAATCAGTTTATACAGATAAAGCATGATGAAAACGATCAGGTTCATAGTAAATGTGGCATAAGAACTTGCTACTATTCTTCCTGTTTACTAAGGTGGGGAGAGGGCTGTGAAAGGAAGCAAATAGCAGAAGTTTTACTACGGAGGGTGTGTTGGACAAATGAGTTTGTAGAATTTGTATTTTTTGAGTTTGCTCACTTTTATTGTTACAAAATGGTGCTGGGCAGCTGCAGGTATGTGCTCTGTAAAATTTCAAATTACCTTTCCGCTTGGGAAGGGCCACTGTCTTGCTAGTGTTTGCTAGAGGAGAGGTTTTTGTGCCAGACAGTTTAGAAAGAGAAGGGGAAGAAAGAGAAGGAAGCCGTGTTTGCAGAGCAAGAGCAGAAAGCATGCAGAGTGCTGAAGAAGAAGTCAGTTTGTGCAGAGAGAGAGAAGGTATGCAGATGGGGAACCAGAGGTGAGGGGCTTTTGCGAGCTCCACTAAGACTGGTGAGGCCTTTAATTCTAGGAGGAACCGGAGAATGTGTCAGGGCTTTGTGAACTCTGAATGAGTGAAAAGGAAGTGTTTTTCCTGTGTGTTTGTTCGTCGGCCAGTGCAAGACTTTAATAAAAGATGGCCTACCATTTTTTGGCTCCACTGTTTCTTTACCATCTATCCAAATCTAATGAGAACCTAGACGTGCATGGTCATGATGGTGGTGACTACTGGCCACACAGGCAAGTAGTCTTTCCAATCATGCTCATTCTCTATGCCAGGGCATGGTCCCCCTTCAGAATATGCCCTGGACTTCTGCCATCACAGATGTTATAGACTGTAATTTCTATATTGGAGGAATATTCAATGAGGACAATAGTCTGCCACTAACAGCCAGATAGGAAAAACCTGTAAAATATATACTTAAGTAGGTCCTTAAATGACTTTCCCAGCAGAAATATATATATATTTTTTTGCATTTTTCTGAAGCTGGAAACAGGGAGAGACAGTCAGACAGACTCCCGCATGCGCCCGACCGGGATCCACCCGGCACGCCCACCATGGGGCAACGCTCTGCCCACCATGGGGCGATGCTCTGCCCATCCTGGACATCGCCATGTTGCGACCAGAGCCACTCTAGCGCCTGAGGCAGAGGCCACAGAGCCATCCCCAGCGCCCGGGCCATCTTTGCTCCAATGGAGCCTTGGCTGCGGGAGGGGAAGAGAGAGACAGAGAGGAAGGAGAGGGGGAGGGGTGGAGAAGCAAATGGGCGCTTCTCCTGTGTGCCCTGGCTGGGAATCGAACCCGGGTCCTCCGCACGCTAGGCCGACGCTCTACCACTGAGCCAACCGGCCAGGGCCCCAGCAGAAATATTTTTAGAACAAAAATTAATAGATGCTTGGTACTATTGTTATGAGATTTTCGTATACCTAAGTGGACATGCACGTGTGAACATAAACATTAAGACAAAACAAAACAAAGCATGTGTCTGGAGGTACTCTGAATACTAAAATCCTTCTCAGTGAGTTGGCAATTCTGATACCTTTCCAATGGAATTCCCAGGGAACAATTTTTTTTTTATTTTTAAAAATATCATCTTCAAAAAGGACCCTCTTAGGTTTACATACTTTGCTTTTGTCTATTTCTGACACTATTTTTTGAGTGCATTTGTATTTGATGTAGGCTTTATTTTTTTCCTTAATGATTTAAAAAAAATAGAACTCTTTCAAATACTTCCTAATTTTAGAAATTTTACCTTTATATGATAGAAAAAAAGTATGTTTATTCTAGAGTATGCCATTTAAGGGATGTAATGGCAGTGGTGAGGCCAGGCCGGTCCACACTGGATTCAGGCAGATGGTACAAAGGTGTCGGGCCATTACCATTTAATCAAGTCTTGCAACAGACAAGCAAACAGGCTGGGGAAAACCTCTTTTCATGGCAGCAAGTGAACAAATAGCAAAGATAACCTCTCACAGAGGCAGACAGGCAATCCATAATCCACATCCACTGCCCAGAGCACAAGCACACCTAGCCTCACCTAGACTATTCACAGATAGTGCTGCCATGTGTTTACGCACTAACAAGCAAAGTGCTTGCAGCTGGTAAACCAGGGAGCAAGTCTAACACCGCTGATTTGGGAACATAGGGCTCTAGTGAGAATAATATTTGTATGTAATATCTATTAATAATCTCAGACTATTGATTTAAATGACTCCTCCTCAAGCCCTCCAGATTTGCCTTGACGATTTGTTGCTGTAACTACTCTATGTTGTTTCCTATTTTTAGAACAATAGCATTGTTGTTGACCAATTGCTTCTCTAGTTTTATCACTAATTCTGTGTGTGAGTAAAGGCTGGATCTGGTTCATTGCTGTGTCCATAAAATACAGCAAGGTGTCTGAAGTAGGTACTCCATAGTTCTTCTTTAATGAATGAATGAATGAGTGAATGAATGAAAGAAATGAGTAGTGGAAAGAGACCAACTGTATGTGTTTGTGTGACACAGTTTTTTAAGAATGAAATAACCTATTTCAATTTATATGTATATCTTTTCAAATGTCTACAAGATTTCCAAGACATAAATAATTAACTTGTTTGCATTGTCCTACTTAATAAGTGAAACTGTTAGGTATTTCTTTTAGCCTAAAGGGATTGTTAAGAAATTACTGAGACACTAAGAGTAACTGTGAATTGAAAAAATTTGGGGGTCCCTGCTCAAGGATAAAAAAAAAAAAAACTAGAAATGGGATCTATGAGAAGAAGATTCAGTTTTTTGAAGGTGGGATGCTGGCAGTAATGATGGTTTTATTCTTGAACACTGGGCTGCAATTGAAGGTCAGGACAAATAATTAAATAGAGACCTTCAATTCAAGACTAGGTGAACAATTTAATTATATTATTGTTTAATAGAGTTATTGCTACATGAGACTTGGTTTTATTTCCTCATAGACCATAAAGCCTTCCCCATTCAATCTTTTAAAATTACCCATGGATCAAATACTATAGAACCTAGAAACATGACAGGTAAATATAAAGTAATTTCTAAACTTTCTTTTAAAAATGTCAGGTTCTACCTTCTTTTGTCCTTCTTTTTAATACTGCTGAAAAATTCAAAAGCAATGATCGGCAGTATTGTTTTACTGAGTTTTTACCTGTAGTTGATTATAGCCCTTTTTAAGCCTTCTATCAGTCAAATGAAAGAAATTAATATAGAATTACCACATGTTATTATGACTTTGGGCCTGTGACTTTTGAGCTTCTGTTGTTTTCTTTTCTTCCTTTACACGGCTAATTAACAATCTAACTTGACAACAGATTTTTTTCTTATCTCATTTTAAGGAAAGGTCATAATTCAAGAGACTTTGAGAAAAACATAATTCAGAATTTTAGCTTCATATTTTAATAAAAATGCTATTGAGTAATCTAATTTTTTCATAAAAGCTTACAGATATGTCTCTAAAAGCATCAACAATATATAGCAAATGTCCTCAACATTTGCTATTTGTGATAGACATAGACAATGTTTCCAGGGCTTGCATGTTAATCTTCTGATTTTCTCTATTTGAAGAGAAAAAGAATATGCATGAGTCAATCTGAAGGCTGTATTTTCCCTTGATGAATATCTCATCTTTTTTCTTTAGCACTGCAAAGTACTTTTGTTCTTTATTTGCCACTGATGCTTATGATAAAAAATTAAATTACTGTTCATCCTTTCAATATGCTTCCCTCAGAGGATCTTTGCAGAAGAATAAACATTTAAAAGAGGATGCAGAAGGTTTAGTTTTATACACCGCCCTGCTATATTATTCATTGCAATGCATTTTTAATGTTAGTGAAAGAAAAGTAAAATATATGTTAATTTCCATGGTGAGACAGGCGGTGATTGAGATCATGATAAATTCACAGAAGCTGGAGATGGGTGCATGATAATAAAATAAATCTTCTCTCTCTCCCAGATCCTGGGCTTTTTTCTGCATGTGGGAAGGAAGGAAATTTACTAGTTTTTTTTTTTTTGAAGTGAAAAATCTCAAGACATAATCTCCAATAGCTAACATGCCTCAGACTCTTCATATTTTCAGTTAAGAAAAAGGTCACCAGAGCCAGATTATTAAAGACCGAAACAATACAAACAAAACAAAAAAGGAAGCTATGACAGTCAATATAATGATGATTTCGCTCTATGCTTTATGAGATACCCAGCTTCCATCACACCAATTTGTTTTACATTTCTTAACGACATGTGCACCCTTGTTCAGAAATAAGCCAATTATTTTTTCTAACTAGGTGACAAGATTTACGTGAGCATTCCATTAACTCTTAAAACCTGATACCTTTTTATAAGAACACTGAATGAATAATGTGTTTTATTTTGTCTATGAATTGTCAAGGTTAATGGTTTTCTTTGTATTGTATTATCTTGGAATTCAACAATTTATCTTCAATCCAAAAGAATTACAGCATCTGGTAAGGCATCGATTTACAAACTTCTTACAATGTAAGAGAGCAGATTACAATTTATGGACTCTTTTCTTCAAGCTCCCATAAGCTTTTCTCTGCTCCTGATAAAGGCATGGGCAGTGTTGTTTGATGTAAACAAGAGGTAGTGCAAGCATATAAGTTCTAGGATATTTTCTCAAATTCTCCAAAGCTATATTCAATCTGCTGTCATTGAAAAACACACATTTTGAACTTAGGGAGAATGAATGCGTGAACAACAACAATAACATAACAAGGAAACAACCCTGAAATATAGAAAACTGTTTATTCTTTGTTGTCTGTTAAATTACAAGTAGTGATTCAGTTAGTCATTTTTAAAAAAGATATTTTTTATTTTCTTTTGTTGATGGCAAAAAGGGAAAACTATGTATTTAGAAAAAATATATGAGTTATGAGCTGTGTTTCCAAATTTTTATTTTATAACCCCTGAACCAAAAACAATATACTCTTAGTTTCAATGAAGAGCATTATAAATAATTCATTTTTCAGCAATCACTTTATATTAGCATTTCTTTTTCTAAGTTTTATAATAATGTAAAACTAGAAAAACTTACTGTTTAGGGAAAACATAATTTTATTTCAGTGCTCTAACAATATATAAAAAACCAATGCCTGCTTTTAGAGTATTACCTCATAGACCGTATTCTACACATGAAGTGGTCTTGATTTTATTTTACCCATTTTATAATGACTATCACCATAGTAACTAGGCAGATTTTACCAAAATAAAAAGACATTCATTAATATGTAGCTACCTACAATAATTCGTGATAAACAAGATAAACACCAATACTGAATAAATGATAATGAAATTCAAATTATCAGTTATAATCAAAAACTAACAAAACCAATCACCCCCAAATATGTTGTTTTGTCTTATTCATTTCTACTTTTTTTGCTTTCTTCTGTTACATTGCCAAGTCACCTAGATACTTTATTAGTTTAAATTATAAAAACCTGGGATTCTAAGAGCAAAGTTTCTTTTTAAGAAACCATTGCTATACTGTTACCTAAGACTGTTCAAATTTAATTTGATAGGGAAGTGTGGTTTCTATAGAAGAAAAGTAGTTAATGTGCCTGAAGTCACTCAATGTATTTGTGTAGTATGGTACTTATGTCTGTGTCTCAGGAAACAATGTTTATGCAAACATAAAAATATCTTGGAATTTTGTTGGAAAAATATTATGTGAAAAAATTAACTGATTTTTTTTGCCTACAAAATTTACATTTTGTTTTGTATTATGATTTGTATTACAATTACAAAATATTACTTTGAAACTCACAACAATATATTTTTTCTATATCTCTACTGGACTCTGGGAAGACAGTGGTACCTTTTTTGTTTAGCATAACCGAGGTCCATTAGTTTAAGACTTGATCACTGTGATTTAGACCAAAAAGAAGTGTGAATTGTAGGTATATTTTGTGGTTACTGATTATGAGCCTTTTCTAGTATTCTGTCCAATTCAAGATATGTCAGCATATAGTCACTTCTAGAAAGTTACTTCTAGAAACTACAGTCAGAAGGAGGCAAAGACCAGAACTTGGGGTCAAATCTGAGAACTGTGCAAATTCTTTTTAAAGGGTCTTATTCTTTGATGTAGTCAGTGAAACACATGCATAAACTTTAAGATACAAAAAGAGCTAAGTTATAGAGATCTGGAGGTAGACTCAAAATTCACTCCCCTATTTCAAGAAATTAATTAAATAACATCCACTCTTTATGGGGATCAGCTTAGTGATTATAATTAATCTGTATTATTTGCTTTATTATTTCTAAGATCTTCAATGTTCTCACCACAATAAAAGAATGATAATTATGTAATGTGTATATGTTAACTAACACTGTTGTTACACTTACACAGTGCATGTCAATAATACCAGAATAAAGGTAAAAAATAATACTAACTTTTTTGTGTGTGTGTGACAGAGACAGAGAGAAGGAAGGACAGATAAGGACAGACAGACAGGAAGGGAGAGAGATGAGAAGCATCAACTCTTCGTTGTGGCTCCTTAGTTGTTCATTGATTGCTTTCTCATATGTGCCTTGACCAGGGGACTACAGCAGAGCGAGTGACCCCTTGCTCAAGCCAGTGACCTTGGGTTCAAGCTGGTGAGCTGTACTCAAACCAGATGAGCCTGCACTCAAACCAGTGACCTTGGGGTTCTGAACTTGGGTACTCTGCATGCACCAACTGGGATCCATCTGGCATGCCCACTTGGGGATGATGTTCTGCCCATCTGGGCTGTTGCTCCTTTGTAACCAGAGCCATTTTAGCACCTGAGGTGACCATAGAGCCATCCTCAGCACCCAGACCAACTTTGCTCCAATGGAGCCTTGGCTGCAGGAAGAGAGGGGAAGAGAGAAATAGAGAGAAAAGACAGGGGGAAAGTTGGAGAAGCAGATAGGAGCTTCTCCTGTGTGCCCTGGCTGGGAATCAAACCCAGGACTTCCACACACCAGGCCAACACTCTATGGCTGAGCCAACCAGCCAGGGCCTTCTTACTCTTTTTAAACATTTATCTGTACAGTATTATATCCTAAGCACCCATAGTAATGTTCATTCTATCCACAGGTAAAAAAAAATGTGATGGAACTCTGCTTGTAATATTTATTTATTCATTTAATAAACCTCATTATATTTTTGTGAAATACTACATTTTAATGCCCTCACATTTGTTACTTTAATAAACAAACATATAACGTAAAGAGAAAAAGTGCCAAACAGCCAGGGGGTGACAAGCTGTCATTTGTTTCAGCTCTGTGTTATTCCCAAAATTCCCCCAAGATACTATGAGTGTGCTGGTATTTCCAGAATGGTGAAATCAATAAGAAACTGTGACACAATGAACCAATAGAAATATAGATTTCAAGGGTTTTGCCCATTTTGGAAGCTGTGCAAGAATGCTCACAACTTTGCCAGAACAAACAGGTTTGTTGTATACATTATTCAATTGTATTTAATCTGCATAGCCTATGCCATTGATTAATTCAGCCTAGAAATTTTCATTTAGTATTGATAAAATGTGAAAATGTATATTACATTAATATTTTTATTAATATTTTAAAACTTTCTTATCATGTAATCTAGCTTTGTGTACCTCTTTTATTGTTCTTATTTAAGTATTGAACACATGAAATAATAAACTACCTTTTATATATCTTTTTTTATACTTAAAACAGTCATTAGGACAGATAACCGGTTGTTAAATTATTTGAATTTCACCACTGGTTATCCCCATTTTTGCAGATAACAGAAACTGAAATTTCAAGAGTATATATAACCAAGGATATAAGAAACTGATGTGGGTAGAGCCAGAATTAAATACTGAACACCAGAAGCAACAACAGTAACACACTGTCTGACGTCTGGCAGTTGCCTCGTGCTCATTAATCACTATTTGTCGGGTCAAAGCTCATGTTCTTATCTGCTGCTTTGCTGCCATTCAGCAACATTTTGAGTCATCTCCCTTGAGTTCCTGTTTTGTTTACTGCTTTTTCTTTTCTAAAGCATACACTTTCCTCAAGCTTTAATCTTACCTCTCCTCCTCTCACTCTTAGCAGTGATAAAGTGGGTAATACTTTACTAAGAAAATTGAAGAAAATGAAAATAATAACTTGGTCTTATTCCTTTTAGCAAAACTTCACTATAACAACATCCTTCTTCTATATCAAAATTTATAATCATCTTTCTCACTATTTTTTTCCTTTGTCTCCAAGGAAAACTAAATCTGTTTTTTTAAGATGAACCAATCTTTTCACCTATATATCCTTTATCTCATCTTGTTTACATTCGTGGGACCTGGTTGATCATTTATGTTCTCATTTTAATAATCAATCCCTTGCATCCTCCAACATCAGAACTTTTCTCTATGCCTATAAACATTTTCAAATCCATTTCTTCAAACCACACCACAGCAAACTAAAACAATACAAAACATGAGGAAAACATCTGCATTAGACCAGAGCATGGCCCCTGTATTGCACATTCTGTTGTTCTTTCTCCTTTCCTGAATACATTTCTTGAGATAGTCATAACATTTCATATCTAAATAGTTTCACCTCAGTTTCGTCCAGTGCATCTTATGTTCTGACCTCTTCCTGCAGCTGTCTATTGAACTCCACTTTCACAGTTCATTAGAGACTTCATATATGTAGTACAGAGTCAATACATAACTTTCAAAAAAAATCAAATGATTGTTTTGGCTTAATCATGGCGAGAGAATGATAATTGTGCTGGATAATTAATATAGGCCTTATGTGGTGAAGAGCCTTGCATTTTTGACTAATATTTTAGACTATTTCCTGAAATAACTGGGGATGCATGGAGGGATTTTTAACACATGGTGATTGAATTAGGTTTATCACATATTAAAAAAAGGTCTGTGAAAAATATATGAACACAGTTAACATTGTAGAATTATCAGTTCAGAAATTATTGCAATCATACAGGGAAGAAAATGATGATTTTTGAATTAAAGTAATAACAATGAGAAATTAGAAAAGAGAATTCATATGAAGCTACTTACTTAATTTATAAATTTTTTATTATGAAGAATTTCAAATATATTTATATATAAAGATAGAATACTGCAACAATTAATTATATATTTATCACTCAGGTTCAGTGATTTTTCAGCTTCACTGAAATATAATTGACACACAACATTGTATAAGTTTAAGGTGTACAACATAGTGATCTTATATATGTATATATTGCAAGTTAATTGCCACATAAGGCTGGCTAACACATTCATCACCTCTTATAATTACAATTATGTGTGTGGTGAGACTTTAAAAATCTCTCAGCAGATTTCAAATTCACATTACAGTATTGTAAACTATAGTCACCAAGCTGCAGATGACATCTCCAGAAATTATTCATCTTATAACTGGAAGTTTCCATTCTTTGACAACTTTCACACATTCTAGCCCCTCTCCCCCCACCCCCAAACCACCTCCTGGCAACCACCAATCTGTTCCCTATTTCTATGAGTTTGATTTTTTTAGACTCCACATATAAACAAGATTATACAGTCGTGATTTTTTCTGTGTGACTTATTTCACTTAGGATAAGAAGGCCCTCAAGCTTCAGCCATGTTGTTGCAAATGGCAAGATCTTCATTTTTATAGCTCAAAAATATACCATTGTGTTTGTGTGAGTGTGTGCATCATATTTTCTTCATGCGTCCACCTGTTGATGAACATGTGGATTGTTTCCTTGTCTTGGATATTATAAATAATGTTGCAGGAACATGAGTGCAGCTTTCTCTTTGAAATAGGGATTTTATTTCATTTCATTCTTTTGTATCTATGGAGGAAAGGTTCCAGGATCCTTGTTGATACAAATATCCACAGAGGCTCAAGGTCCTCATATAAAATGGTGTGGTATTTGCATTTTAACTATAGTTGCATATAGGCTAAAGCCGGCTTTACCTACATATCACCATTCATATGGATTCAATGTAGTGCTCACTGCGTGGCAAATTCAAATTTGGCATTTTGAAGCTTTTTATGGTGCTTTAAGAAAATATTTTCAGTCTGTGGTTGATTGAATCCATGGATGTAGAACGTGCAGATGTGGAGGGCCAATTGTAAACAGAAGTGGGATTGATGGGTCACATGGCAGTTCTATTTTTAATATTTTGAACAAGTTCCCTATTCTTTTCTATAGTGGCTGTATCAGTTTATATTCCCACAAATAGTGCACATGGGTTCCTTTTTCTCTACCTCCTCACCAGCATATTATCTTTCAACTTTTTGATCAGAACCATACTAACAGATGTGAGGTTTATTTCCTGGCTTTCTACTCTGTTGCACTGATCTATGTATCTGAACAATATCATACTGTTCTGATCACTACAGCTTTGTAATAGAGTTTGAAATCGGGAAGTGCAATGTCTTGAGCTTTGTTCTTCTGTCCCGTGATTTCTGTCTCTGCTGCTACTACCCTAGATCAGATAACCATCTTCTCTTGTGTTTTTGCAGCAATCTTCCAACTGGTCTAATGCTTCAAATTTGGCCCCACTAAATCCAATCTACAATTTGGAAGCAGCAAAGTTTTTGAAAATTTAACTAGAATAGATACCCATAGCTTAATACATTTTAATGCCTTTTATTGCACTTAGAATACATCTTTATCAGAGCCTATAGATCCTTCATGATGTGATTCATGACCAGCTCTCTGTTCTGACTTTATCACCTACAAGCTTCCCTTCCATTCTCTATGCTCCAGGCACATTGGCCTTTCTTCTCTCTAGAGTGCCAAGCTAATTCTTCCAGGTCATTTATCCTTGATTATCTTTTTATCAGAATATTCTTTCCTTGGGTCTTCTCTTTTATTTTATTCATGTCTCATGTGAAATGTAAGTTTTCAATACTGCATAGCTTCACACTTAATCTAAATGAGTAACTCCTGTCAGTAATATGTTTTTAATCATCCAGTTTTGTGGGGTTTTTGTTTGTTTGTTTGTTTGTTTGTTTTTTGTTCTCAGTGCATATCACTATCGGAAATTTTTCGGACCTGATATTTTAGAGCTATTGAATTAATAACTTTACCTACCACATCCAATTAATTCCCAAGCCTTTCAAACTTATCTTTTGAATATCATTAACATCAAATTTGTTTGTCTTATTTCTAGAGCTAAATAAATATTCCAGGCTCTGTTTCCATCTGGATTGTACCAGTTCTTTTTTTATTCCCTAATGGTTCTCCTTATCTCTACTGTTTCTTCATTCTGACCCATTTCATTTATAGTCAAGATCAATCTTTTAAAAAGTGGCCTTTAAGTATGACACTTCCACCTCAGTGCTCTTTCTTGATTCAAAATTGCCTAAAGAATAATATCTCAAGTACTCCCTCTGGAAATCCAATTCCTCTCTATTTCTCTAACTTCATCTTTTCTCATTAATTTTTATTTTAGCCAATCTAGAGATAAATTTTAATTTCTTAGTCTTCTCTTATTTACCTAAATTGATGTGTAATGGGAAAAATATTTTCAGTGGAACTACTAATTCTATCTCTTTTCACAAAATCGTTTCCCTAAAACAATTTTAATTTGCTTAAATTAACTTATATAGAGTTTTTGAGTCTACATTCTGTGACTGGATTTTGTGGAAATATCTTAATTATTTTTAAAATTTTTATTGATTTTAGAGAGAGAGGAAGGGAGTGAGAGAGAGAGAGAAAGAGAGAGAGAGAGAGAGAGAAACATAGATCTGTTCCTGTATGTGCCCTGACTAAGGATCAAACCAAGAACCTCTGCACATTAAAATGATGCTCTAACCAACCAAGGTATCCAGCCAGAGCATGGATAATATTTCAAATTCAGACGTTGTTTTTGCATCTAGCTGAGAAGTGCTTCTATCTTCCAACTCTGACAAGAAGGAATTTTTTTTATCATTTAAATATATGTGGCAATTCACTATATTAAAAATAATAAAATGTGGTATAAAATATTATTTCTGCTAGATTGATGGCACTGAAGATTTTTGTACCTTATAGTATTTAAAGATAATTTTCTATGTGATCTCTAGTTCAAAAATTTTAAATGTGTCTATTTTAAAAGTAACTTGACTTTGGATTTAAGAAAATGCTATAATAGTTATTTGGTAGAGTAACTATATACTTCTATCAAAACAATATAATATTATTAACCATGTATTTTTTATTATATTTTATATCTTGTAAAACTCCTCAATAATAAATATAAAATATAAATAACATTTTCTTTCCCTCTTTTCCTTTTTAAATTTCTTATTTTATCTCCATGTGACTGCATAATAATAATACGTAGAGATCATATGAGAATTTGATGAAAAATAATTAGAAGTGATAGTCTTCAATTTCCAGTCCAATACTGACTGTTTGAGAAGTCAGTATTTAATTTTTTGATGTTTGATTAAACTAAAATAAAAAATTTTTGATTGTTGTGAGAAAATTAAATTCTAGTTTTATTTTATACCTTACTTTTGATTTCTTCAAAAATTATTAAAATGAGTTTTGTCTCAATTTTAATAAACATAGAATGACAGATTTTGAGAAGAAGCCAAAAGTGAGAAAAAAGCAAAACACTGAGTAATTTTTTCCCTTTGTGTACTGGCCCTTAAACACAGTGAGGCCATCTTTCTCATATTTTTACCAGTAACGTTTCCCAATCCAGGAATGCCATTCCCATCTAAAATTCTCACCACCAGAATTCTTTCTAGTTAAGGTATATTAAAATATACATTATTCAGGAAAGATAATACATGCACTAGTTTCCAGTTATATTTGTGTAAGGCAGGTTGTCAGATTTGCTTACTGGATGCCGGGATAACAAAGTGTTCCTGAACGAACAAACAAACAAACAAATACACAAAGAACTCGGAACAGGTGAATTTTGATGACAGTATAAGAAGGTCAATAATGCCCCATACACTCACATTTTTTCCTATTATGCTCCTGCAGTCCATGCTGGAAACAGTCACTTCTCAGCACTTTCCCTTTCCACATTATTCTGCTGCTTGGGTATCCTTGAGTTATTCTTTCTAGAATAGGAGAAATAGTACATAATCTTATTGCTGTATTGTGTTTCAAGCATGAAGCTTTCACATAATAAATTGCCTTTCCAACAAGATATATTTGCATAATTTGAAAATCCAGGCATTTTTATGCTGAAAAAAACCCAATAATCATTCAAAATTTCACCTTGAACCTGCTCTGGGGCATCTATGCAACAGGAATCTGCAGATGGATTATGAATCTGTCTTTTTCCTCTTGTGAGCAGGTACTTGACTAATGAGTAATTCATTAATGAATTTTAATTTTATTCTGATTTTTTAAATTAGGATACCTATTCAGTGCACGCAATGCTTTATTATTAAAAGTGTCCATTCCATGTGACTTCTTTATCCTCATTCTGAGAAACAGTGGACTGGGGAATAGAAAAATAGTGGCAAAGGTTTAAATTGGTCACAAGTCATTTTTCAAGACTATTTAATGCTGTTTTCATACAACCTTACTCTTAAAATTATTTTTAAAAATAAAGATGTGGCCATCTCACCACAATTCAGGTTCTTATTTTGTCCTCCATAATTTACAAAGAAATATTTTTTTATCATTTAAATGCTTTTAATTGTGCTCCTAACGTGGGCAAAAAATTTAAATATCCCTAAATAATTTGTTTTTTTTTACATTTTTATTTATTTATTTTTTTATTTTTTTTATTTTTTATACTAATTTTATTTTTTTAATGGGGTAACATCAATAAATCAGGATACATATATTCAAAGATAACAAGTCCAGGTTATCTTGTCGTTCAATTATGTTGCATACCCATCACCCAAAGTCAGATTGTCGTCTGTCACCTTCTATCTTGTTTTCTTTGTGCCCCTCCCCCTCCCCCTTTCCCTCTCCCATTCCCCCCTCCCCCCCCCTGTAACCACCACACTCTTATCAATGTCTCTTAGTTTCACTTTTATGTCCCACCTACGTATGGAATAATGCAGTTCCTGTTTTTTTCTGATTTACTTATTTCGCTTCGTATCATGTTATCAAGATCCCACCATTTTGCTGTAAATGTTCCGATGTCATCATTTCTTATGGCTGAGTAGTATTCCATAGTGTATATGTGCCACATATTTATCCAGTCATCTATTGACGGGATTTTTGGTTGTTTCCATGTCCTGGCCACTGTGAATAATGCTGCAATAAACATGGGGCTGCATGTGTCTTTACTTATCAGTGTTTCTGAGTTTTTGGGGTATATATCCAGAAGAGGGATTGCTGGGTCATAAGGTAGTTCTATTTTCAATTTTTTGAGGAACCACCATACTTTCTTCCATAATGGTTGTACTACTTTACATTCCCACCAACAGTGTATGAGGGTTCCTTTTTCTCCACAGCCTCTCCAACATTTGCTATTACCTGTCTTGCTAATAATAGCTTATCTAACAGGTGTGAGGTGGTATCTCATTGCCGTTTTGATTTGCATTTCTCTAATAGCTAAAGAAGATGAGCATCTTTTCATATATCTGTTGGCCATTTGTATTTCTTCCTGGGAGAAGTGACTGTTCATATCCTCTTCCCATTTTTTTATTGGATTGTTTGTTTGTTTGTTGTTGAGTTTTATGAGTTCTTTGTATATTTTGGATATTAGGCCCTTATCTGAGCTGTTGTTTGAAAATATCATTTCCCATTTAGTTGGCTGTCTGTTTATTTTGTTATCAGTTTCTCTTGCTGAGCAAAAACTTCTTAGTCTGATGTAGTCCCATTCATTAATTTTTGCCTTCACTTCTCTTGCCATTGGAGTCAAATTCATAAAATGCTCTTTAAAACCCAGGTCGATGAGTTGAGTACCTATGTCTTCTTCTATGTACTTAATTGTTTCAGGTCTTATGTTTAGATCTTTGATCCATTTTGAGTTAATTTTTGTACAGGGGGAGAGACTGTAGTCCAGTTTCATTCTTTTGCATGTGGCTTTCCAGTTTTCCCAGCACCATTTATTGAAGAGGCTTTCTTTTCTCCATTGTGTGTTGTTGGCCCCTTTATAAAAAAATTATTTGACCATATATATGTGGTTTTATTTCTGGACTTTCTATTCTGTTCCATTGGTCTGAGTGTCTATTTTTCTGCCAATACCATGCTGTTTTGATTGTCATGGCCCTATAATAGAGTTTGAAGTCAGGTATTGTAATGCCCCCAGCTTCATTCTTTTTCTTTAGGATTGCTTTGGCTATTCGGGGTTTTTTATAGTTCCATATAAATCTGATGATTTTTTGCTCTATTTCTTTAAAAAACGTCATTGGAAGTTTGATGGGAATTGCATTAAATTTGTATATTGCTTTGGGTAATATAGCCATCTTGATTATATTTATTCTTCCTAGCCAAGAACAAGGTATATTCTTCCATCTCATTATATCTTTTTCGATTTCCCTTAACAATGGTTTATAGTTTTCATTATATAAGTCCTTTACATTCTTTGTTATGTTTATTCCTAAGTATTTTATTTTTTTTGTTGCAATCGTGAAGGGGATTATTCTTTTGAGTTTGTTCTGAATTGTTTCATTGTTGGCATATAGAAAGGCTATTGACTTCTGTATGTTAATTTTGTATCCTGCGACCTTACTGTATTGGCTTATTGTTTCTAGTAGTCTTTTTGTGGATTCTTTGGGGTTTTCGATGTATAGGATCATATCATCTGCAAAAAGTGATACCTTTACTTCTTCTTTTCCGATATGGATGCCTTTTATTTCTTTGTCTTGTCTGATTGCTCTGGCTAGAACCTCTAGTACCACATTAAATAAGAGTGGAGAGAGTGGACAACCCTGTCTTGTTCCTGATTTAAGGGGGAAAGCCTTCAGTTTAGTGCCATTTAATATGATGTTAGCTGATGGTTTATCATATATGGCCTTTATCATGTTGAGATATTTTCCTTCTATACCCATTTTGTTGAGAGTCTTAAACATAAAATTGTGTTGTATTTTATCGAAAGCCTTTTCTGCGTCTATTGATAAGATCATGTGGTTTTTGTTCTTTGTTTTGTTGATATGGTGTATTACGTTAACCGTTTTACATATGTTGAACCATCCTTGAGATTCTGGGATGAATCCCACTTGATCATGATGTATTATTTTTTTAATATGTTGTTGTATTCGATTTGCTAGTATTTTGTTTAGTATTTTAGCATCTGTATTCATTAGAGATATTGGTCTGTAGTTTTCTTTTTTTGTGCCATCCTTGCCTGGTTTTGGGATGAGGGTTATGTTGGCCTCATAAAATGTGTTTGGAAGTATTGCTTCTTCTTCAATTTTTTGGAAGACTTTGAGTAGAATAGGAACCAAGTCTTCTTTGAATGTTTGATAAAATTTGCTGGTATAGCCGTCAGTGCCTGGACTTTTATTTTTGGGGAGGTTTTTAATAGTTTTTTCTATTTCTTCTCTATTAATAGGTCTGTTTGCGCTTTCTGCTTCTTCTTGACTAAGTCTAGGAAGGTTGTATTGTTCTAGGAATTTATCCATTTCTTCTAGGTTGTTGAATTTAGTGGCATAAAGTTTTTCATAGTATTCTACAATAATTCTTTGTATATCTACAGTGTCCGTGGTGATTTCTGCTCTTTCATTTTGGATTTTGTTTATATGAGTTCTTTCTCTTTTTTCCTTGGTAAGTCTTGCCAAGGGTTTGTCAATTTTGTTGATCTTTTCAAAGAACCAGCTCCTTGTTCTATTAATTTTTTCTATAGTTTTTCTGTTCTCTAATTCATTTATTTCTGCTCTGATTTTTATTATCTCCTTTCTTCGGTTGGTTTTGGGTTGTCTTTGTTCTTCTTTTTCTAGTTCTTTAAGGTGGGAAGTTAAGTGGTTCACTTGGGCTCTCTCTTGTTTGTTCATATATGCCTGAAGTGATATGAACTTTCCTCTTATCACTGCTTTTGCTGCATCCCATAGATTCTGATATGTCGTATTGTCATTTTCATTAGTCTGTATATATCTTTAGATCTCTGCACTTATTTCGTCTTTGACCCATTCATTTTTTTAAAGTATGTTGTTTAGTTTCCACATTTTTGTGAATTTTTTTTTCTCTTTTTTGCAGTTGAATTTTAGTTTCAAGGCTTTATGATCAGAAAATATGCTTGGTACAACTTCAATTTTTCTGAATTTGCTGATGTTGTTTTTGTGGCCCAACATATAGTCAATTCTTGAGAATAATCCATGTACACTGGAGAAAAATGTATACTCAGTCACTTTGGGATGAAATGTCCTGTAGATGTCTATCATATCCAGGTGCTCTAGTGTTTTGTTTAAGGCCACTATGTCTTTGTTGATTCTCTGTTTGGATGACTGATCTAGAGCCGTCAGCGGTGTATTGAGGTCTCCAAGTATGATTGTATTTTTGTCAGTTTTTGTTTTAAGATCAATAAGTAGCTGTCTTATATATTTTGGTGCTCCTTGGTTTGGTGCATATATATTAAGAATTGTTATGTCTTCTTGATTCAGTGTCCCCTTAGCCATTATGAAATGGCCATTTTTGTCTCTGAGTACTTTTCCTGTCTTGTAGTCAGCATTATCCGATATGAGTATTGCTACACCTGCTTTTTTTTGGATGTTATTTGCTTGGAGTATTGTTTTCCAGCCTTTCACTTTGAATTTGTTTTTATCCTTGTTACTTAGATGAGTTTCCTGTAGGCAGCATACAGTTGGATTTTCTTTTTTAATCCATTCTGCTACTCTGTGCCTTTTTATTGGTGAGTTTAATCCGTTTACATTTAGTGTAATTATTGACACTTGTGAGTTCCCTATTGCCATTTTATATCTTGCTTTCTGTTAGTTTTGTGTTTTGTTTGATCCTTCTCTTTCGCTTTTCTATCTTTTGTTTTTAATTGGTTGTATTCCATACATCTTTCCTCTGTTGCTATCTTTTTTATTTCATGTGCTTCTGTGGTGGTTTTTTCAGTGGTGGCTACCTTTGAGTAATGAAAAGGGTCTCTACCTTGTTCATTGTAGTGAACTATTTTGTGAGTACTTTTGCACTTCATCGTCCTTTGCTACTGTTAATCCCCTTCTTCTCCCCCTCTTTCTTTTTGTTGTTGTCACAGTTTAAATTTGGTTTTATTGTGTTCTTCTTGGAGCTCTTACTTGTGGCTCTGTTTTTTTTTTTTTTTTTGTTCTTTGTATCTGATTGGAGAACCCCCTTTAGTAATTCCTGGAGTGGGGGTTTTCTGATGATAAATTCCCTCATCTTTTCTGTATCTGTGAATGTTTTTATTTCTCCTTCATATTTGAAGGATAGCTTTGATGGGTATAGTATTCATGGCTGAAAGTTCCTCTCTTTCAGGACTTTAAATATTGGGGTCCACTCTTTTCTAGCTTGTAGAGTTTCTGCTGAGAAATCTGATGATAATCTAATGGGCCTTCCTTTATATGTTGTATTCTTCTTTTCCCTGGCTGCCTTGAGAATTTTTTCTTTGCTGTTGGTTTGTGTCAATTTCATTATGATATGCCTTGGAGTAGGTTTGTTGGGGTTAAGAAAACTTGGTGTTCTGTTTGCTTCTTGAATTTGGGGCTTTAGTTCTTTCCACAGGTTTGGGAAGTTCTCATCTATTATTTGTTTGAGTATGTTCTCCATTCCATTTTCTCTCTCTTCTCCCTCTGATATACCTATTATTCTTATGTTATTCTTTTTGATGGAGTCAGATAATTCTTGTAGGGCTATCTCATTTTTTTTAATTTTTGAGTCTCTTTCTTCTTCTCTCTGTTGTGCCTCAAGTTGCTTGTCTTCTATTTCACTAATCCTCTCTTCTATCTGACCTGTTCTATTAGCTAAGCTTGTTACTTCGTTTTTCAGCTCGTGAATTGAGTTTTTCATCTCTGTTTGATTTGTTTTTATAGTTTCAATTTCCTTGGACATATATTCTTTGTGTTCATTGAGTTGTTTTCTGAGCCCCCTAAATTGCCTTTCTGTGTTTTCTTGTATATCTCGGAGGATTTTTAGGATTTCTATCTTGAATTCTCTGTCATTTAGCTTCAAGGTTTCCAATATATTAAATTTTTTCTCCATAGATTTTTCCTCATCTAGCTGTGTTACCTCTCTTTCTTTTGTATCCATGATATTTGATTTTCTCTTCCTTAATGGCATCTGAGGGTGGTTTTGTTGTCAGTATTAATGAGATTTAATAAAGAGTAAAAAGTTAAAAAAATTAAAAAATTGAAAAGAGTTTTTTTTAAAAAAATTAATAATGAAATAAAGAAAAATAAAATAAAATAAAAAAATTTTTAAAAAGTAAATTATTCCCCCCCTCCTTTTTTCCTCTCCTCTCCTCTCCCCTCTTTCTTGAGAAAATCTTGTGGTGAACTGTGAATTATAACAAACAATGCCTGTGATGGAGGGCCTGAATTGGGGAAAAATAATAAAGGGGCAAAAAAAAAGAAAAAAAAAGGAAAAAAAGAAAAAAAAGGGGCTATGGACCCACACAAAGGAAATAAGGAAAAAATTTGGGTCAAGAATAAAATGATTTGCTTTTAGGTGTTGGTTGTCTAAGAGTTATGATGAGAGGAATAAGAGGAAAACACAAAAATGGGGGGACAAATTAAAAAAATACTATTGTATTTAGTGGAACAAGAACTAGATAAAATGGAGAGCCAGGGATGGGAGCACTGCTAGTGAGTTAAAAAGGTGAAGTAAAAACCCACCAAAATGCCACAAACATAAGTTTGAGTCCCAGATAAGATAATTTGTTTGTTATTGAGGTTTGAATGAGAGGAGATGTAAAGGAGAAAGGAAGAAACTAATATAGAGGGAGAAAAGAAAGAGAGAGAGAGAGAAAAAAAGAGGGAACCACTAAAAGAAGAAAAAAGAAAGGAGAGCGAGAGAGAGTTAAGGGTCTTGGAGTGCAACCCTCATAGAGAGAAAGAAAGAGAAGAGAAAAGATAATGGGAGATGTAACACTTATGGGTAGTGTAGTTCAAGGAGATGAGAGAGTAAGACCAGTAGAGAGTTAATTGGCCAAATTGGAGGAGGAAAAAAGTATCAAGAATGAAGATAAGAGAAACAAATGAACAAATATATTAAAATGGGATATATTATAAAGTCTGCAGATTATTCTTGATTTTGAGAGGTTATCTTCTTGCTTTTTCTTTTCTCTCCCTCTTCCTGGTTGGTGACTCTGTACCCCGGGTTCTGCCCCTTTGGCATGCTCACGTAGAGGATTGCAGTTGATAAGTCTCTATGGCAATGTCATGTTTTGTGCTTTAGTCTCGTTGGGAGTCGAGGCTCATTAGCATTTATAGACTCCGACAGTGAGAGAGTCCGTGTTCCTGGAGCCTTTCTCCTAGTCTTTCCTTCCTCAATTAGTAGCCTGATAATCCAGCTATGGGGTTGCTGCTGCCTCTGCCTGGATAGTAAGAGGCTCAAAGAGCTGGCAACTCCCCACTCTATTTCCACTCAGCACAGGGCTCTGGGTAAGGCTCAGACAGTCATAGCTGGTAGCATGTTCAGGCGGGCTTTCCGCCCACTCAAAGACCTCTGGCTCTGCCACTCTGTCTGGTAACACAGGCGGGCGCCCACTTCCGGGGCACTTGGAGAAAACTCTCGCTATCTGCGTGCGCAGACCAGGATATCCGGCCAGCAGTCTCATGCTCTGAGTGAAACCCCCAACCACATGGAAAAGTTGCAGCATTGGAATTGGCTCTCTCTCCGTCCCCGTGCGTGGCTTTTGCAAGGCTCTGGGGCGGCCCGAGATTCCGCTTTGGCCCACACAAAGGCCCCTGACTCTGCCCCTCTGTGCGATAACACGGGTGCACACTGCTGAGGCACTCGGAGGAATCTTTCACTCACTATCTGCGTGCGCACACCAGGATATGAGGCCGGCTGCGTTTCCCTCTGAGTGAAACCCCCACCAGCACGGAAAATTTCCACCGTTGGAATTAGTTCTCGCTCCCTCCCGTGCGTGGCTTTCCCAGGGCACTTGAGCTTCCCAGAGATTCTGCTTTCGGCCCACAGAAAGGCCTCTGACTCTGCCTCTCTGTGGGGTAACACGGGCACCCACTCCCGGGGCTTAGGAAGAAATCTCTCACCCACTAACTGCGCACCGACCAGGAGATCGGGTAAAATGGCTGCCCCGCTTGTCTTTCTTTGTTTGGGTTTGGCGCAAGTGTTAGCTTGTATTGCCCAGGTTGCCACAGGATCAGTTTTTCCTCAGCTTGGATCTCCGTGCCACAGCCTGGTTCAGCCGTTTGTGCCGTGGCCTGGATCTATTCACCCCCTTTGCCCGCCTCAGTTTCTATATTCACAGTTACCAGAGAAAGCTGCCCTATTTAGGTTAGTGAGGAAGGCGGAGCATTTCTTCCTCCCTATTTCCTTCGGGGTTTGGTTATATATTTAGCCAATTTTTCACTTGATCATACCTTCGTGTGTATTGCGAAGCATCTGGAGGCTCCAAGTATAGGTGTTTCTGGTTGAAGATCTTGTTGAGTTTTGGGGGAGATTTATTGGTATTGCTTCCTACCCCGCCATTACTCTGACGTCATCCCCCCAAATAATTTGGTACCAAGGGTCCCCACTTTTTTATTCCATTGAGGCAACTAATTTTAATGATGTATATATATTTTAATTTATTTTTCTTAAGTGAGAAGCAGGGAGGCAGAGAGACAGACCCCTGCATGTGCCTGACTGGGATACACCTGGCAAGCCCACTAGGGCACTAGGGGGCGATGCTCTGCCCATCTGGCATGTTGCTCCATTGTAACCAGAGCCATTCTAGTGCCTGAGGCAGAGGCCATGGAGCCATCCTCAGCACCCGGCCAGCTTTGCTCTAATGGAGCCATGGCTGCAGGAGGGAAAGGGAGAGATAAAGAGAAAGGAGAGGGAGAAGGGTGGAGAAGCAAATGAACGCTTCTCCTGTGTGCCCTGTCAGGGAATCAAGCCAGGGACTTCCATATGCTGGACCGATGCTCTACCACTGAGCCAATCGGCCAGGGCACTCGTGTATATTTTACACTTGTCTTTTTATATGTTAAAAATGATTGTACTACTCTAATTGGCAGTTACAAAACAGGTGTAGGGATATAAGGTAAATATAATAATAGGAAATATAGTTAACATTATTGTAATAATAACTTTCTATGGTGTCAGGTAGGCACTTGTATTATCAGAGGGAACACTTTATAACTTACATGAATGTCTAGTCATTGTGCTGTATACTTTAAACTAATACAAAATAGTGTTCAATGCAAATTGTGATTGAAAAATAAAAAATAAAAAATAATTATACTATTATTTCTTGATTTTCAACTTTAGATTTATGTTTTGACTTAGTGATTGATAAGATTTAGTTCTCACTTTTTTTTAATTGTTACTTTTTCATAGGATCTGATTCTTACTTTGTGAACGCATATTGAATGTCATAAAGACACGAATTAGACTGTTTCCTTCCTTTTTTCTACTTCCCTCCTCTTCCCTCCCTTCCTTCCCCCTCCTTCCTTCCCTTCCTTCCCTCCCTCCCTCCCTCCCTCCCTTCCTTCTTTCCTTCCTTCCTTCCTTCCTTTCCATTTTTTGCTTCCTTTACTAAATTTTTTTGGTTCCCTGAATTATTCTCTGAGTTCTATTTTC
This sequence comes from Saccopteryx bilineata, assembly GCF_036850765.1. Lineage (NCBI taxonomy): Eukaryota > Metazoa > Chordata > Mammalia > Chiroptera > Emballonuridae > Saccopteryx > Saccopteryx bilineata. The sequence continues at coordinate 37,130,402 of NC_089500.1, forward strand.
TTTTTAATCTGTTTTCTCATTTTAGTTGTGAGAATTTCTCAAATGTCTATGATTCTCATTTGGTCATTATAATAGGAATGAAAAGATGGGAAATTTGTTTGAATTTCTATTCATAAAGATAAAACTTTTGGATGGTAAGTAATATTTAGCACATGGGAATTTGTTTATTTCTTTGAAGTTTCCTCAAATGTCTGAATGTAGACAGTGTTTTTTCCATATCACACAAAAAATGCATAGGGTTTGTACAAATTGTTTTTTTCTTTAAAAGCCTAGCCACTGGCCTTTCTGCATATCAGAGTACCTTCAGTTAAACTTGATTTTTATCCCACTTTTTACTTTTTCCCTGTTACATCTGACATAAGTGAATTTGGGTCATTCTGAGATTTATTAAGAATATTCCTTCCTTTCACTGTTGTCAGCCTCTCTTTACACTCACTAAATATTTACCACATATTTATTGAGCACTTATCATGTGCTACACACTGTTTTTGGTGCTGGAAATGTGACATATACATCAGTAATCAAAACAGCAAAGATTACTCTATTGTAGAACTTACACCCTAGCAGGAAAGACATTTCCTCTACTCCCTGTTAGAGTTGCAATTAAATAAAACTTGTGGAGATAAAATACCTTGGCAAAGCAATTTTTAATACCTTCTGTGAAAGGATGTGCTGCTATTAGTGAAAACTGTCCAGCAAGTGCAAGGGCAGTGGGTTGGATTCTGTTTTTGTCTCTAACACAAGCCTTAGGCTAGGTCTTACCCCTTTCACTGGGGTGTTGACTGTACAATCTTACTCTTTCCTGATTGGCTAGCTAATTGCCGAGTGTGTGTGTGTAGGGGCAAGGGAGAGATGGGGATATCATTAACTTCATGAAACTGGATGAAGGGGGTTGGGAAGTCATTGCCTGAAACTGGACGTAGGGGGCTGGGGAAGTTCCTATTGGAGAAAAGAACATGAGATAAACAAGTTTTTCCTTCACTTCCCATGAGGCTGAGCATTTTTATTTATTTTAATTTTTATTATTATTTTTCATTGAATTTTTTGGAGTGACACTGGATAACATAATTATACAGATTTCAGGTGCCAAATTCTACAATACATCTCTGTATACCATATTGTGCATGTACCACCTCCCCTGATTCAAGTCTTCATCCATCACCATTTATTCCCAATCTGATTAAAAATTAGCCACTTCGATTTCCTTTCTCTGAATTGCCTATTTTTAATCCTTATGCATTTTTCTATTGTTCTTTTATTTTATTAGTTTATAAGAGATTATTGTATTTTTTATTTTTGTATTTTTCTGAAGAAGCAGGGAGGCAGAGAGATAGATTCCCACATGAGCCTGACTGGGATCAACTTGGCAAGCCCATTAGGGGGGTGATGCTCTGCCCATCTTGAACATCACTTTGTTGCAACCAGAGACATTCTAGCACCTGAGGCAGAGCCCATGGAGCCATCCTCAGTGCCCAGTCCAACTTTGCTCTAATGGAGCCTTGGCTGCAGGAGGGGAAGAGAGAGAAGGAGAGAAAGGAGAAGGGGAAAGGTGGAGAAGCAAATGGGCACTTCTCCTGTGCCCTGGCTGGGAATCAAACCCAGGACTTCCACAAGCCGGGCGATGCCGTACCACTGAGTCAACTGGCCAGGGCCAAGGGATTATTTTATTTTGATTGCATTAACTACTTGTGTCATATATTTTGTAAATTAAGTCAACAATGAGGTATCATGATAATCTGATGGAATTCAGAAAAATTATAAAGAGAATAGCTATTAATGGTAGTAATGTGAGGAAATAAGCACCTTAATTGCACTCAGTATAAAGTGTGAATTAATGTAACATTTAAAACATTTAAGTTTAGAAGTCAAATATCAACAGACAAACCTATGTATACTGAAGACAATATTTTTTAGTAGGTATTCAAGACAATATAAAAAATGGTGATGATTAATGTTGTGTTACTATCATATGACCTTCATTCTCTGTCTTCTGTAATTATCAGTAAATTATATTGTGTTAAAAAAATATAGGCCCTGGCTAGTTGGCTCAGTGGATGGAGTGTTGGCCTTGCTTGTGGATATCCAGGGTTCGATCCCCGGTCAGGGTAAACAAGAGAAGCGACCATCTGCTTCTCTTACCCTTCCTCTCCTCCTTCTTTCTCTTCCCCTGTCACAGTCAGTGGCTTGATTGGTTTGAGCATTGGCCCCAGACAGAGGTTGCGATGTGGATCCCGGTTGGGGCACATATGGGAATCTGTCTGTCTCCTTCTTCTCACTTGAAAAAAAGAGAAAAACAAATAAATAAAATATATAAGCTTTGAATGCCACTTAAAAAATTCTTCTCAGTTTCACCTCCAGTGGCACCCAATGTGGGGAAAAGAATGCACGTGTAGAAGCAATACTTAAATGTCTGTCAACATGGAGAAGATTTCAAAAATTGTAATATATCAAGGTATGAAATACTGTACCCAATTAAATAATAACTTTGGTCTAACTATATTGAGTTAATATCTCTAATGCATTCTAAGTGAAAAAAAAAAGCTGAAGGATATAACCCCATTTGAAAACAAAAAAGGAGATAAATACATTTATAAATTTGATCATAAAGAAAAGTGTAGAGGATTCATAGTAGATTGTCACCTGATAGGTGTGAAAAAGGAAGGTGAGAATACAGAGGTATATTTAACTTACTTTTTGTGAATATTTAGATTTAAAAAGTATTTTTAAAATATGTGAGATGACGTCAGAGTAATGGCGGGGTAGGAAGCGATACCGATAAATCTCCCCCAAAACTCAACAAGATCTTCAACCAGAAACAGAAAAACCTATACTTGGAGCTTCCAGATGCTTCGCAATACACCCAAAGGTATGATTGAGTGAAAAATTGGCTAAATATATAACCAAACCCAGAAGGAAAAAGGGAGTAAGAAATGCTCCGCCTTCCTCACTAACCTAAACAGGGCGGCTTTCTCTGGTAACTGTGAATATAGAAACTGAGGCGGGCAAAGGGGGTGAATAGATCCAGGCCGCCGCGGCACAAACGGCCGAACCAGGCTGTGGCACACAGATCCAAGCCGAGGAAAATCTGATCCTGTGGCAACCCGGGCAATACAAGCTAACACTCGCGCCAAACCCAAACAAAGAAAGACAAGCGGAGCGGCCATTTTACCCGGTCTCCTGGTCGGTGCGCAGTTAGTGGGCGAGAATTTTTTCCTAGGCCCCGAGAGTGCGTGCCCGTGTTGCCCCACGGAGAGGCAGGGTCAGAGGCTTTTCTGTGGGCCGAGGACAGAGTCTCTGGGCAGCCCCAGCGCCCTGGGAAAGCCACACACGGGAGGGAGTGAGAACTACTTCCAACGGTGGAGATTTTCCGTGCTGGTGAGGGTTTCACTCAGAGGGAACCGTGGCCGGCCTCATATCCTGGTGTGCGCGCGCAGATAAGGAGTGAGCGATTCCTCCGAGTGCCTCCGCAGTGCGCGCCCGTGTTATCGCAGAGAGGGGCAGAGTCAGGGGCCTTTGTGCGGGCCAAAGCGGAATCTCGAGCCGCCCCAGCGCCTTGCAAAAGCCGCGCACGGGGACGGAGCGAGACTCAATTCCAACGCTGCAACTTTTCCCTGCGGTTGGGGGTTTCACTCAGAGCGTGAGACTGCTGGCTGGATATCCTGGTCGCAGACAGTGAGTGAGAGTTTCCTCCAAGCGCCCCCCAGAAGTGGGCGCCCGCTTGTGTTACCGGACAGAGTGGCAGAGCCAGTGGTCTTTGAGTGGGCGGAAAGCCCGCCTGATTATGCTAGCAGCTCTGACTGTCTGAGCCTTACCCAGAGCCCTGTGCTGAGTGGAAATAGAGTGGGGAGTTGCCAGCTCTTTGAGCCTCTTACTATCCAGGCAGAGGCAGCAGCAACCCCATAGCTGGATTATCAGGCTACTAATTGAGGAAGGAAAGACTAGGAGAAAGGCTCCAGGAACACGGACTCTCTCACTGTCGGAGCCTATAAATGCTAATGAGCCTCGACTCCCACAAGACTAAAGCACAATACATGACATTGCCATAGAGACTTATCAACTGCAAGCCTCTACCTGAGCGTGCCAAAGGGGCAGAACCCGGGGTACAGAGTCACCAACCAGGAAGAGGGAGAGAAAAGAAAAAGCAAGAAGATAACCTCTCAAAATCAAGAATAATCTGCAGACTTTATAACCTATCCCATTTTATTATATTTGTTCGTTTGTTTCTCTTATCTTCATTCTTGAGACTTTTTTTTTCTTCCTCCAATTTGGCCGATTAACTCTCTACTGGTCTTACTCTCTCCTCTCCTTGAACTACACTACCCATAAGTGTTACATCTCCCATTATCTTTTCTCTTCTCTTCCTTTCTCTCTATGAGGGTTGCACTCCAAAACCCTTAACTCTCTCTCTCTCTCCTTTCTTTTTTCTTCTTTTAGTGGTTCCCTCTTTTTTTTCTCTCTCTCTCTTTCTTTTCTCCCTCTATATTAGTTTCTTCCTTTCTCCTTTACATCTCCTCTCATTCAAACCTCAATAACAAACAAATTATCTTATCTGGGACTCAAACCTATGTTTGTGGCATTTTGGGGGGTTTTTACTTCACCTTTTTAACTCACTAGCAGTGCTCCCATCCCTGGCTCTCCATATTATTTGTTCTTGTTCCACTAAATACAATAGTAAGTTTTTAATTTGTCCCCCCATTTTTCCGTTTTCCTCATATTCCTCTCATCATAACTCTTAGACAACCAACACCTAAAAGCAAATCATTTTATTCTTGACCCAAATTTTTTCCTTATTTGCTTTTTGTGGGTCCATACGCTCTTTTTTTTTTCTTTTTTTTCCTTTTTTTTTTTTTCTTTTTTTCTTTTTTGCCCCTTTATTACTTTTCCCCAATTCAGGCCCTCCATCACAGGCATTGTTTGTTATAACTCACAGTCCACCACAAGATTTTCTCAAGAAAGAGGGGAGAGGAGAGGAGAGGAAAAAAGGAGGGGGGGAATAATTTCCTTTTTTAAAAAATTTTTATTTTATTTTATTTTTCTTTATTTCATTATTAATTTTTTTAAAAAAAAACAACTCTTTTTGATTGTTTATTTATTTTTTATTTTTTTTAACTTTTTATTCTTTATTAAATCTCATTAATACTATCAACAAAACCACCCTCAGATGCCATTAAGGAAGAGAAAATCGAATATCATGGATACAAAAGAAAGAGAGGTAACACAGCTAGATGAGGAAAAATCTATGGAGAAAAAATTTAATATATTGGAAACCTTGGAGCTAAATGACAGAGAATTCAAGATAGAAATCCTAAAAATCCTCCGAGATATACAAGAAAACACAGAAAGGCAATATAGGGAGCTCAGAAAACAACTCAATGAACACAAAGAATATATGTCCAAGGAAATTGAAACTATAAAAACAAATCAAACAGAGATGAAAAACTCAATTCACGAGCTGAAAAACGAAGTAACAAGCTTAGCTAATAGAACAGGTCAGATAGAAGAGAGGATTAGTGAAATAGAAGACAAGCAACTTGAGGCACAACAGAGAGAAGAAGAAAGAGACTCAAAAATTAAAAAAAATGAGATAGCCCTACAAGAATTATCTGACTCCATCAAAAAGAATAACATAAGAATAATAGGTATATCAGAGGGAGAAGAGAGAGAAAATGGAATGGAGAACATACTCAAACAAATAATAGATGAGAACTTCCCAAGCCTGTGGAAAGAACTAAAGCCTCAAGTTCAAGAAGCAAACAGAACTCCAAGTTTTCTTAACCCCAACAAACCTACTCCAAGGCATATCATAATGAAATTGACACAAACCAACAGCAAAGAAAAAATTCTCAAGGCAGCCAGGGAAAAGAAGAATACAACATATAAAGGAAGGCCCATTAGATTATCATCAGATTTCTCAGCAGAAACTCTACAAGCTAGAAGAGAGTGGACCCCAATATTTAAAGTCCTGAAAGAGAGGAACTTTCAGCCACGAATACTATACCCATCAAAGCTATCCTTCAAATACGAAGGAGAAATAAAAACATTCACAGATACAGAAAAGATGAGGGAATTTATCATGAGAAAACCCCCACTCCAGGAAATACTAAAGGGGGTTCTCCAATCAGATACAAAGAACAAAAAAAAACAGAGCCACAAGTAAAAGCTCCAAGAAGAACACAATAAAACCAAATTTAAACTGTGACAACAACAAAAAGAAAGAGGGGGAGAAGACGGAGATTAACAGTAGCAAAGGACGATGGAGTGCAAAAGTACTCACAAAATAGTTCGCTACAATGAACAGGGTAGGGACCCTTTTCATTACTCAAAGGTAACCACCATTGAAAAAACCACCACAGAAGCACATGAGATAAAAAAGATAGCAACAGAGGAAAGATGTATGGAATACAACCAAATAAAAACAAAAGATAGAAAAACGAAAGAGAAGGATCAAACAAGACACGAAACTAACAGAAAGCAAGATATAAAATGGCAATAGGGAACTCACAAGTATCAATAATTACACTAAATGTAAACGGATTAAACTCACCAATAAAAAGGCACAGAGTAGCAGAATGGATTAAAAAAGAAAATCCACTGTATGCTGCTTACAGGAAACTCATCTAAGTAACAAGGATAAAAACAAATTCAAAGTGAAAGGCTGGAAAACAATACTCCAAGCAAATAACATCCAAAAAAAAGCAGGTGTAGCAATACTCATATCGGATAATGCTGACTACAAGACAGGAAAAGTACTCAGAGACAAAAATGGCCATTTCATAATGGCTAAGGGGACACTGAATCAAGAAGACATAACAATTCTTAATATATATGCACCGAACCAAGGAGCACCAAAATATATAAGACAGCTACTTATTGATCTTAAAACAAAAACTGACAAAAATACAATCATACTTGGAGACCTCAATACACCGCTGACGGCTCTAGATCGGTCATCCAAGCAGAGAATCAACAAAGACATAGTGGCCTTAAACAAAACACTAGAGCACCTGGATATGATAGACATCTACAGGACATTTCATCCCAAAGTGACTGAGTATACATTTTTCTCCAGTGTACATGGATCATTCTCAAGAATTGACCATATGTTGGGCCACAAAAACAACATCAGCAAATTCAGAAAAATTGAAGTTGTACCAAGCATATTTTCTGATCATAAAGCCTTGAAACTAGAATTCAACTGCAAAAAAGAGGAAAAAAATCCCACAAAAATGTGGAAACTAAACAACATACTTTTAAAAAATGAATGGGTCAAAGAAGAAATAAGTGCAGAGATCAAAAGATATATACAGACTAATGAAAATGACAATACGACATATCAGAATCTATGGGATGCAGCAAAAGCAGTGATAAGAGGGAAGTTCATATCGCTTCAGGCATATATGAACAAACAAGAGAGAGCCCAAGTGAACCACTTAACTTCCCACCTTAAGGAACTAGAAAAAGAAGAACAAAGACAACCCAAAACCAGCCGAAGAAAGGAAATAATAAAAATCAGAGCAGAAATAAATGAATTAGAGAACAGAAAAACTATAGAAAAAATTAATAGAACAAGGAGCTGGTTCTTTGAAAAGATCAACAAAATTGACAAACCCTTGGCAAGACTTACCAAGGAAAAAAGAGAAAGAACTCATATAAACAAAATCCAAAATGAAAGAGGAGAAATCACCACGGACACTGTAGATATACAAAGAATTATTGTAGAATACTATGAAAAACTTTATGCCACTAAATTCAACAACCTAGAAGAAATGGATAAATTCCTAGAAAAATACAACCTTCATAGACTGAGTCAAGAAGAAGCAGAAAGCCTAAACAGACCTATCAGTAGAGAAGAAATAGAAAAAACCATTAAAAACCTCCCCAAAAATAAAAGTCCAGGCCCTGACGGCTATACCAGCGAATTTTATCAAACATTCAAAGAAGACTTGGTTCCTATTCTACTCAAAGTCTTCCAAAAAATTGAAGAAGAAGCAATACTTCCAAACACATTTTATGAGGCCAACATAACCCTCATCCCAAAACCAGGCAAGGATGGCACAAAAAAAGAAAACTACAGACCAATATCTCTAATGAATACAGATGCTAAAATACTAAACAAAATACTAGCAAATCGAATACAACAACATATTAAAAAAATAATACATCATGATCAAGTGGGATTCATCCCAGAATCTCAAGGATGGTTCAACATACGTAAAACGGTTAACGTAATACACCATATCAACAAAACAAAGAACAAAAACCACATGATCTTATCAATAGATGCAGAAAAGGCTTTCGATAAAATACAACACAATTTTATGTTTAAGACTCTCAACAAAATGGGTATAGAAGGAAAATATCTCAACATGATAAAGGCCATATATGATAAACCATCAGCTAACATCATATTAAATGGCACTAAACTGAAGGCTTTCCCCCTTAAATCAGGAACAAGACAGGGTTGTCCACTCTCTCCACTCTTATTTAATGTGGTACTAGAGGTTCTCGCCACAGCAATCAGACAAGACAAAGAAATAAAAGGCATCCATATCGGAAAAGAAGAAGTAAAGGTATCACTTTTTGCAGATGATATGATCCTATACATCGAAAACCCCAAAGAATCCACAAAAAGACTACTAGAAACAATAAGCCAATACAGTAAGGTCGCAGGATACAAAATTAACATACAGAAGTCAATAGCCTTTCTATATGCCAACAATGAAACAACTGAGAAGGAACTCAAAAGAATAATCCCCTTCACGATTGCAACAAAAAAAATAAAATACTTAGGAATAAACATAACAAAGAATGTAAAGGACTTATATAATGAAAACTATAAACCATTGTTAAGGGAAATCGAAAAAGATATAATGAGATGGAAGAATATACCTTGTTCTTGGCTAGGAAGAATAAATATAATCAAGATGGCTATATTACCCAAAGCAATATACAAATTTAATGCAATTCCCATCAAACTTCCAATGACGTTTTTTAAAGAAATAGAGCAAAAAATCATCAGATTTATATGGAACTATAAAAAACCCCGAATAGCCAAAGCAATCCTAAAGAAAAACAATGAAGCTGGGGGCATAACAATACCTGACTTCAAACTCTATTATAGGGCCACGACAATCAAAACAGCATGGTATTGGCAGAAAAATAGACACTCAGACCAATGGAACAGAATAGAAAGTCCAGAAATAAAACCACATATATATAGTCAAATAATTTTTGATAAATGGGCCAACAATACACAATGGAGAAAAGAAAGCCTCTTCAATAAATGGTGCTGGGAAAACTGGAAAGCCACATGCAAAAGAATGAAACTGGACTACAGTCTCTCTCCCTGTACAAAAATTAACTCAAAATGGATCAAAGATCTAAACATAAGACCTGAAACAATTAAGTACATAGAAGAAGACATAGGTACTCAACTCATGGACCTGGGTTTTAAAGAGCATTTTATGAATTTGACTCCAATGGCAAGAGAAGTGAAGGCAAAAATTAATGAATGGGACTACATCAGACTAAGAAGTTTTTGCTCAGCAAGAGAAACTGATAACAAAATAAACAGAAAGCCAACTAAATGGGAAATGATATTTTCAAACAACAGCTCAGATAAGGGCCTAATATCCAAAATATACAAAGAACTCATAAAACTCAACAACAAACAAACAAACAATCCAATAAAAAATGGGAAGAGGATATAAATAGACACTTCTCCCAGGAAGAAATACAAATGGCCAACAGATATATGAAAAGATGCTCATCTTCTTTAGCTATTAGAGAAATGCAAATCAAAACGGCAATGAGATACCACCTCACACCTGTTCGATTAGCTGTTATTAGCAAGTCAGGTAATAGCAAATGTTGGAGAGGCTGTGGAGAAAAAGGAACCCTCATCCACTGTTGGTGGGAATGTAAAGTAGTACAACCATTATGGAAGAAAGTATGGTGGTTCCTCAAAAAACTGCAAATAGAACTACCTTATGACCCAGCAATCCCTCTACTGGGTATATATCCCCAAAACTCAGAAACATTGATACGTAAAGACACATGCAGCCCCATGTTTATTGCAGCATTGTTCACAGTGGCCAGGACATGGAAACAACCAAAAAGCCCATCAATAGATGACTGGATAAAGAAGATGTGGCACATATACACTATGGAATACTACTCAGCCATAAGAAATGATGACATCGGAACATTTACAGCAAAATGGTGGGATCTTGATAACATGATACGAAGCGAAATAAGTAAATCAGAAAAAACCAGGAACTGTATTATTCCATACGTAGGTGGGACATAATACTGAAACTAAGAGACATTGACAAGAGTGTGGTGGTTACGGGGGGGAGGGGGGAATGGGAGAGGGATAGGGGGTGGGGAGGGGCACAAAGAAAACAAGATAGAAGGTGACAGAGGACAATCTGACTTTGGGTGGTGGGTATGCAACATAATTGAACGACAAGATAACCTGGACTTGTTATCTTTGAATATATGTATCCTGATTTATTGATGTCACCCCATTAAAAAAATAAAATTATATAAAAAAAAATATGTTATTTAAAAAATAACTATGGAAATTTTTATTAAAAAATAGTTTAACCATGTATATTATTGTCCCTACCTGAGATTTTCTGACTTAGAATCTCTGGGAGGAAAGTTTTAGAATTTCTACTCTTAAATTGCTCCTTACATGATACTATGGCACACTCAGTCACTTAATTAGAAAAATAATAAAAATTAATTTATGTATCCATACCGACTTATCCATGCATATGCAAATAACATGAATTAAATTTGATGATTCAACTTAAAAACTCACATAGTATAATGGAGTACTGTACAGGAAAGGTCATTGAACATTAATTCAAGAGACAGATTTGCAACCTGGTTATCAGTGAGTTTTGCTATTTTAAAACAAACAACAGTTCTTCCTCCAGCCTTTTAGAAGAATACATGCAGGGAATGAAAACTATCCATTTCAGATGACGACTTAAAAAATCTTTAGCAATGTTAGATCAATGGAATGGGTGCATAGTCACTCAAAGTAATTAATTAGAAATTGAAGACTGTTATGTAAAAGTTCTGATATGAGTACAACTCCTCTGGGTTCCACCATGTACAAGACAAAACATGGTAATAAAGGAGAGGAATCCAGGGTTGGGGCTTATTCCCAGCGTAGGACTGATCAGCAAATATAAGCAGGTAAAGCATCCTATAAAGTATAACACACTCTTGTACTTTCTTGACTGGTTTAGAGAGCTAAAACAATCTAATTTCAATAGATTTTGGAGGAGATTTTCAGAAGGTGAAAATAGCCAGATCCTGGGAGGTGACAGAAGTTGTCATTGCTCTTTAGAGATTGAATCGGGGAACCTCCAGGACTTTTTACCCCAAGTCTGTTCTGCATGTCTTGTATCTGACCACTCTTTTTTTCCCTTGATTTGAAAACATATGAAAGACAGATATTTTCGTAACACGAATGAGATATAATTGTGTGATGGACATTTGCTCTTTCTGTTGCCCAGCAGCCTTCATTCTTCTAGTAACAGTAAACCGATTGGATTCCAGGGAGTTCGTCCCTCCCTTATTCCCCACTGATGTTCCTCGGGTGGAGGTGACTTCACTCCTGGCTTGAGGAGTGGCCATGTGTGACCTAGACCAGATAAATTAGTTTACCAGTCCCTGAGTAACAGTGATTGGTTCAGGAATGCACACTAATTTCAAACAAGTCAATTAAATTTTGTTTGTTTATTTGAGGGACTGGAAAAAAATAAATTTCTTTTTCACAAGATTTGAACTGGAGAGAATATGGTATAAAGTTGTGGACAGCAATGGTGCTAGAAAATGTTGCCGACTGATGCTAGCTCAGAGCCAGAAGTTGGAAAATGACCAGGTCCTAGAGCTGAAGGTCAAGCCCCTGGATCATGCTGCATCCCATTCTCATGAATTTTTTAGTTATGTGACTGACAATTTCTCCTTATTATTTAATTCAGTTTGGGCTTTGTCATTTGCAATCAAAAGAGCCCTGGGTAATTGTGGCAGAATAAATATGGCTACAGATTTTTTGATATTACTCTTATTCAGACATTGAGTCTGTAATTCCCCCTACCCCTAATCCTGTTGGGCATTATGACTGCTATGCCTAGTAATGAATGGTAGAAGAGACACTATGTTAGTTTCCACTTCCAGGCCTTAAGAAACTGGTGGTTTCTGTATCTTTTCTATTGAAACACAACCTCTGGTAGCTCTTAGACACAGTGGAAAAAGTCCAACAGCCCTGGGACTAATGCAGTCAAGAACTCAAGAGACAAAGAATTGTGTAAGCACTTGGGTATAAACAGTCCTGATGAGAACAGCCTTCAGGCCAAGCCATGTTGCAGGTTGACTAAAATTGCTTGGACTCTGAAATTTAGCTTATCCATTTGAGATCCACTCCATTAGAGAAAATAATTAGCCAAATACCACTGAGTGACATCAGTTGACACTACATGGAGCTAAAGAATCACCTAGTTGAGCACTAACAAAATTCTTGACTCATAATCTTGTTGGATATAATAAAATGACTTGGTTTGGGGAAAGTTTGCTCTTCAATATATAACCTAAAAACAGATTGAAAATGCTTTTACCTATCAAAACTTAAAATTACCTAATTAGTCACTTATTGGTAATTGGTTCTTCCTTTCTTTTCCTTTCCTTTCCTTTCCTTTCCTTTCCTTTCCTTTCCTTTCCTTTCCTTTCCTTTCCTTTCCTTTCCTTTCCTTTCCTTTCCTTTCCTTTCCTTTCCTTTCCCTTCCTTTTCCTTCCTTCCTTCCTTCCTTCCTTCCTTCCTTCCTTCCTTCCTTCCTTCCTTCCTTCCTTCCTCCCTCCCTCCCTCCCTCCCTCTTTCTTTCTTTTCCTTTCTTTCTTTCTTTCTTTCTTTCTTTCTTTCTTTCTTTCTTTCTTTCTTTCTTTCTTTCTTTCTTTCTTTTTCTTCTTTCAACATTATATATAGCCAGTAGGTGTTGAAAAGTAAGAAAATATTTTCTTTTCCAGTAGAACAGTAAATAAAAAAGCTGAGGTACTTTTCTTTTGAGCATTGAAAATATAACATCTGATTTTTAGAATATGAGCTATATCAGACAATGATATTTCCCAACATTACAATTTTAATCAACTTATCTAACTTGTTTGGTCCTAGTTCTTCAGGGTTAACAAAGTAAACTCTGTCTATCACACAAGTTAAATATGGGTTTCAAATGAATATTTATAGACCTATTATAAGTTATATTTACTGTACAAATCTAAGATATCATTATGATTCCACTTCTAAATTCATATGTAAAAAGTAGCATCATAAATACATTAGTGATTAAAAATTAATTTTTACAATTACCACCACTTCAGTGTGTGTGTGTGTGTGTGTGTGTGTGTGTGTGTGGCTATATACAGAATCTATGTAAAATAATGTTATTTACATTGGAAGAAAGACTTAGAATTATAGCTAAGAAAAGACTAATTGCAAATAAAATCTAAAACATTCACATAAAGTTCAGTGAAAACATGGGAATTCGAGTGAATGAGACTCTTGTGGTTAAAAGTAATGTGTACGTATCACATCGAGGAGGAAGTGTGGTATGATGTTGGTATGATGAGTGTTGTGGCTCGGATTAAGTCATTCAAATTACAGGTATGAAGCTCAGTCACTTTTGTTTTTGAGATTCATCTTCCTACTTTCTATAGACCATACAGATAACATTGTGCTGTGCAAATTTTACTAACTGATTTTGAAAATAATCCCTAACTACACCAATGGCATAAGCAGAAAGTCTATGTTCTGATTACATGAGTATCTTGAAAAGCTATACTTTTGTGTATGCATTTCCAGAGGTATCTACTAAAAACCATGTCATTCTTTTACATCTCTGTCATATATTGTTCCCTGCATTCTTCCAGTCATGAATGAATAAAAAAGGATACTATAGGGCCATCCTTATGAAGCTCCAAATTTTCTTAGTAGGTAATGTAAAATAATGTGCATTGAAAAATTTTTCAATGCAATTAAAATTTAATAAAGTTAAAGAGCTGTTCATTTAATTATTTTCTGACATTTTATTCAATATAAATATTAAACCATGGCTTATTTTTTTATTTTTAGGAGAAGATAATTGCAAACATTTCTGTTGTCTGGAAAGAGTCATTGTCAGGCTTTCTGTTTCCCTTTATCATTTTGAAACAACATTTCCCATAATATCCCCCTTAACTGGTCATGAGTGATGCCTGATTTCTTTGCCTTTCCTGCTTTGCAACTCAGAAACCGAATTTTAAACAATGCTATTTTTCACTTTAGATTTTTTTTTAGGTTTCTGTAATGATTTAGGCCTATCAATATTTCTTATTTAGTTTCTAACCTACAGCAGAGTTGTGGAAAACATTATACTTTTTCTCTAGAAGTTCAATCTGTTCTGTAGTTTGTATAATTAGAGAAAAACATTCCATTTGCAATCTTATTTCCATTAACCGGGCCCTGTCATGGGGAATTTTATCTAGATATCTTTCCTAGCAAGGTGACACTAAAAGTGATGCCCTGTTTCATAAGTTCTTTCTACTTCAGACTACTATATTAGAGGTCATGGACAACCTGAATCAGAATCACTCTCGGGAGCTTGTTAAAAATGAAGATCCTACATCCCATACATGATATAATTTACTCAGTCTGGGATGAAACTCAATGATTTGCACTTTTTTTTCTTTTGATTTGCACTTTTAGTAAGTGTCCCAAGAGGCTCTTATGGGTCCTACAATAATTCACATAATAAATATTAGGTTCCTTATAATAAAGTTATCCTGTACATATAATGTGTAGTTATTGACAAAATGAAGTAAAAATAAAAATAATAGTTTAACTAGTTTTTGGGGAATAATCCTCAGTGTGCAGGAATATCTTCTTGGAGGATTGATTCTAAGACTAATTTTATTATAAAATTAAAAATCCCTCAACCTCTTATTTTCCTTTAAATGGCAATAGTAATGAATAATGGCTCTTATGTAGAGAGTCAGTTAAATAATTGTTCAAATTTTGATGGCTTTAAAATATGTTCACATATTCTTTGATATTTCTCCCTTCAGAAGGAGTAGCCTAATTGTCCCCTTCTCCTGAATGTTAGCTATAATAGCAATACTCTTTGAAGGAGTAGAATATTGTGGAAGTGAAAGCATGATTTCTGAGGCTAGGTCACAGAAGACACAGTGGCTTCTATCCTGAGCTCTCTTCATCATTAATTCTAAGGGAAGCAGGCTGCCATGATGTGAGCATGTTAAGAGGTCCTGATAAAGCCTACCATGTGTGTTTCAGCTCTCATTCGAATAATCAATGCCAACTTGTCAGTCATGTGAGCTCCTTTAAAGCAGATGCTCAAACCCTAGACAAGCCTTTAGATGTCTCCAGCCCTGGTTGATATCTTGGCTGCAGCCTTATAAAAGATAATGAGACAGAACTGCCTAGTCAAGCCATCTTCGAATATCTGGCACATAGCAACTGTAAGAACTACTGAAGTTCATTGTTTTCTAAGACAGGAAGTTTTGGATATGCAGCACTATATAACCAGCAAGCACACTCAGGTGGTAGTTCTATTTCATGCTAATATCTTTAACTCCACTTTATGAAGAAATTATTAAAAACATTTATATATGCAGTAAATTAATAATTCATTCATCAATAGATGCAGAACAAGCATTTGATAAAATCCAGCACCTCTCAGTAAAGTGGGAAAAGAGAGAATATACCTCCACATATTAAAGACCACATATGACAAACTGACAGACAACATCATACTCAAAGGGCAAAAACTACAAGCATTTTTCTTAAGATCAGGAACAAGATGGGTGTACCTGCTGTCACCATTCTTATTCAATATAATACTGGAAGTCCTAACCATAATAATCAGACAAGAAGTAATAAAAGGCATCTAAATTGGAAGGGAGAAAGTAAAATAGTCATTATTTGCAGATAGCATAATTTTGTACATAGAACATCCTCAAGGCTCCAACAACCCCCCCCCCAAAACAACTAGATATAATAAATGAATTTGGCAAAGTAGTATGATACAAAATTAATATTTAGAAATTGGTGTCATTTTTATGCACCAATAATGAACTATCAGAAAGAGTAATTAAGAAACAATTCTATTTACTATTGCAACAAAAAAATAAGGTACTTGGAAATAAATTCTTTTTTTTTTATTCAGTGAGAGCAGGGGAGACAGAGACAGAATCCCTCATGTGCCCCAACTGAGATCCACCCAGCAAACCCACTAGGGAACAATGCTCTGCCCATCTGGGGCATTGCTCCATTGTTCAGCAACTGAGCTCTTCTTAGCACCTGAGGCAGAAGCCATGGAGCCATCACCAGCACTTGGGGTTAATTGGCTCCAATCGAGCAATGGCCGCAGGAAGGGTAGATAGAGAAAAGTGAGAAGTGGAGGAGTAGAGAAGCAGATGGGTGCTTCTCCTGTGCACCCTGACTAGGAATTCAAACTCAGACACCCACATGCTGGGCTAATGCTCTACCACTGAGCCAACTGCCAGAGCTGAAATAAATTTCACGAAGGACATAAAAGAGTTGTATATGGAAAATTATGTGATACTGAAGAAAGAAACTGAAAAATATACAAATAAGTGTAAGCATATTCTGTGTTTATGGATAAGAAAAATTAATATCATTAAAATATCCATAATATCCAAAGCAATCTACAGATTCAATGCAATTCCTATTAAAATACCAATGACATTTTAGACAGATCTAGAATAAATATTCCAAAAATTTATATGAAACCACATAAGACCCCCAGATAGCCTCAGCAATCTTGAGAAAGAAGAACAAAGTTCGAGTGTCACACTACCTGATAATAAACTGTATTACATGGTGATATTAATCAAAGCAGCATGGTACTGGCACAAGAGTGGGCACATAAATCAATGGAACAGAATAGAGAACACAGAAATAAACTGATGTCTTCTTTATGGTCAATTAATATTTGACAAAGGAGACAAGAACATATGATGGGGTAAAGACAATCTTTTTAATTAATGATGCCAGGGAAATTGGACAGATACACAAAAGAATAAATAAATAAATAAATAAATAAATAAATAAATAAATAAAACCAGAACCACCAACTTATACCATACACAAGAATAAACTCAAAATAGATTAAAGATTTAATGTAAGCTGTAAAACCATAAAAGTCCTAAAAGAAAACATAAGGCAATGAATTTTCAGACATTGTTTGGGTAGCAATATTTTTGCTGATATATATACTCAGGCAAGAGAACCAAAGGGAAAAATAAGCAAATGGCACTACATCATATTCAAAAGCTTTTGCACAGCAAAAGACACCATTAACAAAATGAAAACAAAACTCACTGAAGGGAAGAATATATTCATCAGTAATACATTTGAAAAAAGGTTAATTTCCAATATACATGAAGAACTTATACAACTCAACACCATGAAAACAAACAACCCAAATAAAAAATGGGCAAAGAACCTGAATAGACACTTTTTCAAAAAGGACATAGAGATGGCCAATAGACATATGAAAAAATACTCAATGTTACTAATCATCAGAGAAATACAAATTAAAACCACGTGAGATATCACCTCACACCTATCAAATGGCTATCATCAATAAGGTAACAAACCAATGCCAGCAAGATGTAGAGAAAAGGGAACCATTGTACATTCTTGGTAGGAAAGTAAATAGGTGCAGCTACTGTGGAAAACAGTATGGTGTTTCTTCAAAAAAGTTTAAAATGGAATTGCATTTTGATTTGCAATCTCACTTCTGGGAATATATCCAAAGAAACTTGAAACATTAATTCAAAAGATTATATGCACCCTTATGTTCATTGCAGTGTTATTTACAATAGCCAAAGTCTAGAAACAGCTTAAGTGCACATCAGTAGATTAGTGGATAGGAAAGCTGAGGTACATTTACACAATGAATTACTACTCAGCTGTAAAAAAGAAAGAAATGTTACCTTTTGGACAGCGCAGATGAACATCAAGAGTATTATGCTGGCCCTGGCTCATTGGCTCAGCGTAGGCCCAGTGTGTGGAAGCCTTGGTTCGATTCCCAGTCAGGGCACACAGGAAGAGCGACCATCTGCTTCTCCACCCTTCGCTTCTCTCTCTCCTTCTCTCTCTTGCTTCTCTCTCTCTCTTTCTCTCCTGCAGCCATGGCTCAAATGGTTTGAGCAAGTTGGCTCCTGGCACTGAAGATGGCTCTGTGGCCTCGCCTCAGATGCTAAAATAGGCAACCAAGCAGTGCCCCAAGATGGGCAGAACATAGGCCAATAGGGGGTTTGCCAGGTGGATCCCAGTTGGGGCACATGCAGGAATCTGTCTCTGCCTCTTCACCTCTCACTTAATTATAGTAATTAAAAAAAAAGAGTATTATGCTATGTGAAGCCCATCAGAGAAAGACAGGTACCATACAATTTTATTCGCATATGGAATCTATTGAACAAAATAAACTGACAAACAAAATAGAAACAGACCTATAGATAGAAAACAGATTGACAGCTGTCAGAGGGGAAGGTGGTTGGGAGGCTGGGTAAAAGAAGTTGAAGGGATTAAGTGAAAAAAAATACATAACACATAGACATAAAGAACAGTGTGGTGATAATCAGAGAGAAAAGGGGGTTAGGGTAGGTGGTGGTGGACAAATGGGGGATAAATGGAGACAAAAAGAGCTTTTGCTTTGGGTGATGGGTGCACAGTGCAGTGTGCAAATGATGTTTTGTTGATTGTACACCTGAAACCTGTACGGTGTTGTGAACTAATGTCATTCCAACAAGCTCAATAAATAAATAAAATTATTAAATATAAGAAAAGACACAAAAATTCCTGTTCTCATGGAACTTTCAATGTTAGTTATTAATCATTTATTAAATAATATGTACGGAGGACCCACTCTGTAGACATATAAATATGTATAAGGCATAGGCCCTGACTTCATTTAAGTTAATCGTGTGCCTTTCACATAAGTTCTTTTTAATAAGCCCAACATTCTTCAAAAATAATCTTGCAAACAATTTTGTGTCAATTACAAGGTTATTACAATAATAAAATAAATTAAGATAGTAATTTTGTCTATCACCCATCTCTGGCTATTTATACAAACGCAATAAGAATGTTTGAGTTCTTCTAATTATTCTGTCTGTCAGCTTGTCATATTTTAGTCAACTCTCTGTTCATTAGGGACATTTTACCCAGGGGGCTCTATCTTTTTGTTTCATTTAGTAAAGAGTGATAATGTCACAAGGCACCTGAGATTTTTCTGCATAACAGCTCCTTGACATACCAGCACTCTCACAGTAAGAAGGAAGATGAAATAACTACTGTGTCGTAGCTGAGAAGGATAAGGTCTGGTATGTTTACAGCATTTCTATAAAAATTGTATGTTCTTGGATTTATCAGTGATCTATAAAAATACTTTTTAAACATAAAATAACAAAGGCAGATTTACAAATTTAAGCCTTATTTCAAATAATGTCTACTTTATAATGTAAATGTAATTAGTAATAACTTCTAGCAATAACAGTCTTTTTTAAAATTTATTTTATGTTATTTTACAGAAACAGAGAGAGAGTCAGAGAGAGGGATAGACAGGGACAGACAGACAGGAACAGAGAGATGAGAGCATCAATCATTAGTTTTCCATTGCATGTTGTGACACCTTAGTTGTTCATTGATTGCCTTCTCATACGTGCCTTGACCGCGGGCCTTCAGCAGACCGAGTAACCCCTCGCTCAAGCTGGCGACCTCGGGGTCTCGAACCTGCGTCTTCCGCATCCCAGTCCGACGCTCTATCCACTGCGCCACTGCCCGGTCAGGTAATAACAGTCTTTCATAGACTTCAAATTAAAAAAAAGAATTAAAGCTTTTTATAGACCAATAGTTAACTGAGTTCAGATTTATCCGTTTACAGGTAAGAAAACACAGGCAAAGAAATTTGAATCAAAGTGAGTTATTGGCAAGAAAGCAACAAAAACCCCAGCTCGTGACTTTCAGCTCACAGCCGTTTTCATCACACCGAGCTTCTACCTCATTACTATGAATAGAAAAAAGCAGAGAAATACTCATTTCACATGTATTTAATTTTTTATCTTGCAGAAAGTAATTTCAAACTTTATTTTATTTTATTTTTTTTAAATAATTTTATTTTTTTAATGGGGTGACATCAATAAATCAGGATACATATATTCAAAGATAACAAGTCCAGGGTATCTTGTCGTTCAATCATGTTGCATACCCATCACCCAAAGTCAGATTGTCCTCCGTCACCCTCTATCTTGTTCTCTCTGTGCCCCTCCCCCTCCCCCTTTCCCTCTCCCATTTCCCCCTCCCCCCCGTAACCACCACACCCTTATCAATGTCTCTCAGTTTCACTTTTATGTCCCACCTATGTATGAAATAATGCAGTTCCTGTTTTTTTCTGATTTACTTATTTCGCTTCATATCATGTTATCAAGATCCCACCATTTTGCTGTAAATGTTCCGATGTCATCATTTCTTATGGCTGAGTAGTATTCCATAGTGTATATGTGCCACATCTTCTTTATCCAGTCATCTATTGACGGGCTTTTTGGTTGTTTCCATGTCCTGGCCACTGTGAACAATGCTGCAATAAACATGGGGCTGCATGTGTCTTTACGTATCAATGTTTCCAAGTTTTTGGGGTATATACCCAGTAGAGGGATTGCTGGGTCATAAGGTAGTTCTATTTTCAGTTTTTTGAGGAACCACCATACTTTCTTCCATAATGGTTGTACTACTTTACATTCCCACCAACAGTGGATGAGGGTTCCTTTTTCTCCACAGCCTCTCCAACATTTGCTATTACCTGTCTTGCTAATAATAGCTAATCAAACAGGTGTGAGGTGGTATCTCATTGCCGTTTTGATTTGCATTTCTCTAATAGCTAAAGAAGATGAGCATCTTTTCATATATCTGTTGGCCATTTGTATTTCGTCCTGGGAGAAGTGTCTGTTCATATCCTCTTCCCATTTTTTTATGGGATTGTTTGTTTGTTTGTTGTTGAGTTTTATGAATTCTTTGTATATTTTGGATATTAGGCCCTTATCTGAGCTGTTGTTTGAAAATATCATTTCCCATTTAGTTGGCTGTCTGTTTATTTTGTTATCAGTTTCTCTTGCTGAGCAAAAACTTCTTAGTCTGATGTAGTCCCATTCATTAATTTTTGCCTTCACTTCTCTTGCCATTGGAGTCAAATTCATAAAATGCTCTTTAAAACCCAGGTCGATGAGTTGAGTACCTATGTCTTCTTCTATGTACTTAATTGTTTCAGGTCTTATGTTTAGATCTTTGATCCATTTTGAGTTAATTTTTGTACAGGGGGAGAGACTGTAGTCCAGTTTCATTCTTTTGCATGTGGCTTTCCAGTTTTCCCAGCACCATTTATTGAAGAGGCTTTCTTTTCTCCATTGTGTGTTGTTGGCCCCTTTATCAAAAATTATTTGACTATATATATGTGGTTTTATTTCTGGACTTTCTATTCTGTTCCATTGGTCTGAGTGTCTATTTTTCTGCCAATACCATGCTGTTTTGATTGTCGTGGCCCTATAATAGAGTTTGAAGTCAGGTATTGTAATGCCCCCAGCTTCATTCTTTTTCTTTAGGATTGCTTTGGCTATTCGGGGTTTTTTATAGTTCCATATAAATCTGATGATTTTTTGCTCTATTTCTTTAAAAAACGTCATTGGAAGTTTGATGGGAATTGCATTAAATTTGTATATTGTTTTGGGTAATATAGCCATCTTGATTATATTTATTCTTCCTAGCCAAGAACAAGGTATATTCTTCCATCTCATTATATCTTTTTCGATTTCCCTTAACAATGGTTTATAGTTTTCATTATATAAATCCTTTACATTCTTTGTTATGTTTATTCCTAAGTATTTTATTTTTTTTGTTGCAATCGTGAAGGGGATTATTCTTTTGAGTTCCTTCTCAGTTGTTTCATTGTTGGCATATAGAAAGGCTATTGACTTCTGTATGTTAATTTTGCATCCTGCGACCTTACTGTATTGGCTTATTGTTTCTAGTAGTCTTTTTGTGGATTCTTTGGGGTTTTCGATGTATAGGATCATATCATCTGCAAAAAGTGATACCTTTACTTCTTCTTTTCCGATATGGATGCCTTTTATTTCTTTGTCTTGTCTGATTGCTGTGGCGAGAACCTCTAGTACCACATTAAATAAGAGTGGAGAGAGTGGACAACCCTGTCTTGTTCCTGATTTAAGGGGGAAAGCCTTCAGTTTAGTGCCATTTAATATGATGTTAGCTGATGGTTTATCATATATGGCCTTTATCATGTTGAGATATTTTCCTTCTATACCCATTTTGTTGAGAGTCTTAAACATAAAATTGTGTTGTATTTTATCGAAAGCCTTTTCTGCGTCTATTGATAAGATCATGTGGTTTTTGTTCTTTGTTTTGTTGATATGGTGTATTACGTTAACCGTTTTACGTATGTTGAACCATCCTTGAGATTCTGGGATGAATCCCACTTGATCATGATGTATTATTTTTTTAATATGTTGTTGTATTCGATTTGCTAGTATTTTGTTTAGTATTTTAGCATCTGTATTCATTAGAGATATTGGTCTGTAGTTTTCTTTTTTTGTGCCATCCTTGCCTGGTTTTGGTATGAGGGTTATGTTGGCCTCATAAAATGTGTTTGGAAGTATTGCTTCTTCTTCAATTTTTTGGAAGACTTTGAGTAGAATAGGAACCAAGTCTTCTTTGAATGTTTGATAAAATTCGCTGGTATAGCCGTCAGGGCCTGGACTTTTATTTTTGGGGAGGTTTTTAATGGTTTTTTCTATTTCTTCTCTACTGATAGGTCTGTTTAGGCTTTCTGCTTCTTCTTGACTCAGTCTAGAAAGGTTGTATTGTTCTAGGAATTTATCCATTTCTTCTAGGTTGTTGAATTTAGTGGCATAAAGTTTTTCATAGTATTCTACAATAATTCTTTGTATATCTACGGTGTCCGTGGTAATTTCTCCTCTTTCATTTTGGATTTTGTTTATATGAGTTCTTTCTCTTTTTTCCTTGGTAAGTCTTGCCAAGGGTTTGTCAATTTTGTTGATCTTTTCAAAGAACCAGCTCCTTGTTCTATTAATTTTTTCTATAGTTTTTCTGTTCTCTAATTCATTTATTTCTGCTCTGATTTTTATTATCTCCTTTCTTCGGCTAGTTTTGGGTTGTCTTTGTTCTTCTTTTTCTAGTTCCTTAAGGTGGGAAGTTAAGTGGTTCACTTGGGCTCTCTCTTGTTTGTTCATATATGCCTGAAGTGATATGAACTTCCCTCTTATCACTGCTTTTGCTGCATCCCACAGATTCTGATATGTCGTATTGTCATTTTCATTAGTCTGTATATATCTTTTGATCTCTGCACTAATTTCTTCTTTGACCCATTCATTTTTTAAAAGTATGTTGTTTAGTTTCCACATTTTTGTGGGATTTTTTTCCTCTTTTTTGCAGTTGAATTCTAGTTTCAAGGCTTTATGATCAGAAAATATGCTTGGTACAACTTCAGTTTTTCTGAATTTGCTGATGTTGTTTTTGTGGCCCAACATATGGTCAATTCTTGAGAATGATCCATGTACACTGGAGAAAAATGTATACTCAGTCACTTTGGGATGAAATGTCCTGTAGATGTCTATCATATCCAGGTGCTCTAGTGTTTTGTTTAAGGCCACTATGTCTTTGTTGATTCTCTGTTTGGATGACCGATCTAGAGCCGTCAGCGGTGTATTGAGGTCTCCAAGTATGATTGTATTTTTGTCAGCTTTTGTTTTAAGATCAATAAGTAGCTGTCTTATATATTTTGGTGCTCCTTGGTTTGGTGCATATATATTAAGAATTGTTATGTCTTCTTGATTCAGTGTCCCCTTAGCCATTATGAAATGGCCATTTTTGTCTCTGAGTAATTTTCCTGTCTTGTAGTCAGCATTATCCGATATGAGTATTGCTACACCTGCTTTTTTTTGGATGTTATTTGCTTGGAGTATTGTTTTCCAGCCTTTCACTTTGAATTTGTTTTTATCCTTGTTACTTAGATGAGTTTCCTGTAGGCAGCATACAGTTGGATTTTCTTTTTTAATCCATTCTGCTACTCTGTGCCTTTTTATTGGTGAGTTTAATCCGTTTACATTTAGTGTAATTATTGACACTTGTGAGTTCTCTATTGCCATTTTATATCTTGCTTTCTGTTAGTTTTGTGTCTTGTTTGATCCTTCTCTTTCGTTTTTCTATCTTTTGTTTTTATTTGGTTGTATTCCATACATCTTTCCTCTGTTGCTATCTTTTTTATCTCATGTGCTTCTGTGGTGGTTTTTTCAATGGTGGTTACCTTTGAGTAATGAAAAGGGTCCCTACCTTGTTCATTGTAGTGAACTATTTTGTGAGTACTTTTGCACTCCATCGTCCTTTGCTACTGTTAATCTCCATCTTCTCCCCCTCTTTCTTTTTGTTGTTGTCACAGTTTAAATTTGGTTTTATTGTGTTCTTCTTGGAGCTTTTACTTGTGGCTCTGTTTTTTTTTTGTTCTTTGTATCTGATTGGAGAACCCCCTTTAGTAATTCCTGGAGTGGGTGTTTTCTGATGATAAATTCCCTCATCTTTTCTGTATCTGTGAATGTTTTTATTTCTCCTTCATATTTGAAGGATAGCTTTGATGGGTATAGTATTCATGGCTGAAAGTTCCTCTCTTTCAGGACTTTAAATATTGGGGTCCACTCTCTTCTAGCTTGTAGAGTTTCTGCTGAGAAATCTGATGATAATCTAATGGGCCTTCCTTTATATGTTGTATTCTTCTTTTCCCTGGCTGCCTTGAGAATTTTTTCTTTGCTGTTGGTTTGTGTTAATTTTATTATGATATGCCTTGGAGTAGGTTTGTTGGGGTTAAGAAAACTTGGTGTTCTGTTTGCTTCTTGAATTTGGGGCTTTAGTTCTTTCCACAGGCTTGGGAAGTTCTCATCTATTATTTGTTTGAGTATGTTCTCCATTCCATTTTCTCTCTCTTCTCCCTCTGATATACCTATTATTCTTATGTTATTCTTTTTGATGGAGTCAGATAATTCTTGTAGGGCTATCTCATTTTTTTTAATTTTTGAGTCTCTTTCTTCTTCTCTCTGTTGTGCCTCAAGTTGCTTGTCTTCTATTTCACTAATCCTCTCTTCTATCTGACCTGTTCTATTGGCTAAGCTTGTTACTTCGTTTTTCAGCTCGTGAATTGAGTTTTTCATCTCTGTTTGATTTGTTTTTATAGTTATAATTTCTTTGGACATATATTCTTTGTGTTCTTTGAGTTGTTTTCTGAGTTCCCTAAATTGCCTTTCTGTGTTTTCTTGTATATCTCGGAGGATTTTTAGGATTTCTATCTTGAATTCTCTGTCATTTAGCTCCAAGGTTTCCAATATATTAAATTTTTTCTCCATAGATTTTTCCTCATCTAGCTGTGTTACCTCTCTTTCTTTTGTATCCATGATATTCGATTTTCTCTTCCTTAATGGCATCTGAGGGTGGTTTTGTTGATAGTATTAATGAGATTTAATAAAGAATAAAAAGTTAAAAAAAATAAAAAATCAAAAAGAGTTTTTTTTAAAAAATTAATAATGAAATAAAATTAAAATAAAATAATAATTTTTAAAAAAAGGAAATTATTCCCCCCCTCCTTTTTTCCTCTCCTCTCCCCTTTTTCTTGAGAAAATCTTGTGGTGAACTGTGAATTATAACATACAATGCCTGTGATGGAGGGCCTGAATTGGGGAAAAGTAATAAAGGGGCAAAAAAGGGGGGGTATGTACCCACAAAAAGCAAATAAGGAAAAAATTTGGGTCAAGAATAAAATGATTTACTTTTAGGTGTTGGTTGTCTAAGAGTTATGATGAGAGGAATAAGAGGAAAACAGAAAAATGGGGGGACAAATTAAAAAAAATACTATTGTATTTAGTGGAACAAGAACTAGATAAAATGGAGAGCCAGGGATGGGAGCACTGCTAGTGAGTTAAAAAGGTGAAGTAAAAACCCCCCAAAATGCCACAAACATAAGTTTGAGTCCCAGATAAGATAATTTGTTTGTTATTGAGGTTTGAATGAGAGGAGATGTAAAGGAGAAAGGAAGAAACTAATATAGAGGGAGAAAAGAAAGAGAGAGAGAGAAAAAAAGAAGGAACCACTAAAAGAAGAAAAAAGAAAGAAGAGAGAGAGAGAGAGAGAATTAAGGGTTTTGTAGTGCAACCCTCATAGAGAGAAAGGAAGAGGAGAAAAAAGATAATGGGAGATGTAACACTTATGGGTAGTGTAGTTCAAGGAGAGGAGAGAGCAAGACCAGCAGAGAGTTAATTGGCCAAATTGGAGGAGGAAAAAAAGTATCAAGAATGAAGATAAGAGAAACAAACGAACAAATATAATAAAATGGGATAGGTTATAAAGTCAGCAGATTATTCTTGATTTTGAGAGGTTATCTTCTTGCTTTTTCTTTTCTCTCCCTCTTCCTGGTCGGTGACTCTGTACCCCAGGTTCTGCCCCTTTGGCACGCTCAGGTAGAGGTTTGCAGTTGATAAGTCTCTATGGCAATGTCATGTATTGTGCTTTAGTCTCGTTGGGAGTCGAGGCTCATTAGCATTTATAGGCTCCGACAGTGAGAGAGTCCGTGTTCCTGGAGCCTTTCTCCTAGTCTTTCCTTCCTCAATTAGTAGCCTGATAATCCAGCTATGGGGTTGCTGCTGCCTCTGCCTAGATAGTAAGAGGTTCAAAGAGCTGGCAACTCCCCACTCTATTCCCACTCAGCACAGGGCTCTGGGTAAGGCTCAGTCAGTCATAGCTGCTAGCATAATCAGGCGGGCTTTCAGCCCACTCAAAGACCTCTGGCTCTGCCACTCTGTCCGATAACACAGGCGGGCGCCCACTTCCGGGGCACTTGGAGGAAACTCTCATTCACTATCTGCGCGCGCAGACCAGGATATCCGGCCAGCAGTCTTTCGCTCTAAGTGAAACCCCCAACCGCATGGAAAAGTTGCAGCATTGGAATTGGCTCTCTCTCCGTCCCCGTGCGCGGCTTTTGCAAGGCGCTGGGGCGGCCCGAGATTCTGCTTTTGCCCACACAAAGGCCCCTGACTCTGCCCCTCTGTGCGATAACACGGGCGCGCACTGCCGAGGCACTCAATGGAATCGCTCACTTCCTATCAGCGTGCGCACACCAGGATATGAGGCCGGCTGCGTTTCCCTCTGAGTGAAACCCTCACCAGCACGGAAAATTTCCACCGTTGTAATTAGTTCTTGCTCCCTCCCGTGCACGGCTTTCCCAGGGCGCTGGGGCTGCCCAGAGATTCTGCTTTCGGCCCACAGAAAGGCCTCTGACCCTGCCTCTCTGTGGGGTAACACGGACACCCACTTCCGGGGCTTAGGAAGAAATCTCTCACCCACTAACTGTGCACCAACCAGGAGAACGGGTAAAATGGCTGCCCCGCTTGTCTTTCTTTGTTTGGGTTTGGCGTGAGTATTAGCTTGTATTGCCCGGCTTGCCACAGGATCAGTTTTTCCTCGGCTAGGATCTCCGTGCCACAGCCTGGTTCGGCCCTTTTGTGCTGCAGCCTGGATGTATTCACCCCCTTTGCCCGCCTCAGTTTCTATATTCACAGTTACCAGAGAAAGCCGCCCTGTTTAGGTTAGTGAGGAAGGCGGAGCATTTCTTACTCCCTATTTCCTTCGGGGTTTGGTTATATATTTAGCCAATTTTTCACTCGGCCATACCTTCGGGTGTATTGCGAAGCATCTGGAGGCTCCAAGTATAGGTTTTTCTGTTTCTGGTTGAAGATCTTGTTGAGTTTTGGGGGAGATTTATCGGTATCGCTTCCTACTCCGCCATTCCTCTGACGTCATCTATAATTTCAAACTTTAATATGTTACATTCTTAATTATTTGTTAAGCCAATGTGAATTCATTTCTTAGTTTATTTTTACATTGAAATGGACTTGAGAAAATGACCACAGAAATTTTTTAAATAAAGAAAAAAATCTATGAAATCATTATTTCAAAAAAACAATTTATTTTTGTATTTTTGCATTCTAGTTTTTCATGTAATTGTAGTAATAGCAAACATACACTTACATGTGTACGTGCAGGTGTGTTTGTTTAATATTCTATAGGTTGTCCAGTGTTTGGAATTATAAACACTATTACAAGCTATATCATGTGTGCTGGGCTTTATCTATAATTTTCCTATTTCATTAGAATTAATTTTTGAGGAGCATTAATAAGCTAAAATATATGAACATATATACCCTTGATATATCACTGTGTTATTGGCCAAAAGGGTATGGTTCTAATTCTTCATGCTATTAGTAATGAAACCCCATTGAAAGCAATTCAGACTCTTCCTGTTTTGTTCCTCACTGTTGCTTCATTACCTAGTCCATAAACTGGCACACACAAAAACCTATAAAACACTGCTTTATGATAAATAAGTGTGAAAATGCCAGTTTCTGTTCCAATCTAGTATCTATTTCACTGCTTTGGACATTACTATATAAAAATATTTTTCTTTAATTAGCCATTTACCCAAGTGTTACTAATTTTTAAAACTATAATCAATATAGATTTCAACTCTTCAACTGATTATGTTTTTAGAACTTATTAACTATTTTCACACTCTGTGTGAAAATATAAGCTAGTCATATTCTAAGACTTTTGGGGTAAGAAAGAAACTGAGATACCCTAAATTAAGAACTGGGACTTGTCCAGAAACTGGCACAGAAATGAATTCCATATTTCATGTAGGAACTTACCATCTTTAATTGGTAAAAAATGTGATAAATTTAGATTGTAAATGAATTGAGACCATACAGTTTGTGAATTATAACACGACTGAAAGAGGCTGATCTTCATCCTTATACAAGGACAACAGGCATAACCTGGGAATCATCTATGAAAATCATAAGGCAGTCCCTTGGATTATGGACATAATAACAACCTTATTCCAATGTTAGTTTTGTCTCCAAACCTCCACCTACATAATTATAAACGGATATTATGTTGTTAGCGGAATGGTGCTGGGGAAGGGAAGTCATTCTAGTTGTGTTGTAGTAGAGAAGACCTCAATATCAGCAGAAATATAAATCACAAAGCTGTTGGAGGAGATGGATTTAAATAGAGGACAATGTGACTTAAAAATTCCCCTGAGATTTCCCCAGACCTGCAACCAAGGGATGGGGTGTTGTAACAAGAGTTGAGAATTAGAATTGAGGAGTAGGGATTAGAACCACTGCAGAATTGGCCAGGCCAGAGCCAGGAGGGAGCGGTTTGCGTAGGCTGGAATCTCATGGAGACACAGGCACTGCCTTGACACATCCAGAGTGTGGAGTTGGGGGTGGGAGTTACCCTGACTCTCCCTTCCTTCTGCTCTCCAATCTCCTACCAGGACCTCTTTTTGTTTGAACCGGAGATCAGCTCCTAAAGGAGCCTGGGAATTATACTTTGCAGGGCCAGTCCCAGTGATCTAAGACAGAAAATTGTTAAGGGAGGAGGATGGATCAGAGAACAACTAAGTAAACAGTTACTACATCCAATATAATCAGCATTTAAAGAGAATGAAAAACAATGTATAATACAAGACAAGTATGCTGATTAGTAAACTGTGCTATTCAGGTCTTGTGTACAGTTGAACTTAGTGTGATTTTTTACATGAGCTACAGTTCTCTATTAACCATTACAGAGCTCTCTGGGAATGCAAAATGGGCAACAGGCACTAATCCGAAAAGTTCTGGCAGAAATAATGTCTCTAGTTCAGGGCACAAAACAGTGCAACTCAGATTCCTTCCTTCCTTCCTTCCTTCCTTCCTTCCTTCCTTCCTTCCTTCCTTCCTTCCTTCCTTCCTTCCTTCCTTCATTTATTTTTGTTCATTAAAATGTGTAAGACATGTGTATAATAATAAATAACCCCATGTATTTATGCTATTTCTTTAAAATGTCGCTTTTATTTATTTTTAACTGAAAGACAGATAAGAGAAAAATCAGGAAAGAAACAAAGAAATAAATTCCATTGAAATTAAATGTGATGCATAGTATTAATTAGTATTTAGAATTCTTTTCTCTTTATACTTTAGAAGTAAATGGAATGTGCATATATCATTTGGTAAGAAACACTTAACGTATCTCACTCTCACAGTGTCTAAAGTTAAGATTTTGATTCCTTACTTTTTGACTGCTCCTAATTTGCATAGGCACAAGCATGGTCCCATATATTATCCACACTGTGTCTAGAGCAGGACAACAGCCACTTCTGCTGATTTCAGTATCTCGCACATTCAGATGAGGCTATCTGAAGCAACAAGAATCAAGAATCCTTCAGCATAAATTGGACAGCAAAGCTCCTGCTGAGAAGGAAAATAACTACTGGCTCAAGTCTAATTAGAATTCTAAATTAAGGGCTTCAAAATTCTTAATCACTAGGATTCTCTCTGCTTAGTTGATCTCATTTTCTGTAACATTTAAAGTCAAACACTGTGCTTCACGAAAGCAAATATACTCATTCTCACCACACAAAACTCAACAGACTCACCCAGATTCAACCTTGAATCCTGGTCTCCTAACAACTCGCAGTCTTTTGGTGGCTCATTGCTTTCTACAAATCAAAACATTCTTCTCTCAGTTAATACTTTCTTTATAGCTCATCCTCACCATGACTTCTCTGACTATTGATAATATGATCATGATATTGGTTATTGAAATTGGGATACTTTTCAAAGTAGAAAAACTGCTATTAATAATTACACCAGGAAAAGGCAAAATTCACAACTGTCCCTGGCAAACCAAGATGAAAATTCTAACTATAGTCCTAATCATTCCATAAACCTCTGAGTATCATAAACACATTTAGATAAATACAGATATATACAGATGTCCTTTCCCTCCTTTCCCCTCCCATATTATTCCACCTATTATTCAGTATTACCTTGATTTTGCTTAATATCAATGAAAGCATTATTTTGATTTTTGAATGTATGAGTTTTTCTAAATATCCCCATTTCCCCAAGGACAGACTTTACTTTGTTCTTTGGTGATCATTGAAATTTGATCACATTATTTTTTGTTTTTGCTTCTCATTGCATTGTCTATTCATAACTGATAGGATTTGAAGGAATGGAAGACTTGAGGTCACTTCTGGGTAAAGGTGGGATGTCCTTGTGTCATGATAGGGTCTGGGGACAATAAGATACGACAAACCAACAACGGTAAAGATCAGGATGACTGAACAGAAAAAACCCATCTATTACTTTGGATGAATCATTAGTTTTTTTTCCTTGTGACACCTTAGTTGTTCATTGATTGCTTTCTCATATGTGCCTTGACTGCAGGGCTACAGCAGACCGAGTAACCCCTTGCTCAAGCCAGCGACCTTGGATCCAAGCTGGTGAGCTTTCCTCAAACCAGATGAGCCCGCGCTCAAACTGGCGACCTAGGGGTCTCGAACCTGGGTCCTCCACATCCCAGTCTGACACTCTATCTACTGTGCCACCACCTTAGCCTGACCAGGTGGTGGCGCAGTGGATAAAGCATCGACCTGGGAACACTGAGGTTGCTGGTTCAAAACCCTGCACTTGTCTGGTCAAGGCATATATGGGAGTTGATGCTTCCTGCTCCTCCCCCCTTTCTCTCTCTCTCTCTCTCTCTCCCCCTCCATCCTCTCTAAAATGAATAAATAAAAATAAATAAATATTACTTTGGATGTAGATAAGCAAATTGTTAAGACCAGAAAATTCAGCTAAGTGGAAGGGGAGAAAGAAAGAATAAGAAGAATGATGTTCTTTGCACTAGGGCAGGTTTCATGTATATATAGGGAAGAGTATCTTGGAGATAGGTTGGTGAGTACATTTCATTGGAGGTCTTAAAACTTCATCAAAATTTTCCACTGGTATGACTTAAATACATTTTTTTCAAAGATGGGAGGATAATTTAAAGATGGTCTTTAATTTCTTTTAACCACCTTCCTCCATGAATCTCCCAAATATTTTTGTATGTTCCTAAATGTGATATAACCCTTTTAATTGTGTACGTGTATGTGGATTTACGCATTAAAAACACTATAAAAACAAGTAAAATCTGGGTTCTTCTTTCCTTCCTGAACATCCTGGTTTCTTTAAAATAAGCAGCAGACTAGTGAGATGAAAGTGAAATTGACCGCATACTGAATAATGAAGGTAAAATTTCTCATGCAAAGGTATGTAAGAACATACAAAAAGACTTAAATAGCTTTACCTTTAACAAAGATTTTCATTGATTTGAGAGAGAGAGAGAGAGAGAGAGAGAAAGAGGTAGTGAGAGAGACAGAGAGAATGAAAGGAACAGAGACAGAGAGAGAAAAAGAGAGAGAGAAAGAAGCATCAACTTGTTCTACTTTGTTGTTCTGTTTAGTTGTGCACTCAGTGATTGATTCTCACACGTGCCCTGACCTGTTATGGAACCTATGACCTCGATACACCTAATTGATGCTTTATCTCAGGGGTCTCAAACTCGCGGCCCCCGGGCCGCATGCGGCCCGCCGAACAATTTTGTGCGGCCCGCAAACTAATCCACGAAGTTCAAAATATTTTGGATAAAATTAAGTAAGCCTAGTGGCCTACTTGTATTTTTCATTTCTCTAGCATCCTAGTTAGATATTAGCTTAGTTAACAGCAGTTGTGATGCGAACTACAGTTTCTGGTCGTTTTGTGACACTGAGTAAACTGCATGTACGATTGTGCTTGTTGTACTAATTTTTTTTTGTTTTCAACTGCAGTGAGAAAAGTGTTGCGTAACAGTTGCCTTTTGTAGACCTAGTGCGGCCTGCCGAACGGCTGTGATCTTGCTCTGAGGCCCACATGCTGAGTTGAGTTTGAGACCCCTGGTTTATCTACTGAGCCACCCATCCAGGGCCATGAAATAGCTTTTACTTTTTAAAAAATTGTAAATAAATATATCTGTACCTTTAATACGCTGGAGGCTGATAAACATAGCTGCCATAATGAGAAAGCATATTACATCATGTTACTCTAAATAAGTCTTCTAGTGAGAAACCAGGATTAAGTTGAATCTGAAAGAGAAATATGTATTTGCCTTGATAATTTTAAACTGATGTCCCCTGGGGAGAATGATGGAACATTAAGAGATTTTAAATTGAAATGAGGTTATGGGATTGTAAATTGCTGACAGATATTTAGCAAGTGATTTAGTGTTTATGTTTACATTCTAGTGTAGACAAGATTTTGACTTTTCAGAAAACTAAAAAAAAAAAAAAAGTCTTCAGAACACATTTAGCTAATCAAAATGAAGTGTCCGAAGAGTGGAGAATAATGGGCAATTAAATTGATATGTTTGAATTATGCATTAAATTTCAACAATAATCTTTCACTCTCAGAGCAAACCTCAGTCTAAGTATTTTAATGCCACCCAACTTATTTATTACTATCAATTAGTTATCTAATGTGTTATCACTTTCAGTATTAGGTTTATTAAAAACATTTCTGTACCTCTCCACATTTGTAGAAGACATAATTATGCAAAATCCCAGACGATTTCTTTTCTAGTGATTTTATCATATACTCTTTCTGAAAGCACTCAGGAGGTGAAGATTTTCTGTGTAAGATATTGTGTTGATTGTACACCCACCAGGAGTGAGCAGCATAGCTCATGTTCAACTAGCTCTGTTAAAAGGAGGCCTCTGGGGAAGATGGATAAGGCCAAGATTGATGACACAACTTACTACCTTTTTCCTTTTGAAACTTTTATTTTCAATGTGACACCTACCCTCATACACAGTGACTTTCTCTTCTTTGTGACAGACTCACACAGCTTGACAAAAGTGATTCAGCCTTCATTAGAGAAATGCCACCAAAAGGGTGTCTTTCAAAGGCTTTGTGTTTTTCAGCTGGAGACAAGACTGAATACATCATGGTTTCTATGGCCCTAGAATATCGAGTCCAAGATAGAAGCCCCTGTCATTACAGATATTGCAGGAAAATGTGCTATTTCTCACTGAGCTGCCCTGTGGACCTGTGTCACTGGGGAAATATCCGCCTGGTTTATGGAAGGCTGTCTTATTTTATATGCAGGTACATCATAAAGGGCTCTATGCTTGGGTGGCTAGTTAGAAATACAATGCTTTTCATCCAGCCAAGATTCTCCTTTTTTATTTTGTATGTTGGAAAAAATGGCTTACTATCTACCTTTTTATGTCTATATCTAGTTTGGAATAATCCTTTTCTAATCAAATTTCTAAATCTGACACCCTCTTAGAGGCCTATGTCCTTCTTTCCCTTTGCTGCTTCACATATATTTTCTTCTAAAATCTATGCAATTAACTTCTATCTCCTTAAAAGCCTTTCTTACAGCACACTGCTCCAGCTGTTGAAGCACATGTAATTACATCCCACCTTACCTGGCCTGGGGCATGCTAGTTTCATATAATTTTCATATCACTCCTTTTTCATTATTCAAGTTGAGTGAAATTTTAAGGACAGTGTAATTAGACTGAAATTGAAACTATTCAAGGTTTGGCAGTGTGTAAAAAAGCGGCTCTTTCCTCCCTACACTGAACTAAAAAGCTATTGTTAAAAAACAAGTTCAATCAGCTTAGTGCACACACACTAGTCACAGGATCAGAACTGTCACCGTTAAGGTTTTTCATGGCGTTACATTAAGATTCATTAGTATTTTTATGACTGAGTTGGAGTTTAATCTGAGGGAAATGGTGTTAATGATTAAGGATTTTGTAGACTTATATAGATTCTGTCCTGATATT
Source organism: Saccopteryx bilineata (assembly GCF_036850765.1). Taxonomy (NCBI): domain Eukaryota; kingdom Metazoa; phylum Chordata; class Mammalia; order Chiroptera; family Emballonuridae; genus Saccopteryx; species Saccopteryx bilineata. Next base: position 37,165,258 of record NC_089500.1, read on the forward strand.
GGCAATAAGTACCAAAAAAGTCACAAAGCAGTACAGGAATTTATACAAAGTATTCCAATGGGATGCTTAAAGAATATTGAACAGTGCTAAAAAAATCATTGTGAAAAAAGAAAAAACCCCTAAAATTTTAAATAGTTGTTCTCTCTTTATATTATATCTAAAGAAAAGCCTATAAATAAAGTATAAATATGGAAAATGAACTCAGTCCATTTTAAGTTAATAACTATTTTTCTAACTTCCTAACATCTTAGCCCCATAGTTCTCTAAGATATACTATAGTTCAATGTAATCAACAAAGTTTTACATATTTTATCTCCGTGGGTTTAAATTGGGCTACTAAAAATATTAAATTTATAAAGTCTCTGTGATTTTGATAATTCCATTCACTGTCCACAACTGAAAATAGAGTTAAAAGTTAATCAATGCAAAGCCTCTAATATGATGACACATTGTTTCATATCCAAGTCTATGAATGCTCTATTAATTTGAAATAATTATGTCATGCAATCTTATTATTTTTGCCAAATGGTCAAATTCAGTGTTCTATCACATAAGTAACCCAAAGAATTGTTTTTGGGCTTCAAGGGACAGCTGTCACGCCATGAGGCATCAAGGAGGGTAGGTATGAAAGAGGAGTAAGGATATGTATTGTCACAATGTGGGGAGATTGTTTATGTGTCTGAGCAAATGTATTTTTTTTCTGTGTTATTTTGATATCATTGGTATTCTTTTTATTTAGCAAAAATATCAAAGAGCTGACTACTTCTAATTTTAGTTGCTAATAAAATATTATAGGCTATATTTAAATGCATGTTATTCCAAATATGAGTTAATGTCATGAATAATGAAATACTATTTCTAATACTCCAGGACTAGAACTGTAAGATCATGTAAATTTTGCTCTCTTTTTTTCTCAGTAGCTAAGAATCTGTTTGACAATATACATCCATGTGGCAAAAAATTAGGATGTACAAAAATATAAAATATTAAAAGGGGTATATATCAACAGGATCTTTTTTCTAATACTTATAGGTGTGTAAATTGCTACAAAGCAATTTGGTAAAGAATTTGCCATTATCTGATGATATTGAAGGTGCACATAGCCTTTGACTAAGAAATTACAATCTTTGTTATATTACCTAGAACATACTTTTGTATGTGTGTACTCAGGATAGTCTAGGAATATTTAGAACATTATTTTTTGTAATTAAAAACCACTGGGAAATGACCTCAAGCTATTGCCTAAATATTATAGAAATAGATAGAAGTATATTTATAGACTGGTATACCACCTACAGTGAAAACAAATTCATTAATAGCAACATGAATACACATGATTAAATTTCAAAATTTAAATATTAAGCAAAAAAGCAAGTCTTAGAAAAATACAGATAGTATTTTTTATTTATATAACGGTAAAAATAACTATACAAAGATTGTCTATTTCTTAGAGATACATATGTATTTGACAAAAATATACTGAAATGCAAAATAATGATCAGCCTCTAATCCACGGTTAGTGGTTATTTCTGAAAGAGGTATGACTGAAGAAAGGAATGAAGAGGCATTCAAAGGTAATAATAATATTCAATTTTTTACTGTGAGTGGTAGGCTCATGAAAGTTATCTTTATTTCCTAAACTATATATATATTTATATATGCATTTTTGTTTGACATATTTTAAAATTAAAAATTACATTTATTTTTTAAAGTTAAGCTCAATTATTTCATATCCATTCATGAATTCTTCTTGGATCATTTGAAGGTACAGGTTATTTTTGTAAATGTTTAATAATCTAGCAACTGTTTTTTATTATTGATATTTACCATAATATACTGGTTCTTATAATTTGAGAGATCATGGTAGACAAAGAAAGTGGTAATGCTGGCATTAGAGACAAGGCAGTCAGATTCTCTTGCCTCCAAAATACTTGGGCTTTTTAAATTTTTGAAGTAGCTCTCAATAATAGTTTCATGTAAAAAAGAATATATTGACTGTGTCATACAGACAAGTAAAAATAAAAAGAAACAATATTGTACAAGATATAAAATCGATCAATAGGTAATGGTTTAAATCTTGAACTTTCCCCCCAAAGCTTAAAAATATTCTGCATTTTTATAAAAATAAATTTATCCAAACAAATCAATTGGTTGTTTTTTGCACCTGTAGTTATTGACATGACTTTATTTTTTGTTTTTTGTTTTCAGTTTAGGGATGTTGAGACACATACGTTTTGATTCTTTGGTGCCATAAACCAGTCAATTTATTTTAAGGAGACACCTCTAAAGCCATTCCACATTCTAAATGCCTTGGACTGTGACATTCTAAGTATTGTCTGAATAAGGTAACCTCTGTGAAATTGATGAGACCCACGAAACCTACTGTGGAGTCCACTGAGACCAGCAAAACCCATTGAAGGTGAGAAAGGGAGATAGAGAGAAAGGGAAAGAGGAGCAGAGAGAGAGGAGCAGAGAAAAAGAGAGACAAAAAGAGAATCAGACCCTGTGAGAGTTGCAAACAAACCTGACTAAAGATGGTTTTTTGATATTGGTACTTCAAATCATTACAATGTTGTGGGGTTTTTTTTGTTGTTGTTGTTGTTTTGTTTTTTGTAGTTCAACTCATTTGGCTTTAGGACTTCAGCAGGCACTAACTATTAATTAAATAATTTATTTAAAATTACCTTAAACAACTCATATCACTCAAAATATTCTTTTAAAATTTTATTTTTTTATTTTAAAGAGGAGAAAGAGTGAGAGAGAGAGAGAGAGAGAGAGAGTGAAAGTGGGAAGGAGCAGGAAGCATCAACTCCCATATGTGCCTCGACCAGGCAAGTGCAGGGTTTTGAACCGGCGAACTCAGTGTTCCAGGTCAATGCTTTATCTACTGCACCACTATAGGTCAAAATATTCTTATGAGCATGGCTGGTCCCACTAAGGAAACAGAATATTAGTAGAAGTTCAGCTCTGGAAGGACATTCGACCAAAAATATTTTAACCCATTTTTATGTACAAAAGAAAGAAGTTACAAATTTTTTTAACAGATCATTTGTTCTTTCTAATCAATTCTTCATTTGCTTTATCCAGTTGGCAAACCACAATCATTTTTTAATAACTTCCTTTTACTGAGTGTTCATTTTATTCCAGACCATTCAGACCACTTAACGTATATTATTTCATTTATATACAAGCAACACTTGGAAGTAGGTATTAGTAACAACCTAATTGTATAGATGAGGAACTAGGGTCACCAAGAGTTTCAGTAACTTGCCAGAAGTTGTACAACCACAGTCTGGATTTAAACACAGTCTGTTGGACTCCAACGTTTATGTTCTTAACTACTTCTACCTACAACTCCCAATTGCTTCCCAGAATTTCTCATGCTTCGGTGTTCCCTGCTAAAGTTAATCTCTTCGCTAAATCAAATTTTTGGAAAATCCAACCCATTAATCTAAAACAGAATTGTCTTAACTATAGATTTTCTCCTCTTACATGGTATCTAACCTCTGCTCATGTTTCCTCATATACCATAACATCAACATTTCTTGTGCTGATCTACTTGTTTACAATTTAGTTCTTGATTCCTTTGTAATCTGACTTTTAACTTTACCCAGGAAATGCCATGCAATGGAAAGATAAGCTTGTTTTGAGCTACAAACAGAGTCCTTCATTTTAGGATAAAAATCATTATGCTGCCTTAATGTCTAATATTTTTTTTATAATTCCATGTCAATGAAAACTGTATTTGTGTAAAGTCACCAATAAACTTCCAGAATAGAGTCCATGTATCATTTTATTGTTTACTCAACCTCTTTTCTGAAAATTACTTCAACTACTTTTATATTTTATTCTTTGATAACTTTGCTCTGTCTGGAATGTCCTTGACCTATCTTCATCTATTCTAATCCTTTTTATTTTTCATGACATTTCAATGTTTTTCCCAAAATTCCCATGGAAAGTTATTTTTGTGTCTCTAATATAATACCACAATTTCCCCGAAATCATTCTTTTGTGTCTACATCTATACTGATTTCTCTCTTATTAGATATTTGGAAATTATTTCCTAACCATATCTGTTCTTCTATGCCTAGCATAATGAATAGCACATTGATTTCTCAATCAATATTTGCTAAAGTGAATCAAGATTTTATTATAGTATTTTGTCAACAATTCAGAACTTGACCAATATGAAATATTTGCTAAAAAATAATTAGAAGGGGCATTACTTATTTGAATAGCTATTATTGGCTTAAGTGTATTCTTTTTTTTTTTTTCTGTATTTTTCTGAAGCCGGAAACGGGGAGAGACAGTCAGACAGACTCCCGCATGCGCCCGACCAGGATCCACCCGGCACGCCCACCAGGGGGCGACGCTCTGCCCACCAGGGGGCGATGCTCTGCCCCTCTGGAGCGTCGCTCTGTTGCGACCAGAGCTACTCTAGAGCCTGGGGAAGAGGCCGAGGAGCCATCCCCAGTGCCCGGCCATCTTTGCTCCAGTGGAGCCTCGGCTGCGGGAGGGGAAGAGAGAGATAGAGAGGAAGGAGAGGGGGAGGGGTGGAGAAGCAAATGGGCGCTTCTCCTGTGTGCCCTGGCCGGGAATCGAACCCGGGACTTCTGCACGCCAGGCCAACGCTCTACCACTGAGCCAACCAGCCAGGGAGGCTTAAGTGTATTCTTGTCTGTCTAGCTCATGGCCATAAAAATGATACAGAATATAATAAAAAAGTAATTTATTTTTATTTCCCGTCATTAAAAAATCTATGTATATCTTATATCTTCAAAGAAATCAAAGCAATTCAAAATAATATCCTTCTTAGAGTGAAGTTCATTACAGCAATGCTTCATATCATCTTGGAAAGAAATGCTATTTGGAGCCATTTAGAATTAGGATTAATTTATGTGAAATGTAAATGATAGAATTTCAAGGATTTTTTTTTCTACCACATGGGTAACATTTTCTGTAAAGATGTTATTCATTTTTGCAAAATAAAAACAGTAACGTTAAGTGCAGTACACTCTAAATTTGTGGTTTAGAGGATTTGGAGATCAGGGGACACGGCTTCTCTATAGGAGCCTTAAAATGAGTGTTGTTGTTTCAATTAGTGCCAATTCACAGCCCGGGAGAGCTGTGGAGAGCTACCATCTGGTGGCCTACTACACACAGAGAAGAGATGAATGTCTCATGGATATTACTAACTTCCTGACAGATAATTTCTCTGTGAATAAGTCCTCCAAGCAATTCAAGTATATGTTTATTTCAGCTTTTTATTGGAATAGATGCGACAGGTGAACAAATATCCAGTAAGGAGTTACTGCCTTTCATGGAACTTACGGTGACAGAAAGGCAATATAAGGTTCACAGTCATTCACAGAGGAATTGTGCGGCATGGTTTAAGACAGCCAAAGGCACATTTGGACAGAACAAATGTTTGTTGTTTTTTTAGATTAATATTCCAAAAAAATAAATTTAAAGCCTCAAATCATGTGGATTTATTTTAAAGTTCAGCTGTAAAGCTTTCCAAAGTTGATAAGCAAAGTTATAACCCAGCCAACTAGGAAGCTTTGGAGCTAAGCATTTTGTGGCTCATGTTACTTTGAGGATGCATATGGAAATATAGTATCAGGCAGCTTGCGGTCAGTTTCTAAAAATTGTTACACACACAGAAATTCTATTTGGCCCACCAAATTAATACTCTTTTATCCCATAATTTCTAACATTATATCTATTTAACTGTTTTTACATCATGGTCCTAAAGAAAGCAATTGCCAAAAAGTAGAGTCCATCTCCTCAAAAAATATCAGAATTCTTCCAAAACTGTTATATGAGAAAAGAAATGAATGACTATTAATTAAGATTTCTCAGACTAAACTCTGAATGGTATTCAGCTCACTGAATATTTAGGTTATTAGTACTTGGACTAGCATTTATTTTTTTATTTCTCTTTTCATGTTATCCTTCAAAATTGATTAGTGACATAATAACCTTTTACTGAGTGATTATTAAATGACAGACCTTTTCCCAAATCATTGTATGCATTTATGATTTCATGTTAAAAACCTACCTTTAGGGTAGTTACCATCTCCATTTTCTGATAAGGAAACTTGCCCAAAGTCACCAGTAGGGAAGCAGTTGAGCCAAGTTTCAAACTCAGTTTTATTTTTTATGCTTGTGTTCATGAAACATAACATTTATCTTAAGTATCAGTATTTGTACACTCTTACTGACTATCCCAAAATATTGCACATTTATAAGTTCTCCTCCAAACATTTAATTTATTACAGTAAATAAGTAATCATAATTCAATCGGTAATATTTGAGATTTTGGAGATGCATATATGACATGGAGAAAAAGGATAAGGTTTATTTTAGAAAAATATACTCTTTCTTAAAAAACACTTTATTGAAGTATAGTTGAAATATAAAAACCTATACATACCTATATAAACTTGATGAGTTTGAAGAGAAGCATATACTTGTGAAACCATGAACATATATCTATCACCTCCAAACTTTCCTCCAAACTTCTTTATTATTATAATAATTATTTTTAATAAAAACAAACTTAACATCTACCTTCAATAAATTTTCGACTATATAATACATTATTACCTATAGGTACTGCAATATATGGTGGAGCTCTAACATTTATTTATTTTTTATAACTGAAACTGTATCCTTTGAGTTATACCTGCTCATTCTTCCTTCTCCCAGACCCTGGCAACCATTATTCTACTCTGCTTCTATTAAGTTTGGCTATTTTATATTTCTCATAAAGCCTTGTAAATTTCTCATAAATAAAAAGCTTTGATGGTTTCTCAGGTATATAATTACCTCCAAACTCAATAAGTTGTCCCCATTAAAAATATACAGCTTTTAGTATGTCAATCATACCTCAATAAAATGGTTGAAAATAAAAGAAATGCAGAACATTAAAAATCAGCTTATGAATAACAAAAGAAGCAATAAACAAAATTAAAAGATAGCCTACAGAATAGGAGAATATACTTACCAGCTATATGTCTGATAAAGGGTTAATATCAAAGGGACCAGAGGAAAAGAAGTCAGAGGAAAGGGGATGATAGGAGGGGATAAACCTGAAGGGAAGGGAGGAAGGCACTCTACGGAGGGGGACAAGGAAGATGTTGAGGGGAATATGGGGGAAGGGGGATGCATTTGAGTGACACTTGATCTATGTAAATACAGTAAATTAAAATCAATAAAAAAATGATAAGGAACTCCTACAACTCAATAGCAAGAAAAAATAATTCAACTAGTAAATGAGCAAAGTAACTGAACCAGCATCTCCAAGAAGACATAAAAATGACCAATAAGTATATAAAAAGGTAATTCAACATCATTAGTCATCAAAAATGCAAATAAAAATCACAATGAGATATTATCTCACACCTGTAAGGATTGCTATTATCAGAAACAAAACAAACAAAATAATTCCCAAGTTTTGGTGAAGATGTGGAGAAAAGAGAACCCTTGTACATTGTTCATGGGTATGTAAATTGAGGCTGGCACTATAGAAAAATATATAGAGGTTCCTCAAAAGTTTAAAAATAGAACTACATATGTTCTATTAATACCATTACTGGGTATTATTAATATTAAAACTGATATCAGAATCTTGAAGAGATATCTGCCCTCCCATATCTATTGAAACATTATTCACAATAGCCAAGATATGAAAAGCAATCTAATATATGTGGGCAAATAAATGGAGAAGAAACATGTGAGATATACATACAAAGAAATATTATTCAGCCTATAAAAGAAGGAACTCCTCTCATTAGTGACAACATGGATAAATCTGGAGTATCATGGAATATACTCTATTTATTGAATAATATGCCTTATTTTATTTATTTGTGCTATATATCTTATTAGCCTAAATATATATTCATATAGGCATTAAAGTGCTTTTTATAGTATAAAACAAGAACTATTGGCCCTGGCCGGTTGGCTCAGCGGTAGAGTGTTGGCCTGGCGTGCGGGGGACCCGGGTTTGATTCCCCGCCAGGTTACATAGGAGAAGTGCCCATTTGCTTCTCCACCCCCCCTTCCTCTCTGTCTCTCTCTTCCCCTCCCGCAGCCAAGGCTCCATTGGAGCAAAGATGGCCCGGGCGCTGGGGATGGCTCCTTGGCCTCTGCCCCAGAGCGATGCCCCGGAGGGGCAGAGCTCGCCCCCTGGTGGGCAGAGCGTTGCCCCTGGTGGGCGTGCCGAGTGGATCCCGGTTGGGCGCATGTGGGAGTCTGTCTGACTGTCTCTCCCCATTTCCAGCTTCAGAAAAATACAAAAGAAAAAAAAACAAAAACAAGAACTATTTGCTGTATTTATTGATTGGTTTTTGCTCTAAAACCTTTAATGATATAAGAAAATGAATTCTGGAAGCTATATTATGAATAGAGTTCCTTTTTCATGGAGTGGAATTTAATTACAGCCTTGTTCTTCTGTCAGCTGCTATCATTAAAGATTATTATATATTTTTCAGATTTATTTCAAGTCTTTTTTTATATTAAGCAGTACTGTTATTTGAAATAATCAATAACTGAAGTTTTTCAAGAACACATTTACATCTATTAAATCTCCCAAAAGATTTTTAAATTAATAACTTGCTAAAATGAACATATGCTATCTATATTTTTATATATGAAAAACTTTCATCACAGATATGTATAGATGATGTAAGAATTTAATATAGAACTTTGACATCTATTGATAAAAACAGTAGTGCTCACTTTGGTAACACATATACTAATATTAAAATAAAACAGAGGGTTAGCATGGTCTCTGGACAAGATGACATACAAATTAGTAAAGCATTCCATATTTAAAAAACACCACCATTAAATAGTAAAAACAAGGAGTACAACAATACTTTCAAAAGAACATGGTTGTTACAATGAAAAGCAAGTTGGAAATGTGTGTTTAGCCAATATCAATTTTGGTTAAAAAATTTCTTTAATCTTGGCTGAATTATTCTACAGCCTTTTTCCAATGATGTCAGTAGCTATCACAGAATCAGCAAATTCTGGCAAGACTAAGCCAAATCAATGTCTTTCTTCTTTATATTGCTATGTGATACAAAGTAATATAGGAAAAAATATTAAGTGATGTAGAACTAATGGAGACAGTCGTTTAAAATGCATCATGACCTAAAATAATACCATTCAATAATTTATAAAATCAGAGAATTTTCCTAAAATAGTCATCTTAAATCTTTTACCTGCAAGTAGTAGATGTTTGATATTGCCCTTAAGCTATTTTCTACATATTATGACTCCTATATTAATACAGAATTTCAATTTTATGCCATTTCTTTCTGAGTCTACGTAGAACCATTAGAAGCAGATTAGTATCTACTATGCTGATAAGTGCTTGTGTGTAATAGAAAGAAAATTCAGAGTCCATGATGCTAGGAAATCATTCTGGAGCTGTGCTTTCCATCTCAACCCTGAGGAAAGGAAAGCAATCGATGCTGATGAGAAAGACTATTCACACAGTACATCCATATACTCAATTACTGTTTTTCTTTAGTGATATTTTAAAGATTATTAGCAGTTAAATAAGAGTATTAAGTGACTATTTTATGTTGTTATATAGTTCTTATGTTCAATTACTTAATGGATCCAGAATGTTTTTATTTGATATTTGATTTTAACAGTCCTTGGTTAACTCATTGTTATCTTTGTCTACGCTTGTGTGCTTTTTTGTTATGATACAATGTAAATTCATGAATCAAAATACATATAAAAATTCACTGTTTGTAATATGCTGTGAATGTATTCCTCCTCTATCTCATCGTCCTACCTTCTTTCATTTTAGAATAACCACTATTCCAAAAATAGTATACTATGGTAGGTATACTACACTATACTATATATTGCTACACAATATTATAATATACTATATTTTACTATATATTGCATTATATATACATACACATATATACATATATATCTCCACCTACCATATCATACATACTAGTTTTATCAAAAATATATACAATTCTATATATTGTTCTTATGTTGACAATTTTGGAATTATATAAAAGAGTATCATAACAATATAACTCAATGAATTATATTTTATATTAAAATTCCTATCAATAGTTATTAGCTCTTAATTCTTTTTCTTTCTTTCTTTCTTTTGTTTTTTTTTTTTGACAGAGACAGAGAGAGTGTCAGAATGAGGGACAGATAGGGACAGACAGGAAGGAGAGAGATGAGATACATCAATTCTTCATTGTATCTCCTTAGTTGTTTATTGATTGCCTTCTTATATGTTCCTTGACTGGAAGGCTCCAGCAGAGCGAATGACCCCTTGCTCAAGCCACTGACCATGGGGTCATGTCTATAATTCCATGCTCAAACTGGTGACCCTGCGATGGTCAAGTTGGTGAGTCCATGCTTAAACTGGCAACCTCAGGGTTTTGATCCTGGGTCCTCCACATCCCAGTTTAACACTCTATCCACTGCTTCACCACCTGGTCAGGCAGCTCGTAATTGTTTAAAGATAACTTTTCCTGTCTTCTGGATCCTGTTGCCATTATTGAGAAATCTGCAGTCCTCTTTTTTTCTTTTAAATAATTTTATTTTTTTAATGGGGCGATATCAATAAATCAGGATACATATATTCAAAGATAACAAGTCCAGGTTATCTTGTTGTTCAATTATGTTGCATACCCATCACCCAAAGTCAGATTGTCCTCTGTCACCTTCTATCTAGTTTTCTTTGTGCCCCTCCCCTCCCCCTTTCCCTTTCCCTTTCCCCCCTCCCCTCGTAACCACCACACTCTTATCAATGTCTCTTAGTTTCACTTTTATGTCCCACCTACGTATGGAATAATGCTGTTCCTGTTTTTTTCTGATTTACTTATTTCACTTCGTATCATGTTATCAAGATCCCACCATTTTGCTGTAAATGATCCGATGTCATCATTTCTTATGGCTGAGTAGTATTCCATAGTGTATATGTGCCACATCTTCTTTATCCAGTCATCTATTGACGGGCTTTTTGGTTGTTTCCATGTCCTCTGCAGTCCTCTTAACAGTCATTTTATTAAAGGTCATCTTGCCTTTTCCTTAATTCAAAATTATTGTCTTTGGCATAGATTTTATTTTGTTAATCTTGATTGGAATGCACTGACTGTAGATTTATGTTTTTATATGAGAAAAACTTAATCTTAACATAAATTTAAATATTATCTTTTCAGTATTCTCTCTAGTCTTTACTCCTAGCACAGCAACTAGTTATAAGTTAGAAATATTTATTCTATTTTTATGTCTCTTAATCTTTCTTGTTTTTCATCTCCTGGTGTTTCCTCTTTGCTAACAAAGTATATTTTACATATATTTTTCAAGTTAACAAATTCTCTTTCAAATACATCTAATCTGTCATTTAACATATCCATTGAGTTTGTTTTTATATCAATGATTATATTTTTCAATTCTATAAATTTAATTTACTTTTTTTCTTTTGGAAGTTAATTTTCTTTCTTAAGGATCTATCCACTGATGTTAGTGGGGTATTGAAATCCCCTACTATTATAGTATTACTGTTGATTTCTCCCTAAATGTCCATCAAAATCTGCTTTATATATTTAGGTGCTCCTATATTAGGTGCATATATATATTTATAATGGTTATCTCTTCCTGTTGGATTGTTCCTTTATCATTATGTGGTGACCTTCTTTATCCCTTACTATAGTCTTTGTTTTAAAGTCTATTTTGTCAGATATAAGAATTGCTACCCAGCTTTTTTTTTCATTTCCATTTGCAAGAAATATTTTTTTCCATCTTTTTACTTTCAGTCTATGTGTATCTTTTGTTTAGAAGTATCTCCTGTAGACAGCATATGTACAGATCTGATTTTCGTATCCATTCAGCTACCCTATGTCTTTTGATTGGAGCATTTAATACATTTACTTTTAAGATTATTATTGATATGTAGTTGTTTCTTGCCATTTTATTCTTTAAAGATATATTCCTCTTCTACTATATTTTTCCCCCTTTATTCTGTTTACAACAGGCCCCTTAACATTTCTTGCAGCATTGATTTGGTTGCAATGAATTCCTTGAGTTTTGTTTTTGTTTTGTCTGGGAAGCTTTTTATTTCTCCTTCAATTTTAAATGATAGCCTTGCTGGATAAAGTAGTCTTGGTTATAGGCTCTTGTTCTGCATTACTTTGAATATGTCTTGACATTCACTTCTGGCCTCAAGTCTTTTGGTTGAGAAGTCAGATGTCATCCTTATGGGGGCTCCTTTGTAGATGATAGCCTTTTTTTCTCTAGCAGCTTTTAATATTTTCTCTTTATCTCTTAGCTTTAGTATTTTAATTATGATGTGTCTTGATGTAGATTTTTTTTGGTTTCTCTTTAATGGAATTCTCTGTGCTTCTTGAACTTGTGTGATTTTTCCTGTATCAACTTAGGAAAGTTTTCAGCTATGATTTCATTGAACAAGGTCTCTAACCCTTGTTCTTTCTCTTTTTCTTCAGGAACCCCTATGATGCAGATGCTGTTTTCTTTAGGTTGTCACAGAGCTCTCTTAAAGTTTCCTCAGATTTTTTCAGTCTCTTTTCTTTTTGCTGCTCCGCTTCCGTACTTTCACTTATCTTGTCCTCTAAGTTGCTGATTTGATCCTCTGCTTCATCCAGCCTGCTTTTAATTCCTTCCATTGTAGTCTTCATTTTTGATATTGTGTTTGTCATTTCTTTTTGGTTCTTCTTTATGATTTCTGTGTCCTTTCTGATGCTTTCAATTTCTTTACTGAAGTGTTCATTAACTCCATCCATTGTAGCTTTGAGATCTTTGAGCATCCTAAAAATCAGTATTTTATACTCTGCATCTAGTAATTTGATTACTTTCTATTCATCCAAGACTTTATCATAGGATTTATCTTGTTGAAGCATATGACTTATGCTTCTTTGCCTACCCATTATTCTCCATGACTGTAGGCTTCTTCCAGCTGTGATCTCCTTCTAGCTGTGACCTAGTAGAGCCTCTTTGAAGTCTTGATTTGTTTGTTTTCTTCTCAGTTTTCTTTTCTTTTTTGTATTTTTCTGAAGCTGGAAATGGGGAGAGACAGTCAGACAGACTCCTGCATGCGCCCAACCGGGATCCACCTGGCATGCCCACCAGGGGGTGACGCTCTGCCCACCAGGGGGTGATGCTCTTCCCCTCTGGGGCATCGCTATGTTGTGACCAGAGCCACTCTAGCACCTGGGGCAGAGGCCAAGGAGCCATCCCCAGCACCCGGGCCATCTTTGCTCCAATGGAGCCTCAGCTGCGGGAGGGGAAGAGAAAGACAGAGAGGAAGGAGAGGGGGGAGGGGTGGAGAAGCAGATGGGCGCTTCTCCTGTGTGCCCTGGCTGGGAATCGAACCCGGGACTTCTGCATGCCAGGCCGATGCTCTACCACTGAGCCAACCTGCCAGGGCCATGTTTTCTTCTCAGTTTTCTTAACTCAATGGTAGTTTGTTTACTGACCTCAGCAGGCACTTATTTAGAGCTGTATCCAGGAATGCAGTGGATGTAACCTGAGACTCTGAAGGATCTGCCAGCTTCTCTGCAGGGATGGGGTGCTTTCTCCATTTCAGTAGAGGAAGGTGTATCTCAGATCTCCATGGAGACCTGAGTTACTGCCCCTCCTCTCCACTTCCTGTTTTCAGCAGTGTCTTGTTGTTCTGAATGGAGCTGGATAGCTTTCTGGAGGTGGGTCACCCAGAACCACTTTAGGCTTGTGCTTTGTTGAGGGTTCAACCTCTCCCCCAGCTATGGCTGCCTCTGCATTGGATGAATCAGCTTCTCAGATCATTGCATGCATTCCTCTGCCCATCACCATCTGTCTCTCACTCCCCACTTTCCTTTTGGAAGACAAGCCAGCCCTCTGTGCCTACCTCATTCCCAAGTCCCCACGCAAGTAGCTGTGAGAGATATTCTCTGCTCTTCTCCTTGTAATGAGAGCCCTTCTGGGCTCTCAATATCACCTACCTTTGTTCCTGGAAGCAGGGGAGACCCACTGTGACTTGGTGCTCCCTACCAGGCTCGGTGTGGCTTCTTCTTTGCTCCTTAGTTTTTGAGACCCGTTCTTTTAATCCAAAGTTAGTTTTCCATGCTGATTGTTCCTAAATTAATTTGTGATGCAGTTTGGTGGTGTGAGCTGGGAGTCTGTGTTTCTGCCTACTCCACTGCTATCTTGGTTCTATAATTTACTTTTTAATCTGCCAATCATTCTTTATGTCTACTTGTTCTATGCCTACCTGATATACATTTTTATTTATTTATATTTTCTACATATCTGCAGTTCTTGCTTTCAAATCTGTGTTTCCTGTTTCTGCTGTTTATTGTCTTAGAGTCTTAGGTTCTAGCTTGTTTAGTAATCTTTGCCTATGATATTAATCTTGCAAGTATATTGCACAAACATTCCTCCATATATGGTTTGTTTCTAATTCTGGTAGTGGCCTATCTCAAGCAAATGTTCTCACATTACTACTATCCCAATAGTCATAAGACAAAAGAAATGTAGGCTCAGTCTAGACTACCAACTTGTCTGCTCCAACTTTTGCTGCTATGTATTTGGCTCTCTGCTTCCAAATTTCTCTGCATCATCTTTAGGTCCAAATTTCTGATGCTGTAACTCCAGGCTACTGAAGCTTTGATTTTTGGTTTCTTTAGCAGGGAGGAAGTATAGCCCAGAGACTTCTCTGATAAATGGTGTAGAGAATGATTCTATAAAGAGCGAATCTCATCTTAGGGAGATCCCATCTATCTAGTGAAGTGTTAGTAAGTTTTTCAATGTTTTCATTAAACACAGGCACAATGAAAACATTGAAATAGAAATGATAGATAGATAGATAGATAGATAGAGATAGATAAATAAATAAAAAGATAGCTATAGGTCCTGGCTGGTTGGCTCAGTGGTGGAACATTGGCCCAGCATGTGGAAGTCCCAGGTTCAATTCCTAGCCAGGGCACAGAGGAGAAATGTCCCTCTGCTTCTTCACTCTTTCCCCTCTCCTTTCTCTCTATCCCTCTCTTCTCCTCTTGCAGCTAAGGCTTCACTGAAACAAAGTTAGCCTGAGCACTGAGGATGGCTCTATGGCCTCTACCTCAGGCATTAGAATGGCTCCAGTTGCAATGGAACAATGCCCCAGATGGGTAGCATCGCCCCCTAGTGGACATGTTGGCTGGATCCTGGTTAGATGCATGCAAGGAGTCTGTCTCTCTGCCTCCTGGTTTTTTACTTCAGAAAAATACTAAAAAAAAAGACAGAAGATAGCTATAATTTTCTTTTTTCTGATACTTTGCTTTCATATTCTTTTAAAAAAGCCAATAAATCATTCTACATAAGGGAGTTATTTTAGCTAGCTCAGAACTTAGTATTTTAGACTTTTATACTATTTCCCAATATTCCAAATCAATTTTCTTTTTTGTACTTTATATTTATTTCCTGAAAAAGTCTTCCTATAATTGTAGATAATGATCACAGTCTCTTGAGTTTATATATTATATCCATTTGTTCCATTTTAATAATGATTTTTATTTATCTTAGTTTAAAGTTTATTAAGAATTTTGTAGAATTTTAAAAATATGTTTAACTATGTATATAGCTCTAAAAGGAGACCTTCCTTGGGAAAATCATATCTGTGTTAAAAAGTGATTGGAAACATCACCGCACAATACATAGTAAAAATGCAATTACTTCACTAAAGAGCTATACAGAATAATTTGGTTTTCTTTTGGTTTCTAATTTATTTACATGATTTTCATAGAAAAGGAAGTGAAACTGTTGTCTCTTTGTTAAAGAATTTAAAGAAATCATAGCATTGTAAGGGCAGTTAATGATCTTCATATTACTAGATTAAAAAATATATGAGATGACAAATAAAATATGTTTACTCAAAGCAGCAATTAGAAAAATGCAAATTTGGTATGTAAAACTATGAATAATAATTAAATAATGACTAGGGTGTGGAGAAAAAGAGACTTATGCAATAACTATGTTTTTTTCCTTCTTGATGAAAATGCAAATTAAATCATTAATAGTTTATAAAAGAACCTAGCTAAGAAACAGCTAATATATATACCATTCTAAATTAAATAAAAACAATAAATGTTCTATTGCTTTTACTAAGGTAAACTACAAAGTCATTTTATATTTGTGATATATGTGTTAAATGTTTGTCTTGTTTTTCTCTTATGAAACCATTATTTATGCTATTGTGAATTTTGGCATAAAAGTAAATGTCAGAATACCATTTTATCACACTCTTTCATTTAGTTTTCTCCTCTACTTTTTCTACACATACACAACAACAACAACAACAAATATTTGAAACAGAAGAGAGGAGATATAAGACAGGATAAAGTCACATCAACTTATTAGCTTTTGGGTCATCCACAGAGTTAGGTTTCTTGCCACTAAAAATTATTTATCATATTTAGACTTAGGTCTCAGTATGTTACATTTTAATATTTAAATAATTTACAGATCCTCTCCATATTCAAGGATTTTTTAATATGGTATAGAAATGGAATGAACAAAAGGAAAGTGTTTTGTGATCAAGTTTCAATATTCAGTATATTTTAAAATGTGTGGCTTCACTATGATGGAGTTTTGTTTATATCCTAATCATCATCTCTCTGTACGCAGAATTCTCCTCAGTACCTTTGTCCAAACTTTGTGCAAATAAACTTTAGTACTTTCAAGAAAAAAATATAATTATATAAACAAATCCTCTGAATAAATGCATCCTAAAACTAACTGCGGATTTCACTCTGTTAGATCATGCATGTCCTGCTTCCCTTCATTACAACTAATTGTCAAATTTTTGTAAATAATTTATTTGAACAAAGCTGTATATAGCAAACAAAAACACTATAAATCAGGGAAGTGGAAAAATATTTATTCAAATATTTAAGTATACTTTGAAATTCACATTGGTTAGTACTGTGATATATGAGAATAGGTAGGATGGCAATTTTAGAAAAAAATAAGTTCACGTGATCTTTTTTGCTTTCATTTTAGTTATAAAGGAGTGTCATGTCATAAGATGATGATGAGTTGTAATGAAATCATGATTGAGCAAAGAATTTTGGGTGGGAGAAGACATAAGGATGTTAAAGCAGAGCACAAGGAGCCAAAGCCAAGTATAACAATAATAACAATTCTGATTTGTATAGTGACTGGTAGCTGGTGAAGAACTGTAACATCCTTTATTTCATCGGAGGTATAAGCTTTGATTAATAAGCTAGATGGTATCACTCCAAGATGAAGAAACTAAAAATATAAGAACTGTCAAAACCAAGACACCCAATTTGAAATTTACAGAACTGGGTTAAATGGTACAAAATAGTTACAGTAGAGAAATTTATATTTTTCTACTGTACTCCTCTAGTTTAAAATTAGTAGTCTCAATGTGCTATTTCCCAGTGAGTGCAGTGAATGTCTATTTTAGAGAATTTTGACTATGGTAAGGATAGTAAGCACAGCAAGTAATTAGCAATTCAGTTAACCAAACTAACATTGCGGACCTTATGAAATTGCTTTCAAATACAATTGTTGTGATTCTTGCCATCGCCCTCCAGCCAAGGCATGGAATCCCTGACCCCATGCGTTGAATACAGGCTAGCTGTGGGGATTCTGCATCAAGTTTTATTAGGCTACTAAAATAGGCTTGTAGATGGTAAAAAATTTATAAATATTATTATACCTCATTCAAAACACTGAGAACAGCCCTGTCTTAATCAGCTTGGGCTGTTTTATCAAAATGTCATAGGTTGGGTGACAACACACAAAAAAATTGATATTTTTTACTTTTCTGGATGATCCGGTATTTGGTGGTGAGGACTCACTCATAGATAGTCCTGTATCCTGGTAGAAGGGGTGAAGGAGATCCCTGGGGTGTCTTTTATATGAGCATAATCCTATTCATAAGGAGATCTCTACTTTCATGACCTAACACATCTTAGAAGCCCCATCTCCTAATACCATCACTTTGGGGATTAGATTTCAATATATGAATTTTAGGTGACACAATTATTCAGTCTATAGAAAGCATTTTTATTCATCTCTGGAGACTCCTTTCTTTCCATATCAACTATTGCAAAATACCTGACCTAAAACGCATGTGCAATAAATGTTTGTTGTATACATAACAGATTGTACTTTTGACTGAAACAGCTAGTTTATTATTTAATAGTTATTCTTCCCTATCTTCTTACTAACAGAGCTTTGACTTCTTTCATATACAAAAGTGACTACCTTAAAAAAATGCATTTTATAGCATCCTTTGAAAATATGAGATACAATTTTGGACATTGTGACTTAAGGGAAAGTATAGCATGTGCCTAGTTCCTTAAAAGAAAGTCATCTCAGCCAAAATGACCCTTTGGCCTTTTATTCTTCCCATCTTTCTGCATGGAATAGGGTTGTGATTCTGAAGCCCCAGCAGCCATCTGTCACAATAAAATGAGATGAACATATTAAAGAGAAATGAGCAGAGGACAAAAAGAAGCTGGGTCTCTAATGGTAAATCTGCCCTAAATTGTAACCATAAAATTTTTATTATTTGAAGAAAAATACATATTCACCTTGTTTAAGTCTCTCTTATTTACTTGGGTTTTTTGTTATACATGGCTCAACTTAATATATTATCCTCATGAAGTGCACATTATTCCATTTCCCAATGACAAAACTGAGGTACATAGAGGTTAAGTGATGTAAAGAATTATATCCAAAGTAGATTTCACAGTGGAAGAGGGGACTCTGGTACCTGAGTCCCCCACCCCCACCCCCCAATGAGCATTTCACTGTAACACAGCTGAATTGCTTATGGAGTAGAAAGATTTTTGAGGGCAGAAGGTTACCTTTATTTTATTTCTTTTAATATATCTTTGTATTTTCTGAATATAAGCATATGTGTCTGATACAGTTTTTGAACTGGATCCCAGAGAAGAAAAACAAGTCTCCTGTCTGTATGGAATTTATATTTTAATGAGTGATGAATGAATCTCTGAATAACTAATTCATTGATTTCTTTCTGAATGACTGACTTATTAGAATGATAATCATTTTATTTCTCACGTTTAGAACAATAGGTGATAGGTCTATTCCCTTACCTCCTTCTTTTAACCAAGTAGTAATTTAAGATCTATTGACATAAAACACTATGCTCAAGGACACATACAATCCTGGCAGAAATTTTAACATTGGATGACAAGTTGATATTGCCGAGGTCATGAAGCTAAGTCAATCTATTAGGATTCATGTAACACAGTGATGTTCAACTGGCATGCTGCAAGAAATTTTAAAACATGTAATACCTGACCATTTAGTCAGGGACATTGCCCTCTTTTCCCTTGAATTGTCAAACTGAAAAATGATAGCCAACACAATAGCCATACAGTTCAAATGAATAAAAAAATTACACTTTTTTTTGCTGCAGAATTTTAGTAATTAGTTTATGTGTGCCATGAGAAGAGAAGGTTGAAAATCACTGATGTAATGAGCTGGAGGATGTGTCTACTCTACTAGCAGGAGTCCCCAAAGTACTACGGGCCCGCGGGCCGCATGTGGCCCCCTGAGGCCATTTATCCGGCCCCGCTGCACTTCCAGAAGGGGCACCTCTTTCATTGGTGGTCAGTGAGAGGAGCACATTGACCGTCTCATTAGCCAAAAACAGGTCCATAGTTCCCATTGAAATATAGGTCAGTTTGTTGATTTAAATTTACTTGTTCTTTATTTTAAATATTGTATTTGTTCCTGTTTTGTTTTTTACTTTAAAATAAGATATGTGCAGTGTGCATAGGGATTTGTTCATAGTTTTATTTATAGTCTAGCCCTCCAATGGTTTGAGGGACAGTGAATTGCCCCCCTGTGTAAAAAGTTTAGGGACCCCTGCTCTATGAGGCTAGTTGTAGTTGGAAGCTACAGGGACGCAGGGTTCCTACTGCTTTACTGGGACATGGTGGTGGAAAAAATTGTGTTCACTCTAAGGAGGCTAGTAAAACCCCAAACCAGCAAGCAGAGTGATGGTTTCAGAATGTCAGCAGACCAGAAGATCTGCACCAAACTGCACAGAAACAAAATGCTTTCTTTGACAGCAGAGCAATAGATAACCACCTCTAGGACTAAAAGACCAAGCAGAGTCTGAAACAGCAGGTGGGGCCACACAGAAAGCTACATCTTGTACAAGCTCTAATACCAAATGCTTCTCTGAGATAGTGACTCGGGGCACAAAGGATTAGCCCTGGGCAAAGTTGCTTCCTTAGAAGTTTCTCTGCAAGGTCTCTGCTTTCTACAGGACCAATTTAGTTGATGCTGAATACAAAGAAACTCACCAGAACTGGGTGTTTAAAAAGTACTTAATCCTTAATGCAGTAAGTTAACAATTTGAATTAAGTCTGATATTTCTTTGTCGTGGGCCAAAAAGGGCTTAAATGAAATATTTCTTAGCTGTTTGAGGATAATCAATACTATTTACAATTTCAGTAAAACAGTGTGAATCTTAAATCTTGGCCCTCTTATTTATTAGGTCTTATCAGAAAATTCTTTAAAATAGGCAGTGCTTCTGAAGGTTTGAGACCGTGTAGGTGAACATGTATTTTGAAAGAAATAAGAGGTTTCGTTTTGATTTTTATTTATTTTTTAACCAGTAGAACCAAATCCAGCTTAATGTGTTTTATTGACTTTCTGTCCCCCAGTTTTTAATACATGATCCTGGTCAAACAATGGCATAAAGATAGCTCAATGATTTCCAGTAGCTTTCTCCTTATATGTATTGTTTCTATTTAGATTTCTAGGTTTTTGTTTAACACATTTCCAAAAGTATGAAATGTTGTAATGGAACAGTGATAAACAGACGTCTTGCCACACAAATCAATTAGCCAAATTAGGGAGTCTTTAATGCTGGCGCAGGATCACGCAGAGACCTAAGCCATTCAAATCAATGCAGTGCTAACTACAGTGTGAGACTAGCTTTTAAAGGCAAAATTACATACTGATTGAGGAATGGGGAGGAGAGGAAGCATAGCAGTAGGACAAAGCAGTGAAACAAGCTTTCTTACAATGTTCTTTATTTACCTGTATTTACTATAGGGTAAATTCAGGGAGAAACGTTCTGTGAACACCTGCAACCTTGCAAAGCCAGCCCAAAACCACAGTCTGTGAGTCAAGCCTCAAGGCCAGGAATAGGGAGTCCTTTTTGAAAAAGTTAAGTTCTGCTAAAAGTCTCTTTGTTTTAGAGAAAATAACTTCTGACAAAAATTATTCATGCTAAGGAGCCTTTCTTTTCTATATTTCAGAAGAGAATGTAAAGAACAGCACAGAATAACTATGAGTGGCATCATAAGGGAAACTTATATGAGAAGCAAATTCCAGAAGATTTACTGCATGTGTGATCTATATTGACTCACTTTTTGCTGGCATCAAGAGTCACTTTACAGTGATAGATGACATTCAGCTAAATTTTAAGCAAATTCCTCATTTTAACTCATGGCATTTATTTTTATATGTGTGTCTTTTACATGATAACAAAAAGAACAGTTTGACGTTTAGGATGTTTATCCTGAGATATCATTATTCTTTACGGAAAAAATGACATTTACAGAATTATGAGAACTTCAAAGTTTTTTTTAATATACAGAGTATTTTCTTTCTTTTTGATGTGTATCTTTATAATGTAGAATCAAAAATTTTATTACATTCATTTTATATAAACATCATGAAAAATGATTATCTTTATGTGAACTCTGGTATTACTTATAAAATTTATATATTTGAATACTGTGTGTAGTGTCAGATTACATTTTGAAAGCCAAACTATTCCCTATGAACTCTAAAATTTACTCTTTCAAAACATGTTTATACTGCAGGCTTATATTTTTGCTGCTTTTAGATATTAATCATCTTTTGATAAATGATGGCTTTTTACATTTAATATATTCTAACTATAACAAACATCAGCTGAGGTCACCCTGCCCTTTGAAAACTATGTATTCATGTGTGTGATACATACATACAATATGTAAGATTTATAGATGCATATATACAGGGGTTTGCAAAAGTAGATTTCCAGGCCCTGGCCAGTTGGCTCAGCGGTAGAGCGTCGGCCTGGCGTGCGGGGGACCCGGGTTCGGTTCCCGGCCAGGGCATATAGGAGAAGCGCCCATTTGCTTCTCCACCCCCACCCCCTCCTTCCTCTCTGTCTCTCTCTTCCCCTCCCGCAGCCAAGGCTCCATTGGAGCAAAAATGATGGCCCAGGCGCTGGGGATGGCTCCTTGGCCTCTGCCCCAGGCGCTAGAGTGGCTCTGGTCGTGACAGAGCGACGCCCCAGAGGGGCAGAGCATCGCCCCCTGGTGGGTAGAGCGTCTCCCCTGGTGGGCGTGCTGGGTGGATCCCGGTCGGGCGCATGCGGGAGTCTGTCTGACTGTCTCTTCCCGTTTCCAGCTTCAGAAAAATACAAAAAAAAAATGCAAAAAAAAAAAGTAGATTTCCAGTTATGAGTATGCAACAGTTTATTCTTTTTTATTATTTATTTGTATTATAACTATAAGCTTACTTTTGCCTCATTCTTGTGTGCATGTTTATTTTAGTAACTCATCTTCCCATTTTATTTTTCTACAGTGCCATGCCCAGAGTGGAAAATAGATGTAGTCTACCCCTGATGCAGATTTTGTTTTCAAATAATAAAAAATAATAATAAAAAAACCTCACAATTGATATTTTCATTCACCATATGCCAACAATTTTAAATGTTGCCGATGATATCTTCTTTCTTATCTCTGTTGATCTAAGTAACAAAAAGTTGCCATACTTGTTGGATTTTAATCAATACACACTTATATGTATGTATGTAGTAATGTATATGGATAGATGTGTGTTTGTTTGCATGCACATGGGTGTGTGTGTTTCAAATTAGCAAAATTTATTATTTATCTCCTAATGTTAAGTATCTGCTGCTTCATTTCATTTGTTCCTTCTTCTAGCTAGATTTAAAACATCAATCCAATTTTTATAATGTTCTCATCACCACCACCATCACCACCATCACCACCACCAATAACAAATTCATGGAAAACATTTTTGTGTGGCCTTATCTACTGAAGAATTGGTCCCTGGTGGTTGTAGTAGAAGGTGTATTCATATGACGAAACTGTTCAACCTTTTCTCTACTTTATAACCCTGAGTTCTTTGTATGCATCCCCATATTTATAAGCCTTCAAGAAGGTTATAAATTTCTTGAAAGCTCAACTCATTCTAACATACAAAGAAGTTTAGTTCTGAAGTCCTGATTCTACTTTGCCATAAGACAGATTCATTAATGTGCTCTGTTTGACAACAGATTATTTAATTCAGGTTTCACCATTTAGCAGTACATGAGATATGAAGCAGTTTTGGCATTTGCAGAACAGAAATGCATTTTCAACTCAAATGAGCTGTACTATTTCCTTGAGATAATGCCAATTTTGGTTATAAATGATATTTCTACTCTACTATATAGCAATTTAAAATCAATTTCATATTTATAGAGTATAATTAAGGACACTCTGGTTTGGAGAATTATTAAAAACAAAATTTAACTCAGTAAATTTGGAGATCAACTTGGCTTTATCAAATGATTCATGAATCAGGCAGCATGTCACCTCACAAGCAGAAAGATCTGCCCCAGAGTTATACAAGATGGGAAGCTTTTATAGAAATGATGACCAGACAAAAAAGTTATCAGCAAGGAAAAATGAAATTTTGTTGGAGGAAAGTAAGAGTTCAGACAATAACGGCTTTTTATTGACCGGGATGTGTTGTTTTCATTTATTGACTGGGATGTGTTGTTGGGCAAGGAGAAGAATCTTCCTTCCTTCTTCTGGAGGAGTACAGTAGTGCACTTTCTTTCTGGGAGTGTAAGGTAGTCTCTTCCTGTTGGTTTGTGTAACTGAATTAACTGTCCGTTTAATTGATGGCATCCTTCTGTTTGATCTCTCTCTACAGGGCTTTCCAACTCTAATTTTAATTGGGGTTTCTTTTAATAATTTTCACAGAACAAAGTAAGCCTTGAGAAAAATTATTTCTCTCTCTAATGTTTAGTCTCATCACCTGTAAAAGGGAAGCATATTTCAGGATTCAGTTTTAGTATAAATACTAATGTTGATAACCTTGCGTGAGATTTTTTATGGCCACCATAGTCAAGTGTACCAATCATGCGTTAGGAATTCTGTAGCCTATCATACGGGCAATTTGCTATGATAACAATGACATATATAATGTTAGTTAAAAACGTTAACACTTTGCACTAAATGCTATATACTATAAGGCTTTTCAAAGCCCCAAACATTTGATACTTCTATGTCCCTCACCCCTACATACAATCCTTCAGTATGTCCTATATTCTAAGCCAGTGATTTTCAATCCGTGTGCCACAGGAATTTTAAAACATGTAATACCTGACCATTTACTAAGGAGCACTGACCTCTTTTCTCTTAGATTGTCAATAAAAATAAAAATAAAAATAAAGACAGCCAACACAACAATAGCTGTCTGTTGTGAATGAATCAAAGTCATATCTATTTTTTGTTAGACTGGCAAAAAATAATGTATTTCTTGGTGTGCCACAGAACTTTAGTAATCAGTTCATGTGTGCCATAAGATGAAAAAGGTTGAAAATCACTACTCTCAGCTACTATCACCTGCCATCAGGACTATTGCAACAACCTTGTAATAGGTTTTCTGCTTCCATTGTTCCCCATACAATCCATTTTTCTATAGAGCAGACACAGTGAACTTTTAAAAATGCCAATTAGATTATGTTACTGACCTGTTTTAACCTTCCGATGACTTCAGAGTTTCACTAAAATCTATTTTTCTTACCTACAGTGACCTGAGACACCCAACCGCTGCCTGCTTGTCCTACCATCTTTGTCACTTCTCTGGGCCTCCAGCGTAGCCAGCAAACAGTATTTTTCATAAATTCCATGTTTGTTCTCACCTCGGGGGCTTGGCATTTTCTTTTTCTTCTTGCCAAGAAAACTTTGGCCCAAGTATCACAAACTGCTGGCTCTTTCTTGTCAAGTGTCACCTCTTCACTGCTACCTGCCCATGAACATTCCCTGAACTATAATACAAGTGCACCTTTGTTGCTTTTACTGCATTATATCACTTTGATGTCAAAATTGCCTCTCAGGTTGACATCGGTCTCCTGAGGTACAGGCCCTGGAGCACTTGGTCACTTGCGAAGATGACACAACCACATTACAACACACTATGTTGTGCGTTTGTATATAGGTGCACATTTGAAACAGATGCATCATCCATTGTGTATCTCACAGGGACTGCTCCACGTGTAAGAGAAAAGAACCAGTCACGTGTGTATTTTATATAGGGCATTTTGTTGGCAAAAACTAGAAATTCAGGATGATTCTTCTGAAGAAACTCATATTAAATATATTTGAATATGCACACATACATACGTTAGAATACTAAATCATGGGTGCGTAGTTTGGTCGATTTTTTTGGAGTTAACATATCCATGAACCAGCATCCGTAGTAAGAAAGAGCACTGCAGGCTCCAGGAGGACAGCTTCATTTCCTTTCCAGGTAAAATTTCCTCTCCCTCCTGTTCCAAGCTAACCATTTATCCTGAATTTTAAGAGATTACATTAGTTTTTCCTGGTTTTGAACTTTTTATAAATAGAATCATACCATATGTGCTCCTCTGTGTATACTCCCCCCCCAATAATCTCTGTTTTTCTTTTTTTTTTTTTTTAATTTAATTTTTTTTAATGGGGTGATATCAATAAATCAGGATACATATATTCAAAGATAACAAGTCCAGGTTATCTTGTCGTTCAATTATGTTGCATACCCACCACCCAAAGTCAGATTGTCCTCTGTCACATTCTATCTTGTTTTCTTTGTGCCCCTCCCCACCCCCTATCCCTCTCCCATTCCCCCCTCCCCCCCCCCATAACCACCACACTCTTATCAATGTCTCTTAGTTTCACTATTATGTCCCACCTACGTATGGAATAATACAGTTCCTGTTTTTTTCTGATTTACTAATTTCACTTCGTATTATGTTATCAAGATCCCACCATTTTGCTGTAAATGTTCCGATGTCATCATTTCTTATGGCTGAGTAGTATTCCATAGTGTATATGTGCCACATCTTCTTTATCCAGTCATCTATTGATGGGCTTTTTGGTTGTTTCCATGTCCTGGCCACTGTGAACAATGCTGCAATAAACATGGGGCTGCATGTGTCTTTACGTATCAATGTTTCTGAGTTTTTGGGATATATACCCAGTAGAGGGATTGCTGGGTCATAAGGTAGTTCTATTTTCAGTTTTTTGAGGAACCACCATACTTTCTTCCATAATCCTTGTACTACTTTACATTCCCACCAACAGTGTATGAGGGTTCCTTTTTCTCCACAGCCTCTCCAACATTTGCTATTACCTGACTTGCTAATAACAGCTAATCGAACAGGTGTGAGGTGGTATCTCATTGCCGTTTTGATTTGCATTTCTCTAATAGCTAAAGAAGATGAGCATCTTTTCATATATCTGTTGGCCATTTGTATTTCTTCCTGGGAGAAGTGTCTATTCATATCCTCTTCCCATTTTTTTATTGGATTGTTTGTTTGTTTGTTGTTGAGTTTTATGAGTTCTTTGTATATTTTGGATATTAGGCCCTTATTTGAGCTGTTGTTTGAAAATATCATTTCCCATTTAGTTGGCTTTCTGTTTATTTTTTTTTATCAGTTTCTCTTGCTGAGCAAAAACTTCTTAGTCTGATGTAGTCCCATTCATTAATTTTTGCCTTCACTTCTCTTGCCATTGGAGTCATATTCATAAAATGCTCTTTAAAACCCAGGTCCATGAGTTGAGTACCTATGTCTTCTTCTATGTACTTAATTGTTTCAGGTCTTATGTTTAGATCTTTGATCCATTTTGAGTTAATTTTTGTACAGGGGGAGAGACTGTAGTCCAGTTTCATTCTTTTGCATGTGGCTTTCCAGTTTTCCCAGCACCATTTATTGAAGAGGCTTTCTTTTCTCCATTGTGTGTTGTTGGCCCCTTTATCAAAAATTATTTGACTATATATATGTGGTTTTATTTCTGGACTTTCTATTCTGTTCCATTGGTCTGAGTATCTATTTTTCTGCCAATACCATGCTGTTTTGATTGTCGTGGCCCTATAATAGAGTTTGAAGTCAGGTATTGTAATGCCCCCAGCTTCATTCTTTTTCTTTAGGATTGCTTTGGCTATTCGGGGTTTTTTATAGTTCCATATAAATCTGATGATTTTTTGCTCTATTTCTTTAAAAAACGTCATTGGAAGTTTGATGGGAATTGCATTAAATTTGTATATTGCTTTGGGTAATATAGCCATCTTGATTATATTTATTCTTCCTAGCCAAGAACAAGGTATATTCTTCCATCTCATTATATCTTTTTCGATTTCCCTTAACAATGGTTTATAGTTTTCATTATATAAGTCCTTTACATTCTTTGTTATGTTTATTCCTAAGTATTTTATTTTTTTTGTTGCAATCGTGAAGGGGAGTATTCTTTTGAGTTCCTTCTCAGTTGTTTCATTGTTGGCATATAGAAAGGCTACTGACTTCTGTATGTTAATTTTGTATCCTGCGAACTTACTGTATTGGTTTATTGTTTCTAGTAGTCTTTTTGTGGATTCTTTGGGGTTTTCAATGTATAGGATCATATCATCTGCAAAAAGTGATACCTTTACTTCTTCTTTTCCGATATGGATGCCTTTTATTTCTTTGTCTTGTCTGATTGCTGTGGCTAGAACCTCTAGTACCACATTAAATAAGAGTGGAGAGAGTGGACAACCCTGTCTTGTTCCTGATTTAAGGGGGAAAGCCTTCAGTTTAGTGCCATTTAATATGATGTTAGCTGATGGTTTATCATATATGGCCTTTATCATGTTGAGATATTTTCCTTCTATACCCATTTTGTTGAGAGTCTTAAAAATAAAATTGTGTTGTATTTTATCAAAAGCCTTTTCTGCGTCTATTGATAAGATCATGTGGTTTTTGTTCTTTGTTTTGTTGATATGGTGTATTACATTAACCGTTTTACATATGTTGAACCATCCTTGAGATTCTGGGATGAATCCCACTTGATCATGATGTATTATTTTTTTAATATGTTGTTGTATTCGATTTGCTAGTATTTTGTTTAGTATTTTAGCATCTGTATTCATTAGAGATATTGGTCTGTAGTTTTCTTTTTTTGTGCCATCCTTGCCTGGTTTTGGTATGAGGGTTATGTTGGCCTCATAAAATGTGTTTGGAAGTATTGCTTCTTCTTCAATTTTTTGGAAGACTTTGAGTAGAATAGGAACCAAGTCTTCTTTGAATGTTTGATAAAATTCGCTGGTATAGCCGTCAGGGCCTGGACTTTTATTTTTGGGGAGGTTTTTAATGGTTTTTTCTATTTCTTCTCTACTGATAGGTCTGTTTAGGCTTTCTGCTTCTTCTTGACTCAGTCTAGGAAGGTTGTATTGTTCTAGGAATTTATCCATTTCTTCTAGGTTGTTGAATTTAGTGGCATAAAGTTTTTCATACTATTCTACAATAATTCTTTGTATATCTACGGTGTCTGTGGTGATTTCTGCTCTTTCATTTTGGATTTTGTTTATATGAGTTCTTTCTCTTTTTTCCTTGGTAAGTCTTGCCAAGGGTTTGTCAATTTTGTTGATCTTTTCAAAGAACCAGCTCCTTGTTCTATTAATTTTTTCTATAGTTTTTCTGTTCTCTAATTCATTTATTTCTGCTCTGATTTTTATTATCTCCTTTCTTCGGCTGGTTTTGGGTTGTCTTTGTTCTTCTTTTTCTAGTTCCTTAAGGTGGGAAGTTAAGTGGTTCACTTGGGCTCTCTCTTGTTTGTTCATATATGCCTGAAATGATATGAACTTCCCTCTTATCACTGCTTTTGCTGCATCCCATAGATTCTGATATGTCGTATTGTCATTTTCATTAGTCTGTATATATCTTTTGATCTCTGCACTTATTTCTTCTTTGACCCATTCATTTTTTAAAAGTATGTTGTTTAGTTTCCACATTTTTGTGGGATTTTTTTCCTCTCTTTTGCAGTTGAATTCTAGTTTCAAGGCTTTATGATCAGAAAATATGCTTGGTACAACTTCAATTTTTCTGAATTTGCTGATGTTGTTTTTGTGGCCCAACATATGGTCAATTCTTGAGAATGATCCATGTACACTGGAGAAAAATGTATACTCAGTCACTTTGGGATGAAATGTCCTGTAGATGTCTATCATATCCAGGTGCTCTAGTGTTTTGTTTAAGGCCACTATGTTTTTGTTGATTGTCTGTTTGGATGACCGATCTAGAGCCGTCAGCGGTGTATTGAGGTCTCCAAGTATGATTGTATTTTTGTCAGTTTTTGTTTTAAGATCGATAAGTAGCTGTCTTATATATTTTGGTGCTCCTTGGTTTGGTGCATATATATTAAGAATTGTTATGTCTTCTTGATTCAGTGTCCCCTTAGCCATTATGAAATGGCCATTTTTGTCTCTGAGTACTTTTCCTGTCTGGTAGTCAGCATTATCCGATATGAGTATTGCTACACCTGCTTTTTTTTGGATGTTATTTGCTTGGAGTATTGTTTTCCAGCCTTTCACTTTGAATTTGTTTTTATCCTTGTTACTTAGATGAGTTTCCTGTAGGCAGCATACAGTTGGATTTTCTTTTTTAATCCATTCTGCTACTCTGTGCCTTTTTATTGGTGTGTTTAATCCGTTTACATCTAGTGTAATTATTGATACTTGTGAGTTCCCTATTGCCATTTTATATCTTGCTTTCTGTTAGTTTTGTGTCTTGTTTGATCCTTCTCTTTCGTTTTTCTATCTTTTGTTTTTATTTGGTTGTATTCCATACATCTTTCCTCTGTTGCTATCTTTTTTATCTCATGTGCTTCTGTGGTGGTTTTTTCAACGGTGGTTACCTTTGAGTAATGAAAAGGGTCCCTACCCTGTTCATTGTAGCGAACTATTTTGTGAGTACTTTTGCACTCCATCGTCCTTTGCTACTGTTAATCTTTATCTTCTCCCCCTCTTTCTTTTTGTTGTTGTCACAGTTTAAATTTGGTTTTATTGTGTTCTTCTTGGAGCTTTTACTTGTGGCTCTGTTTTTTTTTTTGTTCTTTGTATCTGATTGGAGAACTCCCTTTAGTAATTCCTGGAGTGGGGGTTTTCTGATGATAAATTCCCTCATCTTTTCTGTATCTGTGAATGTTTTTATTTCTCCTTCATATTTGAAGGATAGCTTTGATGGGTATAGTATTCGTGGCTGAAAGTTCCTCTCTTTCAGGACTTTAAATATTGGGGTCCACTCTCTTCTAGCTTGTAGAGTTTCTGCTGAGAAATCTGATGATAATCTAATGGGCCTTCCTTTATATGTTGTATTCTTCTTTTCCTTGGCTGCCTTGAGAATTTTTTCTTTGCTGTTGGTTTGTGTCAATTTTATTATGATATGCCTTGGAGTAGGTTTGTTGGGGTTAAGAAAACTTGGAGTTCTGTTTGCTTCTTGAACTTGAGGCTTTAGTTCTTTCCACAGGCTTGGGAAGTTCTCATCTATTATTTGTTTGAGTATGTTCTCCATTCCATTTTCTCTCTCTTCTCCCTCTGATATACCTATTATTCTTATGTTATTCTTTCTGATGGAGTCAGATAATTCTTGTAGGGCTATCTCATTCTTTTTTAATTTTTGAGTCTCTTTCTTCTTCTCTCTGTTGTGCCTCAAGTTGCTTGTCTTCTATTTCACTAATCCTTTCTTCTATGTGACCTGTTCTATTAGCTAAGCTTGTTACTTCGTTTTTCAGCTCGTGAATTGAGTTTTTCATCTCTGTTTGATTTGTTTTTATAGTTTCAATTTCCTTGGACATATATTCTTTGTGTTCATTGAGTTGTTTTCTGAGCTCGCTAAATTGCCTTTCTGTGTTTTCTTGTATATCTCGGAGGATTTTTAGGATTTCTATCTTGAATTCTCTGTCATTTAGCTCCAAGGTTTCCAATATATTAAATTTTTTCTCCATAGATTTTTCCTCATCTAGCTGTGTTACCTCTCTTTCTTTTGTATCCATGATATTCGATTTTCTCTTCCTTAATGGCATCTGAGGGTGGTTTTGTTGATAGTATTAATGAGATTTAATAAAGAATAAAAAGTTAAAAAAATATAAAAAAAATCGAAAAGAGTTGTTTTTAAAAAAAAAATTAATAATGAAATAAAGAAAAATAAAATAAAATAAAAATTAAAAAAAAAAGGAAATTATTCCCCCCCTCCTTTTTTTCTCTCCTCTCCTCTCCCCTCTTTCTTGAGAAAATCTTGTGGTGGACTGTGAATTATAACAAACAATGCCTGTGATGGAGGACCTGAATTGGGGAAAAGTAATAAAGGGGCAAAAAAAAAAAAAAGAAAAAAGAAAAAAAAAGAGCGTATGGACCCACCAAAAGCAAATAACGAAAAAATTTGGGTCAAGAATAAAATGATTTGCTTTTAGGTGTTGGTTGTCTAAGAGTTATGATGAGAGGAATAAGAGGAAAATGGAAAAATGGGGGGACAAATTAAAAAATTACTGTTGTATTTAGTGGAACAAGAACTAGATAATATGGAGAGCCAGGGATGGGAGCACTGCTAGTGAGTTAAAAAGGTGAAGAAAAACCCCCCAAAATGCCACAAACATAAGTTTGAGTCCCAGATAAGATAATTTGTTTGTTATTGAGGTTTGAATGAGAGGAGATGTAAAGGAGAAAGGAAGAAACTAATATAGAGGGAGAAAAGAAAGAGAGAGAGAAAAAAAGAAGGAACCACTAAAAGAAGAAAAAAGAAAGAAGAGAGAGAGAGAGAAAGTTAAGGGTTTTAGAGTGCAACCCTCATAGAGAGAAAGAAAGAGAAGAGAAAAGATAATGGGAGATGTAACACTTATGGGTAGTGTAGTTCAAGGAGAGGAGAAAGTAAGACCAGTAGAGAGTTAATCGGCCAAATTGGAGGAGGAAAAAAAAGTATCAAGAATGAAGATAAGAGAAACAAACGAACAAATATAATAAAATGGGATAGGTTATAAAGTCTGCAGATTATTCTTGATTTTGAGAGGTTATCTTCTTGCTTTTTCTTTTCTCTCCCTCTTCCTGGTCGGTGACTCTGTACCTTGGGTTCTGCCCCTTTGGCACGCTCAGGTAGAGGTTTGCAGTTGATAAGTCTCTATGGCAATGTCATGTATTGTGCTTTAGTCTCGTTGGCATTCGAAGCTCATTAGCATTTATAGGCTCTGACAGTGAGAGAGTCCGTGTTCCTGGAGCCTTTCTCCTAGTCTTTCCTTCCTCAATTAGTAGCCTGATAATCCAGCTATGGGGTTGCTGCTGCCTCTGCCTGGATAGTAAGAGGCTCAAAGAGCTGGCAACTCCCCACTCTATTTCCACTCAGCACAGGGCTCTGGGTAAGGCTCAGTCAGTCATAGCTGCTAGCATGTTCAGGCGGGCTTTCCGCCCACTCAAAGACCTCTGGCTCTGCCACTCTGTCCGGTAACACAAGCCGGCGTCCACTTCCGGGGCGCTTGGAGGAAACTCTCACTCACTGTCTGCGACCAGGATATCCGGCCAGCAGTCTCATGCTCTTAGTGAAACCCCCAACCGCAGGGAAAATTTGCAGCGTTGGAATTGAGTCTCGCTCTGTCCTCGTGCGCGGCTTTCGCAAGGCGCTGGGGCGGCCCGAGATTCCGCTTTGGCCCACACAAAGGCCCCTGACTCTGCCCCTCTGTGCGATAACACGGGCGCGCACTGCCGAGGCACTCGATGGAATCGCTCACTCCTTATCTGCGCGCGCACACCAGGATATGAGGCCGGCCGCATTTCCCTCTGAGTGAAACACCCTCCAGCACTGAAAATCTCCACCGTTGGAATTAGTTCTCACTCCCTCCCGTGCATGGCTTTCCCAGGGCGCTGGGGCTGCCCAGAAACTCTGCCCTCAGCCCACAGAGAGGCCTCTGACCCTGCCTCTCCATGGGGCAACACGGGCACCCACTCTCGGGGCCTAGGAAGAAATTCTCGCCCACTAACTGCGCACCGACCAGGAGACCGGGTAAAATGGCCGCTCCGCTTGTCTTTCTTTGTTTGGGTTTGGCGCGAGTGTTAGCTTGTATTGCCCAGGTTGCCACAGGATCAGATTTTCCTCGGCTTGGATCTCCGTGCCACAGCCTGGTTCGGCCGTTTGTGTCGCGGCCTGGAACTATTCACCCCTTTGGCCGCCTCAGTTTCTATATTCACAGTTACCAGAGAAAGCCTCCCTGTTTAGGTTAGTGAGGAAGGCGGAGCATTTCTTACTCCCTATTTCCTTCGGGGTTTGGTTATATATTTAGCCAATTTTTCACTCAATCATACCTTTGGTTGTATTGCGTAGCATCTGGAAGCTCCAAGTATAGGTTTTTCTGTTTCTGGTTGAAGATCTTGTTGAGTTTTGGGGGAGATTTATCAGTATCGCTTCCTACCCCGCCATTACTCTGACGTCATCTAGTCTCTGTTTTTCAAGATTCTTCCATGTTGCTGAGTATAGTTACAGATTTTTGGGGTGGGGGCTTACTATATTATTCTGATGGAATAGAACAAATGTGTTTATTTTATTTGGATCATTTTCAGGGGGTTTTCCTGTTAAGAAAAAGCTGCTATAGACATTTTTGTACATCATGCACTTGGTAAGTGTGTGGTGGGTCAATGATTAGGACTGAAATTGTTTGGCTACAGAATGTATACCTGATGACTTAAGTGAATATTGACAAATGGTTTTTCAAAGCTACTATATGAAATTTTACTCCAACATAAGTGTATCCCACTTGAATTTTTTTTTTCACTTTTTATGTATAATGTCAGCACAGAATAAAACATTAATCTGCTCTGGCCAGTTGGCTCAGTGGATAGAGCATTGGCCCAGTGAGGATGTCTGGGGTTCAATTCCCAGTCAGGGCAGAGAGGAAAAGCAACCATCAGCTTCTCTTCATCTCCCTCTCCCCTTCTCTCTCTCTTTCCCTCCCTCTCTTCCCCTTTCTCAGCCAACGGCTCTTTTGGTCTGAATGTCAGTTCAAGGTTCTGAGGATAGTTTGGTTGATTCAAGCATCAGCCTCAGTTGGGGGTTTCCTAGCGAATCTTGGAGGGGACACATGTGGAAGTCTGCCTCTGTATCACTCCTCCTCTCACTTAAAAACAAACAGACAACCCCCCCATATTAATCTAATTAAATCCATTATATCCGGGTTATGTTCTTTCTGTTAAATAAACTAAATAACTTCAAAATGTAGAATGTTTTCTCTTTTCTACAGTCATTTCCAGGGCATTTTTTTTCAAGCAAGACAGAACTGTTAATGTGACAAATTGATGGAATTCAGTGACAGTCAGGCAGTATGATATCCGAAAAGAACACAGGGTGTACTAAAAAACCCATACTCTAATCTCAGCTTTTCTGGCTCTGGATTATTCAAAATATTCAGTCTTTCCATTTATTTTTTGGTTCCTTTGTTCATAAAATGGGAATTAGAGAAATATTTCATATAACTGAGTTTTGTGAAGCTGTAATAAAGTGATGTGTGGAGTGCTCTCTATTTACTAAGCTGCAGAATAATCACTTCAGCCAATAAAAAGTTAATAAAAAGGAAACACAATTGTTATATTTGACTTACACTCCTATATGCTTCTATAGCATACTTTGCACCCACTACCTCTTTTCAAAAACTTCTGAATTGCAATTGGAGATCCATATGACTTTTTTTTATAAATAAATTTTTATTTTAATGGGATGACATCAACAAATCAGGGTACATATATTCAAAGAAAACATCTCCAGGTTATCTTGTCATTTAGTTCTGTTGCATACCCATCCCCCAAAGAGAGATCGCCCTCCATCAACCTCTATTCAGTTTTCTCTGTACCCCTTCCCCTACCCTTCCTCCTCTACCTCCTTCCCTCCCCCCACCCCCGTAACCACCACAATCCTGTCCATGTCTCTTAGTCTCGCTTTCATGTTCCACCAATATATGGAATCCTGCAGTTCTTGTCTTTTTCTGATTCGCCTATTTCACTCCGCATAATGTTATCAAGATTCCACCATTCTGCTGTAAGTGATCTGATGTCATCATTTCTTCTAGCTGAATAGTATACCATGGTGTATATGTGCCCCATCTTCTTTATCCAGTTCCCTATTTTTTTACAGTGACTTAAAGCCTTTAAGCAAACTTTTGGCCAATACAGCAAGAATCCATAAAAGAGTAGTGTCGTTAACATGTTCACCAAGTCCAAATTGGCCCCATCACTGTGCCAAGTCCCTGAAAATATAACCCAACCACAGTTCAGTCTGTTAAGAGCTGTCACAGGGAGCAGGAGTCCAGGAAAAGTCCACACAGGAAAAGTCCACCTGGCACTGGAATTGTTGTCACCATTCTATACTTTGCAGCTCATGTCCAAGTCCCAATGACCACTGCTCCTAGCTGGTAATGATTCAGGTAGACTGGAAAAGCCATTTGCAGCATGTGTGGATATGGAGTTTCTGTTCTCCTCTGCCTGGAGAGTTGAGACCAGGTTGGTTTTCCCTGGAGCTCTGCGACTGTGGCATGGTAAAGAGAACCTTGGGATACACTAAGCTGGGTGGCAGAGGTAAATTCACAATACAAGTTGGCAAAAGAGGGAAAGAGAGCTCTAAATTAGGAGTAGGTCCCAGCCTAAAATATGAGTGGGACATTGAGGTAGGAGGGATAAAGGAAACACTATATATTAAGCAAAGCAGCAGAAAATAGGACTATCAACACCCACAACAAAGATCTTTGAGGGAAGAATAAAAAACCTGACTATTCAGGCAAAACATAGTTAAGTGGCCCTTGTGCAAATGAGATCAGTTTACCTGCTTCTTGGAAGAAATACCCTAGGCTTGTCCACAGTGTCATAGATGGAGCCGACGGCCCTGGGCACCTTCAGCCTTCAGTGGCAAACCCCAGCTTTCTGGGCAAGGTTAGGTCACAGGTGGCTGGAGCAGGGCTGGAAGAGACTGAACCCTCCCTTAAAGGAGCGAGGGGGAAGCCTACCTTCCAGTGTCCCTGTTTCCTCACAGCAGAGGCATGTAAACCTGGCAGGCTTTATTTAGCTCAATGACCTTCCTTTCCACTATTGAAGCAGAACCCAGATGGCATCCTATGAGACCCCTTTGGGGCATTGGAGCCTTTAAGGGTGTATCCTAAAAGTTGGTAGTTCCCCTGATCTCTATTGGGCTTTTTCTGCCTCTAGGTATCTTAAAAGCCATGCTCAGAAGATCTCACTGAGGGGTTTGAGGATCCCCATCCACCTATATAAATCTTTTCCATATATCTGGAGCTATTTGGAAAAAGACAAAACAGTGTTATTAGCTTGATCTAATAAAGAAGGTAGTAGTTTGCAGGCGAAAAAGATTTGGTGTCTCCTGTTCATCAGCCTTCAAAAGAAATGTAAATTTTTTTTAAGTAAAAGCATGATATGGTAGACCCGTAGGAGTCATTGGCCTGGTGTGCAGGATTCCCGGGTTCGATTCCTGGCCAGAGCACACAGGAGAAGTGCCCATCTACCTCTCCACCCCTCCCCCTCTCCCTCCTCTCCGCCTCTCACCTCCCCTCCCGCAGCCAAGGCTCCACCGGAGCAAAGCCACCCCGGGCACTAAGGATGGCCCCATGGCCTCAGTCCCAGTCACCAGAATGGCTCTGGTTGTAACAGAGCAACACCCCAGATGGGCAGAGCATTCCCCCCTGGTAGGTATGCCAGGTGGATCCCGGTCAGGCGCATGCGGGAGTCTGTCTGACTGCATGCCCATGTCCATCCTCAGAAAAATACAAAAAATAAATAAATAAAAGAAAAAATACAACAACAACAACAAAAAAAAAAGAGGAAAGAAATAAAAGGGCATTCCCTTGTGTTAAAGCTCCAGGGAGCATGGAGTGAGCTTGAGTATGTCCTATGAAACATGGAGCTCTATGTTGACATATAAGTCTTTGAAGAAGGAGGAACTGCTGAAATAGTTCATCAGCATTTGTCCCTAAGACAGCAGTCTTTATAGTGGAAACACCATAAGTAAATATTTGCTGTCTGTCTATAGATTAAAGGTTATTGTTAAAAGTTTGTTATATTAAAATTCAAATTTCTTTGGATATTTTGTTTTGTTAATTTAATGACAAATAATTTTATTTCAGGGCATTTGAATTTTCTACAAGAAATATTTGACTACAAGGGCAGGCATTATATTTCTTAAAAACAAAATAAATGACTAAGGATTCCTTACAGTTTGGGGATAATTATTTAAAGGTGATATAATTCACCTGGGATTGTTATTTAAAAGTCTTCAGGAAAATTCTGGTTTTGAAAGTTGAAGTCTTTGTTAAAGACTGTTGGAACCACATCTGATTTGCCTTCTCAACCCTTTCCCAATGAATCCACTTTAGTAATCTCCAGGTGCAGTTCACGGTCCACTACCTAAGACACCTCATGAAACTTTCTATGGAAGTTTGTGATTGAAAGGTGACCTTTGGCCAAGGTAAGTAAAGACTATTCAATGGAAATCCCAAATTTGATACCTTTTCTGGTAGCTAGAAAAACGAGAGTGATGGAAAGTTGAATAAAATCTCTCTCTCATGGCAAAAGACATAAAACATGTATATAAATATAGCTATGCCGTAATTCCAGAGGAAGGTACAGCTTTCTCAGTTATCTGTCAGTTCCCCACAGGGACTTATGTAACTAGAGCACCACACACACAGGAGAGAATTCTGACTGATGGAGAAACTTGCTCTCCCATTTTTTCACAATTGTCTTGGTTGTTTTTTTTTTGTTTTGTTTTGTTTTGGTGTGTCTGGACATGTTCCTAAATGTCTGCCTGGTTTTCATGAGCAATGAAATATTACAAAACTGCCACTGCTTATTCACGAGTATTGACTATAGGACTAGTAACCTGAAGGTTAATTTTTCAAGTATTCTGTGGTCTCTAGCACACCTGAACTCTAGGGATTTGAGATCCAGTCCAGTTATTGAGCACTTGCTGTGCATCATGCTAAGCGACTTTAGTGCATTATTTCACCTCATCTTTAACGCCACATCAGAGTTGGTTTCTATTTTTATCCCCATTTTATAGATTAGAAACCTGAGGTTTAAAGAGATGTATAGTTTATCTGATTGAGGTTATATAGTTAGGAATCTATAGTATCATAATTCAAACTCAGTTCTATTTCTGTCATCTGCTGACCACTCTTTTGAACTATTGATGATGTCTTGGCTAAAATATTACTCCAATTTATATATTTTTTCCCTTTCTACTTCTACTATTTTCTTTGAAGTAGGTTTCCTTTGTAAACTTGCATTCTGTTAAAATAACTATGGTGGTCAATTAGTTGAAGATTTTTTATTGTGTTTACCTTCATCATATAGAATAATGACTGCTTCTTTAAAGAAAAGAGAATTGTCATAGAAAATTAAGTTAATTTCACTTATACTCTTATAATAGAAAATATAAGGAGTTGTTTCAGAGAATATGATATAGAGAAATAAATAGAACAATAATTCTTTAATTAGACTGACATTTATCATAGAACCATAATACAGTGGAAGAGAGTGCTTTTATAGAAAAGTTTAATTTTCTTTCCCATTTATTTCTTCTTTAGAAAAGCTGGGATCCAAAGATTTATAATTCATTCAAAGTCCAGACTCAAACAACCATAGCAGGACCAGGTCTCATTTATTTCTAATTTCAGTAATTTAAAAAATTAATCATATTAAATATTTAAAAATTATTTTCTCTTTTGCCCACTGGCGTCTCTTTCTGAGCTTTTCTATTTTCATAATGATGTAAATGATCGTGAACTAAAATTTCTGCTCAACATTCTCATTTAGATCATAATTTTACAGTATCACTTAGCAGATTTACTTCATGACATCAAGGGATGAAATAATTAGCTAAATGTAAATATTTTAACAAAGACTTTTTGAATGATATTTTAAAAATACACATTTTTATAAAGGTCTCAGCATAACTGACTTGGTAGGATTTGAGCAATCTTAACTATAAATCTTTACTACTGTTCTAGATTCTCAACATGAATTAGAATGATTGTCTTTTTATTTTCTCTTTTAGAAAAAGGTTTACTTGTTCTGGGTAAGTGCTCTAGTTCCAAAAAGGCAATTTACATTTTTAACTCTAAAATCTTAAAAAGGATAGGTATTCAGAAAAGAACTTCAATTTGGACAGTTTTTAAAAATCAAAGTCTTTTAAATTATTCTGTTTATAAGAATGTTTAAACAACTGAACTTCTTGAGATTTATTAAAAGCCATATCTTTAGAAGATATCCAATTAGGACAAAAGAGAAAATTCCGCATGCCCTTTTGGTTGAACTTATATCAATATTTTAAAGGCTTTTGCTGCTTTGAAAAACAGAATTGGTTTCCTGA
This sequence comes from Saccopteryx bilineata, assembly GCF_036850765.1. NCBI lineage: Eukaryota > Metazoa > Chordata > Mammalia > Chiroptera > Emballonuridae > Saccopteryx > Saccopteryx bilineata. The sequence goes on from NC_089500.1 coordinate 37,204,745, forward strand.
CAATAATTTATATACTAGTATCCCAAACATATTGACTCTTTTTCATAATCATAAACCTGTTCAAGTTCAAGTTTGGGTACTAGAGGTAAACATGCCAGTATAAAACATGCTGACTCTAAAAGAGCTTTTTCTATCTCTTGCAAGCGCACCATAGACAATAACAAATAGTAAAAGTAAAAAGTGGAAAGAGAAACAAACCTTTCAGCCTATCAAGGCCTTTTCTGGGACTAATAAAAACATTTGAAATTTATCTTTTTGGAATAGGTGAATTAAATGCATGGAAACTTTAGGAATATTAATAAGTAGATATGTTATTACACATGTTGAGTAATTTGGAACACTTTTAAGCAAACACAATTTTGACATTTTCTGGAGAAGAGGGTGAGACTAAGTCAGAAAGGGAGAAACCATAGACACAGAGTCAGCCATTTCCTATATTATAACTAAGAAATTACTGGCTCAGAAATTGCATGCTTTGGCCCTGGCCGGTTGGCTCAGCGGTAGAGCGTTGGCCTGGTGTGCAGGGGACCCGGGTTAGATTCCCGGCCAGAGCACATAGGAGAAGCGCCCATTTGCTTCTCCACCCCCCCTTCCTCTCTGTCTCTCTCTTCCCCTCCCACAGCTGAGGCTCCATTGGAGCAAAGATGGCCCGGGCGCTGGGGATGGCTCCTTGGCCTCTGCCCCAGGCTCTAAAGTTGCTCTGGTCGCGGCAGAGCAACGGCCCGGAGGGGCAGAGCATCGCCCCCTGGTGGGCAGAGCGTCGCTCCTGGTGGGCGTGCCGGGTGGATCCTGGTCGGGCGCATGCGAGAGTCTGTCTGACTGTCTCTCCCCGTTTCCAGCTTCAGAAAAATACAAAAAAATAAATAAATAAATAAAATTAAAAAAAGAAATTGTATGTTTTATTTCCAGAAAGGCCTCAAATCAAATAGGAAGAACCTTCCATGAAAGACCATTTAGGCACCATATGTAGTTATTCAAGAGGGACCCACAGGATTCTCATTAACCTCCACCCTGAACCTGCATGATTTATCAACATCTTTTTTCTAACCATATTCAGTATTCTGCTCAGGATGAGTTTGGCTAAAATGCAGCGTTATTCATCTTATTTCACTCTAGGGGTTGTGTCAGCTTCCTGGTGGCCCTGCTCTAATTTGGCTGATGGTGGTGGCACTCTTAATTATCAATGAATTTTCTCACTTTTACTTCCCCTGACTCCATTGGAAAGTATGAATGGGTATATTAGGTGAGCCATGTTCAAAAACATTTGAGAGACAAAAGCCTTAGAGAATAACAATAAAAATAAAAAGTTGACATTAATAAACAATCTTTTTCCAAGCATAAGGTTTTTAAAAACACTATGTAGTCCTAATTCAGCTTCTGGATTGATTACCTTAATATTAGTGACTTAAATAACATTACAACTTTACTTAATCATTTATAGTGATGTCATGAAAAACACCTAATTATGTAAAGTAGAAGAAAATAAATTTCAAAAAAAATTTTATTCCACAGTAGAAATATTCATACTTTTTTATTAAAACTTCCAATTTAATGTAACTTAAACCTTTCCATCAAATTCTTACTAAAATAAAAAGTAAACTATCTTATTTCCCATTTTATATAATGTTGTTAACATCCTCCTCCTATTAGTCCAATACAGAAACAGAGGAACTTTATACTAGATTTTTCTTTTTGGTTGCCTTCTGGAAGCACATTCTCACTGTCTTAAACATCTCTTTTTTGGGTCCCCTCCTCTGATCCTCACTGTCCTGCCCTAATTCTCTTCCTTCATTTTTCTCACTTGAATAATTAATTGCATTAGTTTTCATATTTTTCTTCATCTATGCTTACCTTTCTCTAGTCCATCCTCAATACCATCTCCAGAACAATCCCTCTAACACAGATATCTTGGTTAACTACAAATAGAAGTGTAATTTTAAAACTTAATTAGCGAATAAAATCTGGTCCTCTGCATAATGTACCACATTCTTCTAAGTATGAACCTTATGTAAATGTTTAGTCAACCGATTCAACATTCCGTTTTCCCTTTCTGAATTACTTAGTGCTGCCAGAACCTGTTACACTCATGCCTTCACACCTGATTTCTTTTCATCTGTCATACCTGCTGCTGACTGTCACCCAAGTGTCTCTTCATTCTGTCAGTCTTAGCTCAAGGCTCCCCTGCTCTCTAAATAGATCTTGGATTATCCCAGATATCTGACAGCAACCTGCCTTAAATTCTTCCTGCATCTCGTATGTAATTTTATTATAACAACAAAGCATTGCATTATAATTTTTGGTTAGCATGCCTACCTCCATTCTATCTTCATTCTGTAAGGTCCTGGAAGATAGAGACCAATATACCCCTTATATTTGTATTCTGACTACTAAATATTGAACTTAAATCAGGTAGACACAGTACATATTTTGTAGAATAAACAAATTTTCCAAATAATCTCTTCTATGAATGCAAAGATTAAAAAAAAATACCACATTATACGTTTTTCAAATGTGATTAAGATCAAATCATTTCTCATTTATAACCACCCCTTAAATCCTAGCCTTTAAAATGACTTGATCTTTATGACAGATATGCCACGTAGGACACTGACATGGCCACGCTTTTTGCCGCTGGTGATAAACAGTAATAAGAGAATCATTTCCCACTGGCTGCCAGGTAAATATCAATTGAACAATCTTGTCATTAGAATGTTGAAATTCTAAATTCAGATGTTTATAGCTGTGTTGTGATACCCAGCCTGTAGCAGAAATGTACATTTTATTTTCCTAAGGCATTAAGTTAATGATAAGATACTCATTTCTATCTTTTCCTTACAAGGAACAAGTCAAGATATGTATCAACTTTGATTATGTGGGTGGGTAGTGAATTTATGGATTAAAATAATACACAGTGAGGCACTTGCTAGGGATGCGAAAGTAAGCATTGCCTTTTTTGTCCCTGTGTTAGTTTCATCAACAAATACAAAGCTTGAATTTATTTTATTTGCAATAGCAAATTTCAAACTAATTTTTATTTATTTTTATTTTTTTATTTTATAATTTTATTTTTTTAATGGGGTGACATCAATAAATCAGGATACATATATTCAAAGATAACAAGTCCAGGTTATCTTGTCGTTCAATTATGTTGCATACCCACCACCCAAAGTCAGATTGTCCTCTGTCACCTTCTATCTTGTTTCCTTTGTGCCCCTCCCACCCCCTATCCCTCTCCCATTCCCCCCTCCCCCCCGTAACCACCACACTCTTATCAATGTCTCTTAGTTTCACTATTATGTCCCACCTACGTATGGAATAATACAGTTCCTGTTTTTTTCTGATTTACTTATTTCGCTTCGTATCATGTTATCAAGATCCCACCATTTTGCTGTAAATGTTCCGATGTCATCATTTCTTATGGCTGAGTAGTATTCCATAGTGTATATGTGCCACATCTTCTTTATCCAGTCATCTATTGATGGGCTTTTTGGTTGTTTCCATGTCCTGGCCACTGTGAACAATGCTGCAATAAACATGGGGCTGCATGTGTCTTTACGTATCAATGTTTCTGAGTTTTGGGGATATATACCCAGTAGAGGGATTGCTGGGTCATAAGGTAGTTCTATTTTCAGTTTTTTGAGGAACCACCATACTTTCTTCCATAATCCTTGTACTACTTTACATTCCCACCAACAGTGTATGAGGGTTCCTTTTTCTCCACAGCCTCTCCAACATTTGCTATTACCTGACTTGCTAATAACAGCTAATCGAACAGGTGTGAGGTGGTATCTCATTGCCGTTTTGATTTGCATTTCTCTAATAGCTAAAGAAGATGAGCATCTTTTCATATATCTGTTGGCCATTTGTATTTCTTCCTGGGAGAAGTGTCTATTCATATCCTCTTCCCATTTTTTTATTGGATTGTTTGTATGTTTGTTGTTGAGTTTTATGAATTCTTTGTATATTTTGGATATTAGGCCCTTATCTGAGCTGTTGTTTGAAAATATCATTTCCCATTTAGTTGGCTTTCTGTTTATTTTGTTATCAGTTTCCCTTGCTGAGCAAAAACTTCTTAGTCTGATGTAGTCCCATTCATTAATTTTTGCCTTCACTTCTCTTGCCATTGGAGTCAAATTCATAAAATGCTCTTTAAAACCCAGGTCCATGAGTTGAGTACCTATGTCTTCTTCTATGTACTTAATTGTTTCAGGTCTTATGTTTAGATCTTTGATCCATTTTGAGTTCATTTTTGTACAGGGGGAGAGACTGTAGTCCAGTTTCATTCTTTTGCATGTGGCTTTCCAGTTTTCCCAGCACCATTTATTGAAGAGGCTTTCTTTTCTCCATTGTGTGTTCTTGGCCCCTTTATCAAAAATTATTTGACTATATATATGTGGTTTTATTTCTGGACTTTCTATTCTGTTCCATTGGTCTGAGTGTCTATTTTTCTGCCAATACCATGCTGTTTTGATTGTCGTGGCCCTATAATAGAGTTTGAAGTCAGGTATTGTAATGCCCCCAGCTTCATTCTTTTTCTTTAGGATTGCTTTGGCTATTCGGGGTTTTTTATAGCTCCATATAAATCTGATGATTTTTTGCTCTATTTCTTTAAAAAATGTCATTGGAATTTTGATGGGAATTGCATTAAATTTGTATATTGCTTTGGGTAATATAGCCATCTTGATTATATTTATTCTTCCTAGCCAAGAACAAGGTATATTCTTCCATCTCATTATATCTTTTTCGATTTCCCTTAACAATGGTTTATAGTTTTCATTATATAAGTCCTTTACATTCTTTGTTATGTTTATTCCTAAGTATTTTATTTTTTTTGTTGCAATCGTGAAGGGGATTATTCTTTTGAGTTCCTTCTCAGTTGTTTCATTGTTGGCATATAGAAAGGCTATTGACTTCTGTATGTTAATTTTGTATCCTGCGACCTTACTGTATTGGCTTATTGTTTCTAGTAGTCTTTTTGTGGATTCTTTGGGGTTTTCGATGTATAGGATCATATCATCTGCAAAAAGTGATACCTTTACTTCTTCTTTTCCGATATGGATGCCTTTTATTTCTTTGTCTTGTCTGATTGCTCTGGCTAGAACCTCTAGTACCACATTAAATAAGAGTGGAGAGAGTGGACAACCCTGTCTTGTTCCTGATTTAAGGGGGAAAGCCTTCAGTTTAGTGCCATTTAATATGATGTTAGCTGATGGTTTATCATATATGGCCTTTATCATGTTGAGATATTTTCCTTCTATACCCATTTTGTTGAGAGTCTTAAACATAAAATTGTGTTGTATTTTATCAAAAGCCTTTTCTGCGTCTATTGATAAGATCATGTGGTTTTTGTTCTTTGTTTTGTTGATATGGTGTATTACATTAACCGTTTTACGTATGTTGAACCATCCTTGAGATTCTGGGATGAATCCTACTTGATCATGATGTATTATTTTTTTAATATGTTGTTGTATTCGATTTGCTAGTATTTTGTTTAGTATTTTAGCATCTGTATTCATTAGAGATATTGGTCTGTAGTTTTCTTTTTTTGTGCCATCCTTGCCTGGTTTTGGTATGAGGGTTATGTTGGCCTCATAAAATGTGTTTGGAAGTATTGCTTCTTCTTCAATTTTTTGGAAGACTTTGAGTAGAATAGGAACCAAGTCTTCTTTGAATGTTTGATAAAATTCGCTGGTATAGCCGTCAGGGCCTGGACTTTTATTTTTGGGGAGGTTTTTAATGGTTTTTCTATTTCTTCTCTACTGATAGGTCTGTTTAGGCTTTCTGCTTTTTCTTGACTCAGTCTAGGAAGGTTGTATTGTTCTAGAAATTTATCCATTTCTTCTAGGTTGTTGAATTTAGTGGCATAAAGTTTTTCATAGTATTCTACAATAATTCTTTGTATATCTACGGTGTCCGTGGTGATTTCTCCTCTTTCATTTTGGATTTTGTTTATATGAGTTCTTTCTCTTTTTTCCTTGGTAAGTCTTGCCAAGGATTTGTCAATTTTGTTGATCTTTTCAAAGAACCAGCTCCTTGTTCTATTAATTTTTTCTATAGTTTTTCTGTTCTCTAATTCATTTATTTCTGCTCTGATTTTTATTATCTCCTTTCTTCGGCTGGTTTTGGGTTGTCTTTGTTCTTCTTTTTCTAGTTCCTTAAGGTGTGAAGTTAAGTGGTTCACTTGGGCTCTCTCTTGTTTGTTCATATATGCCTGAAGCGATATGAACTTCCCTCTTATCACTGCTTTTGCTGCATCCCATAGATTCTGATATGTCGTATTGTCATTTTCATTAGTCTGTATATATCTTTTGATCTCTGCACTTATTTCTTCTTTGACCCATTCATTTTTTAAAAGTATGTTGTTTAGTTTCCACATTTTTGTGGGATTTTTTTCCTCTTTTTTGCAGTTGAATTCTAGTTTCAAGGCTTTATGATCAGAAAATATGCTTGGTACAACTTCAATTTTTCTGAATTTGCTGATATTGTTTTTGTGGCCCAACATATGGTCAATTCTTGAGAATGATCCATGTACACTGGAGAAAAATGTATACTCAGTCACTTTGGGATGAAATGTCCTGTAGATGTCTATCATATCCAGGTGCTCTAGTGTTTTGTTTAAGGCCACTATGTCTTTGTTGATTGTCTGTTTGGATGACCGATCTAGAGCCGTCAGCGGTGTATTGAGGTCTCCAAGTATGATTGTATTTTTGTCAGTTTTTGTTTTAAGATCAATAAGTAGCTGTCTTATATATTTTGGTGCTCCTTGGTTTGGTGCATATATATTAAGAATTGTTATGTCTTCTTGATTCAGTGTCCCCTTAGCCATTATGAAATGGCCATTTTTGTCTCTAAGTACTTTTCCTGTCTTGTAGTCAGCATTATCCGATATGAGTATTGCTACACCTGCTTTTTTTTGGATGTTATTTGCTTGGAGTATTGTTTTCCAGCCTTTCACTTTGAATTTGTTTTTATCCTTGTTACTTAGATGAGTTTCCTGTAGGCAGCATACAGTTGGATTTTCTTTTTTAATCCATTCTGCTACTCTGTGCCTTTTTATTGGTGAGTTTAATCCATTTACATTTAGTGTAATTATTGATACTTGTGAGTTCCCTATTGCCATTTTATATCTTGCTTTCTGTTAGTTTTGTGTCTTGTTTGATCCTTCTCTTTCGTTTTTCTATCTTTTGTTTTTATTTGGTTGTATTCCATACATCTTTCCTCTGTTGCTATCTTTTTTATCTCATGTGCTTCTGTGGTGGTTTTTTCAACGGTGGTTACCTTTGAGTAATGAAAAGGGTCCCTACCCTGTTTATTGTAGCGAACTATTTTGTGAGTACTTTTGCACTCCATCGTCCTTTGCTACTGTTAATCTCCGTCTTCTCCCCCTCTTTCTTTTTGTTGTTGTCACAGTTTAAATTTGGTTTTATTGTGTTCTTCTTGGAGCTTTTACTTGTGGCTCTGTTTTTTTTTTCTCTTTGTATCTGATTGGAGAACCCCCTTTAGTAATTCCTGGAGTGGGGTTTTTCTGATGATAAATTCCCTCATCTTTTCTGTATCTGTGAATGTTTTTATTTCTCCTTTGTATTTGAAGGATAGCTTTGATGGGTATAGTATTCGTGGCTGAAAGTTCCTCTCTTTCAGGACTTTAAATATTGGGGTCCACTCTCTTCTAGCTTGTAGAGTTTCTGCTGAGAAATCTGATGATAATCTAATGGGCCTTCCTTTATATGTTGTATTCTTCTTTTCCCTGGCTGCCTTGAGAATTTTTTCTTTGCTGTTGGTTTGTGTCAATTTCATTATGATATGCCTTGGAGTAGGTTTGTTGGGGTTAAGAAAACTTGGAGTTCTGTTTGCTTCTTGAACTTGAGGCTTTATTTCTTTCCACAGGCTTGGGAAGTTCTCATCAATTATTTGTTTAAGTATGTTCTCCATTCCATTTTCTCTCTCTTCTCCCTCTGATATACCTATTATTCTTATGTTATTCTTTTTGATGGAGTCAGATAATTCTTGTAGGGCTATCTCATTTTTTTTAATTTTTGAGTCTCTTTCTTCTTCTCTCTGTTGTGCCTCAAGTTGCTTGTCTTCTATTTCACTAATCCTCTCTTCTATCTGACCTGTTCTATTAGCTAAGCTTGTTACTTCGTTTTTCAGCTCGTGAATTGAGTTTTTCATCTCTGTTTGATTTGTTTTTATAGTTTCAATTTCCTTGGACATATATTCTTTGTGTTCATGGAGTTGTTTTCTGAGCTCCCTATATTGCCTTTCTGTGTTTTCTTGTATATCTCGGAGGATTTTTAGGATTTCTATCTTGAATTCTCTGTCATTTAGCTCCAAGGTTTCCAATATATTAAATTTTTTCTCCATAGATTTTTCCTCATCTAGCTGTGTTACCTCTCTTTCTTTTGTATCCATGATATTCGATTTTCTCTTCCTTAATGGCATCTGAGGGTGGTTTTGTTGATAGTATTAATGAGATTTAATAAAGAATAAAAAGTTAAAAAAAATAAAAAAATAACAAATCGGAAAGAGTTGTTTTTTTTTAAAAAAAATTAATAATGAAATAAAGAAAAATAAAATAAAATAAAAATTTTTTAAAAAAGGAAATTATCCCCCCCTCTTTTTTTCCTCTCCTCTCCTCTCCCCTCTTTCTTGAGAAAATCTTGTGGTGGACTGTGAGTTATAACAAACAATTCCTGTGATGGAGGGCCTGAATTGGGGAAAAGTAATAAAGGGGCAAAAAAGAGAGAAAGAAAAAAAAAAAAAAAAAAGGAAAAAAAAAAGAAAAAAGAAAAAAAAAAGAGCGTATGGACCCACAAAAAGCAAATAAGGAAAAAATTTGGGTCAAGAGTAAAATGATTTGCTTTTAGGTGTTGGTTTTCTAAGAGTTATGATGAGAGGAATAAGAGGAAAATGGAAAAATGGGGGGACAAATTAAAAAATTACTATTGTATTTAGTGGAACAAGAACTAGATAATATGGAGAGCCAGGGATGGGAGCACTGCTAGTGAGTTAAAAAGGTGAAGTAAAAACCCCCCAAAATGCCACAAACATAGGTTTGAGTCCCAGATAAGATAATTTGTTTGTTATTGAGGTTTGAATGAGAGGAGATGTAAAGGAGAAAGGAAGAAACTAATATAGAGGGAGAAAAGAAAGAGAGAGAGAGAAAAAAAGAGGGAACCACTAAAAGAAGAAAAAAGAAAGGAGAGAGAGAGAGAGAGTTAAGGGTTTTGGAGTGCAACCCTCATAGAGAGAAAGGAAGAGAAGAGAAATGATAATGGGAGATGTAACACTTATGGGTAGTGTAGTTCAAGGAGAGGAGAGAGTAAGACCAGTAGAGAGTTAATTGGCCAAATTGGAGGAGGAAAAAAAAGTCTGAAGAATGAAGATAATAGAAACAAACGAACAAACATAATAAAATGGGATAGGTTATAAAGTCTGCAGATTATTCTTGATTTTGAGAGGTTATCTTCTTGCTTTTTCTTTTCTCTCCCTCTTCCTGGTCGGTGACTCTGTACCCCGGGTTCTGCCCCTTTGGCACGCTCAGGTAGAGGTTTGCAGTTGATAAGTCTCTATGGCAATGTCATGTATTGTGCTTTATTCTCGTTGGGAGTCGAGGCTCATTAGCATTTATAGGCTCCGACAGTGAGAGAGTCCGTGTTCCTGGAGCCTTTCTCCTAGTCTTTCCTTCCTCAATTAGTAGCCTGATAGTCCAGGTATGGGGTTGCTGCTGCCTCTGCCTGGATAGTAAGAGGCTCAAATTGCTGGCAACTCCCCACTCTATTTCCACTCAGCACAGGGCTCTGGGTAAGGCTCAGTCAGTCAGAGCTGCTAGCATAATCAGGCGGGCTTTCCGCCCACTCGAAGACCTGTGGCTCTGCCACTCTATCCGGTAACACAAGCGGGCGCCCACTTCCGGGGCGCTTGGAGGAAACTCTCACTCACTGTCTGCAACCAGGATATCCGGCCAGCAGTCTCACGCTCTGAGTGAAACCCCCAACCGCAGGGAAAAGTTGCAGCGTTGGAATTGAGTCTCGCTCCGTCCCCGTGTGCGGCTTTTGCAAGGCGCTGGGGCAGCCCGAGATTCTGCTTTGGCCCACACAAAGGCCCCTGACTCTGCCCCTCTGTGCGATAACACGGGCGCGCACTGCCGAGGCACTCGGAGGAATCGCTCACTCCTTATCTGCGCGCGCAAACCAGGATATGAGGCCGGCCGCGTATCGCTCTGAGTGAAACAGCCTCCAGCACGGAAAATCTCCACCGTTGGGATTAGTTCTCACTCCCTCCCGTGCGTGGCTTTCCCAGGGCGCTGGGGCTGCCCAGAGACTCTGCCCTCAGCCCACAGAAAGGCCTCTGACCCTGCCTCTCCGTGGGGCAACACGGTTTCCCACTTCCGCGGCTTAGGAAGAAATCTCTCTTCCACTAACTGCGCACCGACCAGGAGACCGGGTAAAATGGCCGCTCCGCTTGTCTTTCTTTGTTTGGGTTTGGCACGAGTGTTAGCTTGTATTGCCCGGGTTGCCACAGGATCAGATTTTCCTCGGCTTGGATCTCTGAGCCACAGCCTGGTTCGGCCGTTTTTGCTGCGGCGGCCTGGATCTATTCACCCCCTTTGCCCGCCTCAGTTTCTATATTCACAGTTACCAGAAAAAGCCGCCCTGTTTAGGTTAGTGAGGAAGGCGGAGCATTTCTTACTCCCTATTTCCTTCGGGGTTTGGTTATATATTTAGCCAATTTTTCACTCAATCATACCTTTGGGTGTATTGCGAAGAATCTGGAAGCTCCAAGTATAGGTTTTTCTGTTTCTGGTTGAAGATCTTGTTGAGTTTTGGGGGAGATTTATCGGTATTGCTTCCTACTCCGCCATTACTCTGACGTCATCTCAAACTAATTTTAATATAGATTGACAATGTCAACTTATTTGACCTGAAAATCCCTTATTGGACAAATTGTTTTGTCTTTTTTTTCTAGTTATTTTTAAGCCATCCTCTTGATAGGCTAATCATATGCCTATATATGAGAAATATTATTAAAATAATTTATTCCTGGGTCTTTCTTATTTATGAAAATATTTTGAAAAAAATTTTTGACCTACCAGTCAATGTAAACACTAACATTAAAGTTGCTTTTTAAAAGCTTAAAGATATCATATATATTTTTAATATATACAGATACAAAAGTTGTACCTACAAGTATACACACATAAATTTAATTATATCCAAGGTTAAAATAGCATGATGGGTACTTATGAAGTAGTATGAATAATATCAAATTAGATGCTAAGATTTTACCAAAGCTTTCAGAGTTGAAGCACAAGTGCCAGCTTAGGTATACTGGTGCGTGATAATGATTCTCCCAAAGCAGTCATATTTGGTTTATGTGTTTGGGGATTCCCCATCCTTGTCCAGGCTCTGCCATCTTCAGCCACTGTCACCCTCATGCTTCTCCAGCCTCTGTTTCATGATGAGAAGTTAAAAGGAGATGCATACATCCTTTGGAATGACATGAGGTATTTGGAGGGACAATTAAGCCCAGAAGAAAGTCACGTTCCCTGGGAAGCGGAGTGGTATCTGTGGACAGCTTAGCGATTAGAGTTAACAGAAGAAAGGCTCTGCCAACCTTCTGGCGCTTCTCCTAGATTGGAGAAAGATGAGGGTGGAGGAGCGGGAGAATAAAGAGAGAAGTAAGGCAGCCACCACCCTTTTCTACCTAAAGTGCTCTTGCTTTAGTAGTCCAAGAAGAGTTAGGGGAAAAGCTTTGAATTTTAATGAAATGCCTGAACAGGCAGTGGCGCAGTGGATGGAGCGTCGGACTGGGATGCAGAAGACACAGGTTCGAGACCCCAAGGTCGCCGGCTTGAGCGCGGGCTTATCTGGTTTGAGCAAAAGCCCACCAGCTTGCTCTGTGTGCTGGAGGCCCGCGGTCAAGGCACATATGAGAGGGCAATCAATGGGTAGCTAGGGTGTTGCAACGCGCAATGAAGAACTCGCGATTGATGCTTCTCATCTCTCTCCATTCCTGTCTGTCTGTCCCTGTCTATCCCTCTCTCTGACTCACTCTCTGTCTCTGTAAAAAAATAAAAAAATAAAAAAATAAAATTTTAAAAAAAGTTTAGAATTTTGAATATTACTTTGAGAAGACACAACAGTTACTGAAATAAATCTCTTAGATTTTAAGGCTAATATGACTGGAGTCCTTTATAAAAGCAGACAAGGACAGGAAAAGTTTGGGACTCTTCTTGAGATTTCATCTAGCAGACAAGAAGGAAAAAGAAAAAAAAATTGCTTCGTTATTGTCTCTAGAAATTCTTGCGTGGTGCTCCAGTTGACAAGTATGCCTTGTAGCAGCTTTATATACTGCAGCAACAGGGGAGAAGAAGGTTTTGTTTTTAGCCCAGTTATTACAAATTCAATGCATTTGGAGCAAACTGGACTTAATTTATATATGAGAATGATTCCAAGAATGGATTTTAAATACTGATAAACAATTTGTTATTTGTTATTGTACATAGGATATGCTAATGTGGTCCTTTTCATTCTTCTTAGTGAGCTAAATTTCACAATAAATACATTTTTGAAATCTGTTTCATTTTATATTTGTTACATTTTTAAATGCAAAATTCATCCCTGTATAAGATGTTTATGTTTGTGAAATAAAGGATCTTGGGGTAATTTTCATTAAAATTGTATTATATTTATCTATAATTTATACGGCTGTTATGAAGCTCAAATAAGATAATGCACATTATGAGCCTTTGACAACTTTAAAACATTGGGTATTATAAATACTATATATTTCATGTGAGTACTAATAATTACTTCATATTTATGATATAAAATACCTTTCTGTTCAATTTTAGTGTCTTTATATAACTTAGGAATATCAAGATATAAAGTTATGAAAACATCAATATGTTATATTGTATTATTTCTTGTTTAAATTTTAAAGCCATGTGATTATGGGTTTTATATTTAAGTAAGCATAAAAACAAAACTTGACCATATCATGAAAAACAAGTATTTTTATAATACTGCTTACCATTTTATATTAGAATATTTTACAATATTTTAAATTGTCTATTTAAAAAGTAGTAATACATATGTCAGTATATGATACAAATAATACCTTAGAAAGGTAAAGAGGGTATATTATATGAATAAAAGTTAAAAAGCCAGTCTTTATGATTACTTCTTCTGTTTTCGAGAATTTGCCAGTTTTGTATGATAGAACATGTAGTAACAATCTATTTTATACAATAGAATCACGCTTAAGACACCATTCTGTGATCTTCCTTTCCTTTCCTTTTTTTCCATGTTCACTGATCATTTGTTACAATCAACATTTTGTGCCTTTTCATATCAATTTACCACATCCTTTTATCATCCCTGCATAATACTCCATTGTACAGATTTAAAGGAATTCATTAGTTCTGTCTCCTATTTTAAATACATTGTTTTTCATATTTAAAGAAATTTTCAGGTATATCTTTGAAACTTTAAGTTTTAAAGCTGTTATATAGTTCCTAAAGTGGACTTGTTGGTGTGTTGATTTTCAGTAAGAATTCTTGTATCTACAATTCCAAATTGCTTTTCAAAAATAGACATATTCTATCAACTATAAATGACAATATCTATTCTATCATAGCTTCACTAAACAGATTTTATGAAGTACTTTGTCTTGTATCATTTTGGCAGTTTAGAAATGTATTGTTATTGCTGTTCATAGTATTTTTTTGGTGAATGATTCTGAACATTAATTTCTAAATTTGTTTTCATTTTGTGAAATTTTTGTTTATATAAATTGCCTCTTATTTATTTTTTTTTACAGAGACAGAGAGAGAGTCAGAGAGAGGGATAGATAGGGACAAAAAGACAGGAATGGAGAGAGATGAGAAGCATCAATTATCAGTTTTTTGTTGTGATACCTTAGTTGTTCATTGATTCTTTCTCATATGTGCCTTGACTGGGGGGCTACAGCAGACTGAGCAAACCCTTGCTCAAGCCAGCGACCTTGGGTCCAAGCTGGTGAGCTTTGCTCAAACCAGATGAACCCACGCTCAAGCTGGTGACCTCGAGGTCTCAAACCTGGGTCCTCCGCATCCCAGTCCAATGCTCTATTCACTGTGCCACCATGGATAGGCTAAATTACCTCTTCTTAAAAATGTATTGGTTTTTATTTTATTGATCAGTGAAAGCAGTTTAATATTTAGATTAGTCTTGTGGTGCTACCTTTTTTTTGTGTAGGTAAGAGTTCTCAACATTGTAAAGCTATAAATAATTGCTATATTAGGTTAGTTTTTACAGGAGTATATTTATATTTAAAATAATTTTTATTGTATGAAATTATTATAAAAATTAATCTGTAGAAATAAACAGACTAGGAGAACAGAAAGAATTTTGCTAAGTAATTAATACAATGCAACAATACAAAATTTACCAATCAAGAGATTAGGATACAAAGTCCAGGAGTAGATTATGTTTGTTATCACCATTTGTGATAAAAATAACATTTTAAATCAATAAGAATATAAGGGACTATTTAATAACTGATATTAAAAATTGCATCTAAAATCTAAGTAGACTGATAAAAAGTGAGGAAATTAAAAAAAACATCAAAAACCTCTCTAAAAAAATTCCAGGATGAGATGGCTTCGTTAGTGAATTCTACTAAAAATTCAAAGAAGATTTGATGCCCATTCTTCTCAAAATCTTCCAAAAAATTAAAGAAGAAACAGTAGTTTCTAAGACATTTTATGATGCCAACATAAACCTGATAACAAAACTTGACAATGATAACACAAAATAAGAAAAATACAGATTAATATCTCTGATGAACACAGGTGCAAAAGCCTAAAATAAAATGCTAGCAAATCAAATACAACTATATATTAAAAAGTAATACATCACAAGCAAGTGGAGTTCATTCCAGGAGCACAAAGAAGGTTCAACATAAGCAAATTGATTGATGTAATATATCACATTAACAAAACAAAGGACAGAAATCATATGATCCAATCACTAGATGCAGAAAAGGCATTTGATAAGATACAACATCCATTTATTAAAACACTCAATAAAGTGGGTATAAAAGGAAAATACTTTAACATAATAAAGTATATATATGACAAATCCTCAGTCAATAACATACTAAATGGTGAAAGCTTTTTCTCTAAAATCAGGAAAAAGACAAAGATGCCACTCATTCAACATAGTTCTGGAAGTTCTAGCCAGTGCAACCAGGCAAGAGATAGAAATAAAGGCATCCAAATTGGAAATGAAGAATTAAAAGCGTCACTTTTGCTGATGACATGATTTTATATATAGAAAACCCTAAAACTTCCACAAAAAATATTAGAAACAATAAACACAGTAAAGTTTCATGACACAAAATCTGTACAAAAATCCATTGCTTTCCTATTTACTAACAATGAAACTTCAAAAAAAGAAATAAAAAACGAACAATTTTCTTTGCAATTATATGCTGAAAACTAGAAAGTATTACTGAAAGAGATTGAAAAACATATATTTCATATTCATGAATTGAAAGAATCAACATAGTTAAAATGGCCATATTACCCAAAGTTATATACAGATTTAATACAACCCACATCAAAATGCCAATGTCTTTTTTTATGAAATAGAACAAAAAAAAATCACCAGATTTGTATGGAAACCACAAAAGACCTCAAATAGCTAAAGCAATTCTGAGAAAGAAAGAAAGAAAGAAGATGAAAGTATTATACTACCTGACTTTGAATGGAACTACAGAGCTATGATAACAAAAACAGCATGGCATTTTCAGAAAACCAGACATACAGACCAATGGAACAGAATTGAGAACCCAGAAATAAAACTACATGTATATGGGCAAACAAAGGAATCAACACACACACACACACACACACACACACACACACACACACACACTCCCAATGCAGACAAGAAAGCCTCTTCAATAAATGATGCTGGGAAAATTGGAAAGCCACATACAAAAGAATAAAAGTAGCTTACAGTTTGTCCCATTGTACAAAATTAATTCAAAATGGATCAAAGATGTAAATATAAGAAACTGTAAGTTACATAGAAAAATACAGTTACTAAACTTACAAAAATTGGTTGTAGAGAACATGATATATATTTGACTCCCAAATCAAGGGAAGTTAAGGACAAAAATAAATAAATGGGACTATATCAAACAAAAATGCTTCTGCACAGCCAAAGAAACCAACAGCAATGTAGTTTCAGTCAACTGCCAAACAGAATCTCCTCTCATGGGAGCATTTGTTTCTACTGGTATCTTATCCTTTCCCACGTGTGCTTTCCCTTTCTTCTTACACTGGAACAAGTAAATCATCTATCAAGTATGATGGCAAAACAAATAGTGAATATCCATGCATTTGGACATGTTGAGTAAACTATGGGGAGATAGTAGTTTTATAGCCTTAGAGATTGTTCTCAATTTTATGTTGATTTTCAGATCACAGCCCTCTGCTGCTGACTAACTGCATTTGAACTGAAGTAACTGCAAGAGCAGTAATATGAGTAAGCAGATACCAAAGCAGCTCACAACAATATCTTAATACCCATCAAGTGACATTCGTGACCACTGAAGAGAAAGAACTGTTAAATATCCTCAAATGTTCATGGGAAGCAGGGAATTAATATAAAGAATGATGCAAAAAAAGGAAAGAGCTATGGAAAAAAATGTAGATGGAACCATGACTGGGTGCATTTCATAGTGAGAAATGGCAGAATATCTACAGAAAGACCTTCCTCCAATGATTGAATTGGAATCCTATACAATACTTTGGCCAGTCATTCAAAAGCAGTAAATATATTTGTTTATTTTTAGGTTTCAATATTTTTTTTTATATTTAGTCAATATTCTTGCAGGCCAAATTGGTTACTACTAATTACTGAATTGGTCAGCCAATGGCAGTACATGCAAATCAAATAATAGCACGTAACAGTGTCTGCTGTTAGGTATTATTTATTATTTTAAGATACAATGGTAGAATACCAAATCACACATCACAAGAATCTTACTGTTGGGTATGACTAATTTGCTTTATCTCTGTTAATAAAATTATAATTAATAATAGATTAGTTTCTCAATGGTTTGCCCAATGGTATAGAGGTCCTGTGCCCAGGTTTCTTATTTTGTTTGTTTGTTTTTGTTTTTAACATGAATCATTTATTTTTTAAATACCCAGAAGACACAAGATTATTTGAGAAAAAAAGTATAAGTAAGGAGAAAAAATTAAAATCATTTCAAATTCCACTATTCAGAGTTAATCATTGTTAGAATATTTTAATTGATTTTAATTTATGTTTACATAGATTCTAGTGTTGCCCCGAATGCATCCACCTTCCCCCATATTCCCCTCAACATCTCACTTGCACCCTTCCCCATCATGCTCTCCCCCCTTCCCTTCAGGTTTATCCCATCCTATCATCCTCTTTCCCTCTGTCCTCTTTTCCTCTGGTCCCTTTGATCTCTCTTGTCTCAATTTTGTTTCTCAGTTCACATTGTTCCTTGGATTCCTCAAATGAGTGAGGTCATATGATATTTTTCTTTTTCTGCCTGGCTTATTTCACTTAACATAATAGTTTATAGGTCCATCCATGTTGTTGCAAAAGTTAAATCTCTTTTTCATGGCCCCATAGTATTCCATTGTATATATGTACCATTGTTTTTTAATCCACTCGTCCACTGGTGAACACTTGGACTGTTTCCAGATCATTGCTATTGTGAACAATGCTGCCATAAACATGGGGGTGCATTTCTCCTTTTGAAACAGTGCTATGGTATTCTTGAGGTAAATTCCTAAAAGTGGGATAGCTGGGTCAAAAGGCAGTTTGATTATTAATTTTTTGAGGAATCTCCATATTGTTTTCCACAGTGACTGCACCAGTCTGCATTCCCACCAGCAGTACAGTAGGGTTCCCTTTTCTCCATATCCTTGCCAGCACTTATTCTGTGTTGTTTTGTTGATGAGTGCCTTTCTGACTGGTATGAGGTGATCTCTCATTGTGGTTTTAATTTGCATTTCTCTAATGATTAGTGATGTTGAGCATTTTTTTCATATGCCTATTGGCCATCTGTATGTCCTCTTTGGAGAAGTGTCTATTAATTTCTTTTGCCCATTTTTTATTGTATTGTTTGTCTTCCTGGTGTTGAGTTTTACAAGTTCATTGTAAATTTTGGTTACTAACCCCTTATCAGACATATGTTGAATATGTTCTCCCATTGTGTAGTTTGCCCTTTTATTCTGTTCTTATTGTCTTTAGCTGTGCAAAAGCTTTTTAGTTTGACATAGTCCCGTTTGTTTATACTGTCACTTGCTTGTGGAGATAAATCAGCAAATATATTGCTGTGAGAGATGTCATTGAGCTTACTGCCTATGTTTTCTTCTAAGATGCTTATGGTTTCACGGCTTACATTTAAGTCTTTTATCCATTTTGAGTTTAATTTTGTGAATGGTGTAAGTTGGTGGTCTACTTTCACTTTTTTGCATGTAGCTGTCCAATTTTCCCAACACCATTTGTTAAAGAGTCTGTCTTTACTCCATTGTATGCTCTTACCTCCTTTGTCAAATATCAGTTGTCCATAACAGAGTGGGTTTATTTCTGGGTTCTCTGTTCTGTTCCATTGATCTGTATGCCTGTTCTTATGCCAGTACCAAGCTGTTTTGAGTACAATGACCTTGTAGTATAACTTGATATCCAGAAGTGTGATACCTCCCACTTTATTCTTCTTTTCCAAGATTGCTGAGGGTATTTGTGTCCTTTTTTGGTTCCATATAAATTTTTTGAATATGTGTTCTATATATTTGAAGTATGTCATTGGTATTTTAATTGGTATTGCATTGAATTTATAAATTGCTTTGGGTAATATAGATATTTTAATAATGTTTATTATTCCTAACCATGAGCACGGTATATGCTTCCACTTGTTTGTATCTTCCTTGATTTCTTTTATCAATGTTTTATAATTTTTTTAGTACAAGTCTTTAATCTCCTTGGTTAAATTAACTCCTAGGTACTTTATTTTATTTTATTTTATTTTTAATTTTTTTTGCATTTTTCCAAAGCTGGAAATGGGGAGGCAGTCAGACAGACTCCCGCATGCACCCGACCGGGATCCACCCGGCATGCCCACCAGGGGGTGGTGCTCTGCCCCTAAGGGGCATCGCTCTGTTGCATCCAGAGCCATCCTAGTGCCTGAGGCAGAGGCCACAGAGCCATCCTCAGCGCCTGGGCCATCTTTGCTCCAATGGAGCTTTGGCTGCGGGAGGGGAAGAGAGAGACAGAGAGGAAGGAGAGGGGGAGGGGTGGAGAAGCAGATGGGCACTTCTCCTGTGTGCCCTGGCTGGGAATCAAACCCCGGGACTCCTGCACGCCAGGCCGACGCTCTACCACTGAGCCAACCGGCAAGGGCTGGTTGCAATAGTGAAGGGGATTGTTTCCTTAATTTCTCTTTTTGACAGTTTATTGTTGATGTATAGAAATGCCTCTGATTTCTGAGTATTAATTTTATATCCTGCCACCTTGTTAAATTCATTTATCAGGTCCAGTAGTTTTTTGACTGAGACTTTAGGATTTTCTATATACAGTATCATATCATCTGTAAATAATGATAGTTTTACTTCTTTGTTTCCATTTTGGATGCCTTTGTTTTTCTTATTCTTGTCTGATTGCTATGGCTAGGACTTCCAGAACTATGCTGAATAAGAGTAGTGAAAGGGGGCATCCCTGCTTTGTTGCTGATTTTAAGGGGATTGCTTTTAATTTTTGCTCATTGAGCGTGATGTTGGCTGTGGGTTTGTCATAGATGGCTTTTATCATGTTGAGATATCTTACCTGTATTCCCACTTTGCTGATAGTTTTGATCATGAATGGGTGCTAGACTTTATCAAATGCCTTTTCTGCATCTATTGAAATTATCTTCTTCCTTTTGTTTATGTGATGAATTACATTGATTGATTTGCAAATATTGTACCAGCCTTACCTCCCCTAAATAAATCCCAGTTGATCATGGTGTATGATTTTTTTAATATATTGCTGGATCCGGTTTGCTAATATTTTGAGGATTTTAGCATCTAAATTCATCAGGGATATTGGCCTATAATGTTCTTTCTTTGTATTTTCTTTGCCTGGTTTTGGAATGAGAATTATACTTGCCTCATAAAAGGAGCTTAGAAGTCTTCTTTCTTCTTGAATTTTTTGAAATAGCTTGAAAAGGATATGAGTTAGTTCTTCTTTGAATATTTGGTAGAATTCACTTGTGAAGCCATGGGGCCCCAGGAATTTGTTTGTTGGAAGTTTTTTTGATAACTGTTTCAATCTCATTTGTTGTAATCGGTCTGTTTAGATTTTCTGATTCTTCCAGATTGATTTTTAGAATATAATATGTTTCAAGGAATTTATCCATTTCATCTAGATTGTCAAATTTTTTGGCATACATTTCTTCATAGTATCTTCTTACAATCCTTTGTATTTCTCTTGTGTAAGTTGTTATTTCTCCACTTGTACTTCTAATTTTATTTGAGTCCTCTCTCTATTTTTTTTTGTGAGTCTGGTTAAAGGTTTATCGATCTTGTTTACCCTTTCAAAGAACCAGCTCATGGATTCACTGATCCTCTGTATTGTTTCTTTAACTTCTATGTCATTTATTTCTGCCCTGATCTTTATTATTTCCTCCTTCTACTACCTCTAGGCTTTACTTGCTGTACTTTTTCTAGGTCTTTTAGATGCAGGGTTAAGTTGTTTATTTGAGCTCTTTCTATCTTCTTAAGATATGCCTGTAATGCTATGAACTTGTCTTTTAGTACTGTTTTTGCTGTGTTCCATAAATTTTGAGTTGTTGTATGCTCATTATCATTTGTTTCTAGGAATTTTTTTATTTCTTCTTTGATCTCATTGTTAACCCATTCATTATTTAATAACATGCTATTTAGTTCCCAAGTGTTTGAGTATTTTTCAGTTTTTCTCTTGTGGTTGATTTCTAATTTCATGCCCTTGTGATCAGAGAAAATGCTTGATATGATTTTAAATTTCTTAAATTTGTTAAGACCACTTTTATGCTCTAACATGTGGTCTATCCTAGAGAATATACCATGAGCAGTTGAAAAGAATGTACATTCTGCTGCTTTAGGGTGAAAGGTTTTGAAGATATCTATTAAACCCAGTTGATCTAGTATGTCCTTTAAGTCTGCTGTTTCTTTGTTAATTTTCTTTCTTGAGGATCTATCTAGTGATGTTAGTGGGGTATTGAAATTCCCTACTATTATAGTATTGCTGTTGATCTCACTCTTTATATACATCACAGTCTGCTTTATAAATTTAGATGCTCCTATATTAGGTGCATAGGTGTTTATAATGGTTATATCTTCCTGTTGGATTACTCCCTTTATCATTATATAGTGACCTGCTTTATCTCTTACTATAGCCTTTGCTTTAAAGTCCATTTTGTCTGATATAATTGTTGCTACCCCAGCTTTTTTTTCATTCCATTTGCATAAAATAATGTTTTTCATCCTTTTAACTTCAGTCTATGTACATCTTTGTTTTAAGGTGTGTCTCTTGTAGACAGCATATGTACTGGTCCTGTTTTCTTATCCACACAGCTACCCCATGTCTTTTGATTGGATCATTTAATCCATTTACATTTAAGGTTATTATTGATATGTAGCTGTTTATTGCCATTTTATTCTTTAAAGCTGTATTCGTCTTTTGCTATATTCTTTTTCCACTTTGATCTATTTACAACAGGTCCCTTAACATTTCTTGCAGCATTGGTTTGGTTGTAATGAATTCCTTGAGCTTTTTCTTTTCTGGGAAGCTTTTTATTTCTCCTTCAATTTAAATGATAGTACTCTTGGTTGTAGGCTCTTGTTCTGCATTACTTTGAATATGTCTTGCCATTCCATTCTAGCCTCAACTGTTTCTGTTGAGAAGTCAGATATCATCCTTATGGGGGCTCCTTTGTAGGTGGTAGCCTTTTTTTCTCTTGCAGCTTTTAATATTTTCTCTTTATCACTTAGCTTTGGTATTTTAATTATGATGTGTCTTGGTGTAGGCTTCTTTGCATTTCTCTTTAATGGAGTTCTCTGTGCTTCTTGAACTTGTGAGACTTTTTCCTTCCCCAATTTAGGGAAGTTTTCAGCTATGATTTGATTGAACAAAGTTTCTATCCCTTGTTCTTTCTCTTTTTCTTTAGGAACCCCTATGATGCGAATGTTACTTCTCTTCATGTTGTCACAGAGCTCTCTTAGAGTTTCCTCAGAATTTTTGAGTCTCTTTTCTTTTTTCTGCTCTGCTTTCATGCCTTTGTTTATCTTTTCCTCTAACTTGTTGATTCAATCCTCAGCTTCATCTATCCTGCTTTTAATTCCTTCCTATGTGGTCTCCATTTCTGAAATTGTACTTGTCATTTCTGACTGACTCTTTTTTAATATTTCAATGTCCTTTTTTATACTTGCTATCTCTTTATTTAGGTATTCGCAATGACCATCTATTGTTGTTCTAAGATCTCTAAGCATCCTAACAATCATTATTTTAAACTCTGCATCAGTAATTTGGTTATATCTGACTCATTGAGGTCCTTTTCTGGGGATTTCTCTTGATTCATTTGTGTTACACTTCTCTGCCTCCCCATTTAGTCTGTGTATAAGAAGGGTGTGGCCACTGGAGTCCAATGGGTGTGGCCTCTGTGTTTTCTAGGTGTGGTCAGTCTGAAGGTCTGCCACCTTCCACTGCTGCCTTCAGTGTTTGTGTATGGGCATTGCCAGCACCAGCTGCTGCAGCTGTAGCTGAGGTTTCTGTCTCTCCTCCCCTGGAGGGGCTGTGTTCACCTGCTTTGGTCTATAAGCTTTGGCAGGCCTCGGCCTTTGCCACATCTCTGTGGGTGGGTTTACATGCTGTGCCTTGGGCTGCAAGCCTTGGCACAGAGGGCAGGGGTGAGCAATTTTGCTCAGTTGCAGTTCTCTGCCTGTTTC
Source organism: Saccopteryx bilineata (assembly GCF_036850765.1). Classification (NCBI taxonomy): domain Eukaryota; kingdom Metazoa; phylum Chordata; class Mammalia; order Chiroptera; family Emballonuridae; genus Saccopteryx; species Saccopteryx bilineata. The sequence goes on from NC_089500.1 coordinate 37,227,741, forward strand.
CTGGCTTTTGCATCCCCCCTCCCCCACCCATGGGCTAGCTGGCTTGCCTGTAGGACCGCAAGCCTCGGGCTCTGCAAGCTTTGGCTCCACAGGGGGGCTGGGGCAATGCTCCCATGCTTGGTTGTGGGTCTCTGCCTGTTGCTGGGCTTATGTCCAACTACTGTGGGTGGATCGGCTGGCGCCTGGGCTGCAAGCCTTGGCCCTGTGGGCTGAGAGGGGCTGTGAACCCATGCTCGGTCGTGGGTCTCTGCCTTGTTCCCGGGCTTTTGCCCTCCCCTGTGGGTGGGATTGCATGCAGGCCCGTAGCCAGTGTCCAAGTTTCTTTAGCCACACTAAGCAAAACTTGGCAATTTCTACTAAGACAATAGAATTTCCAAAGTTGTCAATACAGAAGCATCCCTATGATACCCAACATTGACCATAAAAACTTGGCAACCATGATCAAGTATGATAATGTACAGGGAAAATCAGTACATGCTAGCAATGCTAGGAAAGCATTAATTTTGTATCTTTTACAATGTAAATTTTACCAACACATTTTTTTTCTTACAAGTGAAATATGATGCTATTATCTGCCTAAAAGAAATAGATGAATTTACATCAATTACTAAGTGCTTAGAATGTACCAACCAAGTTCTCAGTACTGTGCTAGGAGACAAAGAAGTTTTAAAAGCAGATTTTAAACAGGAAATTTGTTTTTAACAGAACTGAAAGTTAGGAGAGAAGAGAAAATCATATGTGAGAGGCATCACAATACTGGAACAATGAATGTGGACTCAAGTCTAAATTCCTAGGTTTAAATTCTGGCTCTCCCATTTATATGCTTGTGACCTTAAATAGATTAAATTCTCTGTGCCTTAATGTTTTTGTCCACAAAATGGAAATAATAACAATATAAGATTTTTTTTTGGAATAATAAATTTTTTTTTAAATTTTGAAACATGCTAATACTGCACCTGGAATATTACATGCTAAATTAGGAAATAATAAATGTGAAATAATTAGAAAATAATAAGTTCTAAGTAATGAGACAAATAGTATACACTATTAGCACTAATATAAACAATAATGATAATAATTACCACCACATATTTAAAGCTGATTGTATATTTCACACTGCACTAAACCTTGTACAGGCATTATCTGATTAATGTTCATAACATTCCAGTTAGAGAGGTGCCATTATTTTTATGTGTTCATAATTAAGCTTTGTTAAGCCTAATTTGGAGGGACTGGAAACACTGAAGACACGAACAAAATCCGTTGATTCCACACAAAAGCTTTATTGTCTAGCTTGGCCAAGCATCGGCAACTCCGACAGAAATCTGAGGGAGAGTGCGCCGGCCCTTTGTACTACCTAGTTTTTATAGCTTTGCAAGCGAGAAGTACAGAAGCAAAAATTGCAGTTAGGTGTTCTTTATCATTATTGGTTATAGTCATATGCCCTTTAACATGATAAGACCATGTTCAGTTTGCAAGTCATACATCATTTTGGAGAAAACAAAATTTACAAGTCAACACAATGGTAGAAAGATGTCTCTTTACATATTAAAAGGCATTCCTATATTTTCTAATGTTTATCCGCCATCTCTTTGTCCAGAGTCACACACATTAACCATATGCATTCACATGGGAGAGGTAGTTTCCGTGGGGACAAATGCCTGCAAATGGCTCATTACTATAAGAAAAGGTTTATTTTGGCTTTTCTCTTCCTGCACCTGGCTAGCCATTCACCCCTTTCCCCACAGGCGTGGTGGAATGTCTGGGAATCCATGTTTTCCTCCCCTTTGCATTTACAATACAATGCCAAGGGCCATCCTGGTCATGCCAATCACACAGTACAGAGACTATTTCTCACAATTTCTCTGCACACCTTAACCCAAATTAATAAAATGTTCTTCAAGCCTCCCAAAATATTAATATTAATTCTGTAGCTTTTGGTACTTTACAACACCTGTGGGTGAGGTGGCACAGTGGCTCCTCAGCCTTAGAAAGTTAAAGTAATTTCACTGGCAAAGTTAAGATTTTAACCATGGTTTTTCTTATTTGGGATGCTTTGTAAAAAGTAGAGCAATCAAGTAATCTTCCCTCCCTCCCTTGCTCCCTTCTTCCTCTCCTCCTTATCTTTTTTCCCTCTTTTTTTCCTTCCTCTCTTCCTCCCTCCCTTCCTTCCTTCCTTCCTTCCTTCCTTCCTTCCTTCCTTCCTTCCTTCCTTTTTTTCATCCTTCCTCCCTCCCTTCCTTCTTAATATATGTTTGTTGATTACCAACCTAATCCATAGGCATAATTCAGGGTGCTGGAGACATAAGAAAAACAAGTAAACTTAATAATATGGAGACTAGAGCCTGACCAGGAGGTGGTGCAGTGGATAGAGCATCAGACTGGGACACGAAGGACCAAAGTTCGAGACCCCAAGGTCGCCAGCTTGAGCACAAGTTCATCGAGTTTGAGCAAGGCTCACCAACTTGAGCCCAAGGTCGCTGGCTCGAGCAAGGGGTCATTCGGTCTGCTGTGGCCCCCCAGTCAAGGCACATATGAGAAATCAATCAATGAACAACTAAGGAACCTCAACAAAGAATTGATGTTTCTCATTTCTCCCTTCCTGTCTGTCTGTCCCTATCTGTCCCTCTCTCTGACTCTCTCTGTCTCTGTCGCAAAATAATAATAATAATTAATAATAATAATAATAATAATAAGACTAGACTACGGTTTTGCAAATGACAACTGAAATAAATAATTGAAAGTTCACACAAATAGAGACATGTAATATATAGATAAAGTTTCAGGCTATGATGCAAGTGTGCCAATAGCTTTTTAATGAAATGTTCCCATTGTACTTGATGAAAGATAACATAATCTTACCTAGTCAATTCATATAAACTCAGTCAATTTGAGATTTAAAATAAAATAAATTTAGGTTTTTTTATAAATGCTCCATCTTCCCAGGGACAATTTCTCTTCATGAACCATACATATTATCACATCTGGGGGAATTAGAGGCTCCCAGTTACTGCTACTGACATCTTTCTCAATGGCTTGTGCAAAAGCCCTTTCATCTGATTTATTCTCCCCTCTCAACAAGGCATCTTTTTATAACCACTGCAAGTTCTTCACAGGCTCACCAGCTCTGAATGTCAGATCCTTGACAGTCTCAGCCCAGAATCATGGAGAGGACTGGAGGTTGGTTGTTCTTTCTGCCTTATCAAAGCATGTGTGTGTGTGTGTGGGGGGGTGTCTCAACACTGCCTCAAGCCACTTCCTTGCATGCAAGAAATATGTTTCCTCCTGAAATATCTGTGGAATCAATCTACCTTTCATATGTGCATATGGGCACGCTAGAGCTAATGTTAGGTAGGGAAAGACTCAATAACCCATTAATGCCTATTACTCTGTGCTTCTCCTCCTCTCTTCTCATTTTGCAAAAATCTTTACCAGTTTTGGGTGCCTGGAAGTACCATTAACTGTTCAATCACTTATTCACCGCTGCCTAAGTAATACCAAGAACTTGGCTCTTGATGATCTAAACATCTAGCCTCATGCAACTCAAAAAGCTAAAGAGTTTGCCAATGGGTTAATTTTTTATTTTGATACAAAGGCTAAACATTGATTATTTCTATCTTTATTTCTGCTGTTACCATAATTACCTAAGAGAAGCAGTATGCCCAGGTTTGATCTTTTTCTGATTCATGTTTTCTTGATTTCTCTTTCCATTACTTTGTTTTTACTGCTCTCCTACATGAGATCCTCACTCATATATCTTAGGTTTGGTGACAGGAAGATCTTCAGCAATATTAAGTGTTGGTAAAACCATTCACTATAAATAGGTGCTAGGTTTCAAGAATTTATAAACTTGAATAGGATTCATATGCCATTTCAAGACTGACAAATCTTGGAAAAATATTTATGGTGGATTCCTCATAAGTTTCGCCTGCTACTTCTTAGAATCTTTGTCCTAATTCTGTGAAACATTCCCTGCAGTTTTTGCTTGTTTACTCACTAAGTGGAGAGAATAAAGTCATTCAAAAACAAAAACATTGTGTTTTAACCTACAGATTTGAACAATCAGAGTAAAGGACCAAAAACTTTTTAGAAATAATAGTTTTTTAATCTCTCTTTTGTTCCTGTTCTCTTCCCGTCTCCTGCTTTCACATTACCTGGAATTAAAAACTAGTAAATAAAATTATTTTACCAAATTTACAATCCTGTCATTTGAAGATGGTTCTTAGCAATAGTATTTTTTTCTCATGTAGATCTTCAAAATACAGAGTGTATATAATAGGTTACTTTCATGAATTGAATTGCTGCCAACTTGTCCAGGTTCTATAGAAATATACCTTTTTGGCTGCACCTAATGACTAATTTTCTAAGTTAATTTAACTGTAAGCAGTAAACTGCTAGAAATCAGGGTAGATTCACATTTAGATTAAAACATTAGCGTTAGATTCAAGTCAGTCACCTCATATTATTGCTTTATTCCAAATCCTGCTGTGCTGTTTCTGCTAGAGATCAGGGTAGATTCACATTTAAATTCAAACATTAGTGTTAGATTCAAGTCAGTCACCTCATATTATTGCTTTATTCCAAATCCTGCTGTGCTGTTTCTGCCATTTACTCCAGAATCCTACAGCGCTCAAAATAAATGTTCTAATATCAAGGCTTTGTTAAAAGTCTTGAACAATCAATTATAACCTCATTGTAGTGAAAACACACAAGGGGTTAAGTCTTGGGTTGCTCTTGTAACTTATGGTAGTCTAATGGTGGTGGAATAGTCAGCTCACTGCAATTCTTTATTTGAAAGCTATTAATGCTACCTGTAGGTTGGTGGATAATGAGGGATGGTCACCTGGGGAACCCAGGCCCGTGAACTTTGGCTAGGACTGCCCACAACCAAGCGTGCCAAAGGAAACTTCCTAGGAGTTCTTGGGAAAAAAGAGACTGTCAGCCAGTGAGATTTCGCTACGTCATATTAGCCCAACTTCCCTAGAGGGGAAGTGGTTTCTCCATGTGCGATTTTCCTGACCTCCATCTCCCAGGCCAGTGACTCTTGTCCGAGAAACGCTCTGTACTGAATAAAGCCTTCACTATTCCACAACTTGTGGCTCTGGCCCCCTTCCTTCCTTCTCAGTGGGGAAAAATACCTTACACTACCCACACCTGTAATAAAAAAGCCAAGAATTTTTTACTTATTTGTGGTTGTATTTAAGTGTCTTGGAAAGGGTAGTTGATTAGTGTGCTTATCATAAGAAACAGAATACCAATAATTTTCTTAAATATCTTCTCTTCACATTGTTGAAATGCTGCCAGAAAACACAGGAACAATGGTTGAGTATATGTGAAGCCAGTATCCATGGCCACCATCACAGCAGCCTGGCCCATGCAGGTTCACATTAGATTTGGACAGATGGTAATGAAACATCAGAGCCAAGAACTGGTGAGCCATTATCTTTAATCCTAGCTTGCACCTGGCGGGCAAGTAAAAACACACACTGGGCTCCAAAACCCACTAATTCAGTGCTCACAAGGCTACTGACTTATCCGAGTTTCCTAGAATCAAAGGTTTCTAGCTTACTAGCCTTATTCACTTCTATTCCCCATATCCTCCTCTCTGCACAACTGGCTTCTCTTTCAGCATTCTGCCATCTTGGCTACTTCTCTCCTCCATGTGGCCTTTATCTGCTCTCCTTTCTCTGCTCTTTTTTTTTTTTAAATGTTTTACTTATTCATTTTTAGAGAGGACAGAGAGAGGGAGAGAGAGAGAAGGGGGGAGGAGCTGGAAGCATCAACTCCCATATGTGCCTTGACCAGGCAAGCCCAGGGTTTTGAACCGGCGACCTCAGCATTTCCAGGTTGATGTTTTACCCACTGCGCCACCACAGGTCAGGCCCTTTCTCTGCTCTTTCCTCTAATGCTAATCTCAGGAACCAAGAGAGAGCAAGCTCCTGGTCTGCCCCCATTTTATAGTGTAGAAATCAAAACCTTTAATCCACTTTGATATAAAGGAAGTCTCTGATATAAAGTCACTTATGTGACTATAACTGAATTCACTATAACTGAATTCCTCATGATAGTGCACCACCTCACATCAAAAAGGATGAGAAAGGCTTAGTCCTAAAACCAAGCCCCAGGCTACAAGGATCCTGCCTGCCCACAACCCGCCCCCAACACACATTAATATAATCATGCCCATCCCAAGCAAGAAGGGCAATTAATATTATCACCTGGGCAACGGGCTTCCACGTGGGCAGCACCATCTTTAACAAAGTGAGCATAATATATTTTATTTGCCCAATAATCCACTGCTATGCTCACTTTACTACCCATAATCTATACCACCGGCATCCCTGTGCAAGGAAATTAGGCACATTACACAAATTAAAAGTACATGACAAATCATACAATTTCAACAATCACAAAGGTACACTTCACTAGTCTCTGAGCACTTTGCCAAAAGAGCAAAATGTCCTCTGTCTTCTTTCTAGCCATGGGAAAAGCTTCCTTTCTAGCCAGGGGAGTGCTTCCAGCAAAGCCACCTGCCACCCCCATCAGGGTATTTCACATTGTCCAAAATCCATAAATCTATCCAACAAATGAGCCAGTGCTCATTCTGGTCATAGTCTAGAAATCAGTCCATGCACATGGGGCCTCAGCCACTCCCCTCATCCCTGCCATCCTGGCAGGTCTTACACTGTTCCAAAGAGGAGCACGTGGCAATGGCAGTCAGCATTTCCATATCTGCTCCAGAGAGCATGATGGAAACCACCCCTATGTCCCCAAATCGCAGACCTACCAAGGGCATAGTAGAAACTCCTTGCTGCTGGGCTCTCAACTTCTGAAGACTATGGATTGCAACTCTAGCCCGATTCTTCTTATCCTCCAAAGAGGAACTGGAAACACCAGCTCCCACTGCTGGGCTTGAGACTCAGGCCATGGCTTCCTTCTGCTCCGTGGGCCTTGCAGCCCCAGCTTGGCCTCCTAACGCTGCTGGCTTTCCACACATCCAGGGCAATCTGCAACTCTTGAACCTGTGAATCCTTCTACAGCATCTGCTCCATTTCCAGGCCAATCTCACAAACCTGGTCGGCTTCCTGCTCCAGCACTTCCTCCAGCTTCAGGGTCAGCATCTGTTTCTCCCACGTTTGCTCCAGCTCCTTCCACTGCTTGGTTTGCAGGTCCTGGGAAGCCTCTTCCACAGGGCTCTTGGTTTCCTCACGAATGGCTGTAAAAGTCAGCCAGCCTACGGTCCCCAAAAGGACAGCCATGGGGAACTACAACAGCAGCCAGTTCTCTACTCCACCATTCAAAGGTGGTTTTGGCTCCATACTCATTTGTATCAAATCCTTCCACAGACTACACCAAATGTGAAACCAGTATCCACGCCACCATCACAGCCACTTGGCCCATGCAGGTTCGCGCTAGATTTGGACAGATGGTAATGAAACATTGGAGCCAAAAACTGGTGGGCTATCAGCTTTAATCCTAGCTTGCACCCGGTGGGCAAGCAATACACACAGTAGGAAAAAGGTTATGTTATAAAGTACTGCATCCCAGATTCTGAAAGGCACTATACTTCACTTCATCAAGTCCACATAGAGACACCCAGTCCAAATAAATTTTGAAGAGTTTTATTAAAGGAGGAAATTTTAATATGCTGGCCACATATGACTGACATGGGGCATCTGCATTGCCCAAATCATGCAGCCCCCAAAATAGTTCAGGTGTTGCTTATATACCCTTGATCACACCTGAGCGGGGGAGAATATGACTTTATGGCACAATCATTAACAAGATTATAACATTTGTCTAGGGCAGGGGTCTCAAACTCAACTCAGCATGTGGGCCGCAGAGCAAGATCACAGCCGTTCGGGGGGCCGCACTAGGTCTACAAAAGGCAACTGTTATGCAACACTTTTCTTGAACTTCATGGATTAGTCTACGGGCCGCACAAAATTGTTCGGTGGGCCATGTGGCCTGCTGGCCGCGAGTTTGAGACCCCTGGTCTAGGCGGTACACAGAAACATTAAGACTTTCAAGGTAACACAATCAAAGATATTTACAAATCTTTCAGGGTTCCTCTTCCCTCACTAGCCTAGAGGTATTTTACTCTCAAGATTCCAGGAAAGGGAGGATCTACAATCAAAGCAAGGTGGTATTTAAATTCTGTCTCCCATTGAAAGAGAAGTTTCTCAATTAACCTTAATCCTTTCAGAGAACTTAAAACCAAGTGAACCTAGTTGTCTTTGTAAGTCAGGAGATTTCTACATTTCTTTTCCTCCATTTTCCAAAGAAAGGACAGGAAAGCCTGGCCTTTTCCTCCTAGAATATTAATATTAATTTGCAGCTATTTGGTACCTGTTGGGCAGATAAAATATATTATGCTCACTTTGTTAAAGATGGTGCTGCCCACATGAAAGTTGTCGCCCAGGTGATATTAATGTATTTTGGGGACGGGCTGTGGGCAGGCAGGATCCTTGTAGCCTGGAACTTGGTTTTAGGACTAAGCCTTTCCCACCCTTTTTGATGTGGGGTGGTACAATCCCATCATGCCCCAGATAAGTAACTTTGTATGATATTAGACAGTTCCCTATTTTGTATATTGGATTAAAGGTTTGGATTTCTACACTATAAAATGGGGGCAGAACGGGAGCTTGCTCTCTCGGTTCATGGGATTAGCATTAGAGAACAGAGAGCAGAGAAAGGCTATGTGGAAGAGGCCAGGAGAAGCAGCCAAGATGGCAGAGTGTTGAGTGAGAGGCCAGTTAGTGCAGAGTTTGTGCAGAGAGAAGGAAGGAGATGGGGAACAGAGGTGAATAAGTCTGGTGAGTTAGAAACCTTTGATTCTAGGAAACTCAGATAAGTCAGTAGCTTTGTGAGCACTGATGGGAGTGGGTTTTGGAGCCCAGTGTGTGTTTTTTACTTGCCCGCCCGGTGCAAGCTAGGATTAAAGATGATGGCCTAGCAGTTTTTGGCTTCGTTGTTTCTTTACTGACTGTCCGAATCCAATGTGAACCTTCATGGACAAGGTGGCTGTGATGGTGGCCGTGGCTACTAGCTTAACAGTACCTTACAACAGTTTAATGTAGAACTTCTGTATATGTTGCTGCTTCTGCTGGGATGTTGTTGGGCAGATAAAATATATTATGCTCACTTTGTTAAAGATGGCACTGCCCACGTGGAAGCCCGCCGCCCAGGTGATTGCTTGGGATGGGTGTGATTATGTTAATATTTGTTGGGGGAGGGCTTTTGCGCCAAAAGCTTTTAAAAGGAAGAGAGATCACGTTGTTCCGGGAGAAGAGTGATTACATTCTAGGAGAAGCTCATGCTGTGGGAGAGCAAATAAAGGCCATGTGGAGGATAGGAGAGGCAGCCAAGATGGTGGAGTGCTAAAGGAGAAGCCCGTTTGTGCAGAGTTTGTGCAGAGAGAAGGAGATGGGGAACAGAGGTGAATAAGGCTGGTTAGCTAGAAACCTTTGATTCTAGGAAACTCAGATAAGTCAGTAGCTTTGTGAGCGCTGAATGAGTGGGTTTTGGAGCCCAGTGTGTGTTTTTACTTGCCTGCTCAGTGCAAGCTAGGATTAAAGGTAATGGCCCACCAGTTCTTGGCTCCGTTGTTTCATTACCGTCTGTCCAAAAATAATGCAAACCTGCATGGGCCAGGCTACTGTGATGGTGGCTGTGGATACTGGCTTTACGGATGTGGTAGCAATTCCACTGATCTATGGGGTTTAGCTCATTTCTTGCATACCGGATCTTTTTTAACAACTCTATCTTTTACTCATTTAACCCCCAAATTAAGAGGTGAAGCCTTATAATATAATATATAATATATAATCAAGTTCACAGTGTACACACGTAAAAATGCCTTACAAAGAGTATAATTTTGAGATTTTTTTTTTTTATAATAATTTTATTTTTTTAATGGGGTGACATCAATAAATCAGGATACATATATTCAAAGATAACAAGTCCAGGTTATCTTGTCGTTCAATTATGTTGCATACCCACCACCCAAAGTCAGATTGTCCTCTGTCACCTTCTATCTTGTTTCCTTTGTGCCCCTCCCACCCCCTATCCCTCTCCCATTCCCCCCTCCCCCCCGTAACCACCACACTCTTATCAATGTCTCTTAGTTTCACTATTATGTCCCACCTACGTATGGAATAATACAGTTCCTGTTTTTTTCTGATTTACTTATTTCGCTTCGTATCATGTTATCAAGATCCCACCATTTTGCTGTAAATGTTCCGATGTCATCATTTCTTATGGCTGAGTAGTATTCCATAGTGTATATGTGCCACATCTTCTTTATCCAGTCATCTATTGATGGGCTTTTTGGTTGTTTCCATGTCCTGGCCACTGTGAACAATGCTGCAATAAACATGGGGCTGCATGTGTCTTTACGTATCAATGTTTCTGAGTTTTTGGGATATATACCCAGTAGAGGGATTGCTGGGTCATAAGGTAGTTCTATTTTCAGTTTTTTTGAGGAACCACCATACTTTCTTCCATAATCCTTGTACTACTTTACATTCCCACCAACAGTGGATGAGGGTTCCTTTTTCTCCACAGCCTCTCCAACATTTGCTATTACCTGACTTGCTAATAACAGCTAATCGAACAGGTGTGAGGTGGTATCTCATTGCCGTTTTGATTTGCATTTCTCTAATAGCTAAAGAAGATGAGCATCTTTTCATATATCTGTTGGCCATTTGTATTTCTTCCTGTGAGAAGTGTCTATTCATATCCTCTTCCCATTTTTTTATTGGATTGTTTGTTTGTTTGTTGTTGAGTTTTATGAGTTCTTTGTATATTTTGGATATTAGGCCCTTATCTGAGCTGTTGTTTGAAAATATCATTTCCCATTTAGTTGGCTTTCTGTTTATTTTGTTATCAGTTTCCCTTGCTGAGCAAAAACTTCTTAGTCTGATGTAGTCCCATTCATTAATTTTTGCCTTCACTTCTCTTGCCATTGGAGTCAAATTCATAAAATGCTCTTTAAAACCCAGGTCCATGAGTTGAGTACCTATGTCTTCTTCTATGTACTTAATTGTTTCAGGTCTTATGTTTAGATCTTTGATCCATTTTGAGTTAATTTTTGTACAGGGGGAGAGACTGTAGTCCAGTTTCATTCTTTTGCATGTGGCTTTCCAGTTTTCCCAGCACCATTTATTGAAGAGGCTTTCTTTTCTCCATTGTGTGTTCTTGGCCCCTTTATCAAAAATTATTTGACTATATATATGTGGTTTTATTTCTGGACTTTCTATTCTGTTCCATTGGTCTGAGTGTCTATTTTTCTGCCAATACCATGCTGTTTTGTTGTCGTGGCCCTATAATAGAGTTTGAAGTCAGGTATTGTTATGCCCCCAGCTTCATTCTTTTTCTTTAGGATTGCTTTGGCTATTCGGGGTTTTTTATAGTTCCATATAAATCTGATGATTTTTTGCTCTATTTCTTTAAAAAATGTCATTGGAATTTTGATGGGAATTGCATTAAATTTGTATATTGCTTTGGGTAATATAGCCATCTTGATTATATTTATTCTTCCTAGCCAAGAACAAGGTATATTCTTCCATCTCATTATATCTTTTTCGATTTCCCTTAACAATGGTTTATAGTTTTCATTATATAAGTCCTTTACATTCTTTGTTATGTTTATTCCTAAGTATTTTATTTTTTTTGTTGCAATCGTGAAGGGGATTATTCTTTTGAGTTCCTTCTCAGTTGTTTCATTGTTGGCATATAGAAAGGCTATTGACTTCTGTATGTTAATTTTGTATCCTGCGACCTTACTGTATTGGCTTATTGTTTCTAGTAGTCTTTTTGTGGATTCTTTGGGGTTTTCGATGTATAGGATCATATCATCTGCAAAAAGTGATACCTTTACTTCTTCTTTTCCGATATGGATGCCTTTTATTTCTTTGTCTTGTCTGATTGCTCTGGCTAGAACCTCTAGTACCACATTAAATAAGAGTGGAGAGAGTGGACAACCCTGTCTTGTTCCTGATTTAAGGGGAAAAGCCTTCAGTTTAGTGCCATTTAATATGATGTTAATTTTGAGATTTTTAATGGGAAAGAAAATGAAGGTGATTTTCTATGAATTTAGTCATTAAGTTGTTCATTTGGATGCTTATTGTGTTCCTGATTCATTCCATTGATTCTGAGTAAGATAATATGGTATCATTTTGACACATGTAGAGCAATTTGGTAATGGTGCGATCAATTAAAAATGTGCAGGTGAAGTGAAAAGTAACTTTTATTATTTTTTCAACTTTTTTTTTTAACTTCTCTGCCTTTATCTAGAGGTATAGAAAGAGACAGAGAATATTTTAGCAGAGCTGGAAAAATCAATTTTATTTTATCTTTGGAAAATAATAAACTCTGGCCTAAGGGAACTTGCCCATTTTATCTTGAAACCTATTGCCATTTCTATACATTCCAGAGAGTTCGGCACACTGACAACTGAGGAATTCAGGTTAACTTATATGTTTCCAGTCAATTCCATGAAATTCTGCACTTTGTACTTTGCCTATTGCATGCACGTACTTAGAGTTAAAAGTAAAGTAGTAATATTTCAATCAGGAAGATTTTTATTATTGTCAGTAAAAATCTGAAAAAAGAGAAGCTCCCAAGAAGAGGTAAACCCTGACCTTGTTGTTGGTAGATGCGCAGGATTTACAAAGGGAGAGAAGAGAACGGGCGCTGCGGATCCCCTGAGAACCAGCACAGCCGCACCAATGTCTGGCTCCCCGTGTGCACTCCTCTGGACTTCACAACTACCTCTAGCTGAGCAACTATCTTGCTTTATTCCCATTTATTTTGCATGCTTGTTTTTTCTCCCCCAGTCTACATGGAAAGAAGCCTACAGGGAAAAAAGCATGCTCTACTCATTTTCAAAACTAAATAAATGAGTAAACCAGCAAATAATTGCACGAGTGTGATTAATTTGCTAAAGCGAAAAAGATAAACAGCCTTAACAGGCATATATGGTGATGACTTCTTTGAAACCAAGTTGGCTTAGATAAGTGTTGCAAATTCATTTCCCAGGAAGCTAAATTTGAGATGGAGTTGGTTGAGCAGTGTGCTGATTAAGGGCAGCTGCTGGGAACGATGCCTGTGAAAGGGAGGGCGCAAAGCAGGAGTGGTGGGCAGAAGGAGGAGTGGAGAACGCAACCCCAATCCTGGCTTCAGCAAACCCTCTGGTGAGCTCTGGATCTACTGTGACCTTACAGGCTTACAGACTAAGTTGAACACGACTTCATGTGCATGCACTGATGAGTCTTTGAGTGTGGGGCACCCTGGGAAAAGGCATGCCCCTGTGAAAAGTGGCTCCCTGGAGGTAAGGCAGGTAATTTCTGAAGACTCTGACACTTGTAAGCTGTTTACTGTCAGCACTCCCTGCTGCTGGGGTAACCAGTCTCTGGGAGGTGCATTATAGTGACCACCCCAGGCAGGTGGGAATAGATTATAAAAACAGAAAAAAAAATGGTTTAAAGTAATTGAAAATAAGACTGGTAACTATGTCCCTTTTTTTTCTTTTTAAGTACAATAATACCATGAAGTTCATTGTGTTAGTGGCATTGCAGGTTGTATAGGACTGGATGGAGTAATCAAGGCCAGGGGAACCAGTTAAGGAAGCTGTTTGACTGATTTTATCATGAAGCAGTGAGACCCTGGCAAACTACCAGCCATGGGATGGGATGGCGATGGGTTAAACTAGTACCTGAATTGATTGAGAATTTAGGGAGTGCTGCTCTATCAATTTTTGAGTTTCTATGTGTCAGATACTCTTGTCTCTATTTTACATTTAATATTCTCAATAAGGTGCATACAGTTATGATATTTATTCTACTGGGGAATAATTGTGAGAGTTTGGATAAATTACTCAAGTCTTTTTTTTTTTTTCAGGAAAGAGAGGAAGACCAGATCTGTCTGACTGTGAAGACAGTACATGTTCACACTTTATCACATATCTCTTCTGTCAAGATGATAAACCATAACAGATACTTTATCTCTGAAGTTGAGGTTGGTTAGAAAATGGTATAGAAATGCTATGATAAAAGATAGTGAAAGGGGAATAAGCTGATTTACAATAATGAGGAATAAGGATTTCTAAAAAGATTCAACATTTTATATTATAGAATTAGAATGATAATGGCACCTAACTTATCCACCTACTATGTGCTGGTACAGTGTTTTAGAGAACTATCCTTTACTCTTTGTAAGAATTTTATAGGGCAAAGATCATCCTAACATTTATTTTACAGATGAAGGAATGGGTCTTAGAAAATTTAAATAAACTGTCTGAGGTTAAATGGCCAGCCAGGATTGCTTGAATTCAAGGCTCACAATTTTCGTCACCATGTATTATTTTGTCTTGTTAAAAACTGGCACCTAATCAGGGGAGATGATTTTGTCACTAATTCACTTAAAGTAATTGCTAATCTATATTCTCAACTTTTGAATATTCATCAATAGCTCTGATAATCTTATGTTTTAATTTTTTTTTGTCTGGCTTGTTATAATTTGGAAAAAGGGATATCTTTAAGGTTGCCACAAGTTTTTCATACAGGATACAAATTTATAATTAAATTATTTATATTCAATCAAGTAGGGACTATTGTATTATTTCTTAGGACTGCCCAACTAAAGTATCACAAATTGGGTGACTCAAAGCAGCAATTTCTTGTCTCACAGTCTGGGGTCTAGAAGTCTGAAATCAAGACTTCTATATTGGCAGAGCCATTATGTTCCTGAGACCTGCAGGGAAATCCTTTTTTGCCTCCTTCTAGCTTCTGGCAATTTGATGGAAATCCTAAGTGTTTCTTAGTTAGTAAATACATTGCTCTGATCCTCTGTATCCACATAACTTTCTCCCTATGTCCATCTTTACACAGCCCTTCTCTTACATGGAGATCAATGATATTGTATCGGAGGCCCATCCTACTTCAACATGATTTTATCTCAGCTAATTATATCTGCAAAAAGCTTCTTTCCAAATAAATTTATAGTCAGAGGTTCTGATAATTAGGACTGCAACATAGCCTTTTACAAAGCCATGGGGGGTGAGGAGGGAAGTATACACAATTCTACTCATAACACTTGCATACATAAAATCAAACTTTGTGGCCCAAATCCCTTTTTATTTCTTTTTATGTCAATTAAAATGTAGCTGAAACTTTGTTGGGCATATTCTATGCATAGCAGTCTTTATTTAATCAATCTGAACAGATTAAATTTAAATAGATAGCAAGTTACTGCTGATGGGATAGAACACTGTGATGTCTCTTCTTTGTATGAAATCCCAACTGATATTATCGGGTGTACTCCCCTGGGGAGCAAATAACTTTACTGATATTACACATAATTTTGTTATTCACAGTGGGTTGCATTTTATTTTTGCTCATTTAGATAAGTTTCCTGGAACACAGAGTCAAAACTTGTAGGATAGGCATGGGGAATTTGGTCTTCCTAATGTGCTTTATTCTAATTATATCTTTATTACTCATATTGAAAATTAGATAGACTAAAGAGGCACTACCAGACTAATTTTTTTCTTTCAGCTTTGTAATTTAGATTACTCTCTTCCCATATTCATCTAATTACAAGACTTTCTTAGATGTAGATATCAAAGAATCTTAATATTTAATTTTTCCCTAGGAATATGATGAGCAAGGTCTTATGTTTATTAAATTGGTCTTAGGGCAGGAAGCCTTAAACTCAGATGCTATGATCCTTGATTCATATTTACATATCATTAAACCATGTACAAATTATATAATTACTTCATACATCTGTTACATGGAAATAAGACCTTTTATTTGCCAAATGTAATTATCTATTTCCGGGTTTCAGCCTTATTTGCCTTTTTACACATTAGAACTTTTTCCTCCTTCAAAAATATTTTCTTCTGATTTCTACCACACCGCTCATGTGCACTGTATACATGAATATTTCTTTTTAGCCTATCTTCTACATTCTTTTCTGCTCTCAACCATCATGGGTTTGTATCTGTTCTAAATATGACCCCTCTTATGCTTGTTATATTGTATACATTGCAAAATTGTTACATACTTATATACCAATGTTGCCCAAATCTATTTCATTAGCTTTAATATTACCAAGTCTTTAACATAAGTTGCCTCCTTGATGTACCCTGGAAATATACTTGCATTTTTTTTACTATAAAATATACACTATTTATTATCTTTTCTACAAAAGTATTTTGGTAGTGAGTTGGATCTCATTTCTTCTTTAATTGATTTTTTTTTCTGCTGAACATCATTAACCATCAGAGAAATACAAATTAAAACCACAATGAGATATCATCTCACAACTGTCTTCATAATGGCTATCATCAACATTCAACAAACAACAAGTGTGGCGAGGATGTGGAGAAAAGAGAACCCTCATGTATTCTTGTTGGGAATGAAGAATAGAGCAGCCACTGTGGAAAGTGGTAGAAAGTTACTTCAAAAAATGAAACTGCCTTGTAACCCACTAATTTCACTTCTGGTAATC
Source organism: Saccopteryx bilineata (assembly GCF_036850765.1). NCBI lineage: Eukaryota > Metazoa > Chordata > Mammalia > Chiroptera > Emballonuridae > Saccopteryx > Saccopteryx bilineata. Next base: position 37,244,256 of record NC_089500.1, read on the forward strand.
TATCCGAAAAACCCCAAACACTGATTTAAAAAAATATATGCACCCCTCTGTTCATTGCAGCATTATTTATAACGCCAGGATTTAGAAGCAGCCCAAGTGTTCACCATTAGATGAGTGGATAAAAAAGCTATTGTACATTTACACAATAGAATACTACTAGGCTGTAAAAGAGAAAATCTTACCTTTTATAACAGTGTGGATGAACTGGAGAGTATTATGTTAAATGAAATAAGCCAGTCAGGGAAAGACAAATACCATATAATACCACTTATATGTGTGAACTAATGAACAAAATAAACAAACAAAATAGAAACAGACTCATAAATACAGAAAAGAGACTGAAAACTGTTAGAAGGGAGTAGGTTTAGGATGCTGGGTCAAAAAAATGAAGGGCTTAAGCAATAAATAAATAAATAACATACATACATACATTCATAAAAATCTTCATAGATACAGAAAACATTATGGTGACTGCCAGAGGAAAAGTGAGGTTTGGAAGGTAGAAGTGGGTAAAGTGGGGTTAAATGGTGATAGAATGGGACTTGACTTTGGTGATGAACATACAATAAAATATACAGATGATGTATTATGGAGTTACTGTACTTTTCGCTCCATAAGATACACTTCCCCCACCCCCCAAAGTGGAGGGGAAAATGCCTGTGCATCTTATGGAGCGAAAAATACGGTATTTTATTAAATATTTTAACACACCATTTAGTTCAGAATATTTTTTTTTCTTATATTCTTCCTTAAAACCCTAGGTGTGTCTTATGGTCAGGTGCACCTTAGGAAGCGAAAAATACAGTATACACTTAAAACCTATATAATTTTATCAAAAATGTCACTCCAATAAAACTTTTTTTTTAAAAAGTAATTATGGTGGGACTCAGTATATCATCTCAGGATATAATAAGACCTGTAGAAATTATGGTCTCAAAAATTTCTGATGAGTCAATAAAATTCAAAACACCCAAATGTATTTGACTTTTCTAAATATAGGTCATGGGAATAGAATACATAATAAAAATCAATGCATTTGTCATTTTGGGAAATAGACTTGATGGTAATCAAGTACATACAGTCCTCAGGGATTTGATGAGACTTGGCCAAAGCACCATCAGCCAGGGCTAAAAGGGATTGAGATTGTTTACTATCTAATATAACTTCTGGATCTTCAATTTGTCAAGCAGAAATTAAGCTAAGAAATCTACTTAGCTGCCATAGAGGATATATTCTCTAACAACTTCCTTAGAATTGAACAAGGATGAAGAAAAAAAAAAGATTAATTCCCCTGAGTTTGAGATAAAAGACTTGGGGCCCTATAGACTGAACCACTCCCAAGAACAGAACTGAGATCCAGTCAGGAACATTCCTTACATTCAGAGTTGGAAGACAAGGCAACACTTGAGAACAGTATTTTTGAGTTTCATGGAGTAGTGATTTTTATAGGCTGCCATTTCTTTTATTTTTCAGTGTATTTATTGGAGTTCTCTTTCCTCTATTTCACACATTGTTTAATGTGTATATGAGGTCAAAATTTTAGTTGTTTGAAACAAAATTTACTTTTTTGTTCATTTCTCTCTCTCTCTCTCTTTTTATTTAAATCCATGGGTTTCTAGATCAATAGGATACATGTCTAGACCTCATATAAATCACAAAATCCCAGGCTCTTAGCCTGATGCTATTATTGGAAAAGATTTTTGAGGATTTTTTTGTGTGATGGGGTGAGTATATTTTGCATATGGGAAGTGTTTGTTTTTATAGCCAAAGGGACTTTTCTGATTTCCTAATTTAAGAAAGAAGCAGAATTTTTCTTAGGCATCTTCAAGTTCTGAGGACAGCACATTCTATACTTGAGAATATTGCCCCAACTAATTTACTCAGTGACATGGAAAGTTGACAGCTTTCAATATGGTTTTGAAGCAGGTCCAATGTGTTATGCAAGTAGCTCTGCCACTTGAGTCATAGACCTAGTAGGCCCTTCTGTATTTGTAGTGGAAGGAGATGCTATTAAGTTATAATAGAAAAATTAAAATAAATACCCTTCAGTTTTCAGAGAAAGACACTAGGCCAATTATAGCATCATTCAAAATGCAACTTTGGCCCTGGCTGGATAGTTTGGTTCGTTAGAACATACTTCGATATGCAGAGGTTGTTAGTTCAATCCCCAGTTGGGGCACATACAGAAACACATCAATGATTCTGTCTGTCTGTCTGTCTCTCTCTCTCTCTTGACCCCCATCATCTCCCTCTAAAATCAATCAATATATTTTTTGAAAAAAATCTTATTTGTTCTTTTGCTAAGCTCCAATATAGATGAAGTATCTAACCATGAGACATCAAGTGTCTATGCAATCAGAGATGCAGACACTAATTACTTCATATGATTAGGTAGGCTCAGTAGCAGTCTATTATAAAATGGAAGTGGTATATTTAGGACAGTAATGAACAGCATAAAAAGAACAAGAAATTGCATTCACAGATGTCCCAGGGTGAATTATGGTCTTCCACCACAGTTACATTGCTGCCTATCCTCACCTATACCTATGTCAAAATGAAGTGGGTTCTCTTATAACAGGATGACAGAGATAAAAAAAATCAAGGTTGGTTCATGAATGGATCCATTTGGTTTGTTGGTGCTAACTGAAAATGGAGTACTGATGCATAGCAACCACATGTAGAAGCGGCCCTGTAAGATAGTACTGATGGAAAGTCTGCACAAAGGAAAAAAACTCCATACCATCTTCTTTGTCATCAACATAGTCTGGCAAGAGAAGTGCCTAAGGCAAGAATGTAGACAGATTCACAAATAGTGAATGGTCAGGAAGTTTAGTCAGGGGCCTGGAGGATAAAAGTTGGAAGGTCAAGACAATTAGGCCTATGAAGAGAGATGTGGATGGACAAATGGGAATGCTTACAAAGGGTATAGGTTTTTTCTTTTTAATTAAGTGAGAGGTGGGGAGTCAGGGAGGCAGAGAGACAAAACCCCTGCATGCATGCACCCTGACTGGTATCCACCTGGCAAGCCTACTAGCTGGCAAGCCTAAGCTCTGCCCATCTGGGGCCACTGCTCCACAGCTCCAAACAAAGCTATTTCAGCACCTGAGGTGAGGCCATGGAGCCATCCTCAGTGACTGGGACCAACTTGCTCAAACCATTCAAGCCATGGCTGTGGGAAGGGGGGGGGAGAGAGAGAGAGAAGGGAGAGAGAGGGGGAGGGCATGAAGAAGCAGATGGTCGCTTTTTCTGTGTGCCCTCACTGGGAGTTGAACCTGGGTCTTTCACACATCAGACTGATGCTCTATCAATGAACCAACTGGCCAGGGCCAGGTATAGGTTTTTGTATCACTTATTTACATTTCTTTTTTTTTTTCTTTTTTGACAGAGAGACAGTCTGAGAGAGAAACAGATAGGGACAGACAGACAGGAAGGGAGACAGATGAAAAGCATCAATTCTTCATTGTACCACCTTAGTTGTTCATTGACTACTTTCTCATATGTGCCTTGACCAGGGCTGGGGGTTAGGGGGGTAGAGCTACAGCAGAGAAAATGACCCTTTACTCAATCCAGTGACCTTGGGCTCAAGCCAGCGACCTTGGGCTTCAAGCCAGTGACCTTTGGGCTCAAGCTAAAGAGCATAGGGTCATGCCCATGATCTCATGCTCAAGCCAGCAGCCCCACACCCAAACTGGTGAGCTTGTGCTCAAGCTGGATGAGTCTGCACTCAAGCCAGCGACTTCGGGGTTTTGAACCTTGGTCCTCTTCATCTCAGTCAGACACTCTATCCACTGTGCCATGGCCTGGTCAGGCTATCACTCACATACATTTCCAGACTTTATTAATCCACCTTTATGAATAGAAGAAACAGTACATAATCACATGGCTAGAATAACGCCTTCAAATGACAGAAGTCAATTCTGTCATTAATCAGTCATTGCTGGAAAATTAGGTAAATAAATGTGGTAAGCACAGTGACAGGGATGGATAGTATACATAGACCCAAAGACATTGGCCACTTTTCCAAAACTCTCACTTACTACTGCTAATTGTCCCACCTGCCAGCAACAGAGATCAGTAGTGAGCTTCTGATACAGCATCATATTTTGATAAGGCCAATTTAGTGAAAATTGATTCTCTTAAACCCCTTTTATTTTTGAAACAACTTTGTTTGATTGAGGTTGACACATTGTCTTAGCCTGTTCAGGCTGTTATAACAAAATACCACAGACTGGGTGGCTTTTAGACAACAGATCTTCTCATAGTTCTGAAGGTTGGAAGTCCAATATCAGAGCACCAGCGTGATCACATTCTGGTGAAGGCTCCTTTCTGGAGTGTAGACTGTGACTTCTTGCTGTGTACAAATTTAGTGAAAGAGGCAAGCAAGCTCTCTGACACTTCTTTTATAAGGCCACTAATCCCATTTGTGTCCTAAACACCTACCAAAACCCCATTTCCTAATACCATGACAAGATCACTTTGGCTATGCTGGTGTTTTCTGTTCCATATGAATTTTACTAGTGTTCTTTCAATTATGTAAAAAATGCCATTGGGACATTGATAGGAATAGCATTAAATCTATAGATGAGTGGTATAGACTGTTTAGGTGATATAGTCAGTTGAACATTACTAAGTCTTCCAATTCATACACATGGCATATATTTCCATTTATTTGTGTCTCCTGTAATTCCTTTCATCGATATCTTCTAGTTGTTAGCGTAAAAGTCTATTTCCTCCTTGGTTAACTTTATACCTATGTATTTTATTCATTTTTATGTTATTACAAATTGGTTGTACATTTTTGGTGAGAATGAAAAATGATGCAGCAGCTTAGAAAGGTCTCAAAAAATTAAAAATATAACTACTATATTTTCCAGTACTCTTACTTCTGAGTAAATACTTAGAAATGAAAGTTAAGATGTCAAAGAGATATTACATTCCCATCTTCAGTGCATCATTAATCACAATAAGTAAGATATAGAATAATTCAAGTGTCCACTGACAGATAAATGGATAAAGAAAGTGTGGTATAGGCCCTGGCTGTTTGGCTCAGTGGTAGAGCCTGCATGTGGATATCTGAGGTTTGATTCCAGATCAGGGCACACAGAAGAAGTACTCATCTGCTTCTCTATTCCCCCCTTCTCACTTCTCTCTCTATCTCTCTCTTTTCCCCTCCTATAGCCATGGCTTCATTGGACCAAGTTGGCCCCAGGTACTGTGGATGGCTCCATGGTCTCCACCTTAGGCACTAAGAAGAGCTCAGTTGCTGAGCAATGGAGCAATGCCCCAGCTAGGCAGAACACTACCCTCTAGTGGACCTACCAGGTGGATCCCAGTTGGGGCACATGTAGGAGTTTATCCCACTGTCTCTCTTCCTCTCACTGAATTAAAAAAAAAGAAAGAAAGAAAATGTGGTATATAAATATAAATAAATAAATAAACAAATAAATGCTTAATTATATATATATAATTATTTATTATATATATAATTAAGCATTCTAGTTTTTGAAGATTGTATATGTGTGGTCAGGTTGGTCTGAATGGTTCCAAAATATAGGGTAAGGCCAAAGTAAGTTTACACTTGTTTGTATGGAAACTAATTCAACAATGAATAAATAATAATATAAGAATAAACTCTGTTTCCTGTACTCACAACTGTAAATCTACTTTTGCTTCATTCTGTATTTTATTGCTTTTATTCCCCTTGAAATCATTAATCACACAAGTAGTGATATCTTTATGTCAGTTGCTCTCTCTCTATCTTAGTGGATTTCTAAGTCTTCTGTTGGTGTAGGTGGCTGGGAGGCAAGCAAGGGAATGAGAATAAGAAGTGGATGAAAACAAATGGTCTGTATCTGAAAACAAACAAATGAAACACTTAGGTTTACAAGATAGAGCTTGAAGAGATTCTTAAATGCAACAATATGGAACAAATAAATCTTTTCCAGGTCACTTCCTCAGGAGCCTTTGGGTAGAAAAAGAGTAACAAAGAGGGCCAAGGTTCACTTTTATTTCATAATTTATATTTAATTCACCCACAACACCTTGGACAACTAAACTCCTTCATATAAATGTTCCACAAACATATTATATTCCACATGTCCCACACTGATTCACTCTTGTCTTCCAAAAGCTCTTTAGCTCCTTTGAACTCTATTTTAAAGATACTTCCCAGAAACAGGGATATCAAATTTTTCCCCTACCTCTCTATTTCTATATAATACGGTATCACTTTGAAACTCACTGTTTCAGTGATTCCTTAAATGATACCCTGAGTTCAGTTTTTTTCCTGCTGTAATACTCACAGAATCATCCCACTAAAGTCAGAAACAAACCTTTTCTTGCATAAAATCTCTAAGTGACTCCCTACTGCTTACATAATAAAATGCATGTATCTGTCTCTCCAACTCACTAAGGCTGTTTTCCTGTTGGCTCCAGTCATGTGATATGCTTAAGCGTTTTCTGACTGTGCCATGTACGTACATGCCCCCTGCTTTTGAAAATCTATTCTTCACTGCATAAATTATCTTATCCTTCATGTCAGCATGACCAACTCATTTTCATTCTTCTACACTTCAGTCAAATATCTTCCGTCCTGTCATGGACCACTCTGTCTCACAATGCATATTTTATTGTATATATAACACTGTATTTCCATTATTTGCTCAGATATTGTTATCCTAGGAGAAGTGGGTTATATTGGTTAATATAATCAAATAGTTTTCAAGCATACAATTCTATATTACCTCATCCTTATACAGTATTGTACTGTGTATTCATCACCGCAAGTCAAGTCTCCTTTTGTTGTTGTTTATGCCCCCTTTACCCTCTTCTACCTGCCTCCACTTTCTTTTCCCTCAAAATACATTCTAGAGGAGAAGAGTATATTTGTCTTTGTATTTCCGGTGCCAAATATAGTGTCTAACGCCTGGCAAAGGTATAATATATTGATTAAATAAATATATGGAGAAATAGATGAAACAATTTTTTTTTAAATTATAAAAATGTTTCTTAAAAACTGAGTACAGAAAAAAGAAATTGTATTATCACTCTTTCCCTAAATCAAATGGAACTTGTTGTCATGTATAAAATGCAGTTCTTGTTTCCATTGCTTATTACAGATGCCTTTCCTACCCCAAAAAGGAGCCACCAGTTAGCAGAACAGGCTGACAATTGCCATTTCGCTGACATGCAATCTGAGGGTGGTTTGAAAATGTTTGTCATTGCTTATGCAGAAAGATAAATTGGTCTGTAAAATATACCTTCTGATTTTAGGATGCTTCTTTAATTTTGGAAAATTTATAATTATTTTGTTCTATTCACACTGTCATTAACTGTGTATATAATTGTGTTCATGATATTTCAACTCTACTTAAAATACATTCAGCGGGTTTGAAAGATTATTAAGGGCCCTGGCCGGTTGGCTCAGCGGTAGAGCGTCGGCCTAGCGTGCAGAGGACCCGGGTTCGATTCCCGGCCAGGGCACACAGGAGAAGCGCCCATTTGCTTCTCCACCCCTCCGCCGCGCCTTCCTCTCTGTCTCTCTCTTCCCCTCCCGCAGCCAAGGCTCCATTCGAGCAAAGATGGCCCGGGCGCTGGGGATGGCTCTGTGGCCGCTGCCTCAGGCGCTAGAGTAGCTCTGGTCGCAACATGGCGATGCCCCGGAGGGGCAGAACATCGCCCCCTGGTGGGCAGAGCGTCGCCCCATGGTGGGCGTGCCGGGTGGATCCCGGTCGGGCGCATGCGGGAGTCTGTCTGACTGTCTCTCCCTGTTTCCAGCTTCAGAAAAATTAAAAAAAAAAAAAAAAAAAAAGATTATTAAGAAAAAGACCATTTAAACTTTGTTTTGCTTATACAAGAAACTGAGGTTAACAATAAATAACTTTTGCTTTGACTAGTCATACTTGATTAGAGACTTGAGGATTTTATTTTTGAATACTAACCAAGTTAGATAAGACTGACACGATACAAATTCAAGAATGATAAAAATGAAATGATGATCAACATTTGAATTTTTTACTGCTTTTCAAGCATCAAACTGAACATATGCTCCTTCATTTCTGCTATGCGCAGGGAAACAGATGAGAGAGAAGGTACCTCTCTGCCTCTCCCGCAGCCTCGATGCTCCAGGGTAGCACTACAGTCCCCAAGTCTCCAGCTTCGTAAGTGTCAGATATGCTATTTCTCTGAATGCCTCAAAGCCATGCAACCAAGGAACTGAAGGGATGCTCACTTCCATCTTTCAGTCTCTCTGATTGCCTGGGAGGCCTTGTACTGACTTCTAAGGAAGGCCATGCATTTTAAAAGGTAAACTTGTGTGCTACTATTTAGTAGCAAAAATACTCCTTCCCTCTCTGGCCTCCTGAAAAATCTGCCTCTATGAATTCATGACTCCCTGCCTTCCAAATTGGTCCTGGACAAAAGACATAATCATAAAATCCATTTCAACCTAAAAGGTAATTTTCTGGTATGTAATCAGGACTGTAACAGCAAATATTAAAAACTGAACAATGTGCAACTCGTATAAGATGAGATACATATGAAGTTTATACATGAGCACCATTTCTATGCTAATTGAACTCAATAACTGTTAAGCAAATTAAATTATTTTTCTTATTTGCTTTCTGAAACTTGGAAAGTTTAGTCTGTATGATTTATTATCCAAAACTCTTGAATTTTTCACAGATACTAACTTTAAAGTTTTGGAATATACACCAGGTGATTGAACCCAGGGCCTTATATTTTGGAAGTTGTACTCTCCTGAGGTACAGCAGTCTGTCATGAAAACCTTTGTGTGGCTCTGGCTGGTTGGCTCAGTGTTAAAGTGTCATCCCAACATGTGGAAGTGTTCAATTTCCAGTCAGGGCACACAGAAAAGGTGACCATCTCCTTCTCTACCACTCCCCCTTCTCTCTCTCTCTCTCTCTCTCTCTCTCTTCCCCTCCTGTAGCCATGGCTCAAATGGTTTGAGCAAGTTGGCTCTGGGTGCTGAGGATGGCTCCATGGCCTTGACTTAATAGTTTGGTTGCTGAACAATGGAGGAGTAGCCCCAAATGGGCAGAGCATACCCTGTAGGAGGCTTGCCGGGTAAATCCTGGCCAGGGTGCTTGTGGAAGCCTATCTGTCTGCCTCCCGCCTCTCACTTGATTTAGGAAAAAGAAAAGGAAAGAAAAAAGAAAACCGCTGTGTGACACAGGTAATTCCAGATTCTGTGCCAAGACTTGAGGTGAGTGAGGCTCTCTGCACTAACTAATCGAAAGTTCTTTGTTCATGAGCACAAAACGGTGAAATGATAAATGCATAGTTTTCATTATTATTGAGATAAAAACATTACCTTTTAGAGATTTCTTATGCATTTATTCCACTATAGGGCTAGAAGATCAGAAAGATTTCTTCACCAGATCTCTGATAATTATTTCAGAGTAGCATGGGAATACATGTCTGGCAAGAGAGATTTTCCTGTCTATGACAATTTCTACATGAACAATATTTATTTATCCTTCAGTTCACCAAGGTCATATCAAACAAAATTGGTCTCCATTAAAAGTACTTTTGCACATGTGCCATCAAACATCTCCAAATCCCTAACATTCTTATTCATGTTTTGGGACATTTTGTTTCCTTCTCTAATCTCTTTAGATTTTTCACTTATTTTGCTTCTATTTCCAAAAAGTTTTTTTTTTCACCAAGGTATTTACTCTGAGATACTTACTTTCTTAGTGTTGAAATACACAACTACTGTGTTGTAGATGTGGGGCCTTGCACTGCAGCTCAGGAGTCATTGTGGCTCCTACTGAATTCCTAAGGAGAGTTGATGTAACGTCCTTGGGACACCTGTGCTTTTGGCCTGTGGCTCAAGCCCCAAATAGGGTCTGTCATCATAATGAGTCTAATATCACAAAAGCTAGACTTTGACCTAGCCCATTCAGTCAGTGACATCATACAAACAGGTGAAGTACACAGCTCCAACACCCTCCTAGAGTATCTAGGAGTAGAAAAAAATACGTAAGTTTTGATCATTCATCGTTATTATAAAGTATCAGACTTACATTTTTTTATAAAGTATCAGATTCATAAAGTATCACGTGGTAATTCATATCAACTTATTTTTTTTTTTGTATTTTTCTGAAGCTGGAAACCGGGAGAGACAGTCAGACAGACTCCCACATGCGCCCGACCGCGATCCACTCCGCACGCCCCGTGGGCGATGCTCTGCCCACCAGGGGGCAATGCTCCGCCCCTCTGGGGCATCGCCCTGTTGTGACCAGAGCCACTCCAGCGCCTGGGGCAGAGGCCAAGGAGCCATCCCCAGCGCCCGGGCCAGCCTTGCTCCAATGGAGCCTCGGCTGCGGGAGGGGAAGAGAGAGACAGAGAGGAAAGAGAGGGGGGAGTGGTGGAGAAGCAAATGGGCGCTTCTCCTGTGTGCCCTGGCCGGGAATCAAACCCGGGACTTCTGCACGCCAGGCCGATGCTCTACCACTGAGCCAAACGGCCAGCGCTCAACTGATTATTTTCTATATTCATTCCATAGTTAAGAAAATTTAAAAATTTCCCATATCTACATATATTAAATTTCTTAGCATATTCTGCAGAATCCCAACTCAGTTCTTACAACAGCTATTACTTTTCTATGGGAAACTATGCTCTGAGCATACTGACTTATGCTTTCCCATTTTGTCATCATTACTATGCCTTCTGATATTTATGATACTTCTTCTTTACCCACAGGAGGTCTTACTTCCTCCACAAAGGCTTCTGAAATCACTGAAGTTCTTCTTGATTTCATATTTTAGAATTTAACATACAATGTTTTATATAATTCTATTTGTATTTGTATGTCATGAATCCCTGCAGACTGAGATCAGTATTTTTACTTTTGTTAAAAGTGTGAAGAAATTAGGCTACTGTCCTCTTAAAGAAACGGAGTTGAGGGTGCTGCTATTTTTTTTTGAGGTTTACATCAATGAGTTGGTTCGCAGGCTTTTCAAAGAGGCATTCTTGGGTCCTTAAGAACTGGCAAAAGACTCATTTAGCTTTTAAAAAGATTTACATATTTTCAAAGAGACAGAATAAGAACTTACAGTTAAAGGGGTTAATATCCAAAATATATAAAGAACATATGACTCACCAATGTTAAAAAATCCAATTAAAAATTAGATGGGAAAATAAACATTTTTTTGGAAAATGTTTTTGGGAAAAATAAACATTTTTCCCAAAGGAGACATACAAATGTCCAAAGGGCACATGAAAAAATGTTCAGAAAAAATTATCAGGGAAATGTAAACCAAAACCACAGTGAGATATCACCTCACAACTGTTAGAATGGCTACTATGAAAAAGATAGTAAATAACAAGTTTGGAGAAAAGGGAACCCTCATGCACTGTTGATGGGAATACAAATTTGTGTGGCCACTATTTAAAACACTTTGGAGGTTCCTCAAAAAATTAAGAATGAAACAATAATATGACTTAGTCACTTATTTTTAATTTGTATTTGCCCTTACATAAGCATTGTCCAAAGTAATAATAGTAGAGTAGGGAATAAGGGCTAATGTCAGAATTTTTTTAAAATTTTGTCTGGGGATTTCACCTTGTACCATTCCCAGCCTACAGATAATATACTGTGTGTGTGTGTGTGTGTGTGTGTATTAGGAACCACATTTCTGTAGGCATTAAGAAAAATCCCCATAAAATCATAAGTGTGCCATAGACTATAAAAGGCTAGAAACTACTGACTTAGTGAAAGAGAGTCTTAGAATTCTTTAGGATCGAAAATAATAGTTAAATAATACAATATAGATATTAAAGGAAGAATTTTCTAAATACACGTTTATTTTTTTTTCTTATACATTTTTAAAGCACTATAAGCAAACAAGATAGAATGAAGCAAGAGGTATATAGGGTTGCGCCAAGTTTTCAGTCCCAAATTTAATTATACTTCTGCCCCATTTGATAATATTTCATGCATTCTTCAATGAGTCCAAGTGTTATTTCAATAGTTAAGCTATCACAAATACTTTTTTTTTTTTACAGGGACACAGAGACAGACAGACAGGAACAGAGAGAGATGAGAAGCATCAATCATCAGTTTTTCGTTGAGACACCTTAGTTGTTCAGATTGCTTTGTTTTCTCATATGTGCCTTGACCGCAGGCCTTCAGCAGACTGAGTAACCCCCTGCTCGAGCCAGCGACCTTGGGTCTCAGCTGGTGAGCTTTTTGCTCAAGCCAGATGAGCCCATGCTCAAGCTGGTGACCTCGGGGTCTTGAACCTGGGTCCTCCGCATCCCAGTCCAACGCTCTATCCACTGCACCACCGCCTGGACAGGTCACAAATACTTCTTAGGATGAGTTAACCTTTCCCTCATGCCTAAATTTGTACAGCTTTATTATAACAGATGGTGTAAAATAATTCCAGGTAATTGAAATTTGGTCATTGGAACTGAATAAATTCTCACCTGTATTATACAATGGAAGAAATGCAAAAGATGAAACTGGCGATTGCAGGTATGTTCCAAGCTTGCCATGTACCAACCTGCTAGGTAATTATAATATCTACTTCCACAGGTTACTATGAAGATTAAATGATATTATGTGATGGTACAATGTATACCATACACCATAAGGCAAAAGTAGGCCTGAATTGAGCTCAGGGTATGTTACTGAGTTTAATATATTTTCAAAATCCAACCAAGACCTAGAATTTCATGCTTTGCTAACTTAGCATTGAGGATAAGATAACAGGATTTTACTTCCCTTAATTGCTATAGTTCTTTTAATTCATATCATTTTCACTATTTTTATTCAGTTGTCTTTATTAGATTTTTAAAAAAATACTTTACTACATAGATGTTAACCTTGTGCATGGAATCAGATGAATTGGTATCCACTGATGTCTTTGAGATATATTTAAAATTGGAACTGGAAAAAATAAAATAAAAAAAAATAAAATTGGAACTGGGCCTAAATGGACATCTGGCATGAAAAACAAGTTGAAAACATGATATCTCCTTGGTGACAAAATATATTTGATTAGAATTACTAAAAGATATCATTCTTTAAGATTTTTCTTTAATTAGAACAATAATTCAATAACTTGATTTTTACCTGGCAGAGAAACGAAGCAATAAATTGTATTTAGAGATATGTTAATTATTTCTTAAAACATTTTTCTCTGTGATACTTGAAAATATCATGTAAAATACCAATTTCATTTCTAAACATATAGAAAAGATGCTAACAATTGTAGCTTTCTAATAAAAAGAGGAGGACTGTCCATATTCTATAGTGTATTCTTTTTAGCATTTGGGCACATGCTGAGATACGCCAAGCAAATTAGAACACCTGCTCTGGATGTTCCCGGTGTTGTCTGAAACAGGGGGCAACAAAGCATAATTTTAAGATGTGTTTATGTAAAGCTATTTTTGAAATCTATAAATTCTATCTTTGGCCAATGTTTTTCTCGAAGTAGCTAACACAGATATAAAATCTGGGAGCAGAGCCACTTTTTATATAATTTACATGAAGAATACTCTAATCAAAAGACAGTATTATAGCATACCCCACCGTTCTTTTAATATTACTTCTGTAAATAATGACCTATTAACTAGTATGTGACTGCAGATAAATAGCCTGTTTGTTTAAGAATTCTAGGAATTAACTTCAAAAGAAGCAGACTCTGACCTTCAGACATTCTGACTCCAAAATATATGCTGACTTTCAACCAGTTTTCTGAACAGACTACGTTGACTTGCAGTAGTCCCCTCTATGGAGAATTTTCAACGCCCTGCTTTTTATTCCTTTCTTCCATTTTTTCACCCTTCCTTCTCCCTTGTTAAAAAACCCATGCCTGCGTTTAAGTGTTAAGAGAATCTTTGTGATGTGAGTCCTCCACCTTCTCTTGAATAAACCAATCTTCCTTCCACCATCTCTGTCTCTTGATTATGACATTCAAGTAGCAGGCAGCCAAACCTGGGTTTGGTATTAGTATCATTAAATATTAAAAAGTTATTTGCCAACAGCAAATATACTTAAGTTCCTGCATTGCATCTATCTCATAAAGAACAAAGCAAAAAGTATCTTAAAAAGTTTTATCAATTTTTTTCCATTTTTTAGGAGTCCATTTTTATTTTTTAGCATACTATTCCTAGCACAAACATGAGTGCAAATATTAGCATATTTGTGTCTGGGTTGAATTCAAAGTATAGAAGAATTTTTAGCCTGACCAGGCAGTGACGCAATGAATAGAGCATCAGACTGAGACTCAGAAGACCCAGGTTGGAAACCCTGAGGTTGCCGGCTTGAGCGCAGGCTCGTCTGGCTTGAGTACGTGCTTACCAGCTTGAGCACAGGGTTGCTGGCTTGAGCATGGGATCATAGACATGACCCCATGGTCGCTGGCTTGAGCGCAGTCACTGGCTTGAGCAAAGGGTCACTTGCTCTGCTGTAGCCTCCTGATCAAGGCATGTATGAGAAAGCAATCAATGAACAACTAAGGAGCCATAAGAAAGAATTGATGTTTCTCATCTCTCTATCTTCCTGTCTGTCTGTCCCTATTTGTCCCTCTCTCTGTCTCTGTCTCTGTAACACACAATAAAAAAAGTATAGAAGAATTTTTAAAATAGTTTTATTGGTTAAGTAGAGAATGTAAGAAACTGATAAATAAGAAAAGAAGACAATTGTGTAAATGGTAAAATCTGGTTTAGATAATGCAAATTGACAAGAAGTAAGGTAATAAAAGAAAATTTTATAATGTGATGAATAAAAATTTTATAATTTTGTTTGAATTTGTGTGGGGTCTATCTGGAACCCTGAGTGAAAATCAGATGTGCTTGGGTATGTCTGGCAAAACGGAAGGGACCTACATCCTGGGTTGCTGCCCGTGCTCTAGCTACATTAGAAATGAAGAGTCCCTGAGGAAAATTCATTCTACAAGATTAAAGAATAGCCATAAATACTGAACACAGTTTTCTGAGAAGAAAAGACATTTCAAGCAGATCATTTTTGGTATTATTGAGTTATTGGCCCAAGACAGCACTGTGGGAACAAAAGAAGTACCACCATGGGAGATCATTAATAAAATATAGAAAAAGTGCAAACCAAATGTGTTACTTTCCCTCTCTGGCCCCCTAACTTACCCATGCTGATGTTAGAGGACTTTAAGTGTCTGAAACCACTGAAGTAACCATAGGGATGCTGTCATTGGGGTGGCACCTGGGGAAACCTTATAGTACTCAAAAGGGCCTGCCACCCTCCCTAGACAGCATGATGCTACGTGAAACAAATCCATTGCTAAGCATATATGAGAATTCACAGGATCAAACAAATACTCAGAAGAAATTTTGCATGGGACTGGCGAAACTTCATCAAGGATATAAAGGCAATGGTAAAAAAAATCAAGCTATTTCTCTCAATTAGATTTCATGTGTATGCACGGGTGAGGTCTTGACAAACTGGAAGAACTAACAAATAATTGAATGTGCCTGTCCTCTAAGAGGAAGCAGTTTGAAGGAGTCCTGATGAAAGGCCCTTTATTCATTTGCATGAATTAGTCAAGAGCCTGGATGCAGGAGGGTTTGAAGAAAGCTGTTGGGAGGATTAAATTTGCTTTATCTTGGTAGGCTCCTAAAAGGAGCTGTTGAGCAAACAGATTGCACAGTATGGAGTTTCAAAAGCCTAGGTCGCCTGACCTGTGGTGGCGCAGTGGATAAAGCGTCGACCTGGAAATGCTGAGGTCGCCGGTTCAAAACCCTGGGCTTGCCTGGTCAAGGCACATATGGGAGTTGATGCTTCCAGCTCCCCCCCCCCTTCTCTCTGTCTTCTTCTCTATCTCCTCTCTAAAAATGAATAAATAAAATAAAAAAAAATGATGCTTCAAAAACCTAGGTCTTGTTCATCACAGTAAGCCTCACACTTTGGGATTTCATTTGATTAAGTTGTGAATGGAAAAGATTGTAGGTTGAACTCTATTGTCACTAGAAAGGGATTGGGCCCAGAGCGAGTCTGCCTCTGGCCAGCCTGTAGTGTGTGGGTTCTTCACTTTGTGCAGGAAAGATTTTGCAACATGAGTCCTGGTGCTTGCGAGAGTATGTTTATTAAAGGTGGGGACAGCAAAACAAAGGAAGGGCTTAGGACAGAAGAAGCAACAGAAAAGATCCTAGGGAGTGCTGCATTTGCCATCTAGAAATGTTATAGAAACAAGTGAGCCATGTGAGACTTTGTAGACTCGCTGAGAAGTAAAAGTCCCAATCACAGAAGTGAGCCAAGACAAGGCTTCTGTTAGGTCACTGAAAAGTCAGAGAGAAGGGGGTCTTCAAGACAGGTTCAGGGGGTTAGCCTGAGACTACCCACCACTACCCACTTCTCTCTGGTTGCAAGTCTCTCTGGTAACCTTAGAGCTTAAGGGGAAAAGCTCATAGATACACGCCTGAGAAAGAAGGTAGAAAGGTGTGGGCATGTTCCAGAAGGAATGTGGCTGGCTTCCTTTATCTCAAGGGGTTTTACCTGTTTTTAAAGGTGGGAATTCTAGGGAACCTCTCAAGGGAGGATCTCAATAGAATAGTTATCAACTTTCCAAGTGTGTCTTTTCAGCGTTATGGTTACCACTGATTGGTCAGCACTGAGGGGTGGAGGTCATTAGTCATTTCATCTGGTACTGTTGTCAGTCATGGTGCTGCTCCTTTTTGTTTTGCTGCTTTTTGGGCCTGTGGCTGAAACACAACTGAGGTTTAAATATCATCTCCAGTTTGACCAAAACTCAGTCTCCATGATTAGCAGACCCGAGGTTTTGCTCCTGATTATCTGCTGTGGGCTAGAAAGTCAGTGATCATGCAAGAGCTTGTATGGGAGTCATATGAGGCTATTGTCTTGTCTCTTGTTCCTTCTCAAAGGGGGTCTAAAACCACATGACTAAGAATATGACAGGGGAGAATAGGTCAGGGGAGAGTCCAAACCATACAACCAGTGATATGAGAGGCCAGGGGATTTTAAACCACATGATACTGATATGTTAGGGGAGGAAATATAACCCTGGGGAAAAGGTCCTTGTTTTCCCAATTTTGCCCATTGCTAGGCACCCAGGGCTTTTCACTATGATACCGTTTTTTACCTGGCAATTGTCCTTGCTCTACTCTTGCCTATCTGCCTACCACACTGTTAGAACCTCAGGTCTATATGAAGGATGTGGAAAGTATTAATGCCACTAGTGGATAGGTTTAGGAGAACCAACCAGCAATACAGCTGCTTCCTACAAGAAGGAGGCTTAAAGTAGCAATCTCTAAGTCTAAATAGATATAATAAACTTGGTCCTATTTTGATCCTGGTACATATTGATAATAACAATGCAACAAAACAATAAACCTTAGAATATGCTATCAATATGCTAAGCTCTTTATAGACACTGTCTCTTTTAGTTTTACAATTACCTAGTGGAATTGATATTATTACTATTCCCTGTTCACAGATGAAGAAACCAAGTTTCATAGACAAGAGTTCACTTGCTGAAAGGCCTCATCATCTTTAAGATGCCAAGCTCTGTGTTAAGTTCTTTATCTGCATTACTAAATTTAATTTTCAGAGCCACTGCTTAAATGATGACATTTAAAACTTAGGTTGAATTGAACAAACCTATACAAATCTACAAAAAATTATAAAATAAAATTATATTTTCTTAAAAAATGTGTTTCTTTGAAGGTCAGGCTTACAATTCAGATGTGTTGCCTAGTGGGGTATGACAGGATAAGGACTAAACTTTTCTGAAGTTTGTGGGGTCATAAATATATTCACTTCCTTTCTCCAAAATTGGAGTTCTAAAGAAATTGATTAATTCTTTAATGATCTCTAGGACAGGTACATAAGCTAGTACTGCATTATAGCAAGTAATGAAAAACAGAAAGCTTTGTTGAAAATCGTTGGGTATTTTCTCACTCTTTTTTCAAACACATTTCTCTTAAGTATGCTTCTCGTATCCTGTTAAAGTTAATGAATAATTTTAAAGAAAATATTAGGCTTTAAAAGATGAGTAAACAGAAGTTGACTTTATCCCAATATTATTATTGCCAACAATAGTGGAGAAAGCACAGACCAAGTCCAGACACTTAGCTCCACTGAAACAGAAGGTAGAGGGTTTTAAATGCTGGGTCATGATAGTAGAAAAATCATGGAGTACATCATGGGGCAGTTGATCAATAAGATATATGGCATCCATTGAGTTTTTTCTGATAATGCCAATGTGTTTATGATTAAGCCATCTCTGTTTGCTAATTGACTTCCTTCCAAGTTGGGCTTCTGACCTGCCCAACAAAGTAGAGTAGAGGGTATTATCTACTTCAATGTTTACATTTCAAAGAAATGGTCTCCAGATCTTGGGGAAAGACATTTCCTGGGTTGCAAAACCGGCAAGAGTCTGGGAGAAGATTTATATACATTTCAAAGGGATAGAGAAAGAATTTTAAGTTATAAATTTTCTAAAGTAAATGCTCTAAGAAAAGGGAGATCAGGGCCTCTTGTCAGAAAGACTGAGGGGAACATTTAGAACATTTTGGTCTTCAGCACTCTGATGTTCCACACTATATCCTCAACTTTCTAGGTGTACTCTTTCAGTTTAGGTGACACCAATAACATTTCAGCCACATTTGTTACAAGATTATAATGTCCTCATTGTCCAAGAGGAGAGAGTATTCCAGCTTTCAATTTTCCCACAAATCCAGGAAAACTATTTGAGACTTTAGATTTATTTTTGCTACTTTGTAACAATCTCTTATTTCATGTTACATTTAATCCAGTCTCTATTGGCTGTCCTAGAGGCAGCCTCTATTTTTTTTTTCATTTAATTAATTGTGTTTACATAGATTCTACTGTCGCCCTCGAACGCATTCCCCCTCCCCATTATTCTCTTCAACATCTCCCTTGCCCCCTCCCCATAGCACCCTCTCCCCTTCCCTTCAGGTTTTACCCATCCTATCATCCCCATTCCCTCTGTCCTCTTTTCCTCTGGTCCCTTTGATCCCTTCTCTGTCTCAATTTCGTTTCTCAGTTCTCATTGTTCCTTGGATTCCTCAAATGAGTAAAGTCATATGATATTTTTCTTTCTCTACCTGGCTTATTTCACTTAACATAATAGTTTCCAGGTCCATCCATGTTGTTGCCAAAGGTAAGATTTCCTTCTTTTTTATGGCCTTGTAGTATTCCATTGTATATATGTACCACTGCTTTTTAACCACTCATCCACTGACAGACACTTGGGCTGTTTCCAGATCTTCGCTATTGTGAACAATGCTGCCATAAACATGGGGGTGCATTTCTCCTTTTGTAACAGTGCTATGGTGTTCTTGGGATATATTCCTAAAAGTGGGATGGCTGGGTCAAAAGGCAGTTTGATTTTTAATTTTTTGAGGAATCTTCATACTGTTTTCCACAGAGGCTGCACCAGGCTGCATTCCCACCAGCAGAGCAGTAGGGTTCCCTTTTCTCCACATCCTCGCCAGCACTTATTCTGTGTTGTTTTGTTGATGAGTACCTTTCTGACTGGTATGAAGTGATCTCTCATTGTGATTTTAATTTGCATTTCTCTAATGATTAGTGATGTTGAGCATTTTTTTATATGCCTATTGGCCATCTGTATGTCCTATTTGAAGAAGTGTTTATTCATTTTTTTTGCCCATTTTTTTTATTGTATTGTCTGTCTTCCTGGTGTTGAGTTTTACAAGTTCTTTATAAATTTTGGGTATTAACCCCTATCAGACATATTGTCGAATATGTTCTCCCATTGTGTAGTTTGTCTTTTTATTCTGTTCTTATTGTCTTTAGCTGTGCAAAAGATTTTTAGTTTGATATAGTCCTATTTGTTTATCCTGTCTTTTATTTCCCTTACCTGTGGAGATAAATCAGCAAAAATATTGCCGCGAGAGATGTCGGAGAGCTTACTGCCTATGTTTTCTTCTAAGATGCTTATGGTTTTACAACTTACATTTAAGTCTTTTATCAATTCTGAGTTTATTTTTTTGAATGGTGTAAGTTGGTGGTCTAGTTTCATTTTTTTGTAGGTAGCTGTCCAATTTTCCCAATACTATTTGTTAAAGAAGCTGTCTTTACTCCATTGTATGCTCTTACCTCCTTTGTCAAATATCAATTGTCCATAATGATATGGGTTTGTTTCTGGGTTCTCTGTTCTGTTCCATTGATCTATATGCCTGTTCTCATGCCAATACCAAGCTGTTTTGAGTACAATGACCTTACAGTATAACTTGATATCTGGAAGTGTGATACCTCCCACTTTATTCTTCTTTTTCAAGATTGCTGAGGCTATTTGTGGTTTTGCGTTTTTTTTGGTTCTATATAAATTTTTGGAATATGTGTTCTATATCTTTGAAGTATATCATAGGCATTTTTATTGGTATTGCATTGAATTTATAAATTGCTTTGGGTAATATAGACATTTTAATGATGTTTATTCTTCCTAACCATGAACACGGTATACCCTTCCACTTGTTTGAATCTTTCTTGATTTTTTTAATCAATGTTTTATAATTTTCTGAATACAAGTCTTTAACTTCCTTGGTTAAATTTACTCCTAGGTACTTTATTTTTGGTTGCAATAGTGAAGGGGATTGTTTCTTTAATTTCTTTTTATGACAATTCATTGTTGGTGTATAGAAATGCCTCTGATTTCTGTGTATTAATTTTATACCCTACCAATTTGCTGAATTCATTTATCAGGTCAAGTAGTTTTTTGAATGAGACTTTAGGGTTTTCTAAATACAGTATCATATCATCTGCAAATAATGATAGTTTTACTTCTTCTTTTCCAATTTGGATGCCTTTTATTTCCTCTTCTTTTTTTTTTTTGTACTTTTCTGAAGCTGGAAATGGGGAGAGACAGTCAGACAGACTCCCGCATGCGCCTGACCAGGATCCAGCCGGCACGCCCACCAGGGGCGACGCTCTGCCCACCAGGGGGCGACGCTCTGCCCCTCTGGGGCGTCGCTCTGCCGCGACTAGAGCCATTCCAGCACCTGTGGCAGAGGCCAAGGAGCCATCCCCAGTGCCCGGGCCATCTTTGCTCCAATGGAGCCTCGCTGCGGGAGGGGAAGAGAGAGACAGAGAGGAAGGGGAGGGGGAGGGGTGGAGAAGCAGATGGGTGCTTCTCGTGTGTGCCCTGACCGGGAATTGAACCCAGGACTTCTGCACGCCAGGCCGACGCTCTACCACTGAGCCAACCGGCCAGGGCTTATTTCCTCTTTTTGTCTGATTGCTGTAGCTATGACTTCCAGTACTATGTTGAATAAGAGTGGTGAAAGAGGGCACCCCTGCTTTGTTCCTGATCTTAAGAAGATTGTTTTAATTTTTGCCCATCAATTATGATGTTGTTTTGTTGGCAGTGAGTTTGTCATAGATGGCCTTTATCACATTGAGGTATGTACCCTGTATTCCCACTTTGCTGAGAGTTTTGATCATAAATGGAGGCTGGATTTTATCAAATGCTTTTTCTGCATCTATTGAAATTATCATGTGGTTTTTCTCTTTTTTGTTTATGTGATGAATCACATTGATTGATTTACAAATATTGTACCATCCTTGCCTCCCCAGAATGAATCCCACTTGATCATGATGTATGATTTTTTTCATGTATTGCTGGATCCATTGCTAATATTTTGTTGAGGATTTCAGCATCTAAGTTCACCAGGGATAATAATTTTCTTTCTTTGTGTTGTCTTTGCCTGGTTTTGGAATTAGAATTATGCTCGCCTCTTAAAAGGAGCTTGGAAGTATTCCTTCCTCTTGAATTTTTTGAAATAGCTTGAGTTTTTTGATAACTGTTTCAATCTCATTTGTTGTAATCAGTTTGTTTAGGTTTTCTGATTCTTCCAGATTGATTTTTGAAAGATTATATGTTTCAAGGAATTTGTCCATTTTACCTAGGTTGTCTAATTTTTTGGCATACAGTTCTTCATAGTATTTTCTTACAATATTTTGTATTTCTGTAGTGTCAGTTGTTATTTCCCCACTCTCATTTCTAATTTTATTTATTTGAGTCCTCTCTCCTTTTCTCTTGGTGAGTCTTGTTAAAGGTTCATTGATCTTGTTTACCCTTTCAAAGAACCAGCTCTTGTTTCATTGATCCTCTGTATTGTTTCTTTAATCTCTATGTCATTTATTTCTGCTCTGATCTTTATTATTTTCTTCCTTCTACTACCTCTGGGATTTACTTGCTGTTCTTTTTCTAGTTCTTTTAGATGCAGGGTTAAGTTTTTTATTTGGGCTTTTTCTAGCTTTTTAAAGTATGCCTGTAGTGCTATGATCTTCCCTCTCAGTACTGCTTTTGCTGTGTCCCATAAATTTTAAGTTGTTGTATGCTCATTATCATTCATTTTTAGGAATATTTTTAATTTCTTCTTTGATCTCATTGTTAATGCATTTGTTATTTAATAACATGCTATTTAGTTTCCATGTGTCTCAGTATTTTTCAGTTTTTCTGTTGTGGTTGATTTCTAGTTTCATGCCATTGTGATCAGAGAGAATGCTTGATATGATTTCAATCTTCTTAAATTTGTTGAGACTGCTTTTGACTTTTTTTTTCTTTTTTTTCCTTTTATTTATTCATTTTAGAAAGGAGAGAGAGAGGGAGAGAGAGAGAGAGAGAGAAGACAGAGAGAGAAGGGGGGAGGAGCAGGAAGCATCAACTCCCATATGTGCCTTGACCAGGCAAGCCCAGGATTTCGAACCGGTGACCTCAGCATTTCCAGGTCGACGCTTTATCCACTGCGCCACCACAGGTCAGGCCTGTTGAGACTGCTTTTGTGCCTTAACATATGTTCTATTCTAGAGAATGTACCATGAGCACTTGAAAAGAATGTATATTCTGCTGTTTTAGGGGAAAAGTTCTGAAGATATCTATTAAATCGAGTTGATCTAATATGTCCTTTAAGTCTGCTGTTTCTTTGTTATTTTTCTTTCTTGAGGATCTATCTAATGATGTTAATGGGGTATTGAAATCCCCTACTATTATAGTATTGCTGTTGATATCACCCTTTAAATCCATCAAAGTCTGCTGTATATATTTAGGTGCTCCTATATAAGGTGTGTAGATATTTATAATGGTTATATCTTCCTGTTGGATTGCTCCTTTTATCATTATATAGTGATGTTCATATCTCTTACTATAGCCTTTGTTTTAAAGTCCATTTTGTCTGATATAAGTATTGCTACCCCAGCTTTTTTTTCAATTCCATTTGCATGAAATAATTTTTTTTAGCCCTGGTCGGTTGGCTCAGCGGTAGAGTGTCAGCCTGGCATGCGGGGGATCCAGGTTCAATTCCCGGCCAGGGCACACAGGAGAAGCGCCCATTTGCTTCTCCACCCCCACCCCCTCCTTCCTCTCTGTCTCTCTCTTCCCCTCCCGCAGCCGAGGCTCCATTGGAGCAAAGATGGCCCGGGTGCTGGGGATGGCTCCTTGGCCTCTGCCCCAGGTGCTAGAGTGGCTCTGGTCACGGCAGAGCGATGCCCCGGAGGGGCAGAGCATCGCCCCCTGGTGGGCAGAGCATCGCCCCTGGTGGGCGTGCCGGGTGGATCCCGGTCGGGCGCATGCGGGAGTCTGTCTGACTGTCTCTCCCCGTTTCAAGCTTCAGAAAAATACCAAAAAAAAAAAAAAAAATTTTATTCTTTTATCTTCAGTCTATGTGCATCTTTTAAGGTGTGTCTCTTGTAGACAGCATATGTACTGGTCCTGTTTTCTTATCCATGCTGCTATCCTGTGTCTTTGATTGGATCATTTAATCCATTTACACTTAAGGTTATTATTGATATGTAGTTGTTTATTGCCATATTATTCTTTAAAGCTGTATTCCTCTTTTCCTATATTCTTTTCCCACTTTGATCTATTTACAACAGGCCCCTTAACATTTCTTGCAGCATTGGTTTGGTTGTAATGAATTCCTTGAGCTTTTTCTTTTCTGGGAAGCTTTTTATTTCTCCTTCAATTTTAATTGATAGCCTTGCTGGATAAAGTAGTCTTGGTTGTAGGCTCTTGTTCTGCATTACTTTGAATATTTCTTGCCATTCCCTTCTGGCCTCAAGTGTTTCTGTTGAGAAGTCAGATGACATCCTTATGGGGGCTTTTTTTAGGTAATAACCTTTTTTTCTCTAGCAGCTTTTAATATTTTCTCTTTATATTTTAGCTTTGGTATTTTAATTTTGATGTGTCTTGGTATAGATTTCTTTGGGTTTCTCTTTAATGGAGTTCTCTGTGCTTCTTGAACTTGTGTGACTTTTTCCTGCCTCAATTTAGGGAAGTTTTCAGCTATGATTTGATTGAACAAGGTCTCTATCCCTTGTTCTTTCTGTTCTTCTTTAGGAACCCTGATGATGCAGATGTTGTTTCTCTTTATGTTGTCACAGAGCTCTCTTAGAATTTCCTCAGATATTTTCAGCCTCTTTTCTTTTTGCTGCTCTGTTTCTGTGTTTTTGTTTATCTCATCTTCTAAATTACTAATTCGATCTTCTGCTTCATCCAGCCTGCTTTTAATTGCTTTTAGTGTAGTCTTCATTTCTGATATTGTATTTGTCATTTCTGACTCATACTTTTTTATTATTTCAATGTCCTTTTTTATACTTGTTATCTTTTTATTTAGGTGTTTGTTATGTCCATCTATTGTTATTCTAAGATTTTTGAGCATCCTAACAATCATTATTTTAAACTCTGCAACTAGTAATTTGGTTATATCTAACTCATTCAAGTCCTTTTCTGGGGATTTCTCTTGATTCATTTGGGTTACATTTCTCTGCCTTCCCATTTTGTCTTTGTATAAGAAGGGTGTGGCCACTGGAGTCCAATGGGTGTGGCCTCTGTGTTCTCTAGGTGTGGTCTTTTTGCAGGCCTGACACTCCCTCTGCCATTGCCTTGGGCATTCCGGTGTGGGTGTTGCCTGTGCCGGCCTGCTGCAGTAGTCACTGTGATTCCCACCTCTCCTCCTCGGGAGGGGCTGTATTCACTTGCCCAGTCTACAAGCCTGACTGATTTTTTTTTATTATTTCATTGTCCTTTTTGTTGCTTGTAATCTCTTTATTTATGTGCTCATTGTGTCCATCCATTGTTGTTCTAGATCTTTCAGCACTCTAATAATCATTATTTTAAACTCTACATCTGGTAGTTTGGTTATTTCCATGTCACTCAGTTCATTTTCTGGGGGTTTCTCTTGTTGATTCATTTTGATTGCACTTCTCTGTCTTCTCAATATTTCTGTGTGTTTGGGTGTGTTTTTTGTAGAGCTGGTTGAGTCTAGGATTGGTGTTGTCTGCCTCCAATTTTTAGTTGTGTTATTTCTAGGTCTTCTCTGGTTGTCCAAGCCTCTATTTTTGCTCTGTGCCAACATCAAAACAATATTATTTTTTAGTATTATACTTTTTGAATTTATTTTGAATTTTTTTTTTGTATTTTCTGAAGCTGGAAATGGGAGACAATCAGACAGACTCCTGCATGCGCCTGACTGGGATCCACCTGGCATGCACACCAGGGGGCAACGCTATGCCCACCAGGGGGCGATGCTCTGCCCCTCCGGGGCGTCACTCTGTTGTGACCAGAGCCACTCTAGCGCCTGGGGCAGAGGCCAAGGAGCCGTCCCCAGCGCCCGGGCCATCTTTGCTCCATTGGAGCCTCACTGTGGGAGGGGAAGAGAGAGACAGAGAGGAAGGAGAGGGGGAGAGATGGAGAAGCAGATGGGCGCCTCTCCTGTGTGCCCGGTCGGGAATCGAACCCAGGACTTCTGCACACCAGGCCAATGCTCTACCACTGAGCCAACTGGCCAGGGCCTTCAAATCAATATTTTAACTTCATTTTTAAGGGCCAATTTTGCAAAGTCCTATGAATAATGTAGATTTAACTAAAAAAATTCTAAGGGGACAAAGAGTAAAAATTTAGGTCACACAAAAGAGCTTGTTTAATTTACTTGAAGATGTTCTATCCTCCATCCCTTTGAAATTCTGTGAACATTTTTCCTTCTCTAGGCACAATAAAAGGCTTTCTTCCAG
Source organism: Saccopteryx bilineata (assembly GCF_036850765.1). NCBI lineage: Eukaryota > Metazoa > Chordata > Mammalia > Chiroptera > Emballonuridae > Saccopteryx > Saccopteryx bilineata. The sequence goes on from NC_089500.1 coordinate 37,270,273, forward strand.
CATTTTTAGAGATTACCCTTGGACCTGGGGTCAGAAACACAATCTCTGTATATCCCTATCAAAATGTTACCAGACAAAATAGGTTCCTTAGCACTGTCATGGGAAAAGAATTTCAGGGACACTTGTGCAGGAGGAGTTTTAAGTAATATTGGCAAGATTTTTTTAGAGCAAATATAATAGTACACATAAAAAGGAAGAGAGTGGGCAGGCTAGAGAGTAGTGGCTGCCCCAAGGTCCTTACAAAACTTCCATAAATTTTTTGGGGTTTGTGAAAAGAATGATCAGGCTTTCTTTCAAACTATCCATCTCTTTTCTGACTTTTCTGAAGCTTGTGCTGTCTCCTATTTAGGATCGCCATTTTGGCTCCTCCTGTGCATGCATCCTCATTCTGATTGGCCATTTGGCTTCTACAGTGCATTAACTTAGCAAAATGAATTTCTTCACCATTTTCTCCCCCCATCCACACTTGGGTGTTTTTGTTTGTTTGGTGAAACATGCTGGTTACTTTCCAGGGTGACTGAAAAGTTGTTTTTTCTACCTGATCAGGCTTAATCAGATGTCCAGTTCTGTTCATTCCCGCCTTTTGTGTGTGTGTGTGTGTGTGTGTGTGTGTGGTTGTTAATATCTGTTTTATTGTCTACTCGAACATTTCCCCTCCACAATGCAGGGCCTTTGTAATCTTATGAAGGTTTTGTTATTTATTTCCTTGAATTTATTTATTCTGAGGTTTGGTAGGCACTAATGACACTAATTGGGTCTTTGTTATATCTCCCCTAGACTAGAATGATTTAAGCGACTCACTCTGGGGAAGAGCTGCCTGTGTAAACCATCAGCTCCTGAGTGTCTGTGGTTAGGGAAGATAAGATCTTTCGATTTATTAGCAGGCTATTAATTTCTTTGCCTCGTTTAATTGTCTCAGTTTCCTTCATTTACTTGCCAAAAAATTTTTCTAGCTTCTTACTATTCTGCCTCAAAAATACCCACTTCATTCCTTTTTTTCATCACACACTGGGTTCTTTCATCAGATATTTTTCCTAAGATAGAGAAGATATTTCTCTATTATTAGTTATATTTAGTCCTTCTTTCCTAAATGTGAATAGTACTTTAGCAGTTAAAATACTTTTCTAAAATTTATAACACTTTAAAGAAAATTCCCAAAGAAAGAACATGGCTACATAAAATTTTCATTCCCAAGACCCTAAAACCTCCAGCAAGGGCAAACTCACTACTTCCTTGACCCATGCATTTTCTATGAATTCTGGCTTTCCTTTACTCATGAATAATTGAGTTACACTTCTTAGCTCTTCATGATTCTGCTAAAGCTCTCAGGCAATCAATGCAACTTTTCCTAAGAATTTTTCTTGGATGTGGCTAAAGTTCAGTATTTTTTTTCTTTTTTCTTTTTTGCTGTAGTGGAGAATTTAATCATAGATTCCATAAAACAAAGCAAATCATACAAAATTTACAACCAGTCTTAATAGTCTAGCGACTTCACAAAACATTTGTGCTTCTTATTCTTTTCTGTAAAAAAGGTGATAATGTAAACCCCTACTGTTTAAGGATATATAAGTCTCAGGCAATATTTTTGAGATCATAACAAAGTTATTCAACATAGTTACAGTTCTGTTGGATCAGATCTTAAGAAACTTCTAGGAAATGCATTGTACACAGAAAGGAAAACAAGACTTCTAACAAAAGAATGAATGATCCATCGTAACAATGTCATGAGCTTCTTAGATCAATGGAATCATACTTAGAGAATAAAGGTAAGGTATTCGCTATGCCAAAAAAACTTCAGAACTCTTTTTTTAAATAAAAAGTTGTTAAAACTATTAATTAATTATTGGTTTAAAATCTACTTCTATGGCCAGTAGCCATGGCCATTGCAGCCATGCATTTTCAGGTTCTAATTAGATTCAGGCAGATTTTAGAGAAACAGTGGAGCCAAAAAATGGTGGGCTATTTCTTTATTTAAGACTCATACCGACTAACAACGAGCACTACACAGGGAAAACACTTCTATTTCACTCATTCAGAGTTCACAAAGCTACTGATATGGTTCCACAACCAGGAGAATCTTCTCCAGTTTCTCCTAGAATCAAAGGCCTCACCGGTCCCAAAGCCCCTTACCTCTGGTTCCCCATCTGCCTACATGGCTTCTTACTTTGCAAAACTGGCTTTTCACTTTTTCCCTGCCATCTTGGCTTCTTTCCTCTCCTCTTTCTCCTTCTCTCCTTCTTTTTAAAACTTTTCTGGGGCCAAAACCTCTCCTCTAGCACACATTAACATAACAATGGCCCTTCCCAAGCAGAAAAGTAATTAGCAATTTTACAGATCACATACCAGGTGCTTCTCAATGCCATTAAAACTAAGCAAACTCAAAAATCATATTTTAAAACCTCATTTGCCCAACACTACTAAAAAGTAAAATTTACAATATGTCAATTTGTATTCCAAGAACACAATCAAACATTATCTAATATATGTGCGTAAATTCTGACTCAAATGCAGAAATGCTGATCCAATCTGTAATATAGCCAGTAAAGAGTATAGCTACAATATATTGTAATGCAACAAAGCACATCTTCTCTTTTTTCAAAATATTACTATTCAATCAATGTATAAAAGACATACAATAGATGACTAACATACACATCTGTTTTGAGGAATTAGTTCTACATATAAATTGTAAAAAAAAATCTAAGTAAGAAAATTAACATTAAATAGTCTAAACCTCAAGTCTTCCATTTAATATTAGAAAAAAAATATATAGAAGAAAGAGAAAGACGGAAATGGTGCCGTGAGAAGCGCGTCCGACAGCTCTCGCCTAAATCACAACAAATTTATCAACTAGAAACAGAAAAATTTATCCTCAGAGCATTCCGGAATTCCACACAAACTGAAAGCAAAAGGACTGTTATCACTTGAATCTGAGAGATGAGGGTGTGGAGGAAGCTACCGCAGCAGCGACGCTCATTCAAGCCGCAAGGGAGTGCGCCTGCAGTGAGTCAGGCCATATACTTGGGAACCGCGAGCCGCCGCGAGCAGCCGACGCGAGCCACCACTGCGAGCCGCCGCGAGCGGCCACTGCGAACCGCCACCACGAGCGGCCGCCACGAGCCACCGCCGCCGCCAGCCGCCGTGAGCAGCCGCACGCGCGCCCGGTCCGGTTGAGCACCGCTGACGTTCCCAGCAGCCTGCACACTGCGAGTGGGGGTCGCCGGCCACCGGAGCGCCCCATTTGCGCGCGTGCCTTGGGCATTCCACGCGCCCAGGGAGCCCTGCTGGCCCGCACACCCAGGGGGCTCCATTATCCTGCGCCTGGTGCAGTCCAGCCGCCAGCGGCTGGGTGAGCGGGAGAGGCTTGGGAGATTCTCTCCGTGGGCGGGGCACCTCACCCAGCCATTCAAGCTAACAATCAAGCATTGGGGGAGGGGCGCGCGCAGGCAGCCTAAAATACCTTCGGAAGCACAGCTGCGACCCAATCACTGAAATTAGCTTAACCCATAAAATCTGCGCACCCTCGGTTCTAATTGATAAGATCTCTCTCAGTTCAGCGATCCAAGACAAGAGGCGTGATATTTTTTAGTGCCTCTCGCTAAAGGGGCGGGGGCAACTTCTGATTGATAGAGCCTCCATATTCAGGGATAAACGCTAACAAGAAGGACTTGGCAGATAATAAGGTCTATACTACACTAGTCGTAAGCAGAGACTAGTGCCTCTTCTTCCCTGCAAAAACAGGCTACAAAGTGTGGAAAGCCTGGGTTGAGAGGTCCAACTAAATGATAGGCGCTGAACAGTCACCTTGACAACAATTGACTCCCACCCCCGCCTGATTACACTGGAGGCCCTGACTGTCAGAGCCTTTCCCAAAGCCTTGCACTGAGTGGGGATAGAGTGGGGATTTCCCAGCTCTTTGAGCCTCTTACTCCCCAGGCAGAAGCAGTTGCAGCCTTATAGCTGGATCACCAGGCTGCTAATTCAGAAAGGGGGGACTAGGAGAGAGAATCCAGGAAAGCAAACTCTCTCATCGTTGGACCCTGCAAACGCCAACAAGCCTTTACTTCCAGCAAGACTAAAGCCAATTATATGACATTACCATAGAATCCCATCAACTGCAAATCCCTACCTAAGAGTGACACAGGGGCAGAGCCTGGGGTACAGAGTCACCGACTAGGAAGAGGGAGAGAAAAGAAAAAGGAAGAAGTTAACCTCTCAAAATCAAGAAAAATCCACAGACTTTACAACTTGATCCACTAATTTTTTGTTGTTGTTGTTGTTGTTTGTTTCTTCTATCTTTTTGCCTTTATTTCCTCCACCTCGGTCCTTCTATTCTCTGCCCATCTTATGCTTCCCCTTTCTTGAACTACACTACCCATGAGTGTTGCATTTTATTTTTCTTCTTCATCCTCACCCTCCTTTAAGGTTATACTCCAAAACACTTAACTCTCACTCTCTCCTCTTTTGTTTTTTTTTTTTTGTTTTTTTTTGTCTTGCTTTATTTTGTTTTTTTCTCCTCCTATTTTATTTCTTCCTTTGTTTTTCTCTTTTTCTTATTTTTTCCTTTCTATTCGTTTTTTCTTTTCTCATTTTACTTTCCTCCCATATAATCCTCAATCACGAACAAATTAGTTAATTTGGGACTCAAGGCTTTTTTTTGGCTTTATTTCTCTTTTTTGCTTTTGTTTTTATTTTGTTTTCTCTTGTTTGTTTATTTTTGTGGCATTTTGGGTCCTCCCAACCCAAGGTCTCCATTGTATTTAGTCTTCGCTCCACTTAATACAACAGATTTTTACTTATTATTTTTATTTTTTCTTCTTTATTATTCTTTTTTGGTCCTTTTTTCTGATTCCCTCTTATCCCTCTCATTATATCTCTTAGTTGACCATCACTTACAAGCAAATCATCTTATGCTTGTCTAAGATTTTCTTCCTTTTTTTTTTTTTGCATTTAGTAGGTCCCTATTCCCTCTTTTTTGCCCCTTGAACTCTTCACCTCAAATCAGGCCCTCCATTATAGGCACGATATTTCCCTGAGGAGGGGAGAGGAGGGAAAGAGAAGAGAGAAAAAAAGGGGGAAATAATAAATAATTACTGTTTTTTTTGTGGGGTGTTTTACCCTTTTTTTTTCTTTTTACTCTTTATTAATTCTAATTAGTGCTATCAATAAGACCACCCTCAGATGCCGATAAGAAAGAGGAAATCGAATATTATGGATACAAAAGAAAGAGAGGTAACACAAATAGATGTGGAAAAATCTATGGAGAAAAGACTTAACATATTGGAAGCCTTGGAGCTAAATGACAGAGAATTTAAAATAGAAATGTTAAAAATACTCAGAGATATACAAGAAAACACAGAAAGGCAATATAGGGAGATCAGAAAACAACTCAATGAACACAAAGAATATATTACCAAGGAAATTGAAACTATAAAAACAAATCAAACAGAAATGAAAAACTCAATTCACGAGCTGAAAAACGAGGTAACAAGCTTAGCTAACAGAACAGCCCAGATTGAAGATAGGATTAGTGAAATAGAAGACAAACAACTTGAGGCACAACAGAGAGAAGAAGAAAGAGACTCAAAAATAATAAAAAATGAGAAAGCCCTACAGGAATTGTCTGACTCCATCAGAAAGAATAACATAAGAATAATAGGTATATCAGAGGGAGAAGAGAAAGAAAATGGAATGGAGAATATACTCAAACAAATAATAGACGAGAACTTCCCAAGCCTGTGGAAGGAACTAAAGCCTCAAATTCAAGAAGCAAACAGAACACCAAGTTTTCTTAACCCCAACAAACTCACTCCGAGGCACATCATAATAAAGATGACACAAACCAATGACAAAGAAAAAATTCTCAAGGCAGCCAGGGAAAAGAAGAGTACAACATATAAAGGAAGGCCTATTAGATTATCATCAGATTTCTCAGCAGAAACTCTACAAGCTAGAAGAGAGTGGACCCCAACATTTAAAGCCCTGAAAGAGAGGAACTTTCAGCCAAGAATACTATATCCATCAAAGCTATCCTTCAAGTATGAAGGAGATATAAAAACATTCACAAATACAGAAAAGATGAGAGAATTCATCAACAGAAAGCCCCTATTCCAGGAAATACTAAAGGGGGTTTTCGAACCAGATTCAAAGAACAAAAGAAAACAACACCACAAGTAACAGCTCCACCAAGAACACAATAAAACCAAACTTAAACTGTGACAACTAAGGAAAAAAAGGGGGGAGAGGATGGAGATTAACAGTAGCAAAGGATGATGAAGTGCAGAAATACTTATAAGATAGGGTACTACAATGAATATGGTAGGTACCCTTTTCATTACTTAATGGTAACCACCCTTAAAAAAACCACCACAAAAACACTTGACTTAAAAAAGGTAGCAACAGAGGAAAGAAGTATGGAACACAAACAAACAAAAACAAATGATAGAAAAACAAAAGAGAAGAATCAAACTAGATACAAAACTAACAGAAAGCAATTTATAAAATGGCAGTAGGGAACCCACAAGTGTCAATAATTACACTAAATGTAAATGGATTAAACTTACCAATAAAAAGACACAGAGTAGCAGAATGGATTAAAAAAGAAAATCCAACTATATGCTGCCTACAAGAAACACATCTAAGCAACAAGGATAAAAACAAATTCAAAGTGAAAGGCTGGAAAACAATACTCCAAGCAAACAACACCCCAAAAAAAGCAGGTGTAGCAATACTCATATCTAATAATGCTGACTACAAGACAGAAAAAGTACTCAGAGACAAAATGGTCATTTCATAATGATTAAGGGGAAGTTGAATCAAGAAGACATAACAATCCTTAATATATATGCACCAAACCAAGGAGCACCAAAATATATAAGACAGCTACTTATTGACCTTAAAACAAAAACTAACAAAAATACAATCATACTTGGAGACCTCAATACACCGCTGACGGCTCTAGATCAGTCATCCAAACAGAGAATCAATAAAGATATAGTGGCCTTAAACGAAATACTAGAACACCTGGATATGATAGACATCTACAGGACACTTCATCCCAAAGCGACAGAGTATACATTTTTCTCTAGTGTACATGGAACATTCTCAAGAATTGACCATATGTTGGGCCACAAAGACAATATCAGCAAATTTAGAAAAATTGAAATTGTACCAAGCATATTTTCTGATCATAAAGCCTTGAAACTAGAATTCAACTGCAAAAAAGAGGGGGAAAAACCCACAAAAATGTGGAAACTAAACAACATACTTCTAAAAAATGAATGGGTCAAAGAAGAAATAAGCGCAGAAATCAAAAGATATATACAGACAAATGAAAATGAAAATACAACATATCAGAATCTCTGGGATGCAGCAAAAGCAGTAATAAGAGGAAAGTTCATATCACTTCAGGCCTATATGAACAAACAAGAGAGAGCCGAAGTAAACCACTTAACTTCCCACCTTAAGGAACTAGAAAAAGAAGAACAAAGACAACCCAAAACCAGCCGAAGAAAGGAGATAATAAAAATCAGAGCAGAAATAAATGAAATAGAGAACAGAAAAACTATAGAAAAAATCAATAAAACAAGGAGCTGGTTCTTTGAAAAGATCAACAAAATTGACAAACCCTTGGCAAGACTCACCAAGGAAAAAAGACACAGGACTCAAATAAATAAATTCCAAAATGAAAGAGGAGAGATCACCACAGACATCATAGAAATACAAAGAATTATTGTAGAATACTATGAAAAATTATATGCCACCAAATACAACAATCTAGAAGAAATGGATAAATTCCTAGAACAATACAACCTTCCTAGACTGAGTCATGAAGAAGCAGAAAGCCTAAACAGACCAATCAGCAGGGAGGAAATAGAAAAAACCATTAAAAATCTCCCCAAAAATAAAAGTCCAGGCCCAGACGGATATACTAGTGAATTCTATCAAACATTCAAAGAAGACTTGGTTCCTATTCTACTCAAAGTCTTCCAAAAAATTGAAGAAGAAGCAATACTTTCAAACACATTTTATGAGGCCAACATAACCCTCATACCAAAACCTGGCAAGGATGGCACAAAGAAAGAAAACTACAGACCAATATCTCTAATAAATACAGATGCTAAAATACTAAACAAAATACTGGCAAACCGAATATAACAACATATTAAAAAAATAATACATCATGATCAAGTGGGATTCATCCCAGAATCTCAAGGATGGTTCAACATACGCAAAACGGTTAACGTAATACACCATATCAACAAAACAAAGAACAAAAACCACATGATTTTATCAATAGATGCAGAAAAGGCTTTTGATAAAATACAACACAATTTTATGTTTAAGACTCTCAACAAAATGGGTATAGAAGGAAAATATCTCAACATGATAAAGGCCATATATGATAAACCATCAGCCAACATCCTATTAAACGGCATAAAACTGAGGACTTTCTACCTTAAATCAGGAACAAGACAGGGTTGTCCACTCTCTCCACTCTTATTCAACGTGGTGCTAGAAGTTCTGGCCAGAGCAATCAGACAAGACAAAGAAATAAAAGGCATCCATATCGGAAAAGAAGAAGTAAAGCTATCACTTTTTGCTGATGATATGATCCTATACATCGAAAACCCGAAGGACTCCACAAAAAGATTATTAGAAACAATAAACCAATACAGTAAGGTCGCAGGATACAAAATTAACATACAAAAGTCCATAGCCTTTCTATATGCCAACAATAAAATATTAGAAAACGAACTCAAAAAAATAATCCCCTTCACGATTGCAACAAAAAAAATAAAATACCTAGGAATAAACATAACAAAGAACGTAAAGGACCTATATAATGAAAATTACAAAGCATTGTTAAGGGAAATCGAAAAAGATACAATGAGATGGAAAAATATTCCTTGTTCTTGAATAGGAAGAATAAATATAATCAAAATGGCCATATTACCCAAAGCAATATACAAATTTAATGCAATTCCCATCAAAATCCCTATGAGATTTTTTAAAGAAATGGAACAAAAAATCATCAGATTTATATGGAACTATAAAAAACCCCGAATAGCCAAAACAATCCTAAGGAAAAAGAATGAAGCTGGGGGCATTACAATACCTGACTTTAAACTATATTATAGGGCCACGATAATCAAAACAGCATGGTATTGGCAAAAAAATAGACACTCAGACCAATGGAACAGAATAGAAAGCCCAGAAATAAAACCACATATATATGGTCAAATAATCTTTGATAAAGGGGCCAACAACACACAATGGAGAAAAGAAAGCCTCTTCAACAAATGGTGTTGGGAAAACTGGAAAGCCACATGCAAAAGAATGAAACTCGACTACAGCCTGTCCCCGTGTACTAAAATGAACTCAAAATGGATCAAAGACCTAAATATAAGACCTGAAACAATAAAGTACATAGAAGAAGACATAGGTACTAAAATCATGGACCTGGGTTTTAAAGAACATTTTATGAACTTGACTCCAATGGCAAGAGAAGTGAAGGCAAAGATAAATGAATGGGACTACATCAGAATTAAAAGTTTTTGCTCAGCAAGAGAAACTGATATCAAAATAAACAGACAGCCAACTATATGGGAACTGATATTTTCAAACGACAGCTCAGTTAAGGGCCTAATATCCAAAATTTACAAAGAACTCATAAAACTCAACAACAAACAAACAAACAATCCAATAAAAAAATGGGAAGAGGACATGAACAGACACTTCTCCCAGGAAGAGATACAAATGGCCAACAGATATATGAAAAGATGCTCAGCTTCATTAGTTATTAGAGAAATGCAAATCAAAACTACAATGAGATACCACCTCACTCCTGTTAGATTAGCTATTATCAACAAGACGGGTAATAGCCAATGTTGGAGAGGCTGTGGAGAAAAAGGAACCCTCATTCATTGTTGGTGGGACTGTAAAGTAGTACAACCATTATGGAGGAAAGTATGGTGGTTCCTCAAAAAACTGCAAATAGAACTACCTTATGACCCAGCAATCCCTCTACTGGGTATAAATCCCAAAACCTCAGAAACATTGATACGTGAAGACACATGTAGCCCCATGTTCATTGCAGCACTGTTCACAGTGGCCAAGACATGGAAACAACCAAAAAGCCCTTCAATAGAAGACTGGATAAAGAAGATGTGGCACATATACACTATGGAATACTACTCAGCCATAAGAAATGATGACATCAGATCATTTACAGCAAAATGGTGGGATCTTGATAACATTATAAGGAGTGAAATAAGCAAATCAGAAAAAAACAAGAACTACATGATTCCATACATTGGTGGAACATAAAAATGAGACTAAGAGACATGGACAAGAGTGTGGTGGTTACCAAGGGTGGGGGGGGAGGGAGGACATGGGAGGGAGGGAGGGAGAGAGTTAGGGAGAGGGGGAGGGGCACAGAGAACTAGATAGAGGGTGACGGAGGACAATCTGACTTTGGGCGAGGGGTTTGCAACATAATTTGATGACAAAATAACCTAGACATGTTTTCTTTGAATAGATGTACCCTGATTTATTAATGTCATCCCATTACCATTAATAAAAATTTATTAAAAAAAAAAAGAATTTAAACATAAAAAAAAAAAAAGAAGAAAGAGAAAGGTACTTGCATAGGAGAAATTATGCTGTGGACGGTAGAGCATCAGCCTGGCATGTGAAAGTCCTGGGTTTGATTCCCAGCCAGGGCACACAGGAGAAGTGCCCATCTGTTTCTCCATCCTTCCTCCTTTACTCTGTCTCTATCTGTCTCTTTCTCTCCCACGGCCAAGGCTCCATTGGAGCAAAGTTGGACTGGGTGCTGAGGATGACTCCATGGCCCTTGCCTCAGGTGCTAAAGAAAAATGGCTTTGGTTGCAATGGAGCAAAGGCCCAGATGGGCAGAGCATCACTTGCTGGTGGGCTTGCCTGGTGGATCCCGGTCTGGCACATGAGGGAGTTTGTCTCTTTGCCTCCCTGCTTCTCACTTCAGAAAAATGCCCCCCTCCCCAAATGATGCTGTGGAAATGATACCTAACACTATAGATATTTCACTCATTTCTTATGAGAAAATTGAAAGTAATATTCATCCCAGTTACAGCACTTGAGCAAATAGAAATTTGGGGAAAGAATGGGGTGAAGGGCACCATTTCATCTGCCATAATTTTGCCTTTTATCCATTGAATTAACTATCTTGCCAGCATATAAGTCTCTCACAAGGCAAATGAGATAGATAGGACATAGCCAGTGGCTATAGTTTTGACTAGAGAAAAACAAGGTCAGATTAAATAGAAACTTTTTATTCAGCAATCCCACATTAAAAAGGATATAGAAAGAGAAATAAATAAATGAAATAAAAAATATAGCTCTTTAAGGGCAGCACATTGGCGAAAATATGTTTCATACAGCTTTGGTAATATGAAATATGTGAAGGAAAAACATATAAAGGCAGTACCTGTGGAAGTGGCCCAGAAGTGATAATGGCACAGGGCAGAGGGATGGCTAGGAGACTTGAAGGTGAAGACATGACATCCAAGATGTTTTATGGGAGGTTGTTTTTGAATGAATCTTATTTGCATGTTAAGAGCTACGTGTATAAAGTTTGTTCTTGTAATTTGAACTTTACAAACCGTTTATTTTTGATAAATAATTCTCATATTTAGACAGAGCCTGCAGAGAATGTTACAGTTCTTGAGCACATTTGTTAGAATTCCCACCATTTCTGAATCATATTATAGAGCACAGTGTAGGATGTAATGTATAGCAAGAAGTTGAGACTAAAGATAACATAAAATTAATGAAATATTTCATAGGCACGGGACATTCTCTTTTTGTTTGCCATGCTTTGAAATGAGATATCTAGTCTTATTTTTTCACACGTTATTTCTAAGTCTGAAATATTTTAAAGTATTTGAAGTAATATATAACAGTTGCTTCAAAGCTGTTCAATAACTCAGATGAAAGAGTATTTAAATTTTCATACCAGGAACATCTTTATTATATGTGGCTTAAGTGTCTGTTTGTCACCGATAGCTTATTGGTTGCTTATGTAACTGTACTAGCCAATGGGGTGAAGTTGCCATGGCATTCAAATAGTCCTGCCTTCTGGCATGCCACCTCACAAATTGAGGTTAAAGATTGGAGCAATTATTATGCTGTTAAGAAATCTTAACACCAGAAGGGGTCTTTGCAATGGTACAAGACTAGAGGTTCTCCAATTGAAAAATAATGTCATAATAGCTAAGTCTTTGACTGGCTCCTCTAAAGGTGAAATACATGTCATTCCAAGAATTGATTTGGCTCCATCTCAAATAGGTTGTCGTTTCAATTGAGACATGGACAATTTTCTATAAAACTTGCCTTTGCTATGACCATCAATAAGTGTTAGGGCCAAACATTTAAGCGTGTTGGCATTTTTTTACCTGAGCCTGCATTTGGACATGGTCAACTTTATGTTGCCTGTTCAAGAGTTCGTGAAAGAATGGACGTAAAATTAAAAATAATTGATGGTCCTCTGCAAGGTGAGCTTAAAAATGATGGAAAGATCTATACAAGAAATGTTGTGTACAAAGAGATCTTTGACATGTGAATTAACATTTTATTATTTAAATCACCTTTATTTATTGAGCTAGCGGTGGCTCTTAAGAAATGTACTGCCAGTGGTTTCTTTCATTGCACTCTACTTTAAGCAATTAAGCAAGTAGAAGGGGGAAACCCCGTGGGGCAGTAAGCAAAGGGGTGTCCTTGCCGCCTGCCCTGAGTAATTCAGTTTGAATTAGCAGACACCTTTGCACAAATCATTTTAATTACAATTTATAATATCTAGAACAGCGGTCATTTCATATGACCGCTGGGCTTTCTAGTCATTATATAACAAAACATATTTTTGATGGGGTGGAACTTTTATTTTTATAATCTTTTTCTCAACATTGTATGTTGACATAATTTTAAACAATTCTCCATTTAGACTCAAATAGGAGAAATATAGAAAATGTTAACATATTTTGAAATTCAAGTAGAAGTCATATTCTCTAAAGCAAAAAAAATAATAATAAAATTAAAAGTATATTAACACATTCTTTTCATAACCTTTTATATAAATTTAATAATTATAAATAAAATCAGAGAATAAAATAATTTTTTAATTGTCAATAAAAATTCTCTTTGCAGGTCTAATTAATTCTGCTAAAAGACCTATATTCACTTTTGAACTATTGGAGGGGTTTGGTTTTGTCTTTAGCTTCTAGCCTTTTACTTCATAATAACACAGCTGAGTTGAGTATACATATCTTTATGACTCATTCCCTGATGAATGCAATTTTTTTCCAAGAAAACAAGTGTTTAAGAACTTTTCATAGCAAACAGATTCCACAAGTGCTGCTTAATTTAACATAACATTCAAAGTTGGAGAGTGTGGCTATCTTTGCAAATAAGAAATAATATTTAGAAGAATATATTGTAATTAAAGCAAACAGATTTTGAGTATAATTTTTTTATAGAAATTCAATTGTTTTCCATTAAAAATCAGGTTTAAGTGTCTTATATGTGTAAACTCTTTATTTATTATTTAATAAATCAATAATGTTCCCAACTTAACATTTTTACAAAAAGCTTATTTACTCAAGTACGACATTCAGGTGCTTGACTCAAATTCATATTAAATTGCACATAGATCATGTTTGGATTTGCCCTGATCTTCAGTTAAAAAAAACTGTGTCAGAATACAGAAACAAACACTGGTCCAGTGAATTTGGCAGTGGCAAAATGGGGTGCATTTGTCAATATTGTCTTTGTATAAGGTGGGTTATGTCTTTTATTTTTATTTTAACAAGTAAAAGTATATGCATCTTCTGTCTTTCTTTGCTAAAATTTCTAGTGATAAATATTCAATTAAAATGTTTAACTGTCAGTAGGGGCACAGACAATGAATAATTATAATTTTCTATAGATGCTAAAGATGTATATTTTAAATTTTTATAATTTTATTGGCTTTTATAGAAAATACTGTTATCCTGTTGACAATAAAGTTGTAAACATGAGTTAGCAGTAAATGTTACTAGTTTTTTTGCCTTTTAAAATTTTTGTTTTTATTAGTTTTTGGGAAAAAAAACCCCAGGAGAACATCAACTTGCAATAATTCAAGGAATATATATTAATGCCCAAGAGAACTAAGGAGAGATACCATTATAAAGTAAATTAGGCTGATATAATCACCATATTTATAGTAATATATAAATTTTCTTTTCATTATTGGCTTGTTAATCATATATGAATAAAATTGAGGACTATAATCAATATGTATTTTGGAAGTACAACAAGTCTGCATTTTAATAGAAATATTAAAATAAAGGATTTTAAATTATTTATTACTTTAACTGTGCCATCCTAAAAATCAAAATTACATTTCAATGTCATGACTTGGTTACAAGAAGATTAATGTACTTGAAATAGGCAATATTCCTTATTTACATTGAAAAGTGTGGTGACAAAGAAAAAAGTCATTATGTTGTATTGTTTTGCTCACTAAAATGTAATAGTCTGAATTATTTGGCCTCATCTGTCACTCTATGGATAAAATACTATTGTAGGAGTTAGTAATTTAGATGTGTGACGAAGAAAAGATATGTCTAGTAATTTACACTGGTGGGTCTCTCTTTAAAGAGTTAGAATAAATTAAAAAGCAAAAAGAAAAAAAAGTTGACAAATTGCTTTAACATTTACAAAATAATATAATGGAATGTTAAAGCATTTAAAGACTCTCTCAACATTGTGTGTGTCATACTTATTAATATATATGATATTTTAACTGTTATAAAAACATTAGACAAGGCTATATTCCCTCATTCTTCGCATTGGAAATTTAGGGTGTCTGCATTTTTTATTTTCTTTTATAAATAATGCTGCAACTTACACTAATGTAACATGTTTTCATGCACATGCGTGAGTGTGGCATTGCTTGGACATACGTTGTGTATTTTCCATTATACTAGCTATTGACAAATTACTCTTCAAATTTTACTTGTTTTTACTTCACAGCAAGTCCTTGAGTGTTCAATAAATCCCACATCTTTGTCAACACTTTGTATTATCTGATTGTGTTGTTGTTGTTAAAAGACGATTGTGAAATATTGTTTTACTTTGCTGATTACTAGAGAATGGGAATTTAAGATTATTTATTGACCATTTAAAAATATATTATTTTGCAAAATCCTTGCTAATGGCTTCTCCCCTTTTACTATAGGCTTATATTTTTCTTATTCACAGGATTGCATAATATAGTTTGACAATTCTTTGTAGGTTAGAAGTTTTAAAAATAATTTCCTATAAAGTTTTTATGAAAATTTTGTATCACAATGTTTAAATTTATAAACTTTAAAAATGATAGATCTTCTTAACACTATGACCTCTTTCTCATTTTGAAATGACCTTCTTTTTTCTTGGCAATATTTTGTGTGTAGTAGTCTGATTTATCCAATATTAATATAACTATTCTAACTTTCTCTAAATTAATGTTAGCATGATATATATTTTCTATCCTTTACATTTTAATTTGCATTATTCTTTACATTTAAAGTGTATCTCTTATAAACAGTTATAGGAGTGTCTTGCTTTTGCCATATAATCTGAGAATCTGTAAGGATTATTAGGTCATATATATATTTAATATAATTATTGATAAGGCAGGTTTTAGGTCTTTCTTCTTGCTATTGTTTCTATTAGACCCAACTGTTCTTTTTCTTCCTCTTTTCTTATTTCTATGGCTACTGGCCATAGAAGTAGATTTTAAACCAATAATTAATTAATAGTTTTAACAACTTTTTATTTAAAAAAAGAGTTCTGAAGTTTTTTTGGCATAGCGAATACCTTACCTTTATTCTCTAAGTATGATTCCATTGATCTAAGAAGCTCATGACATTGTTACGATGGATCATTCATTCTTTTGTTAGAAGTCTTGTTTTCCTTTCTGTGTACAATGCATTTCCTAGAAGTTTCTTAAGATCTGATCCAACAGAACTGTAACTATGTTGAATAACTTTGTATTGATCTCAAAAATATTGCCTGAGACTTATATATCCTTAAACAGTAGGGGTTTACATTATCACCTTTTTTACAGAAAAGAATAAGAAGCACAAATGTTTTGTGAAGTCACTAGACTATTAAGACTGGTTGTAAATTTTGTATGATTTGCTTTGTTTTATGGAATCTATGATTAAATTCTCCACTACAGCAAAAAAGAAAAAAGAAAAAAAATACTGAACTTTAGCCACATCCAAGAAAAATTCTTAGGAAAAGTTGCATTGATTGCCTGAGAGCTTTAGCAGAATCATGAATATTTTTTATGATTATACTTGATTTTCTTTATCTCATTAGTTAAAATTCTTTGCCTTATTGTTTTTTAAGTTTGCGTGTATAATTTTCTTTAAATTTAAGTATGTTTTTTAATTTATATATAGGCATATAGACTGATGGATATTTGAAAATATATAGGCATTCTATATGTTTCTGAATCAGTTTTGTAGGCTATATTTTTAAAGACAATTATTCATTAATCAATTATTCTTCAACTTTATTAACTATATTATTGTTAAAATCTAATCTATATTTGAGCTTGTATCTTTTTCATCTCTCATAGTGGGTATTGGTTCCTTATTTTAGTCTGGATTCCTAAAACAATAGAGTCTGAGACAATGTACTTTTTTGAAGAGCACAATCCAGAAAACAAATGTTAAAGACAGAATGACTGAAGCAACTCAGAAAAGAGAGACAGTACAAAGATGTATTATTTATGTCTATGCCTGTAGTTATGGGGGATTGGTTGTTTAGCCTCATGTATCATAATGTGTGCATCACCTGGGAAAACATAATGGGAAGGATTGATCTTTCAGTTCCTTCCACTCATTATATATATAATTCCTGCACACAGCACCAAACAACACACATAAATACAAATTTATAACTATTGTACGCCAACAAACTGTCTGCTCTGATTTATATTTTTCTTTCATTTTGGCTGAAAGAATTTTGATTGCACTAAGGGAACTTAACTTTGCATTCAAAACTAAATTTTATCATGTATTATTAAACGCAATTGTCTTGGGTGGAAGGGATTCCCTGCCATGTTGAGGAAAAACAAGAGAAATTTTCATATCTAATCTATTTTTTTTTCATTTTTGGCCATAAGAACAAATGAGCACAAAAAGATCTAGATATACTTTATCTTTCATTATTACTTTGGATTCAAATATTTGCAGTAAACAAGCAAACATACCATGTTCATCAGTGTGAGCATGAAGGTGAATAATCTTTTATGCAAGAAAAAATTTTCTCTTAAATAATTTTGATTTCTGTTTATACATTTAATTAAAGCCTGCCCACTCTATTATTTAAGTACTCCTTGATTCACACAAGGATTTTAATTTCTTAATTTCCTTTGATTTTATTTTCAGTGAAAAACTTATCAATATTACACATTTCTGTCAGATGTGATCGTTAGTAAAGTAAAATATCTTCCAGATCTTGATTACTTTTTTACTTATTTTATTTTTCTAGATCTTGGTTTCTAAATACCTTTCTCTAATAAAAGGTTCTAGAGCTCCTTGGTGAAATGATTAATTCTAAGCCTAGGCCAGAGAATATATAGTATGAATCTAGACTCTGGTGATGTTAGTAAAAAATAAGTGCTCAAGAAAAAAGTAAAGAATCAACTTATCAAATGGGCATATGAGTGAACCTAAAAATTTTACAAATGGGACAATTTGAAATATGAAATCATGATAGTATTGGAATACAATCCATAGAATAAACCAAATATCTATGACTTGGTACTGATATAAAGTATTGAATAAAAATTAAGGAAGAATGGACAGTTCTTTCTTAAATAAACTTTCAATCAATAAATTTACAAGAAATCATGAGAATAGATAGCCATTATTAAGTAAACATCATGTAGATAAATTCTGCAGGCAAAATCATCATTCATTGGATGTTAAAAGTGGTGTGAGCTAATAGATGATAAGAAACAGGATATTTACCTAGACAAAAATATCATCTTGCAAAATAGTAATTACAAAGGGAAATACTAACTTTATAACATAGTATACACCATCTCTTCTGTAAGCAAAGTTAATATCACAGATAATAAAGATGTATTGATATCCTGTACCTCTTACCTCCTGATGTATCTAGAAAGAATGATACAGCATCAATTTATCTATAAAATGCCATCAAAACATTTTAAACTGAAAGACATTCTAATAATTAACCAGTATGCTTGAAGAGTGCCAAGGTCATGAGTAACAAAGAATGACTGAGGAACTGGAGGAGACTAAGAAAATATAACAGTTAAATGCAGTGTGGGATTGGATCCCAGACCAGAAAATAAAAATAATGTAAAAGTGATGAAACTTGAAATTCTGTAGATTAGTTGATAGTGGGACATCAATTTCCTGATAACAATAATGGTACACATGGAAACATGTTAAGATTATAAGAAGCTGGGTTAAGATATATTAAAAGTTTTTAAAAACAGAAGAGGAAGTCCTAAAACATAAGAAAGAAATACATTTAAATTTTTTTCTTTTAAAATTATGTCAAATAAAAAAAAATTGAAAACTTAAAATCTTTGAATACCTCATGGTATTCTGCAGAATCAAAGCCAAAATACTTAGTTAACCAATCAGATGTTGGGTAATCTGGTCTTTCTACATTTTGACAGATTCATCTATTATCAGCCAGTGTAGGGACATCATAACCTCTGGCTAGAAGAAATAGCTTGCAATTTTCCCTTACCTCCAGGCTTTGTAGTATGTCTTACTTCTGTTCAGAGGCTATTTCCCCATTTTATCCCCATAGTTCATTTGATAGATTCTTTAAGATTCATTGCATGATTCCCTCCTTCCTATCAGGGTTACCTAAATCATCTCTCTTCTCACAATACCTGTGATTACATTTCCCCTCTTAGAATGGACTGTAATTTATGATTTACTTCTCTATTCCTTCCACCAGCCTATGAGCGATTTAAAAACAGCACTAATGTCTTTTGTTATGGTACTTTGATACTCAGTAGTACCTGGAATATAGCAATGATGCAATTATGATTCATATAATGAATGTTTGGGTCTTATGTAAAGTGAACCTATAGTAGAGAGTAAAATAATTTTATCCCATTATTTATATAGAGGAGAATGATATGTATTGTTAAGATGTCACTGAAGATGCAACTATCAATTTCATTGATTCATTCCTTAGCTTCACTTCTCCTTATTCATATGTCTTGAGATCATGTGATCTCACCTACAGAAAAAAAATATTCCAAAGAAATCATTATTGATTATTGGTGGTTTTATAAGTTTAAAATTCTGATAAATTTGCATCAGGTTAACCTTACTACAGTATTTGCTCAATTTTATTATTTGACACTATATGTTATTATCTTCTCCTTTGTCCCTTCTTCTTGACTTCTTGTATTTGGGTTATAAAATTATTGTGAGGATTACAAGCTATTATACTGGACACACTTTGAATAGTGTTAGAACAGCTTCTGGCACATGGTGAGAATCATGTAAGACTTAATTATTGTTGTAATAATTGCCATTTGTCTTTAGCCCAACTTTGCTACTTGTCATTTCTCTTCAATACAATGTTGGTATTTTTCCCGCTATAAAAATTATAATTAACCCTTTGAGTAGTACAAACATTTATATACATTCTCATGCTTCCTGACCATCCAGAGTAGGATCGTACATGTACAATGGCAACATTAAAAAAAGGCAAATGTATGTTCTTCTTGTTTCCATAAATTGGTTATCAAACAAACATACTTTTAAGTGAATAAAACTTAACTGGAACTAATTTCATTTTTTGAAAAAAACCCTCACTCCTGGGGGTCAGCGAGCATGAAAAAAAAAACTCACTACTCAAAGGGTTAAAAAAAATCAAGTAAAGAGCACTACGCATGTGAAAATTATGGGAAGTAAAACATTTGGTAGTAAACTTCAAATATATGAAGACCTCTTATGTGGAAGGGGTTAAAATTATTTTGCTTCTAAGGGACAAATGCTAAAATGTATAAAAATTACAGAAAAGCTTAATTTGAATTTCTAATAAATAGAGATGACAAAAATGTAACACAAGCAGAGAGATTTCCCTTTCTGGAAGTATGGGAGATGACACTTTAAACTAGATGGCCTCTGAGATATCTTTTAATTCTTAAGGACTATATGATTTTGAGTAGCATTCTAAGGGAGAGAGAATTTTCTTTATTCCTACAGTAATGTTATTGGCTTCAATTCTGTATATCAAGTAAGAAGAAATCTCTTTCTCTTATAGTGAACCTTAGAGTAGAAGCCTAGGAAGTACTGACACATATACTGAAAGAGACTTATGCCTATACTCACAATATGCCATCTTCTATAACCAATGACAATGCACTGATGAGTAAAAGGTACATTAAGATACATTAAGAATAATAAATGTTGTATTACTTGTTAACAACCACCTAAACAGTTCTTTAAAATATTTTGGTATAAATTTTTATATTTCTAAAGAGAATTTTAAGTATGTGGAGAGTGGAAGAATAGGATAGTTGAATCTGCAAAGAATAGTTCCTTTTCAAACATTATTATTTTTAAAGTATCAGTGAGTGTCCACTATTAGTTGAATATTGATTGATGGGTGCACCATGCTAACTGGAAAACAGGCTTTCACTCTGGTTTTTGAAGGACTGTGACTTTAGTAAGTTATAGGCTGAGGGACATTTCCATATTTCTTTTATTATCAGAGAACTTGAGAATAGGCTAACCATAGACCAATTTGTATTTTTAATTTCTTTTAAAGATTTTATTTATTTACTTTAGAAAGAGGAGAGAGGAGAGAGAGAGAGAGACAGAAGGGGGGAAGGAGCAGGAAGCATCAACTGCCATATGTTCCTTGACTGGGCAAACCCAGGGTTCCAGGTGGACGCTTTATCCACTGCGCCACCACAGGTCAGCCTAGACCAATTTATATAAGAATGAAAAATATATTTTTATCCTCCACTATATTCTTATTCAAATATATAAATAACATTTGAAAAAAAGCTATTGTGATTTAAAATTACTAAGTATTTATTGTGCTGACTGGAAGTCTTATTTATTTACTTATTTTTTATTAATTTTAATGGGGTGACATTAATAAATCAGGGTACATATGTTCAGAGAAAACATCTCCAGGTTATTTTGACATTTAATTATGTTGTATACCCATCACCCAAAGTCAAATTGTCTTCCGTCACCTTCTATCTGGTTTTCTTTGTGCCCCTCCCCTCCCTCCTCTCCCTCTTCTCCCTCCCTCTCCTCCCTTCCCCCCCCAACCACTGCACTCTTGACCATGTCTCTTAGTCTGGTTTTTATGTCCCAGCTATGTATAGAATCATGCAGTTCTTAGTTTTTCTGATTTACTTATTTCACTTCATATAATGTTATCAAGATCCATCAATGTTGTTGTAAATGATCTGATGTCATCATTTCTTATGGCTTAGTATTCCATAGTATATATGTACCACATCTTCTTTATCCAGTCATCTATTGAAGGGCTTTTTGGTTGTTTTCATGTCTTGGCCACTGTGAACAATGCTGCAGTGAACATGGGGCTGCATGCATCTTTATGTACCAATGCTTTTTTATTTTATTTTATTTTTTTAAAATTTTTCTGAAGCTGGAAATGGGGAGGCAGTCAGACAGACTCCCACATGCGCCCAACTGGGATCCACCGGGCACGCCCACCAGGGGGTGATGCTCTGCCCATCTGGGGCGTCGCTCTGTTGTGACCAGAGCCACTCTAGTGCCTGAGGCAGAGGCCATGGAGCCATCCCCAGCGCACGGGCCATTTTTGCTCCAATGGAGCCTTGGTTGCAGGAGGGGAAGAGAGAGACAGAGAGGAAGGAGAGGGGGAGGGGTGGAGAAGCAGATGGGCGCCTGTCCTGTGTGCCCTGGCCAGGAATCAAACCCGGGACTTCCGCACGCCAGGCTGACGCTCTACAACTGAGCCAACCAGCCAGGGCCCATACCAATGCTTTTTAGTTTTGGGGGTATCCAGTAGAAATATTGCTGGGTCATATGGTAGTTCTATTTCTAGTTTTTTGAGGAGCCACCATACTTTATTCCATAATGGTTGTATTACTTTACATTCTCACCAACAGTGGATGAGAGTTCCTTTTTCTCCACAGCTTCTCCAATATTTGCTATTACCTGTCTTGTTGATAATAGCTAATCTAACAGGTGTGAGGTGGTATCTCACTGTAGTTTTGATTTGCATTTCTCTAATAACTAATGAAGACGAGCATCTTTTCATATATCTGTTGGCCATTTGTATTTCTTCCTGAGAGAAGTGTCTGTTCATGTCCTCTTCCCATTTTTTTATTGGATTGTTTGTTTGTTGTTGAGTTTTATGAATTCTTTGTATATTTTGGATATTAGGCCCTTATCTGAGCTGTTGTTTGAAAATATCATCTCCCATTTAGTTGGCTGACTATTTATTTTGTTGTCAGTTTCTCTTGCTGTGCAAAAACTTCTTAGTCTGATGTGGTCCCATTCATTTATCTTTGCCTTCACTTCTCTTGCCTTTGTAGTCAAATTCATAAAATGCTCTTTAAAACCAAGGTCCATGAGTTTAGTACCTATGTTTTCTTCTATGTACTTTATAGTTTCAGGTCTTATATTTAGATCTTTGATCGATTTTGAGTTCATTTTAGTACAGGGGGACAAACTGTAGTCCAGTTTCATTCTTTTGCATGTGGCTTTCCAGTTTTCCCAGCATCATTTGTTGAAGAGGCTTTCTTTTCTCCATTGTACGTTGTTGGCCCCTTTATCAAAAATTATTTGACCATATATATGTGGTTTTATTTTTGGGTTTTCTATTCTGTTCCATTTGTCTGAGTGTCTATTTTTCTGCCAATACTATGCTGTTTTGATTGTAGTGGCTCTATAATATAATTTGAAGTCAGGTATGTAATGCCCCCAGCTTTGTTCTTTTTCCTTAGGATTGCTTTGACTATTCGGGTTTTTCTGTAGTTCCATATAAATCTGATAATTTTTTGTTTCATTTCTTTAAAAAATATCATTGGAATTTTGATGAGAATTACATTGAATTTGTATATTGCTTTAGGTAATATGGTCATTTTGATTATATTTATTCTTTCTATCCAAGAACAAAGAATATTTTTCCATCTCATTGTATCTTTTTCAATTTCCCTTAACAATGCTTTGTAGTTTTTATTATATAGGTCTTTTAAATACTTTATTATGTTTATTCCTAGGTATTTTTTTGTTGTTATTACAACTGTGAAGGGGATTATTTTTTTGAATTTCTTTTCTGATGTTTTGTTGTTGGCATATAGGAAGGCAATGACTGACTTTTGTATATTAATTTTGTATCCTGCGACCTTACTGTATTGGTTTATTGTTTCTAGTAATTTTTTGTGGAGTCTTTGGGGTTTTCAATGTATAGGATCATATCATTTAGGAAGTCTTCTTATTTATTTAGCAAATGTGTTTTGGAAGAAGGTCATCAAAGCACTGGCCTGCAATGAAAATTACTTGTAGTGTGACCCTGGGTGAGCTACTTGAACTACTAGTTTCCTCATCATTAAATTGATCATAATTAAAATGACCCTCATGCATTATCAAACCTGTGGATTCAGTCATGTTTAAATTTAAATTTAGAAATATTATGTAGTGCATTTATTGTATATTATTTAATACTGGTTGGGGTCTGGGGGAGCATTCCATAACGAAATGCACTCAGATATTTGCAATGATTCACAAATATTTATACTAAGTGAGATAAATAATATCTATAAACATTCTACAAATATTTAGATTAGTTCTGTCTTTAAATGAGTTTTGGCAGGAAACAAACAAAACAGGAAACCTGTTCAGCTTCAGAGCTTGTTGTACTTTGAAATGGCAGATGAAAGATTATATATCTCTATTTGTCTTGTAAAATGCATAAAGGAGTTCTGAAGATCAAATGAGATGTTTTATTTATTTATTTATTTAGTTGGTTAGTTATTTTATCTTTTTAGAGAGAGAGAGAGAGGCAAGAGGGAGAGAAAGGTGGGTGGGCTAGTGGGAAGCATCAATTTGTAGTGCTTTGATGGGCAAGCTGGGGGTTTCGAACCGGCAACCTCAGCATTCCAGGTTGATGCTTTATTCACTGCACCACCACAGGTCAGGCGAGATGTTTTATAAACAACTTTATACATTATAAAGCATTATATAAATATAAGACATAATAATTACTATGTATTTGATTTTATGATTATTTTCCCGACTTTCATGGGATTGGAGGAGCTAGGAAACAAGCTTATGCTTTGTTTCAGTCTAGTTTAAAGAAGAAAAGAGATTAAAGCTTTTCTCTTGATAGAGTAGGAGCCTCATACTACTTAGATGTTATTAAAATCAGTATGGGTTTATGTGTTTCCAGGAATTAAAGTTATCTTCTCAACAAAATAATGTTGGTATGTTTCTGTTATTATGTTTACTTTTAAATTATATCTCAGAGATATCAAAAGCTTAGACTTCATTAATTTATTCTTTAAGTAACGGTTAATTTTAAATTATTATGTATAGAGTAAATATTCAGTGGGAAATAGTAGCTCTAGAATGTGACAGAAGAGTTGTTTGACAAAAAGAAAGATTAAAGATACATAAGAGATTCTAATTTAATTGATAATTGGGCATAAAATAAAACAAATTAGAAAGTTTAAAACTTCATTTATAGATCTTCACTATTCATGTGTAGATAAAAGTAATAAATTGGAAAGAGTCTTGTTGGAATACATAGGGAGCTTTCTCTGCAGTCAGACAAGAAGGATAATTAGAATTACAGTAAGATGTTATGGGTAAAGTATTCATCTGTGTAGGATTCTCTTCCCCAGAGAACTCCAGAGTATTGGACACACTTCAAGTGTTGTTTTTGGTAAACTGCTCTTGAATGACCTTGATTGTGACTGCATATGAACTATTATACTGACTATTGCTTTCTTCTACCACTATTTGACAAATCAATTAACTCTTTAAAATCCTAAACTAATACAATCAATGTATGAAAATTTATTAATTAATGCATTTAATTTATTTAACTCAGCAACATACTGACATATACTAATACTCTTCCCTCTTGGGCAAAAGTAGAAGAAACTCTCATTCATAAAGTGAGAAGTGTGAACTTAAGGTATAAATTTAAGGGAAGGCATAATAATAAAAGCAATATACATGTTCTAATTTTACTCATTTTCTAAATAAACCTGATTTTAAATATAGAAACTTAATATGTCTGGGTCTTCTCATAAACTCTACAGCTAGATGGGATAAGTAAGCATGGTGCTGCTACCTGCTCAAAATTTTTATGTGAAGCTTAGTATAATTTTTGCTTTTTCATTTCACTTTGGCCATGTGCTATGCTTCAGTGATCCATCTAAATAGAGAAATATCAGTGATTTTTTTCAGGTTGATGTAGTGTTTTCTTTCCAGTTTGCTCCTGAATAAGAAGGTATGAAATTTATAAATCACCGCCCCTGTTTCTTGTCATTCCCCGTTCTCTCTACTCTTTGTCAGGTCAATGAAAAACTGACACTGGTATCTATGCACATAAGTGATGGATGCACTCTAACACAACTGGATATTTTACACTACATATATCTTCTCAAATGCTATCATATCATCACTACTAACTTTTCAAACTCTTTTCTAGCCTTCTTATGAAAACATAATAATTATGAATCTTCTAGAAGTGACAGAGTGTAAGTTTCCAGGCGAAGAGAAACTATTAAATGGAGCATGAGTAATGCAAGTAAATGAAAAGAAAGACATGATGTGTGGGACATTAATAAAATAAAATTTATCTTACTACTGGGCCTTGAAAATTGATAATGTGACTGAGAACTGGAGTTAAAACACTTCAAAAGAATAGGATTTTATGCTTCTAAATAATACAATTTTGCAAAGCATCATACTGTTCATTGCCAAGCATTTCCAACGCAGTTGATCCTTTTAACTTGTAAAGAATGCATCACCTTTTTGTGTCTCAGTTGACTAAATTGGTGCATCAATAAGTTACTCAGTTTGGATTGGAGCCGATAGCAAGAAGAAAGACATTTTATTTTTGCTTTCATAGTATATAGTATCTTACCTAGTGTTTTGGAATCAAAAATATTATTGATTTCTTAATGTTATTATAAAATACTCATTTGTACAGATCATGTTATAAATCAGGATGAGATAAATTCAAGGAGTATACAATTTTATTTTTCCTTTGACCTTTTTCATCCATGTTCTTTTTTTAATTTGATAAATATTTATAAAATTTCCTTGTATATACCAAGCACTGTGTGATTAGGGACTAGATATACAATGATGAAAATGTAACTTTTTTGCCTTTTAAATAGCTTATTGTCCAGCAGAAGAGACCAGTGCATTAACTATTACTAATTATAATAAAAAAGTAATAATTTCCATTTATGGAATACTTACTATTCACCAGGTATTGTACTTTACATAAATGACCTAATTTAACTATCATCACTATTTTATGAAGTACATGTAATGCCATTTTTCAGATTAGGAAAATTAAGTTTGTTTAAGAAGTTAATTGCTTCAAGTCTCCTAGCAAATCCATGACAGAACAGGTACAAAAACTTTTGTTAGTTAGAAGAAGAAAAATTCGGGAGATGACATCAGAGTAATGGCGGAGTAGGAAGCGATACCGATAAATCTCCCCCAAAACTCAACAAGATCTTCAACCAGAAACACAAAAACCTATACTTGGAGCCTCCAGATGCTTCACAATACACCCGAAGGTATGGTCGAGTGAAAAATTGGCTAAATATATAACCAAATCCTGAAGGAAATAGGGAGTAAGAAATGCTCCGCCTTCCTCACTAACCTAAACAGGGTGGCTTTCTCTGGTAACTGTGAATATAGAAACTGAGGCGGGCAAAGGGGGTGAATACATCCAGGTCGCGCACAAAAGGCCAAACCAGGCTGTGGCACGGAGATCCTAGCAGAGGAAAAACTGTTCCTGTGGCAAGCCGGGCAATACAAGCTAACACTCGCGCCAAACCCAAACAAAGAAAGACAAGCGGGGCAGCCATTTTACCCGTTCTCCTGGTTGGTGCGCAGTTAGTGGGCAAGAGATCTCTTCCTAAGCCCCAGAAGTGGGTGTCCGTGTTGCCCCACAGAGAGGCAGGGTCAGAGGCCTTTCTGTGGGCCGAAAGCAGAATCTCTGGGCAGCCCCAGCGCCCTGGGAAAGCCACGCATGGGAGGGAGCGAGAACTAATTCCAACGGTGGAAATTTTCCGTGCTGGTGAGGGTTTCACTCAGGGAAACGCGGCCGGCCTCATATCCTGGTGTGCGCGCGCAGATAGGAAGTGAGCGATTCCTCTGAGTGCCTCGGCAGTGCGCGCCCGTGTTATCGCACAGAGGGGCAGAGTCAGGGGCCTTTGTGTGGGCAAAAGCGGAATCTCAGGCTGCCCCAGCGTCTTGCAAAAGCCACGCACGGGGACGGAGCGAGAGCGAATTACAGCGCTGCAAATTTCCATGCGGTTGGGGGTTTCACTCAGAGCGTGAGACTACTGGCCGGATATCCTGGTCTGTGCGCGCAGATAGTGAATGAGAGTTTCCTCCAAGCACCCCGGAAGTGGGTGCCCGCCTGTGTTACCGGACAGAGTGGCAGAGCCAGAGGTCTTTGAGTGGGCAGAAAGCCCGCCTGATTATGCTAGCAGCTCTGACTGAGCCTTACCCAGAGCCCTGTGCTGAGTGGAAATAGAGTGGGGAGTTGCCAGCTCTTTGAACCTCTTACTATCTAGGCAGAGGCAGCAACAACCCCATAGCTGGATTATCAGGCTACTAATTGAGGAAGGAAAGACTAGGAGAAAGGCTCCAGGAACACGGACTCTCTCACTGTCGGAGCCTATGAAAGCTAATGAGCCTTGACTCTCAACGAGACTAAAGCACAATACATGACATTGCCATAGAGACTTATCAACTGCAAACCTCTACCTGAGCGTGCCAAAGGGGCAGAACCTGGGGTACAGAGTCACCGACCAGGAAGAGGGAGAGAAAAGAAAAAGCAAGAAGATAACCTCTCAAAATCAAGAATAATCTGCAGACTTTATAACCTATCCCATTTTATTATATTTGTTCGTTTGTTTCTCTTCATTCTTGATACTTTTTTTCCTCCTCCAATTTGGCCGATTAACTCTCTGCCGGTCTTACTCTCTCCTCTCCTTGAACTACACTACCCATAAGTGTTACATCTCCCATTATCTTTTTTCTCCTCTTCCTTTCTCTCTATGAGGGTTGCACTCCAAAACCCTTAACTCTCTCTCTCTCCTTTCTTTTTTCTTCTTTTACTGGTTCCCTCTTTTTTTCTCTCTCTCTCTTTCTTTTCTCCCTCTATATTAGTTTCTTCCTTTCTCCTTTACATCTCCTCTCATTCAAACCTCAATAACAAACAAATTATCTTATCTGGGACTCAAACTTATGTTTGTGGCATTTTGGGGGTTTTTTACTTCACCTTTTTAACTCACTAGCAGTGCTCCCATCCCTGGCTCTCCATTTTATCGAGTTCTTGTTCCACTAAATACAATAGTATTTTTTTAATTTGTCCCCCCATTTTTCTGTTCTCTTATTCCTCTCATCATAACTCTTAGACAACACCAACACCTAAAAGCAAATCATTTTATTCTTGACCCAAATTTTTTCCTTATTTGCTTTTTGTGGGTCCATACCGCCCCCCCCTTTTTTTTTTCCTTTTTTTTTCTTTTTTTTTTTTTTGCCCCTTTATTACTATTTCCCAATTCAGGACCTCCATCACAGGCATTGTTTGTTATAATTCACAGTTCACCACAAGATTTTCTCAAGAAAAAGGGGAGAGGAGAGGAAAAAAGGAGGGGGGGAATAATTTCCTTTTTTTAAAAATTATTATTTTATTTTTCTTTATTTCATTATTAATTTTTTTTAAAAAAAACAACTCTTTTTGATTTTTTATTTTTTTAACTTTTTATTCTTTATTAAATCTCATTAATACTATCAACAAAACCACCCTCAGATGCCATTAAGGAAGAGAAAATCGAATATCATGGATACAAAAGAAAGAGAGGTAACACAGCTAGATGAGGAAAAATCTATGGAGAAAAAATTTAATATATTGGAAACCTTGGAGCTAAATGACAGAGAATTCAAGATAGAAATCCTAAAAATCCTCCGAGATATACAAGAAAACACAGAAAGGCAATTTAGGGAGCTCAGAAAACAACTCAATGAACAAAAAGAATATATGTCCAAAGAAATTGAAACTATAAAAACAAATCAAACAGAGATGAAAAACTCAATTCACGAGCTGAAAAACGAAGTAACAAGCTTAGCTAATAGAACAGGTCATATAGAAGAGAAGATTAGTGAAATAGAAGACAAGCAACTTGAGGCACAACAGAGAGAAGAAGAAAGAGACTCAAAAATTAAAAAAAATGAGATAGCCCTACAAGAATTATCTGACTCCATCAAAAAGAATAACATAAGAATAATAGGTATATCAGAGGGAGAAGAGAGAGAAAATGGAATGGAGAACATACTCAAACAAATAATAGATGAGAACTTCCCAAGCCTGTGGAAAGAACTAAAGCCTCAAATTCAAGAAGCAAACAGAACACCGAGTTTTCTTAACCCCAACAAACCTACTCCAAGGCATATCATAATGAAATTGACACAAACCAACAGCAAAGAAAAAATTCTCAAGGCAGCCAGGGAAAAG